>NC_086444.1:541786193-542470802 GCF_028390025.1 Pseudophryne corroboree | reverse complement strand
GCTCTGTGTGCGTCTTACTCTGTCTTTCTGCACACAGCGCTTCTCTCTGCTTTTACTTGTTATATGTTGTATGTGGTGTTAGTCCTTGTGTGGTTTAATTGTGCGGAATTGTTCATTAAAGAATGATTATGATACGCAAGCTGAAGATATGCTACAAAACTTCAGGGATAAGGAATACAAAGAAGAGACCCTTAAGGAAGTGAAAGAAAAGGTCCAAGAAATCAATAGGGAAGACCTTCTTAGATATAACTCCAAGGAATCAGATCAACAACAAGATGTCCTCTTTATTTCCAATTTCTCAAGTCAAAGTACCCTTTTGGAGAAAAGTATTAAGGACCACTGGCATATTTTAATGTCGGATGATGTTCTTAAGAAGGAACTGCCAGCAGCTCCCCACATTGTATATAGAAGAGCACACACAATCAAAACAGAATTTTAGGTACAGATACCTAAAACGAATAGTTCTAAAGGGATAGTAGGATTCTTGCGGTGTGGAACTTGCACAGCCTGCAGAAAGACACGTAACAATTCAGTAAAAATGGTCAATGAAGCAGAATCTTTTTCAAATAAGAAACGTTTTAAGATTATGGAACGTATTAACTGTAATACCGCGGGAACTTCATATAAGAGTAGAGATGAGCGCCTGAAATTTTTCGGGTTTTGTGTTTTGGTTTTGGGTTCGGTTCCGCGGCCGTGTTTTGGGTTCGAACGCGTTTTGGCAAAACCTCACCGAATTTTTTTTGTCGGATTCGGGTGTGTTTTGGATTCGGGTGTTTTTTTCAAAAAACACAAAAAAACAGCTTAAATCATAGAATTTGGGGGTCATTTTGATCCCAAAGTATTATTAACCTCAAAAACCATAATTTACACTCATTTTCAGTCTATTCTGAATACCTCACACCTCACAATATTATTTTTAGTCCTAAAATTTGCACCGAGGTCGCTGTGTGAGTAAGATAAGCGACCCTAGTGGCCGACACAAACACCGGGCCCATCTAGGAGTGGCACTGCAGTGTCACGCAGGATGTCCCTTCCAAAAAACCCTCCCCAAACAGCACATGACGCAAAGAAAAAAAGAGGCGCAATGAGGTAGCTGTGTGAGTAAGATTAGCGACCCTAGTGGCCGACACAAACACCGGGCCCATCTAGGAGTGGCACTGCAGTGTCACGCAGGATGGCCCTTCCAAAAAACCCTCCCCAAACAGCACATGACGCAAAGAAAAAAAGAGGCGCAATGATGTAGCTGTGTGAGTAAGATTAGCGACCCTAGTGGCCGACACAAACACCGGGCCCATCTAGGAGTGGCACTGCAGTGTCACGCAGGATGTCCCTTCCAAAAAACCCTCCCCAAACAGCACATAACGCAAAGAAAAAAAGAGGCGCAATGAGGTAGCTGACTGTGTGAGTAAGATTAGCGACCCTAGTGGCCGACACAAACACCGGGCCCATCTAGGAGTGGCACTGCAGTGTCACGCAGGATGTCCCTTCCAAAAAACCCTCCCCAATCAGCACATGATGCAAAGAAAAAGAAAAGAAAAAAGAGGTGCAAGATGGAATTGTCCTTGGGCCCTCCCACCCACCCTTATGTTGTATAAACAAAACAGGACATGCACACTTTAACCAACCCATCATTTCAGTGACAGGGTCTGCCACACGACTGTGACTGATATGACGGGTTGGTTTGGACCCCCCCCAAAAAAGAAGCAATTAATCTCTCCTTGCACAAACTGGCTCTACAGAGGCAAGATGTCCACCTCATCTTCACCCTCCGATATATCACCGTGTACATCCCCCTCCTCACAGATTATCAATTCGTCCCCACTGGAATCCACCATCTCAGCTCCCTGTGTACTTTGTGGAGGCAATTGCTGCTGGTCAATGTCTCCGCGGAGGAATTGATTATAATTCATTTTAATGAACATCATCTTCTCCACATTTTCTGGATGTAACCTCGTACGCCGATTGCTGACAAGGTGAGCGGCGGCACTAAACACTCTTTCGGAGTACACACTTGTGGGAGGGCAACTTAGGTAGAATAAAGCCAGTTTGTGCAAGGGCCTCCAAATTGCCTCTTTTTCCTGCCAGTATAAGTACGGACTGTGTGACGTGCCTACTTGGATGCGGTCACTCATATAATCCTCCACCATTCTATCAATGTTGAGAGAATCATATGCAGTGACAGTAGACGACATGTCCGTAATCGTTGTCAGGTCCTTCAGTCCGGACCAGATGTCAGCATCAGCAGTCGCTCCAGACTGCCCTGCATCACCGCCAGCGGGTGGGCTCGGAATTCTGAGCCTTTTCCTCGCACCCCCAGTTGCGGGAGAATGTGAAGGAGGAGATGTTGACAGGTCGCGTTCCGCTTGACTTGACAATTTTGTCACCAGCAGGTCTTTCAACCCCAGCAGACCTGTGTCTGCCGGAAAGAGAGATCCAAGGTAGGCTTTAAATCTAGGATCGAGCACGGTGGCCAAAATGTAGTGCTCTGATTTCAACAGATTGACCACCCGTGAATCCTTGTTAAGCGAATTAAGGGCTGCATCCACAAGTCCCACATGCCTAGCGGAATCGCTCCCTTTTAGCTCCTTCTTCAATGCCTCCAGCTTCTTCTGCAAAAGCCTGATGAGGGGAATGACCTGACTCAGGCTGGCAGTGTCTGAACTGACTTCACGTGTGGCAAGTTCAAAGGGCATCAGAACCTTGCACAACGTTGAAATCATTCTCCACTGCACTTGAGACAGGTGCATTCCACCTACTATATCGTGCTCAATTGTATAGGCTTGAATGGCCTTTTGCTGCTCCTCCAACCTCTGAAGCATATAGAGGGTTGAATTCCACCTCGTTACCACTTCTTGCTTCAGATGATGGCAGGGCAGGTTCAGTAGTTTTTGGTGGTGCTCCAGTCTTCTGTACGTGGTGCCTGTACGCCGAAAGTGTCCCGCAATTTTTCTGGCCACCGACAGCATCTCTTGCACGCCCCTGTCGTTTTTTAAAAAATTCTGCACCACCAAATTCAAGGTATGTGCAAAACATGGGACGTGCTGGAATTTGCCCATATTTAATGCACACACAATATTGCTGGCGTTGTCCGATGCCACAAATCCACAGGAGAGTCCAATTGGGGTAAGCCATTCCGCGATGATCTTCCTCAGTTGCCGTAAGAGGTTTTCAGCTGTGTGCGTATTCTGGAAAGCGGTGATACAAAGCGTAGCCTGCCTAGGAAAGAGTTGGCGTTTGCGAGATGCTGCTACTGGTGCCGCCGCTGCTGTTCTTGCGGCGGGAGTCCATACATCTACCCAGTGGGCTGTCACAGTCATATAGTCCTGACCCTGCCCTGCTCCACTTGTCCACATGTCCGTGGTTAAGTGGACATTGGGTACAACTGCATTTTTTAGGACACTGGTGAGTCTTTTTCTGACGTCCGTGTACATTCTCGGTATCGCCTGCCTAGAGAAGTGGAACCTAGATGGTATTTGGTAACGGGGGCACACTGCCTCAATAAATTGTCTAGTTCCCTGTGAACTAACGGCGGATACCGGACACACGTCTAACACCAACATAGTTGTCAAGGACTCAGTTATCCGCTTTGCAGTAGGATGACTGCTGTGATATTTCATCTTCCTCGCAAAGGACTGTTGAACAGTCAATTGCTTACTGGAAGTAGTACAAGTGGGCTTACGACTTCCCCTCTGGGATGACCATCGACTCCCAGCGGCAACAACAGCAGCGCCAGCAGCAGTAGGCGTTACACGCAAGGATGCATCGGAGGAATCCCAGGCAGGAGAGGACTCGTCAGAATTGCCAGTGACATGGCCTGCAGGACTATTGGCATTCCTGGGGAAGGAGGAAATTGACACTGAGGGAGTTGGTGGGGTGGTTTGCGTGAGCTTGGTTACAAGAGGAAGGGATTTACTGGTCAGTGGACTGCTTCCGCTGTCACCCAAAGTTTTTGAACTTGTCACTGACTTATTATGAATGCGCTGCAGGTGACGTATAAGGGAGGATGTTCCGAGGTGGTTAACGTCCTTACCCCTACTTATTACAGCTTGACAAAGGGAACACACGGCTTGACACCTGTTGTCCGCATTTCTGGTGAAATACCTCCACACCGAAGAGCTGATTTTTTTGGTATTTTCACCTGGCATGTCAACGGCCATATTCCTCCCACGGACAACAGGTGTCTCCCCGGGTGCCTGACTTAAACAAACCACCTCACCATCAGAATCCTCCTGGTCAATTTCCTCCCCAGCGCCAGCAACACCCATATCCTCCTCATCCTGGTGTACTTCAACACTGACATCTTCAATCTGACTATCAGGAACTGGACTGCGGGTGCTCCTTCCAGCACTTGCAGGGGGCGTGCAAATGGTGGAAGGCGCATGCTCTTCACGTCCAGTGTTGGGAAGGTCAGGCATCGCAACCGACACAATTGGACTCTCCTTGTGGATTTGGGATTTCGAAGAATGCACAGTTCTTTGCTGTGCTGCTTTTGCCAGCTTGAGTCTTTTCATTTTTCTAGCGAGAGGCTGAGTGCTTCCATCCTCATGTGAAGCTGAACCACTAGCCATGAACATAGGCCAGGGCCTCAGCCGTTCCTTGCCACTCCGTGTGGTAAATGGCATATTGGCAAGTTTACGCTTCTCCTCCGACAATTTTATTTTAGGTTTTGGAGTCCTTTTTTTACTGATATTTGGTGTTTTGGATTTGACATGCTCTGTACTATGACATTGGGCATCGGCCTTGGCAGACGACGTTGCTGGCATTTCATCGTCTCGGCCATGACTAGTGGCAGCAGCTTCAGCACGAGGTGGAAGTGGATCTTGATCTTTCCCTAATTTTGGAACCTCAACATTTTTGTTCTCCATATTTTAATAGGCACAACTAAAAAGGCACCTCAGGTAAACAATGGAGATGGATGGATTGGATACTAGTATACAATTATGGACGGGCTGCCGAGTGCCGACACAGAGGTAGCCACAGCCGTGAACTACCGCACTGTACTGTGTCTGCTGCTAATATATAGACTGGTTGATAAAGAGATAGTATACTCGTAACTAGTATGTATGTATAAAGAAAGAAAAAAAAACCACGGTTAGGTGGTATATACAATTATGGACGGGCTGCTGAGTGCCGACACAGAGGTAGCCACAGCCGTGAACTACCGCACTGTACTGTGTCTGCTGCTAATATATAGACTGGTTGATAAAGAGATAGTATACTCGTAACTAGTATGTATGTATAAAGAAAGAAAAAAAAACCACGGTTAGGTGGTATATACAATTATGGACGGGCTGCCGAGTGCCGACACAGAGGTAGCCACAGCCGTGAACTACCACACTGTACTGTGTCTGCTGCTAATATATAGACTGGTTGATAAAGAGATAGTATACTCGTAACTAGTATGTATGTATAAAGAAAGAAAAAAAAACCACGGTTAGGTGGTATATACAATTATGGACGGGCTGCCGAGTGCCGACACAGAGGTAGCCACAGCCGTGAACTACCGCACTGTACTGTGTCTGCTGCTAATATATAGACTGGTTGATAAAGAGATAGTATACTCGTAACTAGTATGTATGTATAAAGAAAGAAAAAAAAACCACGGTTAGGTGGTATATACAATTATGGACGGGCTGCCGAGTGCCGACACAGAGGTAGCCACAGCCGTGAACTACCGCACTGTACTGTGTCTGCTGCTAATATATAGACTGGTTGATAAAGAGATAGTATACTCGTAACTAGTATGTATGTATAAAGAAAGAAAAAAAAACCACGGTTAGGTGGTATATACAATTATGGACGGGCTGCCGAGTGCCGACACAGAGGTAGCCACAGCCGTGAACTACCGCACTGTACTGTGTCTGCTGCTAATATAGACTGGTTGATAAAGAGATAGTATACTACTAATATTATATATACTGGTGGTCAGGTCACTGGTCACTAGTCACACTGGCAGTGGCACTCCTGCAGCAAAAGTGTGCACTGTTTAATTTTAATATAATATTATGTACTCCTGGCTCCTGCTATAACCTATAACTGGCACTGCAGTAGTGCTCCCCAGTCTCCCCCACAATTATAAGCTGTGTGAGCTGAGCAGTCAGACAGATATATAATATATATAGATGATGCAGCACACTGGCCTGAGCCTGAGCAGTGCACACAGATATGGTATGTGACTGACTGAGTCACTGTGTGTATCGCTTTTTTCAGGCAGAGAACGGATATATTAAATAAACTGCACTGTGTGTCTGGTGGTCACTCACTATATAATATATTATGTACTCCTGGCTCCTGCTATAACCTATAACTGGCACTGCAGTAGTGCTCCCCAGTCTCCCCCACAATTATAAGCTGTGTGAGCTGAGCAGTCAGACAGATATATATAATATTATTTATATATAGATAATAGATGATGCAGCACACTGGCCTGAGCCTGAGCAGTGCACACAGATATGGTATGTGACTGAGTCACTGTGTGCTGCTGTGTATCGCTTTTTTAAGGCAGAGAACGGATTATAAATAAAACTGGTGGTCACTGGTCACTATCAGCAAAACTCTGCACTGTACTGAGTACTCCTAATGCTCCCCAAAATTAGTAAATCAAGTGTCTCTCTAATCTATTCTAAACGGAGAGGACGCCAGCCACGTCCTCTCCCTGTCAATCTCAATGCACGTGTAAAAATGGCGGCGACGCGCGGCTCCTTATATAGAATCCGAGTCTCGCGATAGAATCCGAGCCTCGCGAGAATCCGACAGCGTCATGATGACGTTCGGGCGCGCTCGGGTTAACCGAGCAAGGCGGGAAGATCCGAGTCGCTCGGACCCGTGAAAAAAAACATGAAGTTCTGGCGGGTTCGGATTCAGAGAAACCGAACCCGCTCATCTCTATATAAGAGTACAAGAACATCTGTGCAATATAAAAAACAAGAAAAAGGATCATAGTATTCCACTTAACTTTTTTAGAAAAACATAATGGGCATCAACACTCCTTACAGTTCAAAGGAATTAAGAAAGTAATAGTACCATGGAGGGGTGGCCTTTTGGAGGATATATTAACAAAACAGGAAACCAAATATATATATATATATATGAAATGAACACTCTCATTCCGAAAGGTTTGAATATCGATTTCGAAATAGAACCTTTTTTACAGTAAGTATATATATATATATATATATATATATATATAATCTTTGACCGAACCCCCTTTTTTAGGTCCCGTGTTTAAGATAACTCTTCATCTTATTAGGAACAGTTTAGGATCATTACTTAAACTTTATGTAAGGAAGGGGTGGGGAACCTCAGGCCCGAGGGCCGTTTAAGGCCCTCAGAGCCACTTGATCCGGCCCGGCAAGGATCACCTAGCCGGGCGCCCGCTGAGATTTTGTTACTAGTGGGCGCCTGGCTTCTTACCCTCAGTAGCAGCCGGAGGCAGGAACTCACTCTTGAGCTCCGACTTCCGGCTCTGGCAGTGTGCTGTGCTGCTGTGCGGAATTATGGGAGAGACGTCATGACTCCTCTCCCATAGTTCTGAGCGAGCGGCCAGGTGGAGGGCAATGGTCCAGAAGCAGGAGTGGGGCTGGTGAGTATTGTGTTTTTTTTTTCTATTAATGTGTGTGTGTGTGTGTGTAAGCGTCGCTACTAGGGGGCATATCTAATGGGGCATAACAAGTGACGGGTGGCATATCTAATGGGGCATAACAAGTGACGGGGCAGATCTAATGGGGCATAACAAGTGACTGGGGGCATACTTACTGGGGGCATATCTACTGGGGCATAACAACTGACTGGGTGTATATCTACTGGGGGCATAACTACTGACTGGGGGCATATCTACTGGGGCAGGTTAATTTTTAAGTTGATAATTTTTGTATGGCCCCCGAAGGATTTTATAAAAATCCAAACGGCCCTTGGTAGAAAAAAGGTTCCCCACCCCTGTTGTAAGGCATCCTACAGTATATTAATATTCTGGCATCTAGTAACCAGCATCCCTCCCTCTCCTTTTTATATAGATTGAGACAGGTCTGCTACTAGCATATAAGTGCTCCTTTCATTAATCCCAAAGAAACCTCTCGTCTTATTAATAAAGATTTTAGGTTTTTAATATTAAATAAATTATTATCTATGCCTTTCGTTACGTGCCCTCCCATAGGTCTTCTCTCTTATGGCCTTTTTAAATTTATGTAATCAGCTCATACTATATCTTTGTCTTGTGTTTTATGTTTTATGTTTTATGTATATATTGGTAATATACATCCTTTTTTCTATAGATTATAATAAATATTGTCCTTTTAGATATATGCTGAATAGCTCCTGCAGTATTGTTATCTATTTATCAGAGAACGAGAGCATTTGGTATGATATAGCAGGATTCACGATCCCTGCAGCACCTCAATGAAGAGCTGGAACACAATAAACCCGGAAGTATTCGAGTGAATGGAACACATTAACCTTTTTAAATGAGGGGAGTAGATGAGACCAGCATATCGGCTATCCTGACGAAGTCACCAAGGCGAAACGTGTCGATTACCGATCGACTGGATACCCTGACAGCAGCGCTAGATGTCTGCAGCGTGCTCTTAGGAGTCTGCCGGCAGACATCTCTTCCTTCTCGCCCGAAAAGGTCATCACCGCTGGGAGACCATTTGGTCATATGAGATCCGCCACGGAGGAGGACCCGCTTACAGAGAAGGTACAGCTACACATTTCCTATTTACATTGCACGGACCAGCAGGGCAAATCAAGACCCGCTACGAAGGAGTACCCGCAATGGAGGAGGTAAGCAGTGCACTACTACCTCACTCATAATGGATCAGCTGGGACTCTGTCTTCACTCATTAGCCCTATCCGTTAAGCTCTGTGAAATACCGGACTTTCATTTATTGTCATCTCAGACAGTTCCTATTAACTCAGAGGTTGAGGTTCCACTTTAACATTCACAAAAGTGTGTCAGTGAACGGGCTTGAAGTGTTAATTGGACTTTAGGACGTGACATAGCTAAGAATTAACCCCTACGGTGAGGACACACAGCAACTGTTCTGGGAACCTAATAAAGGATTGCCTCGCAGACAGAGTTAGATGCACACAGCGCTTCTCTCTGCTTTTACTTGTTATATGTTGTATGTGGTGTTAGTCCTTGTGTGGTTTAATTGTTTTGTCTCCAATTGTAACGGTACTAGGGCACCTATTTTTAACCGCTAATATACATACCCACTCTTTTCCTTCCCACGACCATTTGAGGTATATAACCTTTGGATATACCTTTTCCATTAATTTAGATCTTTGCAGGAATATGCTATGATCTATATGTTATATATCAATAAACATTTTTTATTGGAGAAATATTAAGAAAGCCTTTTGTAATTCTTCAGCTATTTTCCTATTGTGGTAATGCGCAGGGAGCAAATTTCCTTTTCCTTGCTATTGTAAGAGGCTGATGTAATACAGCCACGCTCCCAGCAGCATATCCCCCATAGGACACCTCTGCTATAAAGAGAGCGCAGTATCACCATTTCTTTTATTTCAGTCAAAAGTAGATGTTACATGATGGGGTCCATGAACCAGTAGGTAGGAGAGGTCATATGTGAAAAAAACAGCTTAGGGTTAGATTTGCAAGTGAGAGTCCAGTAAAAGTTCTTATAAATGAAGTGTGTGTATCTGACCTAAGCAATAATAATAACAGCAGCAGCGAAGGTTGCATGCCTGAGTCACACGAGGTCAACAATGCATCCATGGAATTTGGTTAAAAAATGAAAGGAGCCTGTGAACATACACAGTAGAGATTTGTACCAACTCCTGTTATTTGGTTTTGGTTTTAATTCATCGTCAGGTTTTGATTTGGTTTATAGAAAACACCCTCACTGGTTTTGGTTTAGGATCTGTGTTATTTTTTGAAATGAGGGGCATAAACAAGGCATATATGTGAAACAAAGCGGCACTGCAGTGGCATACAGGATGGCAATTTAATAAACTGTACAACCCCATACATAGTTGCCCAGAATGTTTTCATTAATCAAGAACTTGATCAGAAGGAAGGGGAAAAGGATTGAGTTGTAAGTTAATTTCATTCTTTGCTTCTGAAAAATGTAATCAATGGGGTCATTGGGGAAGGAATTCTGGGGGACATTCTACTTTTATTGCCTTTTCTATACTCAGTTGCTTTAAAATGCTACAGCTGTTTAATGAGACCTCACACATGTTAATTTTCAGCATTCAATCAATTGATCATTCTGATGTTCTGTTATGGCTTTTTCTCTCCTCAGTTGCTTAAAAATAGTATTTTTAAAAAGATATGCAGTTTAACCAACTAATCAGTTCAGTGACAGGAACTGACACTTTTGTGGCTGAAGTGCTAGTTTGTTTGGGACCCCACAAATCAAACAACTAATGGACAGCTAACAGTGTTGATAATGATGGGCTTAAGGCAGCTAACAGCCATAATTAAAAGAAATGCGATTGAAGATTGAATTGTCCTATGGTCTCCAACCTATGCTTATGTTGTATATTAAAAAAGGACATGCACAGTTTAACAAACCAAGCACTTCAGAAACAGGAACTGACATTTGTGCTTATAGTTTGTTTGGGTCCCCCACAAAACATTTTTTTTTTGGAAGGACTACCTTCGATACTAAAGAGAAGGCTGATGTTGAGGGTGTCAATTATAACAAACTATTATAATTTTGTAAAATAAATTTCATGAACTCACCACATATGATGTACAGATGTGTCGTTATACAACTATACTTTTACAGCACATAGCACAATTCCTGTCCAATTATTCCTCCATTGTGGTACTTTTTCCACAATTTTGCATCTTAATTCACTTACAGTTAAATAACTACTTAGGATTATTGCTTTGTAATGGCTAAGTAGCAAAGTCCATAGCTATTTGGCGAAATATGAAATGGAGGAGGTTCCTAGATGGTAATGTCCCTACCTCTGCTAATTTGACCTCATAAATGAAGCAAATATCATCACAAATGTTGGCAGAATTTGGGTAAAAATAATCCCATATCCAAGAGTTGGCTTTTTTGGTCTTATGGCCAGGTATCACAATGGATTTCTGTTTATCATGGGCAAGAACTTCTGCCACTGCTGACTGACATATACAAACAACATCATTAACATCCTTATCCTCATCATCCTTAGTATTGTGAAATAGTACACAAATATTCCCCTCATCCTGTTCCACTTTCACACTAGAATCCTCAATTTCTATTATGTAATCATCACCTTCGTTACTTGTACTGCTAGTCCCCAAATTTGAAGATGATGCAGAAATGGTGGAAAGAGGCCAAGGAGGCTATGAGTACAGTGTTAGAAATGTCAGAATCATACATAGCTAACAGGGACACCCCTGGCCTCTTTCAAGGATTTGTGAACACACAGTTTGTTCTTCAGCCTTAGTGTTCTATTGTGGGCATTGATTTTTTGGTTTTTAAGTGACACCCCTACTCCTTTTTTAACAGTGTGAAATATTTGTTTTCAGGTGCCCTTTCCTAAACTTTTTGCCTAGGAAAACCTTTAATAGATGTTGTAGTACTACCATGACTGGCAGCAGCCATGCCAGTATTACTTGGTTGCTGCTACTGTTATTATCGACTGATCATGATCCATATTGACTCTTTTGATATATCAGATGGAGTTATGTTAGAGGTATCACTAATTTTGGGCAATACTTTTAGGCCTGACCAGATGTCAACAGGTTGTGCTGACTTATCTGCATCACCGCTGGGTCTTTTGGAAAAGTTGAGTTTTTGTCCTGGCCCCTGCTGAAGAAACTGAAGGAGACATCATAGTGCCATGTATCGCTTGAGCTGACAACTTGATCACCAGGAGTTCTTTGAATCTCTTAAGATTTTGGTCAATTGAAAAGAAAGGAACAGCATATGACTTAATCCTAGGATCGAGCATGAATAGCAAAATGTAGTGATACAATTTCAATCCTGACCATGTTTGGATCTTGGCAAAAGTGAATAAAGGACTTGGGTACAAGTCAAGCGTACTTTGTGGATTTACTTAGTTTCATCTCCTCCTTAAATTTCTACAGCTGATTTTCCAAAAGCTTAAGGGGATTCACCTGACTCAAGCTAGCAGTGTTGAAACTCACTTCACAAGTGGCTACAACAAAGGGTTTGAACACATTATACAAGACAGAAAGTACTCTCCACTGCACTGGGCTAAGGTACACTCCCCCTCCTCTCCCAATGTCATGAATTGTTGAATAGCTATGGATGGCTTTTTTCTGTTGCATCATCTGCTGAAGCATATACAGGGTGGAGTTCCACATTGTTACTACCTCTTGCTTCAGTGGATGGCAGGGCAAATAAAGCTGTTCTTGCAGGTGTTGCAATCTCCTGCATGCTGTTGATTAATGCCAAAAATGTCCCAATTTTTTTTGGGCCATAGACAGCATCTTCTGCACACCTCTGTAATTTTTTTTAAACACTGTACCACTAAGTTGACTGTGTGAGCAAAACAGGGGATATGTAAGAATTCACCCAGCTGTAATGCTTTCACAATATTTGTTGTATTATCAGAAATTTTGAGGAGAGTCCAAGTGGGGTATGCCATGTTTCTATGACATCCCTTAGTTTTTGTAAGAGGTTGTCAGTGGTATGCTGCTTATTAAAGATGGTGATATACAGAGAATAGCCTGCCTCTGAATGAGCTGGTGTTGTTTGTTAGATACTGCTTCTGTTGCTGCTGAAGGCAATTAACCAACCCAGTGGGCTATCATTGTCATGTAAACTTTTTTTGCCCACTACCTCTTGTCCACAGATCTGTGGTTAAGTGAACAATGGGTACAATGGCATTTAGCAGGCAAATAATTAGATTTTTTATGTGTTGGTACTGCCAAGGAATGACTTTTTGGGTAAAATGGATCAGAGATGGAATTTGGTACTGGGGACACAGGAACTCAATTAACCATGTAAAATCCCCTGCATTAATGGTGGATATTGGATGCAGATCTAATACTAGTACAGCCATGATGGTGTCAGTAATCCACTGTGTGACTGGTTGAGAGCTGTCATGCTTGCATCACCTTGCAAGATCGTTTCACAGTCAGTTTTACAATACTGCTAGTAGTCTGTTGGTCCACTTCTGGGTGAAAATGCATCCCAAGCAGCAGCAGGTCTAGTGCTCAAAGATTCCTATGATGAATCCTGGAATTGGGAGAAGTCACCTAGCCCAGTGGCATAATCACAGCCCTCTGCAGAGACTTGGAGGTGCAGGCTGCTGGGGCACCACTGCTGATTTATTGCAGATTCCCATGTGGACTAGCCATCCACATGTCAATCTGTTAAATGTCCCTCTCAAAATGGCCACCACCATGGAGGAAACAGATGCTAGAGGTCATTCTTGACCTCTTGCATCTGACAGAGCCAGGAAGTGCCAAGACCCGGGAGTGCATAGCGCTGGGTAGTGCTGCAAGCAGCCTTACACCCTTGGCAATAAGCATGACACCGACAGCATGAAAACCAGTGGCAACAAGCATTACACACACCTGGTAATGAGCATGACACCAAGCACATGTAACCCCTGGCATTAAGCATTACCCCTGGCAATGAGCATGATATCCAGTGCATGAATCCCCTGGCAACGAGCATGTCACCCAGTGCATAAAACCCCTGGCAATGAGCATGACACCCACAGCAAGAAAACCCCTGGCAAAAAGCATGGAACCAAGAGCATGAAACCCCTGATAACAAGCAGGTAATTTAAAAGTATTTAGAAGCCTTACTGTGGTGCCTAATGTGTAATGGGCATTGTGGTGTATGGAATGATGTATAATGGGCAATCCGATATGTGGCATAATGTGTCATAGGTATTACAGTGTGTGTCATACTGTATCACGGGCATTGTGGAATGTAGTAAAATGTCTTAGGCAGGGCCATAACTAGATGTGTGCCAATGGTGCCTTGCCCACAGTGCAAATGCACTGAGGGCGCACCATCTAGCAGCACACACCTCACCCACATGGCCGCTATCTCCAGCCCGACTCACTCCCGCTGGCGCCTGTCTCCTGCTTCCTTTGCTGCAGGGGACTCAGTAGCGCTGGCACAGTATGCGGGCAAGCAAGGTGATCATCCGTGGCATTGTTGCTGCCTGCTGCAATCATCATGTAGCGCAGTCTAATCTGACGGCGCCCACTCACCACTAACAACTCCTCAGCATCCAAACTTCGCTGACCCGGCCTCCTGGTCTCCGCGGCTTCATTCAGCAGCGTCTCAGTCTCTGCACTGATCACCAGCACCAGCAGCGGGCTGTTCTCAGACATAGTTGCAGCGATGGCTCCCTTACCTTCCCCCTGCAAGTTCCATACTTGTTGGTGCCGGGAGCAACTGCATCACGCCGGGGGAGCGGCCACGGGGGAGAGAGGAAGGAGGAGCAGCAGCTCTAGCTCCCGAGTCCAGGGACATAAATATTCACCTCTGGATGCCGGATCGCCACCCCCTGCAACTCGGGAGAGACTGCACTGCGAGGAGCTGAGAGCTGGGGGAGGAGGAGGCGGACTCGGGCAATAAGGAGAAGAATAGAGGCCTGCCACTCTGCCAGCTGGTCACAGTTAAGTATAATACTTATACACACAAACACTGTCACACACACACACACACACACACACACACACACACACACACACACACACTCACTCACTACTCACTCTTTCATGTAAAAAGGGGGACTCTGCTTCCTAATGTGTAAAATGAGACTCTGCCTGCTTAATGTGTAAAAAGGGGAATCTGCTGCCTAATGTGTAAAAAGGGGACCCTGCATGCTTAATGTGTAAAAAGGGGGACTCTGCTGTTGTAATGTGTAAAAAAGGGGACTCCGCCTGCCTAATGTGTAAAAAAGGGGGGCTTTGCTGCGCTAATGTGTGAAAGAGAGCTCTGTGGCCATGGTCCTATAGTTTTGGCACGCGCCTGAGGTGCGCATTGGCCCTGTTTTGTATATGGGGGGGGGGGGGGGCGCCGATGCTATTTCTTGCACACAGTGCTAAAATGTCTAGTTACGGCACTGGTCTTCGGTGTATTATGGTGTGTGGCATTATGTATCACATGCATTATGGTGTGTAGCACAATGTTTAAGGGCCATTGCGGTGAGTGCCATAATGTGTAAGGGGCATTACTATATGGAGGAAAAATGACAAATAATGTAAGGGGCATGAATCAGGATTATTTTCTTTCCTTGTGATGGCCAATGTCTGGGCATGCAGGTTGCTAAACCGGGTATAAGGTAGTCTTTTCCTGCAATGCCACACCCATTGCAGTGAAGCCATGTCCCTTTTAATTAGGCCATACCCTTTTTTTGAGCTTGTGCAAATTCAGCATGCACAAAATCTATACTTTTCTGATGGCAACTGGGGGGGTTCCAGAAAATGTTTTGCTTGGGAGAGAAAAATGTCTACTTATGCCACTGGCCTAGCCTTAATATATTGGATGCAGGACTACTTCTGATCATAACCGAGGAGATTGAGTATTAAGGTGTTTGTGGTGGAGATTGCAGGTGCTAGGATCTAGTTGAGAGAAGGGTTCTAGCTGGCGCTGGACTACATATTGTTATTTTTTTAGCACCAGTTTCTGATGTTATGAAAAACTTGTCATGAGCTTGCTGTAAATGACGTAACATGCAGGAGATTTCTAGATGCTTAATATCCCCACCTCTCCTTAATGTGGTTCAAAAAAGGATAAAGATGGCTGGACAAATGTTCTCAGGATTTGGGTAAAACATATTTCCTAACATAAGATGTGGATTTGTTAATCCCATGCTCAGGTATGACAATGGCCATCTTCTTATCATGACCAAGTGCTGCTTCTACTCATGCCTGACTTACACAAACAAAATCCTCATCCTCAACATCTAGATTAGCATCAGCATCAGCTACACAAATATCCCCCTCATCCTCTTGCAATTTTGCCGTGGAATCCTCAATTTCTATGTCATCAGCTATACTTCTGCTGTTCATCCCTACATTTGCAGAGGGAGCAGAAATGGTGGAAGGTGGCTTCTCTGTGAGTACAGTATCAGAAAGATCAGACACACACATGGCACTCAAGGACACACTTAGACTCTCCACAGTGATTTGTGACATTTATGTTTCTGAACGCACAGTTTGTTCCACTGCCTTAGTGGTTTTCAATTTTTTTACACCTCTTCTAGACTCTGAGTGAAAAGTTCTTGCATCATCATGAGAGGCAGAAGATGCCTCACTGAAAGTTGCAGAACCACCACCACTCAGAAATCAAGGCCAACTCCTGAGCCTTTCCTTGCCACTGCATCTTGGCAATTGTATGCTTTTCTGAACCAATCCTTCCCTTTATAAGAAGTATTTTTTTCTTTTCCACTGTAAAGTGGGTTTTTATTTTAGATGCCCTGACTTAGACCCAAAATGCCATTGAGCATTGGCTCTAGTAGATGCTGGACTAGTGTTGTCATCATGACTGGTGGCAGTAGCTGCTGCACTAGTATTTGTTTGCTCTTCTCTAATCTGATCATCATCCATTTTACAATTTGCAGATAACTTTGTCGAGTCACTGTTAGGTTCCTGGTGCTCAGATCAAGGGAGATGTTGCGTAGTGAGTCCTGAGCACCAGAACGTGATGCTGAAATAAGGTGTGGTGTGGAAATAGCCCCTAGCACCCTACCTCCGTTGTTTTACCCGTGTGGTCAGTTCACGCCTGAGTGACTATGGTTTCTTGGGCCCACGGCAGCCGCGTTTGAAGGGCGGATTATGTCTGCCCAACTCCGATGCCCCCAGGTCTTAGCATGAGACAAGGCGTGAACCGAGACAGGATAATAACAAGGGGACCTCTGACTAAAACAGAAAGCTAGGGGCTACTAACTACCCTAAAACTAAATATATGTGCGGCACGCCGCCAAAGGAAAAGAACAACCAAGGAAATGCTGTCCACTCGCCGACACAATACTGTTGTGTACCGGCGGTGACAGCATAAGCAGAACCCTCTGCAAAACACCAGTAACAAAATATAACCAAAGAATACTGCGGCCTAGGCCGACAGACGCGGCAAAGCCGCTACTCACGGAACCGGTACAAACACTGGCAAACGGACAGGAACCCCCAATGTAGCCGACACAGACTCTCAGAACCGGAGGACAGGCAGAATCCCAAACGACAGACCGGTGGACCCCAAGAAGCCAGAAACTCGACTAGGCACAGACAAAGCCACAGGACTTCTGGACAGGAACACTTCACGGCAGGACACAGGAACAGACACAGGAATCGACACAGGAACCAACACTGGAAGCAGCTAGACAGACACTGCTAGACAGGAGCTCAGGAACTGGCAGGGACTAGCTCAGAACGCAAGAACTCTGGAAGTCTAGAAACCTGGAAATATCACCAGCGTTTGTGAATTGCACTGAGCCAGAATATAACAGAGAGTCTGTTAGGGTCTCCTGCCCTGTGCTGCCACGTCGTCATGGCAACCGGGAGACAAGTGCTAGTGGAGTAACCTGAGCGCAGCTGATATTCCGGTTCGGGTCTTTTGCTGTGCAGTGGTTATAGGCTCTATGCACGGCAGGGGATCCGGTGCTGGTTTTTGTGCTCACAGTCTGTGAGGTCTGAGTGGGGCGTGGACAGCACCTGCTTTATAAGGCCTCTTTTCAGGATAAGCAGATGCTGCTGAATCTTTGTTGGTTAGTCAGTTCATGAACGTTAGCCAGTACTGTGTAGCTTTGTATTTGTTTGTTGCTTACTGCAAATAGGCCTGGGAATTTGGTATTACACTCTGCCAATCCAGACCTAGCAGTAAGACTGGAGTCAGTCGTTTAGCTTGCTGGGGTTCTGTTACTACTCTGTGAACTTAGCAAGTTTGCGGCTGTATTCTAAGACTTGCCTGTCTAATCCTGTCTCACTGTGCTAGGTGTCAGGGGTCAGTTTAGTGGCAGTAAGCTAAAACCTGTGCACTGCAAGTGAGAATTTGGATTGTGGAGATTCTCCTTGTGTCTATCATTCCATCTCTGACCAAGGAGGTTACTGCCACACCCGTTGGTAACCCTTTAGGGTTTTGCTGTTGCCCTTAGCAACAGCATTTCGGGTACTCTACGTATTAAAACACAACATCTTGCTTTTTCCATCTTAGCAGTTCTAATACAAGGGAGATACCCAGTTCCTTAGCCTCTGGGCTTCTCTGTTCACGTTGTGTGTATTTTGTTACCCTATCACCTTCTGTGTACGTTATGTCATATCCCCCAGTTTGTCTGTGAGTCCATCTGTTTTGCATAACATATTCAGCAGCCTAATACTCCTGTTGAAATTTTGTGGGAATATGGAGCATACCCCTCAAAATACGTTGCAACAGGTGGTCGATCAGGTGCAGGTCCTGACTCGACAATTTAATGATTTGTCCATTAAAATGCACACCTCCCAGGCTGCTGGCGGAGCTCCCGCAGCAGCAGCACCTGCAGGGGTTAAGGAGCCGAAAGTAAATCTCCCGGATCGTTTTTCTGGAGATCGCTCGCAGTTCTTTTGTTTCAAGGAGAGCTGCAAGCTATACTTCCGGCTTAGGCCTCAGTCTTCTGGGTCGGAGATTCAGCGGGTGGGCATAGTGATTTCCTTGCTACAAGGAGACCCACAGGTCTGGGCATATGGGTTGCAGCCTGACTGTCCGTCGCTGAAAAGTGTTGATGCTTTTTTTACGGCACTGGGCATGTTGTATGATGACCCTGACAAGACGGCCTCAGCCGAGGCTCAGATTTCGATCCTTAAGCAAGGGCGCAGGCCAGTTGAGGTTTACTGTACGGAGTTTCGGAGGTTGGCCCATGATACCCAGTGGAATGACCCAGCCCTGAGACACCAGTACCGAAGAGGTCTTTCTAACCAGATAAAGGACCAACTGGTACAATATCCCTTGCCTGATAGCTTGGATCAGCTCATGCAGTTATCCATCCGGGTGGATAGACGGCTGAGAGAGCGTAGGCTTGAAAGGGAGACTGAGATTTCCTTCCTTCCCAAGGGAACCTCAGACTCTGAGGAATTTTCTGAGGAGCCTATGCAGATTGGGGCTACCCGCCTCTCCTCGCGTGAGAAGACGCGGAGGAGACAGCAGGGGTTGTGTTTGTACTGTGGGAATAAAGGTCATGTGGTAGTATCATGCCCAGAAAAGCCGGAAAACTTCAGGGCCTGAGGGTGATGGGAAATATCCTGTCAGGCCAGAAGTCAGAATTTCCCAAGAAGACTTTTATCATTCCGGTGACCTTGAAGATCCTCGGTCAAACTGTCAAGACTGAGGCCTTTGTGGACAGTGGGGCCGACGGGGTTTTTATGGACCGCCAATTCGCCCTGAAACACTCTGTTCCCTTAGTACCCTTGGCATCGGAAATTGAGATTTGTGGGTTAAACGGGGAACCATTATCCCAAGGTAAAATTACCTCTTGCACTAGCCAGATTTCTTTGTTTATTGGAGCCACACACTCTGAAAAATTGTCCTTTTATGTGACTGTCTGTACTTTTGCCCCATTGGTGTTGGGGTTACCCTGGTTAAGGGCCCACAATCCTCAATTTGACTGGGTCTCTGGGGAGATTCTTAGTTGGGGTACTGATTGTTTCAGGAGTTGCTTGAGCCTTCCAGTCAGGCTCTCGCAGCTAAGTTTGCCAGGATTGCCAGGGTGTTATGCAGATTTTGCGGACGTGTTCTCCAAAAAAGTTGCAGAGGTACTACCTCCCCATCGCCCCTATGACTGTGCCATTGATTTGTTGCCAAATGCTAAGCTTCCCAAGAGCAGGTTGTACTCCCTGTCACGTCCTGAGACTCAGGCTATGGCAGAGTACATTCAGGAGAACTTGGCTAAGGGATTTATCAGACCTTCACAGTCTCCAGTTGGGTCGGGGTTCTTCTTCATGGGTAAAAAGGACGGTTCGTTGCGACCCTGCATCGACTTCAGGGAATTGAACCGTATCACGATTAAAAACTCATACCCACTGCCTCTCATTTCGGTCTTGTTTGACCAGCTTCGTACTGCCACCATTTTTTCTAAGATTGACCTACGCGGTGCGTACAATCTAATCCGAATAAGAGAGGGGGATGAATGGAAGACTGCCTTTAATACCCACTCAGGGCATTATGAATATTTGGTGATGCCTTTTGGGCTCTGTAATGCCCCGGCAGTCTTCCAGGATTTCATGAATGATGTGCTCAGGGAATATTTGGATAGATTCTTAGTTGTATACTTAGATGACATCCTAATCTTCTCCCATTCCCTGGAGGAACATCGGAAGCATGTACGCTTAGTCCTCCAGAAACTCAGAGACCACCGGCTTGGGGCAAAGCTGGAGAAGTGCGAATTTGAAGTTCAGCAAATCACATTTCTAGGATATATTATCTCCCCAGAAGGTTTCCAAATGGAGGGTTCCAAGGTACAGGCAGTCCTGGATTGGGTGCAGCCCACTAGTTTGAAGGCGCTTCAGCGTTTCCTGGGCTTTGCGAATTTTTATAGACGATTTATCGCTGGATTTTCGTCTATAGTGGCGCCCTTGGTGGCACTCACTAAGAAAGGGGCGGATGTTGCTCACTGGTCTTGTGAGGCTAAAGCGGCTTTTGCCCGTCTCAAAAGGGCATTTGTTTCGGCCAAGGTGCTGCGACACCCAGATCCAGAGCGTCCTTTTGTGGTGGAGGTGGATGCCTCTGAGATGGGTATTGGGGCAGTGCTTTCTCAGATGGGAGTGTCTGATAATCGCCTTCATCCCTGTGCTTACTTTTCCCGTAAATTTTCGCCTGCCGAGATGAATTATGACGTGGGTAACCGGGAATTGTTGGCTATTAAGGATGCACTCGAGGAGTGGAGACACTGGCTTGAGGGGGCTAAGTTTGTGGTCTCAATTCTCACTGACCATAAGAATCTGGCATATTTAGAGTCAGCGAAGCGTCTCAATGCCAGGCAGGCATGATGGGCTTTGTTTTTTGCTCGCTTTAATTTTTTTATAACATATCGCCCTGGGTCAAAAAACATCAAGGCTGATGCGCTCTCGCGGAGTTTTGCTCCAATCCAGGAGACCACCGAGGAGCCGTTGCCCATTGTTTCCCCATCATGTATTAAAGTGGGCATTACCCAGGACCTCTTATCATTAGTCCTTAGAGCACAGGAGCAGGCTCCTCCAGACCTTCCGGTAGGTCTTTTGTTTGTGCCTCCTAGGTTAAGACAGCGAGTGTTCCTGGAATTCCATGCCAAGAAGTCGGCAGGTCACCCGGGTATTGCCAGAACTCGGGAGTTGCTATCTAGGGCGGTGTGGTGGCCCTCGGTGGCTAAGGATGTGGATCAGTGGGTTCGGGCATGTGACATCTGTGCCCGAAATAAGACTCCTAGAGGGGTTCCTGTTGGCCCATTACATCCACTCTCTATCCCATCTAAGCCATGGACCCACATTTCAATGGATTTTGTGGTGGACTTGCCCAAATCCTCGGGGATGACAGCCATCTGGGTTGTCGTTGACAGGTTTTCGAAGATGGCGCACTTCGTTCCACTGGTTGGGCTGCCATCAGCCAGACGCCTGTCTGAATTATTTATGCTGCATGTTGTGCGTCTCCACGGGTTGCCACTTGATGTGGTCTCTGACCGCGGATCCCAGTTTGTGGCCAAATTCTGGAGGGCATTTTGTTCCGATCTCCAGATTTCTGTCAGCTTGTCGTCAGGCTACCATCCGCAGTCTAATGGGCAGACTGAAAGGGTGAACCAGTCCTTGGAGCAGTTCCTCAGGTGTTATGTCTCCAAGTGTCAGACTGACTGGGTTGCTCATCTGTCCATGGCGGAGTTTGCCTATAACAACGCGGCTCACTCTGCTACAGGGATCTCTCCCTTCCTTTGTGTGTATGGGCATCATCCTAAGGCCAATTCTTTTGACCCCGTGGACTCCACGCCTGGTGGTTCCTCTGTGGTTTCGGTCCTTAGAGGTATTTGGCGGAAAGTGAAGAAAGCCCTTGTGTCTGTGTCATTAGTGACCAAAAGGGTTTTTGATAAGCGGAAAAGACCCTGCAGCTTCAAATTAGGAGACTTCGTCTGGTTGTCTACCAAGAATTTGAAGTTGAGACAGCCATCTCATAAGTTAGGGCCCCGGTTCATCGGCCCTTATAAGATCACCAGGGTTATCAATCCGGTGGCATTTCAGTTAGATCTGCCCCGTTCTTTGGGTATCAATAAAACATTTCATTGTTCCCTTTTAAAACGGGCGATTAGTAATCCTTCTACCAGTGGAAGACCTTCCCCTCTTCTGATACGTGGCCAGAGGGAGTTTGTTGTTGAAAGGATTCTTGACTCCAAGGTGGTTCGGGGTCGGCTGTCATTTTTGGTGCACTGGAAGGGGTATGGCCCGGAGGAGCGGTCGTGGGTGCGCAGTTGTGATCTTCATGCCCCCAGACTGATACGCTCTTTCTTCTCGCAGTTCCCCGATAAACCCGGTGGTAGGGGTTCTTTGACCCCTCGTCAGAGGGGGGGTACTGTTAGGGTCTCCTGCCCTGTGCTGCCACGTCGTCATGGCAACCGGGAGACAAGTGCTAGTGGAGTAACCTGAGCGCAGCTGATACTCCGGTTCGGGTCTTTTGCTGTGCAGTGGTTATAGGCTCTGTGCACGGCAGGGGATCCGGTGCTGGTTTTTGTGCTCACAGTCTGTGAGGTCTGAGTGGGGCGTGGACAGCACCTGCTTTATAAGGCCTCTTTTCAGGATAAGCAGATGCTGCTGAATCTTTGTTGGTTAGTCAGTTCATGAACGTTAGCCAGTACTGTGTAGCTTTGTATTTGTTTGTTGCTTACTGCAAATAGGCCTGGGAATTTGGTATTACACTCTGCCAATCCAGACCTAGCAGTAAGACTGGAGTCAGTCGTTTAGCTTGCTGGGGTTCTGTTACTACTCTGTGAACTTAGCAAGTTTGCGGCTGTATTCTAAGACTTGCCTGTCTAATCCTGTCTCACTGTGCTAGGTGTCAGGGGTCAGTTTAGTGGCAGTAAGCTAAAACCTGTGCACTGCAAGTGAGAATTTGGATTGTGGAGATTCTCCTTGTGTCTATCATTCCATCTCTGACCAAGGAGTTTACTGCCACACCCGTTGGTAACCCTTTAGGGTTTTGCTGTTGCCCTTAGCAACAGCATTTCGGGTACTCTACGTATTAAAACACAACATCTTGCTTTTTCCATCTTAGCAGTTCTAATACAAGGGAGATACCCAGTTCCTTAGCCTCTGGGCTTCTCTGTTCACGTTGTGTGTATTTTGTTACCCTATCACCTTCTGTGTACGTTATGTCATATCCCCCAGTTTGTCTGTGAGTCCATCTGTTTTGCATAACAGAGTCTTAATTAATTATGTCCTGCAGCTGCCCTGCTGCACAACTGAGAGGTGCAATCAACAGACAGGTGAGGCTGAACACATGGGAACAAGCTGCAATTACACAGACTCACCACCGGCAGCAAACAAGAGTATTCTTAAACCAGAGCAACGGGAAATCCTGGCCTGCAAGACAATTATAAACATAAAATAGGAATAAACCACTACCTGTGGTTCATAACAGTACCCTCTCTTTAAGGGTGAGCTCTGAACACCCCATGACACCCACGGGGAACATAAACAGAAGTATAACATAAAATACATAACCAAAATGCAAAACAGGAATGAGCCACGGCCGTGGCTCATAACATTACCCCCCCCCTTGAGGAGGGGTCAAAGGACACCAAAATTCAGGTTATCCAAAACAAGGTATACATTAATAAACCTGACACTGGAATAAACAGACAAAGACAAGTAACAGAAACCAGCTGTGGCAACAGCTTGTAACAGTGCCCCCCCCCCCCCCCCCCCCTGACAGTGGCCACTGGACACAGGACAAGGAAAAAATATATATATTTTTTTATATCAAGGCAAGAGTCAATAATATTTCTTTTACTTCTTTTTACCCTGTGCTTGCTTGGCGACACCAGGAAAGGAATAAACCTCTGGCTCAAAAAATTCTTCAAAACATATAGGTCGAGCAATCAGATGCTTCTTCCGTCTCCTACCAGAGTGCCCCGGCATATAAGAAACCTCATCAGTTTCGGAATCTGAGAACAGACCATAGATTGGTTCCATTCCCCTACGTACCGAAACTTTAGAAGATTTCCTGTAGGGAGAAGACAGGAAAGCACATCCAGTAGCAATGGTAATAGGCTGTGATCTTTGTGCCGAGTTTACAGTATACGGTGAACTCTCAGCAGATAAGACGGGTGACCTAGAGGAACCTGAACCAATTTCTTTAGAACCATATCTTTTAATAACTGCATCACTGTATGCTGGGGGATCCTGAAGAATGGGATCTTCAGCTTTCATTAGGCTGGTCGCCCACTCAAAAGGCTCTCCTCTAAAGGAATATATCAGATAGAGCACAAGGTTCTCTGAAGTGATGCCCAGAAATGGTCTAGACAACAAAATGGTGTAATAGTGTTTGTAAAGCGCCAGAAATTGGACTAAGTCCCCATCAAAGATTATAGATGTTGAGATATCAACAGAGTCAGGATCTGCTTCCTTCCCATCTGACTGACTAGAGTGCTTTGCTAGGACCTGGTCACTATTGACCTTACTCGAGGCTGAGACTTTCTGAACCCCACCTGGGGCAGTGACTTTCTGAACCCCACCTGGGGCAGTGGCCCTCGGAACCCCACCCGGGGCAGTGACTTTCTGAACCCCACCCAGGGCAGTGACTTTCTGAACCCCACCCGGGGCAGTGACTTTCTGAACCCCACCCGGGGCAGTGACTTTCTGAACCCCACCCGGGGCAGTGACTTTCTGAACCCCGCCGGGGCAGTGGCCTTCGGGAACCCCGCTGGGGCAGTGGCCTTCGGGAACCCCGCTGGGGCAGTGGCCTTCGGGAACCCCGCTGGGGCAATGGCCTTCGGGAACCCTGCTGGGGTCAGCACCTCGGATTCTTTTACTGGGACCGGGCTGTCGGCCTCCCTTTCTGGGGCCGGGCCGTCGGCCTCGCTCTCTGAGTCGATAATTATCTAAACTTCTCCCGGGACTATGACTTCCGGGACTTTTGCTGAAGCTTTAACCTTCAGAACCTCCACTAACGCTACGCCTCTTAAGTTCTTTCATGGGGAAGCAACCTCTAGACCCTTCTTTGGGGCTGCGTCTCTCGAGACCCCACTTGGGGATATTACTTCAAAGATCCCATCTGGGGTTTTGCTTGTCGAGTTCCCTTCTAGAACTATGGTTTTAGACACCTTCTCTGTAGTTGCGCTTTTCAAGTCTCTACCTGGGGTAACAGCTTCTGAGACCCCTTCTGGTATTGACACCTGAGCTATAATATTCGATGTCCCTCTATAACCTAGAGCATCGGGTACCGCTCCAGGACTCTGGGCATCGGGTACCGCTCCAGGACTCTGGGCATTGGGTACCGCTCCAGGACCCTGGGCACTGCTCCAGGACCCTGGGCACCGGGCACCACTCCAGGACCCTGGGCATCGGGCACCGCTCCAGGACCCTGGGCATCGGGCACCGCTCCAGGACCCTGGGCACCGGGCACCGCTCCAGGACCCTGGGCATCGGGCACCGCTCCAGGACCCTGGGCATCGGGCACCACTCCAGGACCCTGGGCATCGGGCACCACTCCAGGACCCTGGGCATCGGGCACC
This sequence comes from Pseudophryne corroboree, assembly GCF_028390025.1. Taxonomy (NCBI): domain Eukaryota; kingdom Metazoa; phylum Chordata; class Amphibia; order Anura; family Myobatrachidae; genus Pseudophryne; species Pseudophryne corroboree. The sequence goes on along the minus strand of NC_086444.1, from coordinate 542,445,191 downwards.
ACTCTAGGACCCTGGGCATCGGGCACCACTCCAGGACCCTGGGCATCGGGCACCGCTCCAGGACCCCGGGCATCGGGCACCGCTCCAGGACCCCGGGCATCGGGCACCGCTCCAGGGGCTTGCAACTCTGCTTCAACAGGAAAATCAAGATAGGAGAGAAACATTCTCCTTTGGTTCCTGAATCTATAATGGGGCTCCCTAGCCCAAGGACCCCAATTATAGGACAGAGTACTTTTTAGTGTGGGTTGTGTGACAAGTAACTCTGCCACAGTAGAGACAGGAGTAGGTCTTGTATCCTGACTAAACTTGGCCAGAGGGCAGGACTTGTCGCCACACTTTGGCTTGCGCAACTCACAGGTCTGCAGTTAGTGGCCTAAACCCCCACAAAATAGGCATAAATCTAAGTTTCTGCAACACAGACGCTCCTCTTCTGAGAGCCTGGGCCGCAGAAAACTTTTAAACCTTTTCTCTTTAATTAAACCTGAGGATTCACTTGTCACCATACTGTGAGCAAGAGTCTCTTTATAGGATGAACTCTCAACAACTTCTGGCAAAATAAGCAAAATTTTGGTCAGAAGTTTTGCAGTTGTTTTAAGGATTGCTGCAAAACTTCCAGCCACTCAGGTTTCAAAGCACTGAAAGCAGAGTTCAGGGCTGAGAGAGATGCTTGCAGGGCTTGCATAGTAGGCATAGGAGGATTTCAAACTAGACAAGACAAGACACGATTCTAGACACGATTCTAAGATAAGATTCTAGACAAGATTCTTAGACAATATTCTTAGACAAGATTTTAGACAAGATTCCAGACATGATTCTAAGACAAGATTCTAAGACAAGATTCTAGACAAGATTCTTAGACAAGATTCTAGACAAGACAAGACTGGACTGGATTTTTAAACTAGACAAGACAAGACTGGGCTGAATTTTTAAACACCAGACTGGATTCTGCACACTGAATTCTAGACAGGACTGGATTTTTAAACACCGGACTGGATTCCGCACACTGAATTCTAGACAGGACTGGATTCTAAACACCGGACTGGATCCTGCACACTGAATTCTAGACAGGACTGGATTCTAGACAAGACACTGGACTGGGCCAAAAAAGAAAAAGCTTTATTTCTTTTTTGTTGTATGGCTGGTGATAATGTTAGGTTCCTGGTGCTCAGAACAAGGGAGATGTTGCGTAGTGAGTCCTGAGCACCAGAACGTGGTGTGGAAATAGCTCCTAGCACCCTACCTCCGTTGTTTTACCCGTGTGTTCAGTTCACGCCTGAGTGACTATGGTTTCTTAGGCCAACGGCAGCCACGTTTGAAGGGCGGATTATGTCTGCCCAACTCCGATGCCCCCAGGTCTTAGCGTGAGACAAGGCATGAACCGAGACAGGATAATAACAAGGGGACCTCTGACTAAGACAATAGAAAGCTAGGGGCTACTAACTACCCTAAAACTAAATATATGTGAGGCACGCCGCCAAAGGAAAAGAACAACCAAGGAAATGCTGTCCACTCGCCGACAGAATACTGTTGTGTACCGGCGGTGACAGCATAAGCAGAACCCTCTGCAAAACACCAGTAACAAAACATAACCAAAGAATACAGCGGCCTAGGCCGACGGACGCGGCAAAGCCGCTACTCACGGAACCGGTACAAACACTGGCAAATGGACAGGAACCCTCAATGTAGCCGACACAGACTCTCCGAACCGGAGGACAGGCAGAACCCCAAACGACAGACCGGTGGACACCAAGAAGCCAGAAACTCGACTAGGCACAGACAAAGCCACAGGACTTCTGGACAGGAACACTTCACGGCAGGACACAGGAACCGACACAGGAATCGACACAGGAACCAACACTGGAAGCAGCTAGACAGACACTGCTAGACAGGAGCTCAGGAACTGGCAGGGACTAGCTCAGAACGCAAGAACTCTGGAAGTCTAGAAACCTGGAAATATCACCAGTGTTTGTGAATTGCACTGAGACAGAATATAACAGAGAGTCTTAATTAATTATGTCCTGCAGCTGCCCTGCTGCACAACTGAGAGGTGCAATCAACAGACAGGTGAGGCTGAACACATGGGAACAAGCTGCAATTACACAGACTCACCACCGGCAGCAAACAAGAGTATTCTTAAACCAGAGCAATGGGAAATCCTGGCCTGCAAGACAACTATAAACATAAAATAGGAATGAACCACTACCTGTGGTTCATAACAGTACCCTCTCTTTAAGGGTGAGCTCCGAACACCCCATGACACCCACGGGGAACATAAACAGAAGTATAACATAAAATACATAACCAAAATGCAAAACAAGAATGAGCCACAGCCGTGGCTCATAACAGTCACATGGCTTATAGAAGTACATGTGCATAGGGCACTAGGGTAAAGTGCACCAAATAGTAAAAACAATAGAAATATATATTTTTATTTTTCTGTCTTTTTACTTGCAGCTAAATTCAAGCTGTGTGGATCAAAGGGTTTACAGATGCATATGAACAAAGTGCACTAGGATAAAGTGCACCAAACGGTACAAACAATAGAAATATATATTTTTATTTTTTTAGTTTTCTGTCTTTTAACTCGCAGCTCAGTTCAAACTACATGGATTATAGGGCTTATAAATGCACATTAACAAAGCCCACCAGGGTACAGTGCACAAACAGCAAAACAATACAAATATATTTATTTTTCTGTCTTTTAACTTGCAGCTCGGTTCAAACTGCGTGGATCACAGGGCTTATAGATACATGTGAACAAAGCACCAGTGTAAACAATAGAAATATATATTTTTTACTTTTCTGTCTTTAAACTTGCAGTTCAATTCAAACTGTGTGGATCATAGGAATTATAGATGCAAATGAACAAAGAACACTAGTGTAAAGCACACCAAACAGTACAAACAATAGAAATTAATATCTTTTTTATATTTCTGTCTTTTAACTTGCAATTTCTTTCAAACTGCATGAATCACAAAGCTTATAGATGCACATGAACAAAGTGCACCAAACATAGAATTTTTTTTATATATATATATATATATATATATATATATATATATATATATACCAAAAGATAAAGTACCCTTTTTTTGCGCTAATATACAATAAAGCTCGTACCACTGAGAAATGCCTCCTGTCAGACAAGGCACAGAATTGGGAATAGAAAAAAGAGATTCTCATGGGAGCTAGACCACCTCAGATGTCACAAACAGATGTGTTTATTTTTAAAATTTAACAGTAAAAACTGTAACCATATAAAAAAACATCAGTAAAACATACACATGGCTTTGTACTATAAATGAACAATACAGACTGATAGTTATCTTGATGAATTTTGTATTGGTGATATCCACAATTGAATCCAATATCAATTCTTCCAATAAAGCGTTCAGATGTATGTTCAATTCACAAATGCGTGAATGCCCAACGCGTTTCGTCCATACGGGACTTCATCAGGGGTCGTAATCAATAAGGTCAAAGTTTGTAAGATTCAATATCCCATCCAGCTTTTGCCGTGGGTGTGTGCAATATTCTCAAAGATAGAAGATATTCCAATATTCGTGTCTATCATATAAAGTTCACCAATGTATATAAAAAGAAGAAAAATTGCTGTGACAGTGACCTTTTGGGTGTAAATTGACAAATCCAATTCTGAATGAGTACACTATAGTAGACTCAAACTGAGTCAATATCCCTAGTGCTCTCTCAGGAGCACTAGGGATATTGTGAATGGCACTGTGGGGCAATGTAACTGGCACTGTGGGGCAATTTATCTGGCACTGTGGGGCAATGTAACTGGCACTGTGGGGCATTGTATCCGGCACTGCGGGGCAATGTAACTGGCACTGAGTGGGGCATGTATCTGGCACTGTGGGGCAATGTATCTGGCACTGTGGGGCATGTATCCGGCACTGTGGGGCAATGTAACTGGCACTGTGGGGCATGTATCTGGTACTGAGTGGGGCATGTATCTGGCACTGTGGGGCAATGTATCCGGCACTGTGGGGCATGTATCCGGCACTGTGGGGCATTGTATCCGGCACTGTGGGGCAATGTAACTGGCACTGAGTGGGGCATGTATCTGGCACTGTGGGGCAATGTATCTGGCACTGTGGGGCATGTATCCGGCACTGTGGGGCATTGTATCCGGCACTGTGGGGCAATGTATCTGGCACTGTGGGGCATGTATCCAGCACTGTGGGGCATTGTATCCGGCACTGTGGGGCAATGTATCTGGCTCTGTGGGGCATGTATCTGGCACTGAGTGGGGCATGTATCTGGCACTGTGGGGCATGTATCCGGCACTGTGGGGCATTGTATCTGGCACTGTGGGGCAATATAACTGGCACTGAGTGGGGCATGTATCTGGCACTGTGGGGCAATGTATCTGGCACTGTGGGGCATGTATCCGGCACTGTGGGGCATTGTATCCGGCACTGTGGGGCAATGTAACTGGCACTGTGGGGCATGTATCTGGCACTGAGTGGGGCATGTATCTGGCACTGTGGGGCAATGTAGCTGGCACTGTGGGGCATGTATCCGGTACTGTGGGGCATTGTATCCGGCACTGTCGGGCAATGTATCTGGCACTGTGGGGCATGTATCCGGCACTGTGGGGCATTGTATCCGGCACTGTGGGGCAATGTATCTGGCTCTGTGGGGCATGTATCTGGCACTGAGTGGGGCATGTATCTGGCACTGTGGGGCATGTATCCGGCACTGTGGGGCATTGTATCCGGCACTGTGGGGCAATGTAACTGTCACTGAGTGGGGCATGTATCTGGCACTGTGGGGCAATGTATCTGGCACTGTGGGGCATGTATCCGGCACTGTGGGGCATTGTATCCGGCACTGTGGGGCAATGTAACTGGCACTGTGGGGCATGTATCTGGCACTGAGTGGGGCATGTATCTGGCACTGTGGGGCATATATCCGGCACTGTGGGGCAATGTATCTGGCTCTGTGGGGCATGTATCTGGCACTGAGTGGGGCATGTATCTGGCACTGTGGGGCAATGTATCTGGCACTGTGGGGCATTGTATCCGGCACTGTGGGGCAATGTATCTGGCACTGTGGGGCATGTATCCGGCACTGTGGGGCATTGTATCCGGCACTGTGGGGCAATGTAACTGTCACTGAGTGGGGCATGTATCTGGCACTGTGGGGCAATGTATCTGGCACTGTGGGGCATGTATCCGGCACTGTGGGGCATTGTATCCGGCACTGTGGGGCAATGTAACTGGCACTGAGTGGGGCATGTATCTGGCACTGTGGGGCAATGTATCTGGCACTGTGGGGCATGTATCCGGCACTGTGGGGCATTGTATCCGGCACTGTGGGGCAATGTAACTGGCACTGTGGGGCATGTATCTGGCACTGAGTGGGGCATGTATCTGGCACTGTGGGGCATATATCCGGCACTGTGGGGCAATGTATCTGGCTCTGTGGGGCATGTATCTGGCACTGAGTGGGGCATGTATCTGGCACTGTGGGGCAATGTATCTGGCACTGTGGGGCATTGTATCCGGCACTGTGGGGCAATGTATCTGGCACTGTGGGGCATGTATCCTGCACTGTGGGGCATTGTATCCGGCACTGTGGGGCAATGCAACTGGCACTGAGTGGGGCATGTATCTGGCACTGTGTGGCAATGTATCTGGCACTGTGGGGCATGTATCCGGCACTGTGGGGCATTGTATCCGGCACTGTGGGGCAATGTAACTGGCACTGTGGGGCATGTATCTGGCACTGAGTGGGGCATGTATCTTGCACTGTGGGGCAATGTATCTGGCACTGTGGGGCATGTATCCAGCACTGTGGGGCAATGTAATTGGCACTGTGGGGCAATGTAACTGGCACTGTGGGGCAATGTAACTGGCACTGTGGGGCATTGTAGCCGGCACTGTGGGGCAATGTATCTGGCACTGTGGGGCATGTATCCGGCACTGTGAGGCAATGTAACTGGCACTGAGTGGGGCATGTATCTGGCACTGTGGGGCAATGTATCTGGCACTATGGGGCATGTATCCGGCACTGTAGGGCATTGTATCCGGCACTGTGGGGCAATGTAACTGGCACTGTGGGGCATGTATCTGGCACTGAGTGGGGCATGTATCTGGCACTGTGGGGCAATGTATCTGGCACTGTGGGGCATGTATCCGGCACTGTGGGGCAATGTAACTGGCACTGTGGGGCAATGTAACTGGCACTGTGGGGCAATGTAACTGGCACTGAGTGGGGCATGTATCTGGCTCTGTGGGGCATGTATCTGGCACTGTGGGGCAATGTATCCGGCACCGTGGGGCATGTATCCGTCACTGTGGGGCAGTGTAACTGGCACTGTGGGGCATGTATCCGGCACTGTGGGGCAATGTAACTGGCACTGTGGGCCATTTTCTGTGGCCACACCCCTTCTGGAGCGTAGCCACACCCCTTCTGTTGTGTGGCCACTCCCATTTTTCGGCGCGCGTGACTTTGGCGCACGCACATGCTTCTTTTTGTGTTTTTTTTTTTTTGGGGGGGGGGCACCATTTTCCATCTTGCCCTGGGCTCCGAAAACCCTAGTTACGCCTCTGCATGACAGTAATTGTTGGCAGCTCCTTCAGTCGAGACCAGATGTCAAAACTTGCTTCTGACTGTCCTGCATCAACGCCAGCGGGTCGGCTAGAAAATTTTATTCTTTTCCTCGCTGCCCCACTTGCGGGAGAAAATGAAGGAGGAGCTGTTGACGTTTCACGTTCTGATTAAGTTGACAATTTTCTTACCAGCAGGTCTTTGCACATCTGCAGACTTGTGGCTGCTGGAAAGAGAGATACTGTATAACAAAGGCTTTAGCCTAAGGATTACGCATGGTGGCCAAAATGTAGTGATCTGATTTCAACAGATTGACCACCCTTGAATCCTGGCAAAGCGAATGAAGGGCTCCATCCACAAGTCCCACATACTTTGCGGAATCGCTGCATCTTAGCTCCTCCTTCAATTTCTCCAGCCGCTTCTGCAAAAGCCTGATGAGGGAAATGACCTGACTCAAGCTGGCAGTGTCTGAACTTAACGTGTAGCAAGTTTGAAGGGTTGGAGAACCTTGCACAACACGGAAAACATTCTCCACTGTGCTTGAGTCAGGTGCATTTCCCCACCTTTGCCTATGTCATAGTTGGATGTATAGGCTTGAATGGCCTTTTGCTGCTACTCCATCTTTTGAAGCATATAGAGGTTTGAATTCCACCTCATTACTACCTCTTGCTTCAGGTGATGGCAGGGCATGTTCAAAAGTGTTTGCTGGTGCTCCAGTCTTTGGCACGCAGTTGCTGAATGCCAAAAGTGGCCCGCAAGTTTTTGGGCCACCAACAGCATCTCCTGCATGCTCCTGTCATATTTCATAAAATTCTGCATTACCAAATTAATTGTGTGAGCAAAACATGGGACATGCTGGAATTTGCCCAGATGTAATGGTCGCACAATATTGGTGGCGTTGTCTTGTCAGATATCACAAATCCCCAGGAGAGTCTAAGTGGGGCTAGGCATTGTGCAATGATGTCCCTCAGTTTCTATAAGAGGTTCTCAGTGGTGTGCCTCTTGCAGAAACCAATGATATATAGCGTAGCCTGCCTAGGAACGAGTTGGCATTCGTGAGTTGCTGCTGCTGGTGCCACTGCTGTTGTTGCAGCAGAAGACAATGCATCTACCCAGTGGGCCGTCACAGTCATGTAGTCCTTAGTTTTCCCTGCTCCACTTGTCCACATGTCTATGGTAAAGTGGACAGTGGGTAAAACTGCATTTTTGTGGACACTTTTCTTAATGTCCCTGTACAGTCCGGGAATCGCTTGCCTAGTGATGTGGAATCTAGACAGGATTTGGTACCGGGGACACAGTACATCCATCAACTGTCTAAATCCCACTGGACTAATGGCAGATACCGGATGCATGTCTAACACCAGCATAGTTGTTATGGCCTCAGTAATCCACTTTGCAACACGGTGACTGCTGTCATATTTCATCATCCTTGCAAAGGACTGTTGGACAGTCAATTGCTTAGTTAAAGTTGTACAAGTGGTCTTTCGACTTCCTCTCTGGGATGACGATTGATTCCCAGCAGCAACAAAAGCAGCAGTGGCAGCAGTAGGCATAGCACTCAAGGATCCTCCAGATGAGGACTCGTCAATTATGCCAGTGACATGGCCTGCAGAACTACTTCGATCCTGACTAAGGAGGAAATTGATGTTGAGAGAGTTGGTGGTGTGGATTGTAAAAGAAATGAAGAAATGTAGGTGTCAATGGATTGCTTATGCTATCACCCAAAGTTTCTGAATGTGACAATGACTTATGATGAATGTGCTGCAGGTGACGCATAAGGGTGAATGTTCCTAGATGGTTAACATCCTTACCGCTACTTATTATGGATTGACAAAGGCAACAGATGGCTTGACACCTGTTGTCTGGATTTGTGGAGAAATAATTCCACACCGAAGAGGTGGATTTTTTTGTATTTTGCCCAGGCATGACAATGGACTTTTTCATCCCATGGACAACAACTATCTCCACTGTCCCTTATTTGAACAAACCACATCACCATCAGAATCCTCATCATCAACTTCCTCCTCGGCTCCAGCTACACCTGTATCCTCCTCATCCTCAATCTCAATATCAGCAACTGGACTGGCGGTGCTCCTCCCAGTACTTGCAGAGGGCATGAAAATGGTGGAAAGAGCCTCCTTATCCAATACAGTCTTGGGAAGGTCAGGCCTAGACATACCAATCATGGACACACTTGGACTCTCCTTGGGGATTTCTGATATCTCTGAGTCTGAATGCACAGTTGTTTTTTCCTGTGCTTTAACAAGCTTTTTTATTTTTTATTTTTTGAGGAGGAGTGCTTCCATCTTCATGAGAAGCTGAACCACCAGTTATGAACATAGGCCAAGTTTCTTCGAAACTTCATGTTGTGAATGGCATAGTGCAAATTTTACGTTTCTCATCAGATATATATATTTTGTTTGGTTATTAATTTTTGCTTCTCGGAATTTACATGCCCTCTATGACATTGGGCATCTGCCTTAGCAGACAACGTTGATGGAACTGCATCATCAATGTCATGACTTTTTGCAGCCGCAGCTTCAACACTAGTAATAGGAACTAGAAGTGGTTCGTAATCTTTCATTATTTTTTCCTCCAAATTTTTGTTCTCCATTTCACAGGACAGTGCCCCTTTATTTTTACATCAAACAGAACAGTGCCCCTTTATATTTACAGCACCCCTGTATTTTTAAAGCATACAAGAAAGGGCCACAGCACCATGTAATTTCAGAGCACCCCTGTATTATTACAACACCCATTTATTTTTTCAGCATACAGGACTGGGCCACTGTTCCTTTATTATTACAGCACGCCTGTATTTTCACATAATACAGGACAGGGCCAGTGTTCCTTCATTTTTACAACACTCCTGTATTTTTACAGCATACAGGACAGGGCCACAGCACTTCTGTATTTTCACAGCACCCCTGCATTTTTATAACACCCCTGTATTTTTACAGCATAGAGGACAAATCCAGTGTTCCTTTATTTTTACAACACCCCTGGATTTTTACAGGATACAGGACAGGGCCTGTGTTCCTTTATTTTTACAACACCCCTGCATTTTTACAGCACACAGAACAGTGCCCCTGTACAGCACAGGACTGCAGCACCCCTAAACTGCACCATAAACATGACAGGACACCTCAGGACAGCAACTCTGTACAGCACAGGACAGCAGCACCCCTAACAGCACAGTACAGGACCAAAGAACAACACAGGACAGCAACACCCCTAATAGCACAGTACACAAGCACAGGACACCACCCCAGAAGAGCACAGGACAGCAGCACCCCTGTATGCCATCATCAACAGACAGACAGATGTCTGTCTCCCTCACTCTCCAAGTCCGGTGTGAAAATGTTGGTGACACACGGCTCCTTATATAGAATCCAAACCCCACAAGAATCCAACAGTGGGATGATGACGTTTTGTCTCAATCTGGGATCCGAGTCTGGCAGGAAGTCCCAAGCCGGCCTCAGTTCCAGGCTGAGATCGTGAAGTTTGTTTGGGGGGTTAAGGATCTCAGAGATCTGAACCCGCTTATCTCTAAAACGAAGGTACCTACATGGAAATACTATCTTTTTACTTAATTAGTATCCTTAGCATTAGTCACACACACACATTTTTTTCTCATCTGTATACCTAACTGATGCCAAGTACTCAGATATTTCTACATAGAAAGCGTGTGGTTTGAACCCCTGGTAGAAGGGTATGCGGTCAATTTACCTACAATCAAAATCCCAATGGTCAAAATACAAACAACCATTGACCAATGTTCAAAATCCCAACAAGGTCAAAATCCTGACATTCTCAAAATACTGACATTTAAAATACAAGGGACAAGGTAAAAATACCAATATTTAAATTGTCAACAGGTAAAAACGTTGACATGAGTGTTTCATGATTTTTTTTTTTATTGAAACTGACTTGTTCATACTTTACCATCCCAGTGGACCTAGAGGGGGAATATAATGCAAGGCACCATGCCCGAAGCATGGCAAGCACAGTGAGCCATGCGCGGGGAGACGCGGTACACTTATACAGTGTCTATGTCAAGCTATTTCGACATACACACAAAAAAATATGGAAAATTCATGTTGACTTTTCGACCTGTTGACATTTTAAATGTCGGTATTTTGACCTTGTCTGTATTTTAAATGTTGGTACTGTATTTTGACCTTGTCAGGATTTTGACTGTTGGTCAATTCTTGTCAGTATTTTTATCATCGGGATTTTGATTGTAGGTATTTCGTACTAAACATGGTAGAAGGAAGGGAAAATGCTATATAAGATTGAGCAGCGAACCTGAACAAATTATAATTGTGACACTGGTTATTTATTAAGTCAGCTGTAACAGTGAAATAATCAGACATCATCAGGACAGCTCAGAGAGGAGGGGGAGGAGGCATGCTACCCTGGGGAGTGGGAATTGAGAGAGCCCAACAGAAGAGATGAGTGGGACAGGGGGACGAGCAGCATACCACAGCCAGTCAGTGATCGAGAGGAAGAGAGGAGTTAGAAAGCAGAGGTATAGTTTGTGTAGCTGAGTAACATTTCTCACCCATCTCCCATTCCATGTCCAGCTCCCCCTGACCCTGACCTTTGTGTCTGTCCTCCGCAGCATCAACCTGCTGGAGAGACTAGATTGCCCAACTTTCCTGCTGCACTGTTCCTGCCTCTCAGAAATTCTGAACTATAACTTAATGCCAGATCCATACGTCCCAACTGTCCCGATTTTCGTGGAACAGTCCTATTTTTTGGGACTGTTCTTCTGTCCCACCCCGTGGGCCGCAGTGTCCCGTGGTGGTGGTGTGGTGGGGGCAGTTGGTAGACTACTGTCACTCGCTGCTGTGCTGAACACATGTGCACAGCATCTATTCATGGAGACAAGAGGCACTGGGGACATGGCCAGCAGCTCACACAGCACTGGCCATGCCCCCATACTGATGGGAAATGGTGCGTGGCTCACAATTGCGGAATTACCGCAAAGCTACACCCCCTTTACTGAGGCCGCACCCCCTATTTCTGGGAGTATGCGGCTATGCCACATCGAAGTCCCTCTTCCGTCCTCCTTAAAGTTGGTAGGTATGCAGTTATGCAGGGTGTAGCATGAGGCCATTGCAGTGGAGCAGTGCTGACCTACATCCCTGTTTACTTGCACCAGTGTCTGGCACTACATTACACAACAGTGTTCAAACTTAAATAGGCTACAGTTTTCAACAGCCCTTGCTGCCATGAGCTCCTGGCAGAAAGTGCTGCTGGTAGCTGTAGTTTATTTTGAGTTAGAACACTGTAGTGCAGTGTGTGGTGCTTGACACTGGCACAAAAAACAGTGGCCCCTTCACAGATTTAGCCCTGTTGGAGGGCCTCTGGAACCTGTTGGGCCCTAAGTGACCACTTTGGTCACATATCGATAAATCCACTACTGCCTGCATGTACAGCAGCACCTGTGTGGTTCACAATGGCAGAGGCATAACTAAGGGGGGTCAAGCAGGGTACATGCCCTGTGTGTCACGGCAGGCCCAGCAGAAGGCATGGGCATCATACCTGCTTGCCCGCCCACTTCCATCAATGTGCTGCTGATGCCGGATGCCGGGTGCCTGCTTGCACACTCGCCAGGGCATCGTACCTGCTTGTCCGCCCGCCTCTGTCAATGTGCTGGTGATGCCGGGTCCCTGCTCTGTGATAATGAGCAGCAGCAACAGAGTATCCTGCTGACAGTGGGGGTCAGAGGAGCATGTGCTGAACCCAGATTGGTGGAGCCCAGCACACGCTCATCTTATTCGAGTAGGGGGCAGGGCTACAGCATCATCTTCTACAGCTCTTCTCCTGAGCCCTGGCTGGCAGCGTGGAAGAGGAGGGAGGAATATACATTATATATATATATATATATATATATATATAAAGTACTATTCCTTATTCTATAATATTATTGTTTAATATTGTCACATTATTTTAGATATAACCTAATAAAAGTTATGTTTTAATTAACTAATCTTCAAAACTTAATAAAAGAGTGCACCACCAAGAAAGCCTTCTTGGAGCAGGTTCCTCTCACTACCTGCTCACTTGCAAACTTTTACGCTGTCATTTGCTTTCTGGTGCACCTCCAGCACAATATACTACTATAGGAAATTCACAAAAATAATTTTTTCTCAGAATTGCTGGTTTATAGGAACTACTGTTATTAAAATTTTTTCAGATCCTGTGCATAATCAACCTAGGGGACACCCCCTACTTTTTGTATACAAGGTGCATTAATTGAATAGAATGTTCCCAGTGGGACGTAAAACAGGTGCATGTCATGTTGCCACACCCCATTTTCAGTGACCACACCCCTTCTGGTAAGTGTCCACGCCCATTTTTTTGGAGGGGGGACGCGCACACACAATTTGTTTATCACACTATTCTTTTCTTTTTTTTTAGTGGGGGCGTTATTCCTAATCTTGCCCTGAGCTCCAAAAACCCTAGTTACGCCTCTGCACAATGGTATCCAAATGTGACTGCTGCTCTTCCAGCGGAGGTCTTTGACAATCCAACTGCTGCTGAAGAGTTAATTGGCTTTGTCGCAGCAGCCCTGCTGACACATGCAATAGGGGATAGTATGGCTCCTGCCTCAAGCTGTGCTGCAGCAAGTTACAGTGCACCTGCTGCTTCTGCTGCACTGTTGAATGCAAATTCTGATTGCAACAGACTGCTGAGTCTCGTGAGTCTGACCCTGATCCACCAGGCATTGTCACACAGCATAGCTGGAGCCCTGACAATTCACTGCAGGCTCTAGTCCATGTAGACTAACAGGGAGCTTCATTCATTATGGATCGCTTCTGAGGCTGAGATAGCAATGAACAGAAATCTGCTATTCCTTAAATTTGCATGTGAAGAGCTGCCCAGATAGGATAAAAAAAAAAAACGTCCACCGATGCATTTGCAAGTCTGTGTAGGCATTATCAGATTCGCAATGCATACTAGAGATGAGCGGGTTCGGTTTCTCTGAATCCGAACCCGCCAGAACTTCATGGTTTTTTCACGGGTCCGAGCGACTCGGATCTTCCCGCCTTGCTCGGTTAACCCGAGCGCGCCCGAACGTCATCATGACGCTGTCGGATTCTCGCGAGGCTCGGATTCTATCGCGAGACTCGGATTCTATATAAGGAGCCGCGCGTCGCCGCCATTTTCACACGTGCATTGAGATTGATAGGGAGAGGACGTGGCTGGCGTCCTCTCCGTTTAGAATATATTAGAGAGACACTTGATTTACTAATTTTGGGGAGCATTAGGAGTACTCAGTACAGTGCAGAGTTTTGCTGATAGTGACCACCAGTTTTATTTATAATCCGTTCTCTGCCTGAAAAAAGCGATACACAGCACACAGTGACTCAGTCACATACCATATCTGTGTGCACTGCTCAGGCTCAGGCCAGTGTGCTGCATCATCTATTATCTATATATAATATTATATATATCTGTCTGACTGCTCAGCTCACACAGCTTATAATTGTGGGGGAGACTGGGGAGCACTACTGCAGTGCCAGTTATAGGTTATAGCAGGAGCCAGGAGTACATAATATATTATATAGTGAGTGACCACCAGACACACAGTGCAGTTTATTTAATATATCCGTTCTCTGCCTGAAAAAAGCGATACACACAGTGACTCAGTCAGTCACATACCATATCTGTGTGCACTGCTCAGGCTCAGGCCAGTGTGCTGCATCATCTATATATATTATATATCTGTCTGACTGCTCAGCTCACACAGCTTATAATTGTGGGGGAGACTGGGGAGCACTACTGCAGTGCCAGTTATAGGTTATAGCAGGAGCCAGGAGTACATAATATTATATTAAAATTAAACAGTGCACACTTTTGCTGCAGGAGTGCCACTGCCAGTGTGACTAGTGACCAGTGACCTGACCACCAGTATATATAATATTAGTAGTATACTATCTCTTTATCAACCAGTCTATATTAGCAGCAGACACAGTACAGTGCGGTAGTTCACGGCTGTGGCTACCTCTGTGTCGGCACTCGGCAGCCCGTCCATAATTGTATATACCACCTAACCGTGGTTTTTTTTTCTTTCTTTATACATACATACTAGTTACGAGTATACTATCTCTTTATCAACCAGTCTATATATTAGCAGCAGACACAGTACAGTGCGGTAGTTCACGGCTGTGGCTACCTCTGTGTCGGCACTCGGCAGCCCGTCCATAATTGTATATACCACCTAACCGTGGTTTTTTTTTCTTTCTTTATACATACATACTAGTTACGAGTATACTATCTCTTTATCAACCAGTCTATATATTAGCAGCAGACACAGTACAGTGCGGTAGTTCACGGCTGTGGCTACCTCTGTGTCGGCACTCGGCAGCCCGTCCATAATTGTATATACCACCTAACCGTGGTTTTTTTTTCTTTCTTTATACATACATACTAGTTACGAGTATACTATCTCTTTATCAACCAGTCTATATATTAGCAGCAGACACAGTACAGTGCGGTAGTTCACGGCTGTGGCTACCTCTGTGTCGGCACTCGGCATCCCGTCCATAATTGTATATACCACCTAACCGTGGTTTTTTTTTCTTTCTTTATACATACATACTAGTTACGAGTATACTATCTCTTTATCAACCAGTCTATATTAGCAGCAGACACAGTACAGTGCGGTAGTTCACGGCTGTGGCTACCTCTGTGTCGGCACTCGGCAGCCCGTCCATAATTGTATATACCACCTAACCGT
This sequence comes from Pseudophryne corroboree, assembly GCF_028390025.1. Lineage (NCBI taxonomy): Eukaryota > Metazoa > Chordata > Amphibia > Anura > Myobatrachidae > Pseudophryne > Pseudophryne corroboree. The sequence goes on along the minus strand of NC_086444.1, from coordinate 542,429,863 downwards.
GGTTTTTTTTTCTTTCTTTATACATACATACTAGTTACGAGTATACTATCTCTTTATCAACCAGTCTATATATTAGCAGCAGACACAGTACAGTGCGGTAGTTCACGGCTGTGGCTACCTCTGTGTCGGCACTCGGCAGCCCGTCCATAATTGTATATACCACCTAACCGTGGTTTTTTTTTCTTTCTTTATACATACATACTAGTTACGAGTATACTATCTCTTTATCAACCAGTCTATATATTAGCAGCAGACACAGTACAGTGCGGTAGTTCACGGCTGTGGCTACCTCTGTGTCGGCACTCGGCAGCCCGTCCATAATTGTATATACCACCTAACCGTGGTTTTTTTTTATTTCTTTATACATACATACTAGTTACGAGTATACTATCTCTTTTTCAACCAGTCTATATATTAGCAGCAGACACAGTACAGTGCGGTAGTTCACGGCTGTGGCTACCTCTGTGTCGGCACTCGGCAGCCCGTCCATAATTGTATATACCACCTAACCATGGTTTTTTTTTCTTTCTTTATACATACATACTAGTTACGAGTATACTATCTCTTTATCAACCAGTCTATATATTAGCAGCAGACACAGTACAGTGCGGTAGTTCACGGCTGTGGCTACCTCTGTGTCGGCACTCGGCAGCCCGTCCATAATTGTATATACCACCTAACCGTGGTTTTTTTTTCTTTCTTTATACATACATACTAGTTACGAGTATACTATCTCTTTATCAACCAGTCTATATATTAGCAGCAGACACAGTACAGTGCGGTAGTTCACGGCTGTGGCTACCTCTGTGTCGGCACTCGGCAGCCCGTCCATAATTGTATATACCACCTAACCGTGGGTTTTTTTTCTTTCTTTATACATACATACTAGTTACGAGTATACTATCTCTTTATCAACCAGTCTATATTAGCAGCAGACACAGTACAGTGCGGTAGTTCACGGCTGTGGCTACCTCTGTGTCGGCACTCGGCAGCCCGTCCATAATTGTATATACCACCTAACCGTGGTTTTTTTTTCTTTCTTTATACATACATACTAGTTACGAGTATACTATCTCTTTATCAACCAGTCTATATATTAGCAGCAGACACAGTACAGTGCGGTAGTTCACGGCTGTGGCTACCTCTGTGTCGGCACTCGGCAGCCCGTCCATAATTGTATATACCACCTAACCGTGGTTTTTTTTTCTTTCTTTATACATACATACTAGTTACGAGTATACTATCTCTTTATCAACCAGTCTATATATTAGCAGCAGACACAGTACAGTGCGGTAGTTCACGGCTGTGGCTACCTCTGTGTCGGCACTCGGCAGCCCGTCCATAATTGTATATACCACCTAACCGTGGTTTTTTTTTCTTTCTTTATACATACATACTAGTTACGAGTATACTATCTCTTTATCAACCAGTCTATATATTAGCAGCAGACACAGTACAGTGCGGTAGTTCACGGCTGTGGCTACCTCTGTGTCGGCACTCGGCAGCCCGTCCATAATTGTATATACCACCTAACCGTGGTTTTTTTTTCTTTCTTTATACATACATACTAGTTACGAGTATACTATCTCTTTATCAACCAGTCTATATATTAGCAGCAGACACAGTACAGTGCGGTAGTTCACGGCTGTGGCTACCTCTGTGTCGGCACTCGGCAGCCCGTCCATAATTGTATATACCACCTAACCGTGGTTTTTTTTTCTTTCTTTATACATACATACTAGTTACGAGTATACTATCTCTTTATCAACCAGTCTATATATTAGCAGCAGACACAGTACAGTGCGGTAGTTCACGGCTGTGGCTACCTCTGTGTCGGCACTCGGCAGCCCGTCCATAATTGTATATACCACCTAACCGTGTTTTTTTTTTCTTTCTTTATACATACATACTAGTTACGAGTATACTATCTCTTTATCAACCAGTCTATATATTAGCAGCAGACACAGTACAGTGCGGTAGTTCACAGCTGTGGCTACCTCTGTGTCGGCACTCGGCAGCCCGTCCATAATTGTATATACCACCTAACCGTGGTTTTTTTTTCTTTCTTTATACATACATACTAGTTACGAGTATACTATCTCTTTATCAACCAGTCTATATATTAGCAGCAGACACAGTACAGTGCGGTAGTTCACGGCTGTGGCTACCTCTGTGTCGGCACTCGGCAGCCCGTCCATAATTGTATATACCACCTAACCGTGGTTTTTTTTTCTTTCTTTATACATACATACTAGTTACGAGTATACTATCTCTTTATCAACCAGTCTATATATTAGCAGCAGACACAGTACAGTGCGGTAGTTCACGGCTGTGGCTACCTCTGTGTCGGCACTCGGCAGCCCGTCCATAATTGTATACTAGTATCCAATCCATCCATCTCCATTGTTTACCTGAGGTGCCTTTTAGTTGTGCCTATTAAAATATGGAGAACAAAAATGTTGAGGTTCCAAAATTAGGGAAAGATCAAGATCCACTTCCACCTCGTGCTGAAGCTGCTGCCACTAGTCATGGCCGAGACAATGAAATGCCAGCAACGTCGTCTGCCAAGGCCGATGCCCAATGTCATAGTACAGAGCATGTCAAATCCAAAACATTAAATATCAGTAAAAAAAGGACTCCAAAACCTAAAATAAAATTGTCGGAGGAGAAGCGTAAACTTGCCAATATGCCATTTACCACACGGAGTGGCAAGGAACGGCTGAGGCCCTGGCCTATGTTCATGGCTAGTGGTTCAGCTTCACATGAGGATGGAAGCACTCAGCCTCTCGCTAGAAAAATGAAAAGACTCAAGCTGGCAAAAGCAGCACAGCAAAGAACTGTGCATTCTTCGAAATCCCAAATCCACAAGGAGAGTCCAATTGTGTCGGTTGCGATGCCTGACCTTCCCAACACTGGACGTGAAGAGCATGCGCCTTCCACCATTTGCACGCCCCCTGCAAGTGCTGGAAGGAGCACCCGCAGTCCAGTTCCTGATAGTCAGATTGAAGATGTCAGTGTTGAAGTACACCAGGATGAGGAGGATATGGGTGTTGCTGGCGCTGGGGAGGAAATTGACCAGGAGGATTCTGATGGTGAGGTGGTTTGTTTAAGTCAGGCACCCGGGGAGACACCTGTTGTCCGTGGGAGGAATATGGCCGTTGACATGCCAGGTGAAAATACCAAAAAAATCAGCTCTTCGGTGTGGAGGTATTTCACCAGAAATGCGGACAACAGGTGTCAAGCCGTGTGTTCCCTTTGTCAAGCTGTAATAAGTAGGGGTAAGGACGTTAACCACCTCGGAACATCCTCCCTTATACGTCACCTGCAGCGCATTCATAATAAGTCAGTGACAAGTTCAAAAACTTTGGGTGACAGCGGAAGCAGTCCACTGACCAGTAAATCCCTTCCTCTTGTAACCAAGCTCACGCAAACCACCCCACCAACTCCCTCAGTGTCAATTTCCTCCTTCCCCAGGAATGCCAATAGTCCTGCAGGCCATGTCACTGGCAATTCTGACGAGTCCTCTCCTGCCTGGGATTCCTCCGATGCATCCTTGCGTGTAACGCCTACTGCTGCTGGCGCTGCTGTTGTTGCCGCTGGGAGTCGATGGTCATCCCAGAGGGGAAGTCGTAAGCCCACTTGTACTACTTCCAGTAAGCAATTGACTGTTCAACAGTCCTTTGCGAGGAAGATGAAATATCACAGCAGTCATCCTACTGCAAAGCGGATAACTGAGGCCTTGGCATCCTGGGTGGTGAGAAACGTGGTTCCGGTATCCATCATTACTGCAGAGCCAACTAGAGACTTGTTGGAGGTACTGTGTCCCCGGTACCAAATACCATCTAGGTTCCATTTCTCTAGGCAGGCGATACCGAAAATGTACACAGACCTCAGAAAAAGAGTCACCAGTGTCCTAAAAAATGCAGCTGTACCCAATGTCCACTTAACCACGGACATGTGGACAAGTGGAGCAGGGCAGGGTCAGGACTATATGACTGTGACAGCCCACTGGGTAGATGTATGGACTCCCGCCGCAAGAACAGCAGCGGCGGCACCAGTAGCAGCATCTCGCAAACGCCAACTCTTTCCTAGGCAGGCTACGCTTTGTATCACCGCTTTCCAGAATACGCACACAGCTGAAAACCTCTTACGGCAACTGAGGAAGATCATCGCGGAATGGCTTACCCCAATTGGACTCTCCTGTGGATTTGTGGCATCGGACAACGCCAGCAATATTGTGTGTGCATTAAATATGGGCAAATTCCAGCACGTCCCATGTTTTGCACATACCTTGAATTTGGTGGTGCAGAATTTTTTAAAAAACGACAGGGGCGTGCAAGAGATGCTGTCGGTGGCCAGAAAAATTGCGGGACACTTTCGGCGTACAGGCACCACGTACAGAAGACTGGAGCACCACCAAAAACTACTGAACCTGCCCTGCCATCATCTGAAGCAAGAAGTGGTAACGAGGTGGAATTCAACCCTCTATATGCTTCAGAGGTTGGAGGAGCAGCACAAGGCCATTCAAGCCTATACAATTGAGCACGATATAGTAGGTGGAATGCACCTGTCTCAAGTGCAGTGGAGAATGATTTCAACGTTGTGCAAGGTTCTGATGCCCTTTGAACTTGCCACACGTGAAGTCAGTTCAGACACTGCCAGCCTGAGTCAGGTCATTCCCCTCATCAGGCTTTTGCAGAAGAAGCTGGAGGCATTGAAGAAGGAGCTAAAAGGGAGCGATTCCGCTAGGCATGTGGGACTTGTGGATGCAGCCCTTAATTCGCTTAACAAGGATTCACGGGTGGTCAATCTGTTGAAATCAGAGCACTACATTTTGGCCACCGTGCTCGATCCTAGATTTAAAGCCTACCTTGGATCTCTCTTTCCGGCAGACACAGGTCTGCTGGGGTTGAAAGACCTGCTGGTGAGAAAATTGTCAAGTCAAGCGGAACGCGACCTGTCAACATCTCCTCCTTCACATTCTCCCGCAACTGGGGGTGCGAGGAAAAGGCTCAGAATTCCGAGCCCACCCGCTGGCGGTGATGCAGGGCAGTCTGGAGCGACTGCTGATGCTGACATCTGGTCCGGACTGAAGGACCTGACAATGATTACGGACATGTCGTCTACTGTCACTGCATATGATTCTCTCAACATTGATAGAATGGTGGAGGATTATATGAGTGACCGCATCCAAGTAGGCACGTCACACAGTCCGTACTTATACTGGCAGGAAAAAGAGGCAATTTGGAGGCCCTTGCACAAACTGGCTTTATTCTACCTAAGTTGCCCTCCCACAAGTGTGTACTCCGAAAGAGTGTTTAGTGCCGCCGCTCACCTTGTCAGCAATCGGCGTACGAGGTTACATCCAGAAAATGTGGAGAAGATGATGTTCATTAAAATGAATTATAATCAATTCCTCCGCGGAGACATTGACCAGCAGCAATTGCCTCCACAAAGTACACAGGGAGCTGAGATGGTGGATTCCAGTGGGGACGAATTGATAATCTGTGAGGAGGGGGATGTACACGGTGATATATCGGAGGGTGAAGATGAGGTGGACATCTTGCCTCTGTAGAGCCAGTTTGTGCAAGGAGAGATTAATTGCTTCTTTTTTGGGGGGGGGTCCAAACCAACCCGTCATATCAGTCACAGTCGTGTGGCAGACCCTGTCACTGAAATGATGGGTTGGTTAAAGTGTGCATGTCCTGTTTTGTTTATACAACATAAGGGTGGGTGGGAGGGCCCAAGGACAATTCCATCTTGCACCTCTTTTTTCTTTTCTTTTTCTTTGCATCATGTGCTGATTGGGGAGGGTTTTTTGGAAGGGACATCCTGCGTGACACTGCAGTGCCACTCCTAGATGGGCCCGGTGTTTGTGTCGGCCACTAGGGTCGCTAATCTTACTCACACAGTCAGCTACCTCATTGCGCCTCTTTTTTTCTTTGCGTCATGTGCTGTTTGGGGAGGGTTTTTTGGAAGGGACATCCTGCGTGACACTGCAGTGCCACTCCTAGATGGGCCCGGTGTTTGTGTCGGCCACTAGGGTCGCTAATCTTACTCACACAGCTACCTCATTGCGCCTCTTTTTTTCTTTGCGTCATGTGCTGTTTGGGGAGGGTTTTTTGGAAGGGACATCCTGCGTGACACTGCAGTGCCACTCCTAGATGGGCCCGGTGTTTGTGTCGGCCACTAGGGTCGCTTATCTTACTCACACAGCGACCTCGGTGCAAATTTTAGGACTAAAAATAATATTGTGAGGTGTGAGGTATTCAGAATAGACTGAAAATGAGTGGAAATTATGGTTTTTGAGGTTAATAATACTTTGGGATCAAAATGACCCCCAAATTCTATGATTTAAGCTGTTTTTTAGTGTTTTTTGAAAAAAACACCCGAATCCAAAACACACCCGAATCCGACAAAAAAAATTCGGTGAGGTTTTGCCAAAACGCGTTCGAACCCAAAACACGGCCGCGGAACCGAACCCAAAACCAAAACACAAAACCCGAAAAATTTCAGGCGCTCATCTCTAATGCATACCCCCCAAAAACATCTAACATATGCGGCTGACTCCAGCATACTCAAATCAATGAGAATGCAGTCACATTGGGCTCCAAGCTATTAAATGTAGCGTTCGCAGATGACATCAGATACACGCCACAAAAATGGGAATGACACACCTGCGTTTCCCAACCACTTCCCCCAAACGCCATGTTACCACCCACAAATGGTCACTTCCTGTCAATCAAATTGCATTCACTTTACAATTAGGCTGCATACACAAGGCGTTCACATTTTGCCCTTCGCACACATGAAATTCATATGCATCCCATGTGCAGTCTGCCGATAATTGCTCACTGTGTGCAAGCTCACATTTGCAATTGGTAATGAATCAGGCCCTGAGAGCACTATCCAGGGCTGCCATTAGAAATTGTGACTGACCAAATAGACAGGGCCCCTCCCCCCAAAAAAAAATTCTGCCCTACTGCTCCACCCCTATGTGATGTCATACATTGTGATGTTACATATAGGTGGAGTGTTGCGGACCTACAGAAACTGTTCACAGAGAGCTGATGCGCAGGAAAGGCTGATTTTAAGAAGTCCTCCATGTGCATCAGACTGCTGTTGATTCACAGACTTGTTCAACTCCCCCCTCTCTGCAAGGGTCCGGGACACTAGTACCTACAGTCCCCCCTCCACCCCACCCTACCCCCCGATGGCTGCCCTGGCACTATCTATGTATTTCTGTAAGTTGTGAGTGTTTATATATAATACACACTTACCATGATTGCTTTCCCTTTTTTGAGGGTGCGGCACCAAACTCCAACTTGCCTCCAGGCAACGGGGATAAACTTATGCTTCTGATGTTAGCCCTAGAGCTCCTTTGTTTACTTATGATAAAATAGTATTTCTATGTGTATTCTAGATCTTTAATGCCTAATTTTCTGCAAAAAAAGGTGCAAAAAAGATGCCCAACAGTAGCAGAGCCTCATAGACCCAATGCGCCAAGAGGGGCTATTTGACATGACTGCAGCAATGATGTAAAGTATGAGGACACATCTGCAAATACCCCTCCTACTGTGTAACAGATACAATAACATGACAAAATCTCTTATATTCCCAATATTAAGGATGATATTCAGAAACAGTATGGGGGTGAGCAGAGATATTCTATGTGGAAAAAACATACACTGCTTGATGATAGTCATAATGTGTGCTATGGTAGACACTTTGGGGGAGAATCAAATGTTTGAAAAGTCAGTTGGGAGTCTATTTCTTCCTATCTAACAGACAGGAAAAAACAGACACCCAACCAACTTTTCAAACATTTGAATCTCCCCCTTTGTGGGGACATCGAGATAAAAAGTACATATTCATCAGTAGAGATGTGCGGCTGGCACTTTTCGTGTTTTGTGTTTTGGTTCTAATTCCACTTTCGTGTTTTGGTTTTGGCTTAGTTTTGCCATAACCACCTTTTTGTGTTTTGGTTTTGGATCTGGATTATTCTTGAAAAACAACAACATAATAACGGCGCCAAACATAAAGATGGCGATGTAGAAGAGGTGCAATGAGGTAGCTGTATGAGTAAGCCAAGCGACACAAACAATTGGCCCATCTAGGAGTAGCACTGCAGTGGAAGACAGGAGGGCAGATATTAAAAAAGGCCCCAAACAGCACATCATGCAAAGATGTAGAAGAGGGGCAATCAGGTAGCTGTATGACAAGCCAAGCGACACAAACAATTGGCCCATCAAGGAGTGGCACTACAGTGGCAGACAGGAGGGCAGATATAAATAAAAAGGCCCCAAACAGCACCTCATGCAAAGATGTAGAAGAGGTGCAATGAGGTAGCCGTATGACTAAGCCAAGAAACACAAACAATTGACCCATCTAGGAGTGGCACTGCAGTGTCAGATAGGAGGCCAAGCGACACAAAAAATTCACACTGGAAATATACAGCAATATCACTGGAATTATATGGCAATATCACTGGAATTATACGGCAGTACCACTGGACATATACGGAAGTGTCAGATAGGATGGCACTTTAAAAAAATAGTCCCCAAACAGCACATGATGCAAAGAAGAAAAAGACTTGCAAGATGGAATTGTCCTTGGGCCCTTCCACCCACCATTATGTTGTATAAACAGGACATGCACACTTTAACAAACCAATCATTTCAGCGACAGGGTCTGATACATGACTGTGGCTGAAATGACTGGTTTGTTTGGGCCCCCACCAAAAAATAAGCAATCAATCTCTCCTTGCACAAACTGGCTCTACAGAGGCAAGATGTCGACCTCATCCTCTGATTCTTCACCACTTTCACTGTGTACATCCCTCTCCTCATAGAGTATTAATTCGTCCCCACTGGAATCCACCATCACAGGTCCCTGTGTACTTTCCGGAGACAATTGCTGGTCAAGGTATTCCTGGAGGAATTTATAATTCATTTTGATGAACATCATCTTCTCCACATTTTGTGGAGGTAACCTTTTATGTCAATCGCTGACAAGGTTACCGGCTGCATTAAACACTCTTTTGGAGTGCACACTAGAGGGGGGCAACTTTGGTAAAATAAAGCCAGTTTGTGCAAGGGCATCCAAATTGCCTCTTTTTCCTGCCAGTATACATACGGACAGTCTGACATGCCTACTTGGATGCTGTCACTCATATAATCCTCCACCATTCTTTAAATGGTGACAGAATCATATGCAGTGACAGTAGACATGTCAGTAATCGTTGGCAGGTCCTTCAGTCCGGACCAGATGTCAGCTTTCACTCCAGACTGCCCTGCATCACCGCCAAGGGTTGGCTAGGACATCTTATCCTTTTCCTTGCAGCCCCAGTGGCGGGAGAAATTGAAGGAGGAGCTGTTGGCAGGTCACGTTCCGCTTGCGATGACAATTTACTAACCATCAGGTCTTTGCACCTCTGCATACTTGTGTCTGCTGGAAAGAGAGATACAACATAGGTTTTAAACCTTGGATCGAGCATGGTGGCCAAAATGTAGTGCTCTGATTTAAACAGATTGACCACCCTTGAATCGTGGAAAAGCAAGTGAAGGGCTACATCTACAAGTCCCATATACTTAGCGGAATCGCTCCTTCTTAGCTCCTCCTTTAATTTCTCCAGCTGCTTCTGCAAAAGCCTGATGAGGGGAATAACCTGACTAAAGCTGGCAGTGTCTGAACTGACTTCACGTGTGGCAAGTTCATAGGGTTTGATACCCTTGCACAAGACAGAAATCATTCTTTACTGCGCTTGAGTCAGGTGCATTCCACCTCCTTTGCCTATATCGTAGGTGGGTGTAAAGGCTTTAATGGCCTTTTGCTGCTCCTCAATCCTCTGAAGCATATAGAGTGTTGAATTCCACCTCGTTACCACCTCTTGCTTTAGTTGGAGGCAGGGCAGGTTCAGGAGTGTTTGCTGGTGTTCCAGTCTTTGGCACACAGTCTAAGTGGGGTAAGCCGATGCGCGATGATGTCCCTCAGTTTCTGTAAGAGGTTGTCAGCGGTGTGCCTCTTACGGAAAGCAGTGTTACACAGCATAGCCTGCATAGGAACGAGTTTAGATTGGTGAGTGTCATGCCGCCGTCGCGGCCGCCGTACTTGTCTCTCCAGGGGTACTGGCTCTCCGGGCGGCCGTCCTCTCTGGCGGTCTACGGCACTCGGCGCTCCGTCCGGCGCACGTAGTGTGGACGTCGCGGGTGCGCCCGGCGTCCACTGGGGGACGAGTGACATCATCGGCGCTTCCCCAATCAGGTGCTGGTGGGAAGTAAAATTCAGACGCCGGGCAGAGCTCCGGCACCTGAGTATCATCGTTACTGCTGCTGTAGTTGTGATCTCCAGAGCTCCCGTATCCCTGTGGCATCAGCGCTTCCAGACGTGCCTCCAAGCACCTCCGTGCCTCCAAGCACTTCCGTGCCTCCAAGCACCTCCGTGCCTCCAAGCACCTCCGTGCCTCCAGCACCTCCGTGCCTCCAAGCACCTCCGTGCCTCCAGCACCTCCGTGCCTCCAAGCACTTCCGTGTCTCCAAGCACCTCCGTGCCTCCAAGCACTTCCGTGCCTCCAGCACCTCCGTGCCTCCAAGCACCTCCGTGCCTCCAGCACCTCCGTGCCTCCAAGCACCTCCTTGCCTCCAGCACCTCCATGCCTCCAGCACCTCCTTGCCTCCAAGCACCTCCGTGCATCCAAGCCCCTCAGCGTCTCCAAGCGCTTCAGCGCCTTCAAGCACCTCAGCGCCTTCAAGCACCTCAATGCCTCTAGCACCTAAGTGCCTCTAGCACCTCAGCATCGCTCTCAGTGAGCTTATGGTATTCTTCACCAAATCATCAGCACCTTTGCAAGTCTTGTCTTTCAGGAGACCTTCAAGCGTCCACCCGTGCCTTCTGCCTACCATCCTAATCCTGCATGAGGAAAACCTACATTCGGCCATCTCTATTGCGACCCAGTGGCGGTTCCTCTTCCCGGTCACTGGAAGAAACCCTGAGTCCACAACACTTCCAAACCAGGTCAGTGATAGTATACTCAGGCCACATGGACCCGGGGGATCGGAACACAGAGTCGAGCGCCATCCAAAGTTTGGCTTCCCGAGTTCAGACTCAGGAGGCGACACAGGGCCAGGTGATGCAATATCTCCAGGAATTGTCCGGCCGATTGGATCAAATTCAAGCATCCTTAGCTTCCGTAATTCCGGTTTCAGTTCCCGTAACTGCTCCAGTTGCCGCTTCTAGTAACGTCCAACCTCCGGCCGGTACCAGGTCACGCCTCCAGTTTCCTACTCCTTCCCGCTATAATGGGAATCCAAAGAATTGCCGTGGTTTTCTAAACCAGTGCGAGGTGCACTTCGAGCTTCTCTCTCATAATTTCCCTACGGATCGGTCTAAGGTAGCGTATATCATTTCCCTGCTTGAAGGTTCAGCGTTGGATTGGGTGTCTCCATTATGGGAACGATCTGATCCCGTGGTTTCCAACTACACCAACTTCATTACGTCCTTTCGAAGAATCTTTGACGAGCCCGGCAGGATGACCACTGCTTCTTCTGACTTGCTCCGTGTTCGTCAGGGCTCCCGCTCCGTGGTTCAGTACGTGGTTCATTTCCAGACCATTGCCTCTGAACTTCGCTGGAATAATGACGCCCTGAGGGCTGCCTTCTGGAATGGTCTCTCCGACCGGCTGAAAGATGAGTTGGTAACTAGGGATCTGCCGAATCCATTAGAAGAGTTGATCTCCCTTTGCGTCAAGGTGGATCTTCGGATGCAGGAGCGTGGAGGAGAACGTAGTCGTTCAGATCGTTCCAGGTTCCGGCATCCTCCTCCTAGGCTGGCGGCTGTGCCCAGCTCGGACGAACCCATGCAAATTAACCGGTCCCGACTGTCTCCAGAGGAACGACAGCGTCGTCGTGAGGGTAAACTTTGCCTTTACTGTGGAGCCGCAGATCATTTCCTCAAGTTTTGTAAATCTCGTCCGGGAAACGGGCAGGCCTAGCTTGTTCTGGAGGAGTCAAGTTGGGGGTCACGACTAAATCTTCTCCGATTTTGGATTGTTTGCTTCCTGTGTCTTAAATCACCAAGTCAGTCTTCAAGTCTTGTGAGGCCCTGTGGGATTCCGGAGCTGCGGGGAACTTCAGTTCTTCTTCCTGTGTCCAAAGCATGGATTTAAAGGTACGGCCTATCGAGCGGCCTATTTCGTTGACGGCTATCAATGGTACTAGAATTTCCAAGGGTCTCATAACGTGGCGCACGGAGCCAGTTAAGCTGCAGGTCGGGGCTCTACATCAGGAATGTCTGGAATTCTTGGTGATTCCGGAAATGCTTCATGATCTGGTCCTCAGAATGCCTTGGCTCAAAATTCATAATCCCCACATTGACTGGAAGTCTTCTCAAATTCTGTCTTGGAGTTCTTTTTGTCACGCAAACTGTCTCACTCCCATTTGTCCGCTCCGTATCTCTTCTAAGTCGGATGAAGAGCATATTCCGGAGGTGTATTAGGGGTTCAAGGATGTGTTTTCGGAACAGGCGGCTGACCAGTTACCACCTCATAGGCCTTGGGACTGCCCTATAGACCTTATCCCAGGGAAGATGCCGCCCCGTGGCCGCACATATCCTTTGTCACTTCCCGAGACTCAAGCTATGTCGGACTATATTAAGTCCAATCTGCTTAAGGGATTCATTCGCCCCTCTTCCTCCCCTGCTGGAGCGGGCTTCTTTTTCGTGAAGAAGAAGGCCGGGGGGTTGAGACCATGTATCGACTACCGCGGCTTAAACGATATCACCATCAAGAATAAATACCCCTTGCCACTAATCACAGAGTTATTTGATAAGGTTCGTGGCGCCCGCGTTTTCTCCAAGCTCGATTTGAGGGGAGCTTACAATCTAATACGCATCCGAGAAGGGGATGAATGGAAGACCGCCTTCAATACCCGGGATGGGCATTACGAATACCTGGTGATGCCGTTTGGCCTTAGTAATGCTCCTGCCGTCTTCCAGGGATTTGTCAACGAAATCTTCCGAGACATGTTATATCGAAGTGTTGTGGTATATTTAGACGACATACTGATTTTTTCCAAAGATCTTGTTGAACACAGGACTCAGGTCAAAGAGGTGCTCCACCGTTTACGAAAGAATCGTCTCTATGCTAAGTTCTCCAAGTGTACCTTCGAAGTGACATCGGTTCCGTTCCTCGGTTATATCATCTCGGGGACGGAGCTTCGCATGGATCCGGAGAAGCTCTCTGACATTCGTGACTGGACTCAGCCTCTCTCTTTGAAAGCAATACAAAGATTCCTGGGCTTTGCGAATTACTACAGGAAATTCGTTAGGGGTTTCTCCACCATTGTTGCGCCCATTACTGCCTTGACAAGAAAGGGCTCTAACCCGAGTTTGTGGCCTCCCGAAGACATTGAGGCTTTTTCCCACTTGAAATCAGCTTTCATGTCCACTCCAGTACTCCAGCAACCAAATTTCGAAGAACCTTTCTTCCTAGAAGTTGACGCATCTTCGGTCGGAGTTGGGGCCGTTCTCTCTTAGTACTCCTCAGATAAGAAATTACCCGTGTGGCTTCCAATCTCGTAAATTCTCTCCGGCCGAACAAAATTACACTATTGGAGACCAGGAACTTTTGGCAATTAAATCTGCCTTGGAAGAGTGGAGATATTTCTTAGAAGGGGCCAAACATGTGATTACCATTTACACTGATCACAAAAATTTGTTGTATATCAAAACCGCACAATGTGCTTGAATCCTCGCCAAGCTAGATGGGCACTCTTCTTCACTCGATTTTCTTTTGTTATCAAGTACCGGGCTGGGACTTTCAATACTAAAGCGGATGCGCTGTCCCGTTCACAAACTTCCACAGACGAAGATGATTCTTTCGAGCGGAGTTTAATTCTAAATCCAATTTCTGTCTCCGCTGCCTTAACTACTCTAGCTCCTCCCCCTGGAAGAATGTCCACCAGCTAAATTCCGGCCTAGAATACTACAGTGGGCCCATATCTCCAAGTTTTCCGGTCATCGCGGCGCCCAGAAGATGTACAAGTTTCTGCAAAGATCTTACTGGTGGGACACCATGAGGAAGGATGTACAGGATTACGTTAATTCTTGTCCACAGTGTACACAACATAAATCTCCTCGCCTGCCTCCTGCTTGGTTGCTTCGTCCTCTGCCCATTCCTATGAGACCCTGGACTCACATTTCCATGGACTTCATCACTGACTTGCCCTGTTCCAAAGGTTGCAACACCGTCTGGGTGATCGTTGACCGTTTTTCGAAGATGGCACACTTCGTTCCATTGACTGGTCTGCCGACAGCTCCTAAACAAGCTCTATTATTCATCCGAGAACATTTTCAATTGCATGGGTTGCCTCAGGAAATAGTCTCTGATCGAGGGGTACAGTTCACCGCAAGGTTTTGGAAAGCTCTCTGCTCGGCCTTACAGATTAAACTTAAGTTTTCGTCCGCTTATCATCCCCAAACGAATGGACAAACGGAACGAGTCAATCAAGATCTAGAGACTTTCCTCCACCTTTATCTCTCCCCTTCACACGACAACTGGGTGGAGTTGTTACCTTGGGCGGAGTTTGCCCATAACCATTCATTTCATTCTTCCACTGGTGAGTCTCCGTTCTTCGTCAACTATGGGTTCCACCCACGAGTTCCGGAATTACCAAGTCTTCCGACAGAAGAGGTTCCAGCTGTAACGTCCACTCTACTACACTTCAGACAAATTTGGAGTAGGATTCATGCTAGTCTTAAAAAGGTTTCAGTCCGATACAAGTTCTTCGCAGATAAGAAACGGCAAGCCGCTCCTCAATACAAGGTTGGTGATAGGGTATGGCTGTCCACACGTAATCTCCGGTTGAAGGTGCCCACTATGAAGTTTGCTCCAAGATTCATCGGTCCTTACCCTGTGCTACAAGTCCTGAATCCTGTGGTCTGTAAGTTGGGTTTACCTTCTCACCTACGTATACCAAATGCCTTCCATGTTTCTCTTCTTCGTCCTCTCGTCCTTAATCGTTTTCATTCAAAGTCATCTAGCCCCACCTCAGTGGAAACTGAAACAGGAACAGACTTCGAGATCAAAACTATTCTGGACTCTCCTTACCTTCACAAGAATCTGCAATATCTGGTGGAATGGAAAGGGTATGGTCCTGAGGAGAGAAGTTGGATAAAGGCTTCTGAGGTCTCGGCTCCTCGACTAATCCGGATTTTCCATTCTAGACAACCTACGAAACCAGGAAAGTGTCAAGGGGCCACTCCTAGAGGAGGGGGTACTGTCATGCCGCCGTCGCGGCTGCCGTACTTGCCTCTCCGGGGGTACTGGCTCTCCGGGCGGCCATCCTCTCTGGCGGTCTCCGGCACCCGGCGCTCCGTCCGGCGCTCATAGTGTGGACGTCGCGGGTGCGCCTGGCGTCCACTGGGGGATGGGGGACGTCATCGTCGCTTCCCCAATCAGGTGCTGGCGGAAAGTACAAATTCAGACGCCGGGCAGAGCTCTGGCGCCTGAGTATCATCGTTACTGCTGCTGTAGTTGTGCTCTCCAGAGCTCCCGTATCCCTGTGGCGTCAGCGCTTCCAGACGTGCCTCCAAGCACCTCCGTGCCTCCAAGCACCTCCATGCCTCCAAGCACTTCCGTGCCTCCAAGCACCTCTGGGCCTCCAAGCACCTCCATGCCTCCAAGCACCTCCGTGCCTCCAAGCACCTCCGTGCCTTCAGCACCTCCATGCCTCCAAGCACCTCCGTGCCTCCAGCACCTCTGTGCCTCCAAGCACCTCTGTGCCTCCAGCACCTCCGTGCCTCCAAGCACCTCCGTGCCTCCAGCACCTCCGTGCCTCCAAGCACCTCCGTGCCTCCAAGCACCTCAGCGTCTCCAAGCGCTTCAGCGCCTTCAAGCACCTCATTGCCTCTAGCACCTTAGTGCCTCTAGCACCTCAGTGCCTCTAGCACCTCAGCATCGCTCTCAGTGAGCTTATGGTATTCTTCACCAAATCATCAGCACCTTTGCAATTCTTGGCTTTCAGGAGACCTTCAAGCTTCCACCCATGCCTTCTGCCTACCGTCCTAATCCTGCATGAGGAAAACCTACATTCAGCCATCTCTACTGCGACCCAGTGGCGGTTCCTCTTCCCGGTCACCGGAAGAAACCCCGAGTCCACAACACTTCCAAACCAGGTCAGTGATAGTGAGATGCTGCTACTGGTGCCGCTGCTGCTGTTGTTGCTGCAGGAGGCAATACATCTACCCAGTGGGCTGTCACAGTCATATAGTCCTCAGTCTGCCCTGTTCCACATGTCTATAGTTAAGTGGACACTAGATACAACCGCATTTTTTAGGACACTGGTGACACATCTTCTGAAGTCTCTGTACATTCTCTGTATCGCTTGCCTAGTGAAGTGGAACCTAGATGGGATTTGGTACCAGGGACACAATACCTCCATCAATTGTCTTAATCCCACTGCACTAATGGCGGATACCGGATGCACATCTAACACCAACATAAGTGTCAAGGCCTCAGTTATCCACTATGCAACAGGATGACTGCTGTCATATTTCATCTTCCTCACAAAGGACTGTTGGACAGTCAATTGCTTAGTTGAAGTAGTACAAGTGGTCTTCCGACTTCCCCTCTGGGATGACAATGAACTCCCAGCAGCAACAACATCAGTGGCAGCAACAGCAGGCTTACCACTCAAGGATCCTCCGGAGGATTCCCGGTTAGGAGAGGACTCTGAGTTTTGCCAGGGACATGGCCTGCTGGACTACGGACGTTCATGGATGAGGAGGAAGTTGATGTTGAGGGAGTTGATGGTGTGGCTTGCAGGAGCTTGGGTACAAGAGGAAGAAGGGATTTAGGTGTCAGTGGACTGCTTACGCTCTTACCCAAAATTTCACAACTTGACACTGACTTCTGATGAATGCGCTATAGGAGATGTATAACGGAGGATGTTCCTAGGTGGTTAACATCCTTACCCCTACTTATTACAGATTGACAGAGGCAACACACAGCTTGACACCTGTTGTCTGATTTTGTGGAGAAATAATTCCATACCGAAGAGGTGGCTTTTTCAGTATTTTGCCCAGGCATCACATTGGGCTTCTTCATCCCATGGACAATAGGTACCTCCTCTGGTGCCTCATTTGAACAAACCACATCACTATCAGAATCCTCATCGTCAACTTCCTCCGCAGCACCAGCAACACCCATATCCTCATCCTGTTACTTCAACAGGGACATCTTCAATTTGAATATCAGAAACTGGACTGTGGTTGCTCCTTCCAGCACTTTCAGGGGGCATGCAAATGGTGGAAGGAGCCAACTCTTCCCGTCCGGTGTTGGGAAGGTCAGGCATCGCAATCGCCGACACACTTGGACTCTCCTTGGGGATTTGTGATACCATCTCAGAACGCACAGTTCTTGTCTGTGCTTTTTCCAGCTTAACTCTTTTAATTTTTCCAGTGGGAGGATGAGGGCTTCCATTATCATGTGAAGCTGAACTACTAGTCATGAATATAGACCTGGGTCTTAGCCGTTCCTTGCCACTCCATGTCGTAAATGGCATATTGGCAAGTTTACGTTTCTCCTCAGGCCATTTAAATTTCTTTTTTTGGGTCTTTTAACTGAACTTTGGCTTTTTGGATTTTACATGCCCTCTACTATCACATCGGTCATTGGCCTTGGCAGACAACGTTGATGACATTTCATCGTCTATGTCATGGCTAGTGGCAGCAGCTTCAGCACTAGGAGGAAGTGGTTCTTAATCTTTCCCTATTTTATCCTCCAAATTTTTGTTCTCCACTATTTTTCTGGAGTTATATAACACAATATGCGGCACAGGAGCACTGGACATATGGCAGCAGAGTATACCACTGTGACTGGTCACTGGAATGACTGATGGCTGATGCATAGGACACTACCACTGGTCTGATGCATGATAACACAGCAACACTGTAAGGGACTTGTTATTATTATACAGCAGCACTGGACATATGGCAGTAGAGTATACCACTGTGACTGGTCACTGGAATGACTGATGGATGATGCACAGGACACTACCACTAGACTGATGCAGCACAATACACCACCACTGAACTGATGCAGCACAACACAGCACCCTATACAGCAGCACTGGACATATGTTAGCAAGAGGACACAACCACTATGACTGGACAGATGCAGCACAAGACACGGACACTGAGAGAATTGAGACACGTTCCTCTCTGTACACTCTCAAATGCCGGAGTGAAAATGGCGGGGACACGCGGCTCCTTATATGGAATCCAAATCCCGCAAGAATCCGTCAGCGGGATGATGACGTATTGCCTTGTTCTATTTTCCGAGTCAGGCGGGAAAAGCAGAGCCTGACTCGGATCCAGACTCGGATAGGCAGGTTTGGTAGGATTCAGATCTCAGGGATCTGAACCCACTCATCTCTATTCAACAGGTTTTGTCACAATATTAACAGTGAACAAATACTGTACATATTTGCATAACACCAGGTTATCTATGTAACAACAGGCTTAAATATAGTGTATAGTCCGGGCTTTGATAAAAAAATGGGTGGTACTTTAGGACACGTACAATTTTCCTGTACCTTTACTTAAGTAAAAAAAAATGGGATTCTTACATTATTGTCAGACCTATTAGGCTCCATGCAAAAATCTTAAGTATGGTGTAATTTTATTAACAGTTTCTTATATAGCGCAGCAAATTCCGTTGCGCTTTACAATTTGAAATAACAATAACAAACTGGGTGATAACAGTCATAGAGGTAGGAAGGCCCTGCTCGCAAGCTTACAATCTATAGGGAAATAGCACCTTTCCTTGTGTACATATGCCTATCTTTTGCATAGAATGAGAAGACATGTGAGGATATGTGTGGACTGTACAGAGTGGATGTAATTTGATAGGAAGGTTTATGAAAGTTATGTGGGTGGTTCAGGAATTTGATACGCTTGCCTAAAGAGGTGAGTTTTGAGGGAACGCTTGAAGGTTTGGAGACTAGAGGAGAGTCTTATTGTGCGTGGTAGGGCATTCCACAGAGTGGGTGCAGCCCGATGAAAGTCCTGCAGTCGTGAGTGGGAGCGAGTAATGAGTGTGGATGAGAGACGCAGGTCTTGTGAAGAGCGAAGAGGTCGGGTTGGGAGATATTTTGTGATAAGCGAAGTGATGTACGTTGGTGTAGTTTGGTTAATGGCCTTGTGTGTGAGTAAAAGTATTTTATATTGAATGCGGTAGAGTACAGGTAACCAATGGAGGGACTGACAGAGTGGATCTGCAGACGATGAACGTCTAGCGAGGAAGATAAGCCTCGCCGCTGCATTCAGAATGGATTGTAGTGGTGAGAGTCTCGTTTTGGGAAGACCAGTTAGGAGACTATTGCAATAATCAATTCGGGAGATAATGAGAGCGTGGATTAGAGTTTTAGCAGTGTCTTGTGTAAGGTATGGTCGTATTTTGGATATGTTTTTTAGATGCATGTAACATGATCTTGAGACAGATTGAATGTGGGGAACAAAGGACAGATCAGAGTCAAGGATGACACCTAGGCAGCGAGCTTGTGGGGTAGGGTAGATAGTCGAGTTTTCAACAGTGATAGAGATATCAGGTTGGTACCTACTATTGGCCGGTGGAAATATAATTAACTCTGTCTTTGAAATATTAAGTTTGAGGTGGCGAGATGTCATCCAGGATGAGATGGCAGAAAGGCATTCAGTGACATGGTCCAGTACAGATAGGGACAAGTCAGGGGAGGATAGGTAGATTTGAGTATCATCTGCGTACAGATGATACTGAAAACCAAAAGAGCTGATTAGTTTACCAAGAGATGAGGTATAGATAGAGAAAAGCAGAGGACCCAAGACTGAGCCTTGCGGTACTCCAACTGAAAGAGGTAGCGAAGAGGAGGTAGATTCAGAGAAGCGAACACTGAAGGAGCGATTAGATAGGTACGATAGGAACCAAGAAAGGGCTGTGTCTTTAAGACCTAGGGATTGTAGTGTCTGTATGAGAAGAGAGTGGTCTACAGTGTCAAATGCAGCAGATAGATCTAGAAGAATAAGTAGTGAGTAGTGGCCTTTAGACTTCGTAGTGACCAAATCATTAACCACTTTAGTCAGTGATGTCTCTGTGGAATGTTGGAACGGAAGCCTGACTGAAGTGGGTCCAACAAAGTGTATGAGTTAAGAAAGTGTGTGAGTCGAGTGTAGGCAAGTCTCTCAAGTAGCTTAGAGAGACAAGGGAGCTGAGAGATAAGGCGGTAGATTGAGAGAGCATTAGGGTCAGAATTTTGTTTCTTTAAAATGGGAGTAATCACTGCATGCTTGAAGAGTGAAGGAAAAATACCAGTAGAGAGAGAGAGATTACAGATGTTAGTTAAGGTAGGGATGAGCACCAGAGACAGAGCTTTACTTATTTGTGAGGGTAAAGGATCAAGAGGAGAGGTAGTAAAGAAGCAGGATGAGAAGAGTGATGATACTTAATCTTCATTTGTGGGATCAAATGAAGAAAGAGTGCCAGAGGGTTCAGGTAAAGAATGGAGCAGGTCACTGGCTGCCGAAGAGCATACCATTTCATCTCGGATCTTATCAATCTTCTCCTTGAAGTAGGAAGCAAGATCCTGTGCCTTGATAGTGGCTGGTGGGGTAGGTGCGGGAGGATTCAGAAGTGATTTAAATGTATTAAAGAGTCGTTTGGGGTTAGAGGCTTGAGCAGAGATAAGAGTTTGGAAATATGTTTGTTTGGCAGTGTCCAGGGATTTTTATAAGAATGGTAGACAGTCTTATATGTGAGGAAGTCACTTGAAATACGAGATTTACGCCACTGACGTTCAAGTTTTCGTGTGAGTTTTTGTAGTTGTCTTGTTAATTTGGAGTGCCATGGTTGACATCTAGGCCTACGTGAAGTGTGATGGGTAGCTGGAGCCACTTCATCAAGGGCTAGTTATAGAGTCTCATTAAGGTGTGATACAGCCATCTCAGGAGAGGTGAATGCAGAAATAGGTGAAAGCAGTTGTTGGAGTGAAGTGGAAAGTTCTTGAAGATTAATTGTGTTAATATTTCTGCGGGTTTGAGGAAGATTGGAGGACTTCCGCAACACAGGGTTTGAATTAACAGAGGAGAGCATGCAGGTGATAAGGTTGTGATCTGAGAGGGGGAAAGGAGTGTTAGTGAGTTCAGAGACGGAGCATAGTCTGGTGAATACTAGATCAAGGCAGTGGCCCGCCTGATGAGTAGAGGAGTCAGTCCATTGGGAGAGGCCAAGAGAGGAGGTTAGAGAGAGTAGTTTGGAGGCATGTGCAGCAGATTTTGGACAATCAATAGCAATATTAAAATCACCCATGATAATGGTGGAGATGTCAGAGGATAGGAAGTGAGGGAGCCAGGCAGAAAAATCTTCCAAAAATTGTTTTGGATGCCCAGGTGGGCGGTAGATAGCTGCAACACGCAGAGAGAAAGGAGAGTAAACCCTAATGGAATGTACTTCACATGATGTAAATGTGAGTGATGGAACCTGTGGTAGAACAGTGTATGCAAAAGATTGGGAAAGTAAAAGTCCAACTGCTCCTCCTTTATGGTTATCGGGTCTGGAGGTGTGTGTAAAGTGGAGACCACCATGTGCCAGTGCTGCAGGGGAGGCTGTGTCAGATTGTGTGAGCCAGGTTTCTGTTATAGCCAGCAGATTCATGTTGTTGGATATGAAGAGGTCATGGATGGATGTTAATTTGTTACAAACAGAGCGTGCATTCCATAAGGCACATTTTAGTGATCTGGAGGGTGATGGAAGACATGTGATGTTTATGAGGTTTCTATGTTGCTGTGAATCAGGTGAATGTGAGTGATGCAAGTGGCTGGGTCCTGGATTTGGTGAAATGTCACCTGCTATCAGAAGCAGAAGAGAGAGATAAATGTGGGTGTCAGAGGTTTGTGAAAGTTTTTTATGGTGAGAGGTTGTAGATGTTATTGTCAATGAGTATAGGGAAGTAAAAAGCTCATGAGTGCTAATAAGAGGGGAGTGTAGAATTGAGGGGGCAACATGTACAGAGGGGTGAGTTGCTGGGAGACTGAATGATGCAATGGTCTTTATGAATACTCCATGAAGAGCAATTCAGAAAATCAATTTGTGGAACATAGTTAGTTTGAGATAAAACCAGTGTTATCTAGGCTGAGAGTGTGAGGTTTCACTTGTTCAAGGTAAAAGTCCAGGTGCCTATTTACTGGTGTTGTTCTGCTGTATGTTAACTGTGCATTATAGAGCAAAGTGACAAACAGGTATGTACAATCACATGTAAATCACAATGTATATAGTTTTGTACCAAATTGGTTGCATTTTGTTCTTAGAGGTCAGGAGGATTGCAGTTGGTAGAATATTTACATACCCTGAAATACACAGATGATTGGGAATGTAAGGAAGGGACGATGTGTTCTGTTTTGTCGGTGGGTTGTTTCCGTCTGTTTTCGTCCTGGTAAGTCCTGGGTAAGTCTATATTGTAATATTTTCTTCACCCTTTTAAACAACCCTTCTAATAAAGCCTTGTTCAGCCAAGCATCTTTCCTTATGAATGGTAAGTATCCATGTGTCTCTAGTAATTGCAATCAAGGCCTAACATCCCACCCCCGTTTAAAGAGCATGCCATAAAACTCAACTAAAACAAACACTAATATAGCAGTTACCAACTATATAAAGCTGCAATACAGTTTCATCCTAGAATACAATATATCTTATAATATACAAATTGACAGTGTAGATTACCTAGTTATAATAACACTATCACTGCTGCATCTATATGTATTGCCCGAAAACAGTGGAAAAGTCAAGTTCATCACATTTGAGGCATTAAAGATCATGGAAAGACAATTCAATTTTGAGAGAGGTACAGTATCCATTACCTCATGCAAAATATTATACATAATCTCTTTATAAGTACAGGTACCAACTGGTATAGTGTGCTGTATTCAACTACATGCTGTACTTTATATACCCCATTCTACAGTTTCCACCTTTCTCTGTGCTGTATCATATTGTATGCTGAAGCTGCACTTTATATACTCCCACCCCAGGTGAGAGCAGTACTAATTTGATATATTAAAACAGACCTGTCGCCTGAATCGTCAGTCATTCTCTGGATCACTTCCTCTGCTTGGCTGGCCGATGTTACCAGGGAGCTAGGCGATCTCTGCTCCTCACAGAGGGGTCTATTCATGAAGCAGTGAAAAGGGTGGAGAAGTGAGCCTGTGGAGAAGTTGCCCGTGGCAACCAGTCAGCTGCTCTGTACAATTGAATATTATGCAAATTATAAATGTTACTTCGATGCCAATTGGTTGCCATGGGCAACTCCTCCACTGGCTCACTTCTCACTGCTTCATGAATATATTCCAGAGATGATGAGGCCAGATGGCCGGATAGAGGGGACCTAGGTGGGGGCCGAGAATGATGGCGGGCAGCTGCAGTGCTACCCAGCCAGCTATAATTTATATAACTTGTGCGAGAAGGAGCGAGGTGCCGCTAGCAGCGGTGGCAGTGGGGCCGCCAGGCTCAGGCATGAAAGAATTGTAATGCGACTCTGCTGGTGCTGCCGTCCGGTTCTCCACCCATAGAGCATATGTGCTGCATATTCGCTGTGTGCCAGGCATCACCAGCATTTACTTAGTTATGGCCCTGCTTCCTGGAATACACAGCATCTGCTGCAGTGTCCCAACCATTCATTCAGATCAGTGGGGACTGTTAAATTTGTTTAATTATTTATTTACATTTTTGTAGCCCCCTCACTTCAAAAACTGGATGATAGACACACTTGTCAACTGCAGTTAATAGTGGATTTATCACTATGTGACCAAATAAACTACAGCTCCCAGCATCCCTTACAGCCGGGAGCTCCCAGCAGCAAGGGCTATGTAGTTTGTGTAGTGCTGTGCAGTGCTGGACTTTCAAGCAATGTCAGCCTCCTTCCCACCTCCCGGTGGCGCTGTGCACTGAAACAGACTGAAGCAGCAGTATTCTCTCCTGTGAGGTCCAGTCCTGTATGTCCAGCTTCCGATGCTGGCTCTAAGTTACAGACTATCTCAGCTATGCTAGACCCATGCTGCTGCCAGCCTGATATGTAAGGGGCAAACTGCTATGGTCATTATGTGTGTAAGCGGCACAACTACCATGGGCATTATGTGTGTCAGTGGCACTACTACCATGGATATTGAATGTGTAAGTGGTATAACTAATATTGGTTTTATGTGTGCAAGCGACACAGCTATGGTGAGCATTAAGTGTGTAAGTGGCACAACTACCATGGGCACTATTTTTATAAATGGCACAACTACTGTGAGCACTATGTGTGTAAGTGGCACAACTACCATGGGCCTTATATGTGTAGGTGCCACAACTACCGTCGGCATTATGTGTGTAAGGGGCACTACTACCATGGGCATTATGTTTGTAAGAGGCACAACTACTATGGGTGTTATGTATGTAAGAGGCACCACTACTGAAGCATTATGAATAATGGGAACTACTGCGTGGGATAATGTATATAAGGGGTACTAATGTTTACTGAAACCTGAATAAGGGGAAATAGTGTGTGTTGTAATTTGAATAAGGGACTTGATATACACTAATTAACTGGAGGGTGATTGATTCAGGAAGGGGGGCCCGAAATGAGTGCCTTGCTTAATTCCCATGAGGTCTAAATCTGCTTCGGTCTACAGTTTTAGTATACAGATGTACACACGCTATTTGTGGCTACATCTGCAATGTATTGGCACTCACAGTGCACCTAGCCACATCTTTTGCTGCTCTCATTCATGTAAAAGGGGTGCATGCCTGTCTAAGGCATGCACACACTTTAGATGGGCATGCAGTCATGGCAAACGAGTACCCTGTTCCCTCGGAAGTTAACCCTTATGATGTTACGGACCTACCTAACGAGGCTACCTTAACATTTGGTGGGTATATTCATACTATTGGCTAATGTTATGCCAAAAACCTCATTCAGTATATGTTGTATAATTATCACATTTATTATAATTCTTATGGTTGTTTGGTGCACATGTTCCTATAATGCTGTCCATGTTGCTGCCAGTGGCTGCTTTGCCTGTCAGTCTGTATGAAAGGCATCAGTGACAGCAGTGTGCCCCCTACGCAGGGAACTCATGCCTTTGCACTCTGTTCGCTTCCTACCATAGGCTGCTGCTCATAGCATGGAGGGAATTGCAGGGGTCAGCTCCAGCAGAGATCAAGAATGGGAGGAGGAGGCAGCTGTTCTAAGGACAGAGGTGAAGAAAGGGGGAAAAGGAGAAGGGAGAGGTTCCAAGTTCAATGAGCTGTTAGGTGGTGGCAGGAGCAAGAGCGAGGCTTCCGGTAAGTAAGTACAGTGCTGTGTCTATTGTGTGCATTATGTGTAAGGGCCACTATTACTGTGGGCATTATGTGTTTAAGGGCCCTCATTCCGAGTTGGTCGCTCGCAAGGCGATTTTAGCAGAGTTGCTCACGCTAAGCCGCCGCCTACTGGGAGTGAATCTTAGCATCTTAAAATTGCGAACGATGTATTCGCAATATTGCGATTACACACCTCGTAGCAGTTTCAGAGTAGCTCCAGACTTACTCGCCATCTGCGATCAGTTCAGTGCTTGTCGTTCCTGGTTTGACGTCACAAACACACCCAGCGTTCGCCCAGACACTCCCCCGTTTCTCCGGCCACTCCTGCGTTTTTTCCGGAAACGGTAGCGTTTTTTTCCCACACGCCCATAAAACGGCCTGTTTCCGCCCAGTAACACCCATTTCCTGTCAATCACATTACGATCGCCAGACCGATGAAAAAGCCGTGAGTAAAATTCCTAAGTACATAGCAAATTTACTTGGCGCAGTCGCAGTGCGAACATTGCGCATGCGCATTAAGCGGAAAATCGCTGCAATGCGAAGATTTTTATCGAGCGATCAACTCGGAATGAGGGCCCAGGGGTACTACTGTGTGATGTAACGTGAATAATGGACACTACTATATTGTGTAATGTGAATCGGGAGTAGTATTTGCAGTGTAATGTGAATAAGATTGTGCTACTGGGCCTGATTCAAAGTTACAAGCAAATTCAAAAGGCACACAACTGGGCAAAACCATGTCACACTCCAGGTAGGGCTGACAGGGCCGTAACTAGGTCTGTGCAGAAGGTGCATTGCCCACAGCGCACCTGCCCTGTGGGCGCACCTTCTACATACAACCCGAGTGGCCGCAAATCCCTCCCGCTGATGGCTGCCCTCCTGCTTCCCTGTTACTGCCACCCACAGCCCCAAGCTCCACCAGCTGGAGCCTCTGCCGCTGATCGCTGTGTATAGTCAGCTGCAGTGATGGACAGTTTATCCCCCTGTGCTGCTGTGCTTCCGAGTCCTGCAGCCCACCTCTTCTCTGTGTTCTGTACAGGAGCCGGCAAAAGTGCCTCAAGAACGCAAACATCACGTAAGTGCTTACACAGACACTACACTATATTACACAACACTTCAATACACTACACTAAATTACACTACACTTTACTACAGTACACTATACTACACTATATTACACTACAGTACACTCCACTCCACTATATTACACTACAGTACACTCCACTACACTACACTATATTACACTACAGTATACTACACTACAGTGCAGTACAGTACAATACACTACACTACACTACACTAATCCCTAAGATTGGGGGGGGGGATTTATGATGTCCTGCCTGCTGTAATGTGTAAAAGGGGGAATCTACCTGCCGTAATGTGTAAAAGGGGACTGTACCTGCCGTACTGTGTAAAAGGAGACTCTACCTGCCATAATTCCTGCTGTATTGTATGAAAGGGGACTCTACCTGCCGTAATGTGTAAAAGGGAGAATTTACCTGCCATAATGCGTAAAAGGGGGCTCTGACTGCTGTACTGTGTAAAAGGGGAGTCTACCTGCCATTATGTGTAAAAGGGACCTCTGCCTTCCATAATGTGTATAAGGGGGCTCTACCTGGCATAATGTATTAAAGGGGCTCTACCTGCTGTAATGTGTAAAAAGTGGACTCTGCCAGCCGTACTGTGTTAAAGGGGACTCTGCCAGCCGTACTGTGTTAAAGGGAACTCTGCCAGCCGTACTGTGTTAAAGGGGACTCTGCCAGCCGTACTGTGTTAAAGGGGACTCTGCCAGCCGTACTGTGTTAAAGGGGACTCTTCCAGCCGTACTGTGTTAAAGGGGACTCTTCCAGCCGTACTGTGTAAAAGGGGACTCTACCAGCAGTAATGTATAAAATGGGGCTCTGCTTGCCGTAATGTGTGTAAGTGGTGCTACTGTGTGGCATAATTTGAATAATGCAGACTACTGTGCAGCACAATACGAATTGGTATTATTTTGTGGCCATGCTTCTTCCCCATAAAGCCACACCCCTATATTTTTGGCGTGAAAGGGTACACTGGCCCTATTTTAAATATGATGCGGGGGGAGGCAATGCTGTTTCTTGCACACAGCACTAAAATGTCTAGTTATGGCACTGGGGGCTGATATAACATGTGCAGAGAGATTAAGATTTGGGTGGTTATATTTTTTTCTGTGCAGGGTAAATACAGACTGCTTTTACATGTATCCCAGAAATACTGGACAGCTTTATTTTTACACTGCAATTTAGATTTCAGTTTGAACACACCCCACCCAAATCTAATTCTCTCTGCACATGTTTTACTAGTTTCAACTGCAATGCAGCATGGTTTTGACCAGATGTGTGTTTTTTTGTATAACTTGTGACAGAATCAGGCCCACTGTGTGGTGTAATTTGAATTGGGGGTATTATTGTGTATCTATTGTATGCCCCTTTCTTTGGAGACCAGTATGGGAGGGAGAATAAAAATTTGTAGCTTGCAGTGGGGTGCTGAACACCAGTGCCATAATTAGGCATTTTAGCGCTGTGTGCAAGAATCGGCATTGGCGCGCCCACCTTCCTCCTCTATGCGAGATAGGGGCAAAGGTGGTCATTCCGAGTTGATCGCCTGCTAGCAGTTTTTAGCAGCCGTGCAAACGCTATGCCACCGCCCACTGGGAGTGTATGTTAGCTTAGCAGAAGTGCAAACTAAACGATTGCAGAGCGGCTACAATGCTTTTTGTGCAGTTTCTGAGTAGCTTCAGACCTACTCAGCGCTTGCGATCACTTCAGACTGTTCAGTTCCTGTTTTGATGTCACAAACACGTCCTGCATTCGCCCAGCCACGCCTGCATTTTTCCTGGCACGCCTACGTTTTAACAAACACTCCCTGAAAACGGTCAGTTGACACCCAGAAACGCCCACTTCATGTCAATCACTCTGCGGCCAGCAGTGCGACTGAAATGCTTCACTAGAAGCTGTGTGAAATTACATTGTTCGTTGTAATAGTACGTCGCGCGTGCGCATTGCGCTGCATACGCATGCACAGAAGTGCCTTTTTTTGCCTCATTGCTGCACAACGAACAAATGCAGCTAGCGAACAACTCGGAATGATCCCCTGTGTGCACCGTAGGCGCGCAAAAAATATATAGGGGCGTGGCTTAATTGGGAATCCGCAAGGCCACAAAATATTACCAATTCACGCTACGGTGCACAGTAGTCTCCATTATTCAAATTAGGCTGCACAGTAGTGCCACTACATCAGGTAGAGCCCCTTTTACACATTACGGCAGCCAGTCCCCCTTTTTACACATTACGGCAGACATCGTCCCCCTTTTTACACATTATGGCAGACATCGTCCCCCTATTTACTCATTACAGCAGACAGTCCCCCTTTTTACACATTACAGCAGGCAGCGTCCCTTTTTACACATTACGGCAGACAGTCCTCCTTTTTACACATTACAGCAAACAGCGTCCCCTTTTTACACATTACAGCAGACAGCATCCCCTTTTTTACACATTACGTCAGACAGTGTCCCCTTTTTTACACATTATAGCAGACAGTGTCCCACTTTTTCCACATTACAGCAGACAGTCCTATTTTTTACACATTACGGCAGGCAGCGTCCCCTTTTTACACATTACGGCAGACAGCGTCCCCTTTTTTACACATTATGGCAGACAGCGTCCCCTTTTTTACACATTACGGCAGACAGCGTCCCCCTTTTTACACATTACGGCAGACAGCATACCCTTTTTACACATTACGGCAGACAGTGTCCCCTTTTTTACACATTACAGCAGACAGCATTCCCTTTTTACACATTACGGCAGACAGCGTCCCCTTTTTTTACACATTACAGCAGACAGCGTTCCCTTTTTACACATTATGGCAGACAGCGTCCCCTTTTTTACACATTACGGCAGACACCGTTCCCGTTTTACCCATTACGGCAGACAGCGTCCCCTTTCTTACACATTACGGCAGACAGCATCCCTTTTTTACACATTACGGCAGACAGCGTCCCCCTTTTTACACATTATGGCAAACAGTGACCCTTTTTATATATTACGACAGACAGCGCCCCCTTTTTACACATTACGGCTGACAGCGTCCCCTTTTTACACATTACGGCTGACAGCGTCCCCTTTTTTACACATTACAGCAGACAGCATCCCCCTTTTTACACATTACGGCAGACAGTGTCCCCTTTTTATACATTACTGCAGACAGCGTCCCCTTTTTACACATTATGGCAGACAACGTCCTTTTTTTACACATTACAGCAGACAGCGTTCCCCTTTTTACACATTATGGCAGACAGCGTCCCCTTTTTTACACATTACGGCATACACCGTTCCCTTTTTTACACATTACGGCAGACAGCGTCCCCCTTTTTACACATTACGGCAAACAGTGACCCTTTTTACATATTACGGCAGACAGCGCCCCCTTTTTACACATTACGGCTGACAGTGTCCCCTTTTTACACATTACGGCTGACAGCGTCCCCTTTTTTACACATTACAGCAGACAGCATCTCCCTTTTTACACATTACGGCAGACAGTGTCCCCTTTTTACACATTACTGCAGACAGCGTCCCCTTTTTACACATTATGGCAGACAACGTCCTCTTTTTACACATTACAGCAGACAGCGTCCCCTTTTTACACATTACGGCAGACAGCGTCTTCCTTTTTACACATTACGGCAGCCAGTCCCCCTTTTTACACATTATGGCAGACAGCATCCCCTTTTTACACATTACGGCAGACAGCATCCCCTTTTTTACACATTACAGCAGATAGCGTTCCCTTTTTACACATTACGGCAGAAAGCGTCCCACTTTTTACACATTGTGGCAGACAGAATAGAGAGAGAGAGAGAGAGATACTTACCATCTCTCCCCGCTGTCAGTCAGGCTCCTCGGTGCTGGCAGATCCCGGGCAGCGGAGAAGGAGCAGGAGGGAGGGGGATTGGAGCCACAGCAGCACTATGTAATTGGTAGAGGTGCCACTGCAGCAGTCCCCTCTCCTTCCGCATTGGCTGGCCGCTGCTGTGAATGCTGGGATAAGGGAAGCGCATCCAAGCATTCACAGCAGCGCCGGGCAGCCAATGCGGAAGGAGAGGGGACTGCTGCAGCGGCGCTACTACCAATGACATAGCTCTGCTGCAGCTCCAATCCCCCTCCCTACTCCTCCTTCCCCCTGACTCCGGTGCTGCTGCTCTCCTCCAGCGCGGCATACGGGCGTACACAGCACAGAACAGGCGGCTTGTAATGAGTCAATTTGACTCATTACAAGCCGATGGCCATGCGCCCTCAAGGCAACTGCGCTGTGTGCCAGGCACACCTTGGACACACGTAGTTACGGTGCTGCTGAGCACCCTAGCACAGGTCCTGCCCAAGCCTTTTTTATTTATGTTTTATTTTAGTGTATTTGGTATTATTTGGGAGGTGGCAGTCAGAACATTTACCTAGGTGACAAGATTTCTCTTACAGACAATATTTTTTGAGATATTTGCCTTATTGAAAACTACTGTGTGAGGGGTGAAGGGGATGAAATCATGTCATTGTGTTCTCTATCTCCCTAGTGATTCATAGATTTTAGACAATGACTATGAAGAGAGTAATTCCTATGCTGATCAGACAGGGTTGGTCTGGCACAAAGATATACAAGGACCTCACCCCCTCCTTTAATGTCAGGTTCCATAACACACACTCAAATTATACATTGGGGTACATTTACTAAGATGGGAGTTCTATTTAAGATGGGCTGTTGCCCATAGAAACCAATCAGATTCCAGGTATTATCTTCAATAAAGGTGCAAGATAAATGAGAATCTGATTGGTTGCTATGGGAAACATCCCATCTTAAATAGAACTCCCATCTTAGTAAATGTACCCCATTATTTCTCTATTCTGAGAAGAGTCAGTTGCCTAGTAGAGCAGGAAAATGGATGAATTTTGCCTTTACTCAACCTCATACCATCCTCACTGACATTTAGATACAGGGGGGAGATATACTAAGCGTTGAAAAGTGATACATTTCACATTGATAATGCACCAATCAACTAGCCACTAACTGCCATGTTACAGGCTGGGTTTGAGAAATGGCAGTTAAGAGCTAGTTAGCTGGTACTTTATCACTGTGAAATGTATCACTTTTCAAGGCTTAGTACTAGAGATGAGTGGGTTCAGTTCTCAGAGAACCGAACCCTACTGGACCCGAGTCAGGCTCCGAGTCAGGCTCGGGTTTTCCCGTCTGACTCGGAAACCAGAATGAGACAAAATGTCATCCGAGTCAGGCTCGGGTTTTCCGAGTCAGGCTCGGGTTTTCCCGCCTGACTTGGAAACAAAAACGAGGCAAAACGTCATCATTCTGCTGTCGGATTCTCGTGGGATTTGGATTCCATATACTGTATAAGGAGCCGCGCGTCGCGGCCATTTTCACTCCAGTCTCTGCGAATGTAGTGAGAGGACGTGGGGTGGCGGTTCTAGTGCTGTCTTGTGCTGCTCAGTCCAGTGTAGTCAGTGTCTTATGCTGCATCAGTCCAGCCTTTCACAGGCTTGGTGTCCTCTGCTGCTGTATGTCCCCAGTGCTGCTGGCTGCTGTATAAGTCCCTTGCAGTTTTGCTGTGTTGTCTTGCATCAGACCAGGGGTAGTGTCTTGTGCAGCATCAGTCCAGTGACCAGTCACAGTGGTGGTGTCCTCTGCTGCCATATATCCAGTGTCACTGCCGTATAATTCCAGTGAAATAGCCGTATAATTCCCGTGATATTGCTGTATAATTCCCGTGATACTGGCATATAATTATAGTGATATTGCCCTATAATTCTCAGGATATTGGCGTATAATTACAGTGATATTGGTGTATAATTCTCGGGATATTGGCGTATAATTCCTGTGATATTGCCGTATAATTACAGTGATATTGCCATATAATTCCTGTAATACTGGCGTATAATTACAGTCATATTGCCGTATATTTACAGTGATATTGCCGTATAATTGTTATGCACACCAGTGCCAGCAGGAATGTACTGGTGTCTGAACGGAGAGGGATGCAAAACAAATGAACTCACAGACAGGCTGGGGAATATGACATTACATACACAGAAGGTGATAGGGTAACAAAATAAACACAAAGTGAACAGAGAAGCCCAAAGGCTAAGAAACTGGGTGTCTCCCTAGTATTAGGAATGCTCAGATGGAAAGAAGCGAGATGTTGTGATTTAATACGTAGAGAACCCGAAATGCTGTTGCTAAGGGCAACAGCAAAACCCTAAAGGGTTACCAACGGGTGTGGCAGTAAACTCCTTGGTCAGAGATGGAATAATAGACACAAGGGGAGTCTCCACAATCCTAGTCCTCACTTGCAGTGCACTGGTTCAGTTTACTGCCACTAAACTGACACCTGAACACCTTGCACAGTGAGAAAGGATTTTGGCAGGCAAGTCTGAGAATACAGCCGCAAACTTGCTAGGTTCACAGAGTAGCAAAAGAACCCCAGCAGGTTAAACGACTGACTCCAGTCTTACTGCTAGGTCTGGATTGGCAGAGTGTAATACCAAATCCCAAGGCCTATTTGCAGTAAGCAACAAACAAATACAAAGTTTACACAGTACTAGCTAGCTTTCAGGAACTGACTAACCAACAAAGATTCAGCAGCATCTGCCTAACCTGAGAAGAGGGTTTATATAGCAGGTGCTGTCCACGCCCCACTCAGACCTCACAGACTGTGAGCACAAAAACCAGCACCGGATCCCCTGCCATGCACAGAGCCTGTAACCACTGCACAGCAGAAGACCCGAAACGAAGTATCAGCTACGCTCAGGTTACTCCGCTAGCACTTGTCTCCCGGTTGCCATGACGACGTGGCAGCACAGGCAGGAGACCCTAACAGTACCCCCCCTCTGACGAGGGGTCAAAGAACCCCTACCACCGGGTTTATCAGGGAACTGCGAGAAGAAAGAGCGTAACAGTCTGGGGGCATGAAGATCACAACTGCGCACCCACAACCGCTCCTCCGGGCCACACCCCTTCCAGTGCACCAAAAATGACAGCCGACCCCGAACCATCTTGGAGTCAAGAATCCTTTCAACAACAAACTCCCTCTGGCCACGTATCAGAAGAGGGGAAGGTCTTCCACTGGAAGAAGGATTACTAATCGCCCGTTTTAAAAGGGAACAATGAAATGTTTTATTGATACCCAAAGAACGGGGTAGATCTAACTGAAATGCCACCGGATTGATAACCCTAGTGATCTTATAAGGACCGATGAACCGGGGGCCTAACTTATGAGATGGCTGTCTCAACTTCAAATTCTTGGTAGACAACCAGACGAAGTCTCCTAATTTGAAGCTGCAGGGTCTTTTCCGCTTATCAAAAACCCTTTTGGTCACTAATGACACAGACACAAGGGCTTTCTTCACTTTCCTCCAAATACCTCTAAGGACCGAAACCACCGAGGAACCACCAGGCGTTGAGTCCAGGGGGTCAAAAGAATTGGCCTTAGGATGATGCCCATACACACAAAGGAAGGGAGAGATCCCTGTAGCAGAGTGAGCCGCGTTGTTATAGGCAAACTCCGCCATGGACAGATGAGCAACCCAGTCAGTCTGACACTTGGAGACATAACACCTGAGGAACTGCTCCAAGGACTGGTTCACCCTTTCAGTCTGCCCATTAGACTGCGGATGGTAGCCTGACGACAAGCTGACAGAAATCTGGAGATCGGAACAAAATGCCCTCCAGAATTTGGCCACAAACTGGGATCCGCGTTCAGAGACCACATCAAGTGGCAACCCGTGGAGGCGCACAACATGCAGCATAAATAATTCAGACAGGCGTCTTGCCGATGGCAGCCCAACCAATGGAACGAAGTGCGCCATCTTCGAAAACCTGTCAACGACAACCCAGATGGCTGTTGTCAAAGTCAGAAAAATATCCCTATACACGCTGCCGTATTTGCACCTCACGCTGGTCCGCGCTGCGCATGCGTGCGCTTTCCCGTGATAGCGCATACCCGCTGATGCGTGCACCCGCTCGCATCGGTATGCGTATTTACGGTAAAGAGTATGTAGTCGTAGCGTGCGACCCAATCGTTACATATTTCCACAATTAATGTAGTTTGTAGATCATGGTCCCTTTGATAGATTCTGAAAGTTTGGTTAATATAGAATGTCCCTGAATGGAGGGATCCCTCTTTGTATTGTGCGAAGGGTCTAACAGGAATCATACAGCAGTGTTTGGTACCCATCGGAAGAGTATTTAATTAGCAATATTCCGGTGTTGGTTTGGAGCGTATTAATCGCTCGTGCGAATAGTTATGGACATAAGAAGTTTATGTCCATTACTATTATGTACTCATACTCAGGTATGCGGCGGGAAACCTAGTTCCCCACCCACCTGAGCTGTTTGAAATCGTCACAGCCCACCTGTATGAATCACCCTATGACCTTTTGTTATAATGCGAAGCCGAATTCCTGCGTCCAATGGACAATGAGGTTGTAGGGACCATTAGATTGCATTGTGTGAGTAGCATAAAAGACAGGCCTGTGGCATCCAGCTTTCACTTCTCATCAAACGGTTCTCATTGCTGATAATCGGGAAGCTGGATGTCCAGAGGCGCATGCGATCATACCCTATGTGCGTAAGTTTCTCTCCGTAATCATATTGTCTTACTGTGAGCCAATCTCTCTCTCTCTCTCTCAATCTCTCTCTCTCTCTCTCTCAATCTCTCTCTCTCTCTCTCTCAATCTCTCTCTCTCTCTCTCTCTCAATCTCTCTCTCTCTCTCCGTCTCTCTCTCTCTCTCTCTCTCCCTTCTCTTTCTCTCATATCTCCCATTGTCTAGTATTGTATTGTATTAGATCAGCATAGTATTGTATTGTATTTCTTGTATAGTTATTCGGTTAGGAAGTCTCTGTTATATTGTAGTGTATCATTTGTACTGTGATTCCTTTTTACAAGTATATTAGTTATAATACAGTTAATAGGCTTTGGACCCTAAACCAGTATCTGTGTATTTCCTATAGTTTTAAGTGTTCACTTGAGCGTCGGTGACGCTCAAGCAGCTTTGTAGTTAGTCAGGTTACACAAGGTTGCACTTACACCCTGTATTCACATTAAGGTATTCTGTGTATTTCATTGATAAAAGGTTTAGACATAAAGGTATAGCGTTGTGAGCGTCTGCGCCGCTGGTGATCTCCTCGTGGTCTCGAGCGTCCGCTACGCCATAGCGAATCATTACTCTAGTCATCACCAATAACGTGCTGTCCTGTGATCACTGGGCCGTGAGCGAACGTGACGCTTGAGCGTCTCGCCTACGGCTAAGCGATCGTTACGCAACTAGCGTACCCTTACGGTACTTCTTAAGTAAACAGCGTACTGTGTTCTTAGACTTCATTAAGGGTTGTTTATACGACAAAGGAATTTAACATTGTCAATTGGGGACTCGTCCTGTCCTTCTCATATCTGCACTAGGTAGATCAGCAGACATTATCCCCCAGCAAAGGGTGGGAGGTTGTCTCACAGTGCTGACGGGATAAGCGTCTGCTTCACTTAGATAAAGAGTGCTGAAGGAATCCGGGAACCGGAAGTAAGAACAAAACGCTTGTGTCTTTTAAAACTGTTTATTTCTTTTCTGTCTTGCGTATACACGCACGCATACATATCTGCATTTCTTTTTCAATTTCGTATATCACTATTCCTGTTTGCCAATTTTTATAGTTGATAGAAAGTGCTAAAAGAGATTTGCTGTTATTTCATAGTAGAGGTAATAGTTAAAGTATAGACCAACACACGGCTTGTCTGGGAGATAAGGCAGTCAGTGTGGTGTGCGGTAGATGATCAGGGATCATCTACATTGATAAAAGTAGAAATTGTGTTACGGTGGATCTTTTGTTTTGCGTACACGTGTCTCTAACAAAGACTAGCATACGCAATCCAAAGGCAGACGCACGCAGCGTACATTACGCAACGTAGCGTCCGGTTACGCCCACGTAGCTCAAGTTGTGATAAGGCGATAAGTAACGCAAAGGCGATAAGTAACGCACAGCGGTAGATAACGCGACGCGGTAAATAACGCAAATCTATTTTTGGAAAATTTGAAATTTAGTTTAACAGATCCTGCTCCTAATTGGTAACACAGCTGGGCTAAAGAAAAATTTCTGCGCAGAAATAGATATAGAAACGAAAGTGTACATGTGTTGAGTGAGTGTGTTTTTATAAGTTTATATAACTTAGAGGTTGAACCAAAAAGAAATCGGGTAGGACATACGTGTAAGTGACATATACGGTGGCTAAGGAGGCATCCTTGGTTAAATAAAATATGAGCATTAGAGTATAGCGGACCAGTATACAAGACCAGGAGGTCAGACCAGGAGGTCGTACAGAACAAGACCAGGAGGCCATAAGGAGACAAAGAAGGTCCGCTATAAAGGTACAAGAAGCACAACCCCGGGGGTTGGTGCTAAAACCCATATAGGCCATTGGAAGCTCTGGCTGAAGGAATTCGCAGCCGCAATTTTCGATTCCACTGATCTCTCAGTACATAACAGGTAGTGCTTATGTACTGAACGATTGTACCGCACGTAATTGTGTGCAGTAGTTAGTAATCTGACCTAATACCATTAGAGTAAAGTGGTCACAAACGCTATTTGTACATTCTGACGTGATTTGTGTAATTTTTTATTTTTAAAGGGAAGTTCGCTGGTCACTCAGGAACTATCTAACAACCCCACCTTTACTGGAAAGAGTAAGTGTCCTGCGGGTAACCCTCGTATGTTCCAGTAAACAGAAGGTTTTTCTGGTAGGGCCCTGTATCGAGTACGCCAGCACCATATCGGTGTGATCAGGTCGTATTGGTCGAGGTGGGCGAGTGAGTGGGGTACTCGGTAAACCGCCACCGCCGGCATATTTTGAATAATTTGGTTTGCTGTAAGGGTTCGCTGAAGACCGTGATATAAAGATCAAAGGAGTAGTAAGCAACACCTGCAGATTATGGGGGCCAATTGTTCAGGTAGGGGGCGATCAACCTCGGTTCGGGTTGATTCAGAGAACCGACCAGTCGGGTCGGCAAGGTACATCATGTGTGAAAAATACGGAAGTCACACAGAGGTTTTATGTGATGAATGGGAGAGAATGACTGTACAAGACAGGGAGAAATTCCCAAGAATAGGTAGCTTCAGTCCAGAAGTGTTACAAAATTTAAGGAGGAGGATATGTCTCATAAAATCAACAAAGAGACGAATTCAGCATCATGATTATTTACAGTTGTGGCAACAGGAAGGTGCGATACAGAGAGGTTTGGCTCTGGCGGCGGGATCTGGGGCAGTCAGGAAACTGATCGCCACAGCCCCGCCACCACCATACATAGCAGGGGAAAAGTTGATTACGGAGAGAAACGCACTGGGTTGTAAAACACAAACACTTAGTAACCCTGTAAATGTTAATGATGTTAACCAAGTAACCCATGCAATTATTAACCCGTGCAAGTTGTACCCTGTTTTGAACTTTCCTCAGGAGTGTGATCAAGAAGACGATCCGGCAACAATTTCAGCTCTCTCTCTCGCAGCCACCATAGCAGAGACTACAGTAGGCACAGCAACACCCACGAGATTAGCGAAGGCCCCTAGCGGAGGGATAGGTGAGGTCGTGTCAACGGGTAAGTACGGCACCATGCATTATACTGAAACAATTTCACCACAAGTTGTAGAATCTACACAGAATGAGGTTGTTAGAGTTAACCCTGTTAGAGTAATAGCAGTTCCCAATGGGAAAACAGATGTGTCAGGAGCCACTCCCATAAGGAACATTGCCATGTACACTCCATTTTCCCGAATGGAATTAAGAACAATAGTGTCCGAATTTCCTGACCCCAGGAAAGACTTAGTTGCTAGCCAAAAATACATCAGGGATCTAGGTAACACTGTAGAACCCAACAACAAGGATTGGCAGATACTGCTAAGAGCTTGTTTACCTTCAAATGTCGACTCAGTTCAATTCTTAGCTGATTGTGGACTAGATAAAGATGTACCACTTTCAGATGTGTACAACAAAGATAATGTAAAAAGGATAAATTTACAGCTAAAGGAGTATTT
Organism: Pseudophryne corroboree; assembly: GCF_028390025.1. Taxonomy (NCBI): domain Eukaryota; kingdom Metazoa; phylum Chordata; class Amphibia; order Anura; family Myobatrachidae; genus Pseudophryne; species Pseudophryne corroboree. The sequence goes on along the minus strand of NC_086444.1, from coordinate 542,391,395 downwards.
CCCAGCCGTTGTTAAATGGAACAAGATATTCTCCATTAGACAAAAAGAGTCCGAAACGGCAGCAGAATATTTCCACCGGGCACTATTAGAAATGGCAAAGTACACTGGAATAGAAGACATTAGGACCAACCCAAACCACCAAGAAGTAGCAGTATCTGTACTGATGGATGGTTTAAAGGAAACATTAAAGACTAGGGTTCAGACCACGCAACCATGTTGGCGAGGTCTGTCGGTGTCCACATTGAGAGAGGCTGCTATTGATCACGACAGAAACATCACTAGACACAGGGAGTCGCAAAGTGATAAGTTGATGTCAGTAAGTATACAGGCGCTGACCACAAGGCAGCCTGCGTATGTACCACCGAATCCTGTGGGTAAGTCAAGTGTAATAACATGTTTTTCTTGTAACAAACAGGGACACTATGCACGAGACTGTAGAACAAAGAGTGTACAAAGATCTTTTCAACCCCCTAGACAACGACACGACACACGACATTGGGAGCAGGGTCCACAGAGGCGGAGTTTTGAGCCACATACAGGGGAAACAAAAAGATACCCCCCGAACAGAGATTGGCATGCCTCTGGTAGTTCCCAGCTAACTCCCTCACAAGTAGTCGCTGCCAGCGGGATTCAGGGAGGTCAGCATACCCAATAGGGGTGTGGCCATACCTGTAATCTGCAGCCAGTTAAATTGATTGCCAGTCTTGGAAGTGAACCAGAGATTGCAATCAATGTAGCTGGTAAAACCTTAAACTTTCTTGTAGACACAGGGGCGGCCAAGTCAGTGATAAATTCGACAGTGGGCATGAGAACCACTGGTAGGACAGTTCCAGCCATGGGAGTGACAGGAGTAGTCCAGCACTACCCTGTTAGCAAACCAGCCGAGATTACAATAGGGCCTTTGCATACCAAGCATTCATTTTTGCTAGCTGCATCGGCACCAACCAATCTCCTGGGAAGAGACTTACTATGTAAAATGGGTTGCGTCATTTATTGTACTCCTGAAGGTGTATTCTTGGACATTCCTGAGAATCACGCTCAAGAAGTACGAGACATGTTAGACTCCCCATCAAAATTAATGTCACATCCCATTATGACAAATAGGAATCCATCCCAAATAGAAGAAATGACATCTCAGATACCAGAGTCACTTTGGACAAAAGATGGACAGGACACTGGATTAATGGCAAACGTAGCTCCAGTAGTTGTACAAGTAAAAGATGGTAGGATAGCTCCAAAAATCCCACAGTATCCTCTGAAGCCAGAGGTGGAGTTAGGAGTTTTCCCAGTAATAGAGCGCTTGCTACAACAGGGCATTCTAGTAAGAACGTCCAGCACAGCAAATAGTCCCATCTTCCCTGTTAAAAAGAGTGGGGGGAGGGGTTACAGGCTAGTGCAGGATCTAAGGGGGATTAACAAAATAGTTGAGAGTCAGTTCCCCGTAGTGCCAAATCCAGCTGTCATCCTAATGCAAATTCCTCCCACTGCCAAATTTTTCACTGTTATTGACCTCTGCTCCGCATTCTTTTCGGTACCTCTGCACCCTGACAGCCAATATTTGTTTGCATTCACATACAGAGGAGTCCAATACACGTGGACTCGGTTACCCCAAGGTTTCATAGATAGTCCAAGTATATTTTCTCAAGCTTTGCATGATTGTTTACAGTCTTTCCAACCGGAGAGTGGATCAGTATTGATTCAGTATGTAGATGATTTACTACTGTGTTCAGATTCGCTGGAAGCTTCCCTGAAGGATACGAAACAGCTCCTGTTTCATCTTTCAGACACAGGACATAAGGTTTCCAAAGACAAGTTGCAATTATGCCAAGCTAAGGTAAAATATTTGGGACACTGTCTAACACAAGGACTGAGACACCTGACCGCTGATAGAATCCAAGCCATTAGAGACATGACACTGCCACAAACCCAGCAACAGATCAGGACGTTTTTAGGAATGTGTGGGTATTGCCGTAATTGGATCCCAGGGTTTTCCATATTGGCGTTACCTTTGCAGGAAATGGTCTCCTCAAACAAACCTGATAGGATCTCGCATACAGACGAATCCGAAACAGCATTTGAGAGACTCAAACAGTGCCTAACGCAGGCGCCAGCACTAGGTATGCCAGACTATGGGAAACCCTTTGAACTATACGGAACAGAAAGTGCTGGTTGCGCGGCAGGTGTACTAACCCAAAAGCACGGTGACGCCAGCAGGCCAGTTGCATACTACAGCGCTCAGCTAGACACGGTAGCACGATCCCTCCCCACATGCTTGCGTAGCGTTGCGGCGATAGCATTGCTAGTGACAAAAAGCGAAGATGTCGTGCTAGGCCACAACCTCACAATCCATACACCACATGCAGTATCTGCCTTATTAAATTCTGCCCAAACCAGACACGTCTCATCAGCAAGGTTTACAAGATGGGAATTGGCACTAATGGCCCCAGTAAACATCACCATAAGGAGATGCAGCGCATTAAATCCTGCAACATTTCTCCCAGGTGTGCCTGGTCAGACACAAAGGGTGGAAGGTGAGAGTGATGGGGAAGGAGGATTTAATACAAAGGAAGATACACATGATTGTATGGAATATTTGACCCAAAATTTTACCGCAAGGCCTGACATCAGTGACAATCCACTGGAAGATGCAGAACTCACGTTCTACACTGACGGTAGTTGTCACAGACAGTCAGACTCGGGAGACTTGTGTACTGGATACGCAGTCGTAGATGACCAAGACACCATAGAAGCGGAACCGCTAGGTCCACCTCACTCAGCCCAGGTTGCTGAACTGGTCGCCCTAACCAGAGCATGTGAATTGGCTAAGGGTAAGTCAGCCAATATCTACACCGATTCTAGATACGCCTTCGGGGTAGTACATGATTTCGGAGCCCTATGGCGCCTCAGAAATTTCATGACGGCAGCTGGTACACCGATAGCGCATGCAGCTTATATAAAAAGGCTTCTAACAGCGATACAGGAACCCGACAGAGTGGCTGTTATCAAATGTAAAGCACATACATATAGCCAAGACCCAGTATCCCTTGGTAACAGCCGAGCAGACGAAGCCGCAAAGCTTGCAGCTGCTACCCCCATACAGACAGACACCACACAACTGATGGTATTTAATACCATCAACACACAGAAGTTGTGTGAGATGCAGAATTTGTGTTCCACACAGGAAAAGGCAGTCTGGAAGGCAAAGGGATATGGCCAGGAGTCCTCAGGGCTCTGGACGGATGGACATGGTAAACCAGTGGCCCCCAGGACATACCTTCCATGTCTGGCTGAAGCAGCTCACGGGCTGACTCATCTAGGCAAGGAGGGGATGTGCAAATTGGTTAGAGCATACTGGTGCGCCCCAGGATTCTCCTCTCATGCGGGTAAAAGAGCAATGTCATGCCTTACCTGTCTGAGAAAGAATATTGGAAAAGCAATACCTACAGAACCATCCCATGTCCCACCTGCCGGCGGCCCTTTCCAGGTAATACAAATTGACTTCATTCAATTACCCCCATGTCGAAATTTGAAATATGTACTTGTTTGTATAGATGTTTTCTCGAATTGGGTCGAAGCATTTCCAGCAGCTACAAATACCGCTATGTTTACAGCTAAGAAAATTGTGCAGGAATTTGTATGTAGATATGGTATCCCTAGAATCATTGAAAGTGATAGGGGTACCCATTTTACAGGTGATGTCTTTCAAGGAATGTGTAAGTTGATGGGAATTGATAGCAAGCTGCACACTCCGTACCGTCCACAGGCGAGTGCGAAGGTCGAAAGAGTGAACAGCACTATTAAAAATAAATTGAGTAAAGTAATGGCAGAGACAGGATTGACGTGGCCAGAAGCTTTACCCATTGTTTTGTATAGCATCAGAACCACTCCCAGGTCCCCTCTTAACCTGTCCCCTTTTGAAATTCTGTTTGGTCGACAACCGCATGTCATGATTAACCCTCAGGATGATTTGAAATGTAACAATGAAGTGACTGTAAAATACTTGATTAACATGAGTAAGCAGTTGAGGAATCAAAATGATAATCTGAAGTTGGTGATTCCTGATTTACCAGATAGTAATTGTCATGACATTGAACCTGGGGATTATGTAATGATACGAAATTTTCTACGCTCAGGTTGTCTTATTGATAGATGGGAAGGACCATACCAGGTCTTATTGACTAGCACCACAGCATTGAAGGTTGCTGAGAGAGAGACTTGGGTCCATTCATCCCACTGCAAAAAGGTTGCTGATCCAGAGAAGTCCCGTGATAAGGAACAGACGGTAGAGGTTGTATCACTGGAGTGTCTGTTCCAGGAGGACTGAGGCGGCACCTGAGCCTTGAAGACCGAAAGCAGTTGTTGACTCCCTTCCCCCTTTTATTGTTTTTCTCCACTTCCCATCCCCTCTCCCTTAAAATTTCTTTTTCCCCCTTTTCATTCTTCTCTATTTCCTCCTCAAAGATGGACTTGCCCCAAGAGACTGTGATCCGGATTTTGATGTTAACCATGATGTTGACCAGAGCAGTCTGTTCCGGCGAGAGTACCATAGAGGTCGAGAGAGGTTCTGGAATGGGTTCCGATTATGATGATGGAGGCGTAGTTTTCCAAGATCAACCAAACCAACAAGCAAAGGCGAGTATCAGAAAACGATCCGATAGAAGAAATTGTGATGGATTATTAGCTGAAGAAAACTGTATCTGTAGGCTCTGTGACAATTTGATTGAGGATGGGTGCATAAAGAAATGCCAATCCAGTTTTAATATCCATATGGACCGGCATCCATTGAGTGACTATCACTCCTTAGTGGGTAACGTATTAAACCAAACAGATTGTTGGGTATGCTCTCAAGTACCTCAGGGTCATAGCAAATCAGGGCTAGTACCATTTCCTTTAACGTTAGGGGAGGTACTTGAGCTAAGTGGTGGGAGACCGGTGGACCGGAGGTTTAACATCTCCAGCCCTCCTAGTTTGAAGCTCCACCAATACCATGTGGATAGGTCCCTCTTATGTTTTAATATCTCCAATCCCCGTAAGCCGGGAAATTGGGAAGTGTCATGGAGCAACCTTACCATGACCTTTTCACACAGAGCAGATAGAATGCCTACAGATACAGAGCTTGTACGCCACATAGCCAGTAGAGGAAAATCTTTCCGGTATCGATATACCTTAGGAAACAGGATTACTAGAGTTGGAGAAGTATCACCAGGATACTGTGCACATATCGTACAAACCGATACGTGCATTAAGCAGATGGAAGAATTAGGGTCAGGAGAGTTCACCTGGAAGGTGTGTAATATGGTAATGTCCTTCTCTGTCCCATATGTTCTCCCCGATGATGCATATTTCATATGCGGGAGAAAGGCGTACAAGTGGCTTGCCCCAAACTCTGAAGGATTGTGTTATATTGGAAAAGTATTGCCTGAAGTGATGACTGTTACACATGACAAAATGAAGGACATACACCGTGGTGCCCAAGCTCCTTATACTCACACTCATTACGAGCACCGAGTTAAAAGACAACTGTCAGAAAGGTTAGAGCATCCGGCCTCTGATCTTATCCATGAATCCACCGGGATTCAGGTTCTGGTAGCGTTAGATTTCACTCGCACCGCTCGAGGAGTGATGAATTATAGATACATTTCCGCACTCGCCAATTTGTTAGATAATATCACTGAAATGTATGATGACACGTTCAGATACACTGGAAGAGAACTTCAAGCTTATAAAACAGAACTAGTTCAGCATAGGATGGTTCTTAATTATCTTACAGCAGTAACAGGCGGATATTGTGTTACATTGGCAACACAGTACGGCATAAAGTGTTGCACGTATATCACAAATAGCACCGAGGATCCGGTAGAGGTCATAGACCAAAAGATGGATGATATTCTCCAATTGAAGTGGGAATTTCGTCGAAAACACAATCTCACCCTTGCTGCTGTAGGTAATGAGCTGACTGGTTGGGTGTCATGGTTGAACCCGCGAAATTGGTTCTCCGGTTTAGGAGACTGGGCTCAAGGAGTCATAATGGATGTTGGAAAGTTCCTCCTATGTATCTTAGGTGTTGTTATATCTATTGGATTGATATTTAGATGCGGGCAGGCTTTAATGAGGTGCAAACAAAGTACAAAAGTGATGAGCTTGAGGAGTGAGGAAACTGTAATTAACCTGGATTTGATTTATGACCCAATGATAGAAACCAGGATGTGATGAAAAATGCGATTATACGGTCCGTTTCTTTCACCTGTTTTTTTCTGCTTTTCTCCAAGATACAAAGACCCCCTTGGACGAGGAAGTTGACGAGACGCTATACAGACAACAGACAAGCACCAAAGATGAAGTTTTGACCACTTGAGAAATGGACATTTGATGAACTTTGCCATGGATCCCCAGTTTCCCTAGTATTCTTAAACTCACGCTAGCCCAACATTTTTTGTAAATCTGATGGCACTGACAAAGCTATTTGCTCATGCACAAGGAGCAATACAGCGCAAAGAAGACGACTCTCAACAGATACCGAACAAAACTTCAACAACAGATGTACATTTCCCTGACATAGAATATCATTGCATTTCCCATAAGTGTTCTTTATCTTCATCTCTACAACCCTCAGGTAATAACACACATAGTATAGGGAATACAGGCACAGATATCAGCAATCACATATTCCCCCATTCATGTATCATCAACTAAAATGTGCTCCCCATTTTGTTCAAAAGCCGAAAAGAGCTCGGTAAAGTTTGACAGCCCATCCACAGACCTGTACCACGGGATAAGAAGGAATTCAAATGTATACTTCGCAATACCTCGAAGCTTGATTTACCACACGTACGGCACGATGATACATGACCCTCCAAACATGGACTCATACACACATACTTCTGCTATCTCACTAGGTCATACCCTCTTCACACCTACTCCTCTCTTCTTCCTTACCCAACCATGGAAATGAATTAACCCCTGACTTATATTTTTCTCCTTTTGAAATGCTTTAGAAGGTGGCAGTTATTATTGACTGCCAAAGGGTGGACTGTCAAAGTCAGAAAAATATCCCTATACACGCTGCCATATTTGCACCTCACGCTGGTCCGCGCTGCGCATGCGTGCGCTTTCCCGTGATAGCGCATACCCGCTGATGCGTGCACCCGCTCGCATCGGTATGCGTATTTACGGTAAAGAGTATGTAGTCGTAGCGTGCGACCCAATCGTTACATATTTCCACAATTAATGTAGTTTGTAGATCATGGTCCCTTTGATAGATTCTGAAAGTTTGGTTAATATAGAATGTCCCTGAATGGAGGGATCCCTCTTTGTATTGTGCGAAGGGTCTAACAGGAATCATACAGCAGTGTTTGGTACCCATCGGAAGAGTATTTAATTAGCAATATTCCGGTGTTGGTTTGGAGCGTATTAATCGCTCGTGCGAATAGTTATGGACATAAGAAGTTTATGTCCATTACTATTATGTACTCATACTCAGGTATGCGGCGGGAAACCTAGTTCCCCACCCACCTGAGCTGTTTGAAATCGTCACAGCCCACCTGTATGAATCACCCTATGACCTTTTGTTATAATGCGAAGCCGAATTCCTGCGTCCAATGGACAATGAGGTTGTAGGGACCATTAGATTGCATTGTGTGAGTAGCATAAAAGACAGGCCTGTGGCATCCAGCTTTCACTTCTCATCAAACGGTTCTCATTGCTGATAATCGGGAAGCTGGATGTCCAGAGGCGCATGCGATCATACCCTATGTGCGTAAGTTTCTCTCCGTAATCATATTGTCTTACTGTGAGCCAATCTCTCTCTCTCTCTCTCTCTCTCAATCTCTCTCTCTCTCTCTCTCAATCTCTCTCTCTCTCTCTCTCTCAATCTCTCTCTCTCTCTCTCTCTCAATCTCTCTCTCTCTCTCTCCGTCTCTCTCTCTCTCTCTCTCTCTCCCTTCTCTTTCTCTCATATCTCCCATTGTCTAGTATTGTATTGTATTAGATCAGCATAGTATTGTATTGTATTTCTTGTATAGTTATTCGGTTAGGAAGTCTCTGTTATATTGTAGTGTATCATTTGTACTGTGATTCCTTTTTACAAGTATATTAGTTATAATACAGTTAATAGGCTTTGGACCCTAAACCAGTATCTGTGTATTTCCTATAGTTTTAAGTGTTCACTTGAGCGTCGGTGACGCTCAAGCAGCTTTGTAGTTAGTCAGGTTACACAAGGTTGCACTTACACCCTGTATTCACATTAAGGTATTCTGTGTATTTCATTGATAAAAGGTTTAGACATAAAGGTATAGCGTTGTGAGCGTCTGCGCCGCTGGTGATCTCCTCGTGGTCTCGAGCGTCCGCTACGCCATAGCGAATCATTACTCTAGTCATCACCAATAACGTGCTGTCCTGTGATCACTGGGCCGTGAGCGAACGTGACGCTTGAGCGTCTCGCCTACGGCTAAGCGATCGTTACGCAACTAGCGTACCCTTACGGTACTTCTTAAGTAAACAGCGTACTGTGTTCTTAGACTTCATTAAGGGTTGTTTATACGACAAAGGAATTTAACATTGTCACTGTCATCCCCGAGGATTTGGGCAAGTCCACCACAAAATCCATTGAAATGTGGGTCCATGGCTTAGATGGAATAGAGAGTGGATGTAATGGGCCAACAGGAACCCCTCTAGGAGTCTTATTTCGGGCACAGATGTCACATGCCCGAACCCACTGATCCACATCCCTAGCCACCGAGGGCCACCACACCGCCCTAGATAGCAACTCCCGAGTTCTGGCAATACCCGGGTGACCTGCCGACTTCTTGGCATGGAATTCCAGGAACACTCGCTGTCTTAACCTAGGAGGCACAAACAAAAGACCTACCGGAAGGTCTGGAGGAGCCTACTCCTGTGCTCTAAGGACTAATGACAAGAGGTCCTGGGTAATGCCCACTTTAATACATAATGGGGACACAATGGGCAATGGCTCCTCGGTGGTCTCCTGGATTGGAGCAAAACTCTGCGAGAGCGCATCAGCCTTGATGTTTTTTGACCCAGGGCGATATGTTATCAAAAAATTAAAGCGAGCAAAAAACAAAGCCCATCGTGCCTGCCTGGCATTGAGGCGCTTCGCTGACTCTAAATATGCCAAATTCTTATGGTCGGTGAGAATTGAGACCACAAGCTTAGCCCCCTCAAGCCAGTGTCTCCACTCCTCGAGTGCATCCTTAATAGCCAACAATTCCCGGTTACCCACGTCATAATTCACCTCGGCAGGCGAAAATTTACGGGAAAAGTAAGCACAGGGATGAAGGCGATTATCAGACACCCCCATCTGAGAGAGCACTGCCCCAATACCCATCTCAGAGGCATCCACCTCCACCACAAAAGGACGCTCTGGATCTGGGTGTCGCAGCACCTTGGCCGAGACAAATGCCCTTTTGAGACGGGCAAAAGCCGCTTTGGCCTCACAAGACCAGTGAGCAACATCCGCCCCTTTCTTAGTGAGTGCCACCAAGGGCGCCACTATAGACTAAAATCCAGCGATAAATCATCTATAAAAATTCGCAAAGCCCAGAAAACGCTGAAGTGCCTTCAAACTAGTGGGCTGCACCCAATCCAGGACTGCCTGTACCTTGGAACCCTCCATTTGGAAACCTTCTGGGGAGATAATATATCCTAGAAATGCGATTTGCTGAACTTCAAATTCGCACTTCTCCAGCTTCGCCCCAAGCCGGTGGTCTCTGAGTTTCTGGAGGACTAAGCGTACATGCTTCCGATGTTCCTCCAGGGAATGGGAGAAGATTAGGATGTCATCTAAGTAAACAACTAAGAATCTATCCAAATATTCCCTGAGCACATCGTTCATGAAGTCCTGGAAGACTGCCGGGGCATTACAGAGCCCAAAAGGCATCACCAAATATTCATAATGCCCTGAGTGGGTATTAAAGGCAGTCTTCCATTCATCCCCCTCTCTTATTCGGATTAGATTGTACGCACTGCGTAGGTCAATCTTAGAAAAAATGGTGGCAGTACGAAGCTGGTCAAACAAGACCGAAATGAGAGGCAGTGGGTATGAGTTTTTAATCGTGATACGGTTCAATTCCCTGAAGTCGATGCAGGGTCGCAATGAACCGTCCTTTTTACCCACGAAGAAGAACCCCGACCCAACTGGAGACTGTGAAGGTCTGATAAATCCCTTAGCCAAGTTCTCCTGAATGTACTCTGCCATAGCCTGAGTCTCAGGACGTGACAGGGAGTACAACCTGCTCTTGGGAAGCTTAGCATTCGGCAACAAATTAATGGCACAGTCATAGGGGCGATGGGGAGGTAGTACCTCTGCAACTCTTGGAGAACACGTCCGCAAAATCTGCATAACATCCTGGCAATCCTGGCAAACTTAGCTGCGAAAGCCTGACTGGAAGGCTCAAGCAACTCCTGAAACAATCAGTACCCCAACTAAGAATCTCCCCAGAGACCCAGTCAAATTGAGGATTGTGGGCCCTTAACCAGGGTAACCCCAACACCAATGGGGCAAAAGTACAGACAGTCACATAAAAGGACAATTTTTCAGAGTGTGTGGCTCCAATAAACAAAGAAATCTGGCTAGTGCAAGAGGTAATTTTACCCTGGGATAATGGTTCCCCGTTTAACCCACAAATCTCAATTTCTGATGCCAAGGGTACTAAGGGAACATAGTGTTTCAGGGCGAATTGGCGGTCCATAAAAACCCCGTCGGCCCCACTGTCCACAAAGGCCTCAGTCTTGACAGTTTGACCGAGGATCTTCAAGGTCACCGGAATGATAAAAGTCTTCTTGGGAAATTCTGACTTTTGGCCTGACAGGATACTTCCCATCACCCTCAGGCCCTGAAGTTTTCCGCCTTTTCTGGGCATGATACTACCACATGACCTTTATTCCCACAGTACAAACATAACCCCTGCTGTCTCCTCTGCGTCTTCTCATGCGAGGAGAGGCGGGTAGCCCCAATCTGCATAGGCTCCTCGGAAAATTCCTCAGAGTCTGAGGTTTCCTTGGGAAAGAAGGAAACCTCGGTCTCCCTTTCAAGCCTGCGCTCTCTCAGCCGTCTATCCACCCGAATGGATAACTGCATGAGCTGATCCATGCTATCAGGCAAGGGATATTGTACCAGTTGGTCTTTTAACTGGTTAGAAAGACCTCTTCGGTACTGGTGTCTCAGGGCTGGGTCATTCCACTGGGTATCATGGGCCAACCTCCGAAACTCCGTACAATAAACCTCAACTGGTCTTCGCCCTTGCTTAAGGATCGAAATCTGAGCCTCGGCTGAGGCCGTCTTGTCAGGGTCATCATACAACATGCCCAGTGCCGTAAAAAAAGCATCAACACTTTTAAGCGACGGACAGTCAGGCTGCAACCCATATGCCCAGACCTGTGGGTCTCCTTGTAGCAAGGAAATCACTATGCCCACCCGCTGAATCTCCGACCCAGAAGACTGAGGCCTAAGTTGGAAATATAGCTTGCAGCTCTCCTTGAAACAAAAGAACTGCGAGCGATCTCCAGAAAAACGATCCGGGAGATTTACTTTCGGCTCCTTAACCCCTGAAGGTACTGCTGCTGCGGGAGCTCCGCCAGCGGCCTGCGAGGTGTGCATTTTAATGGACAAATCATTAAATTGTCGAGTCAGGACCTGCACCTGATCGACCACCTCTTGTAAAGTATTTTGAGGGGTATGCTCCATATTCCCACAAAATTTCAACAGGAGTATTGGGCTGCTGAATATGTTATGCACACCAGTGCCAGCAGGAATGTATTGGTGTCTGAACGGAGAGGGATGCAAAACAAATGAACTCACAGACAGACTGGGGAATATGACATTACATACACAGAAGGTGATAGGGTAACAAAATAAACACAAAGTGAACAGAGAAGCCCAAAGGCTAAGAAACTGGGTGTCTCCCTAGTATTAGGAATGCTCAGATGGAAAGAAGCGAGATGTTGTGATTTAATACGTAGAGAACCCGAAATGCTGTTGCTAAGGGCAACAGCAAAACCCTAAAGGGTTACCAACGGGTGTGGCAGTAAACTCCTTGGTCAGAGATGGAATAATAGACACAAGGAGAGTCTCCACAATCCTAGTCCTCACTTGCAGTGCACTGGTTCAGTTTACTGCCACTAAACTGACACCTGAACACCTTGCACAGTGAGAAAGGATTTTGGCAGGCAAGTCTGAGAATACAGCCGCAAACTTGCTAGGTTCACAGAGTAGCAAAAGAACCCCAGCAGGTTAAATGACTGACTCCAGTCTTACTGCTAGGTCTGGATTGGCAGAGTGTAATACCAAATCCCAAGGCCTATTTGCAGTAAGCAACAAACAAATACAAAGTTTACACAGTACTAGCTAGCTTTCAGGAACTGACTAACGAACAAAGATTCAGCAGCATCTGCCTAACCTGAGAAGAGGGTTTATATAGCAGGTGCTGTCCACGCCCCACTCAGACCTCACAGACTGTGAGCACAAAAACCAGCACCGGATCCCCTGCCGTGCACAGAGCCTGTAACCACTGCACAGCAAAAGACCCGAACCGGAGTATCAGCTACGCTCAGGTTACTCCGCTAGCACTTGTCTCCCGGTTGCCATGACGACGTGGCAGCACAGAGCAGGAGACCCTAACAATAATTCCTGTGATATTGCCGTATATTTACAGTGATATTGCCATATAATTCCCGTGATACTGGCGTATAATACCAGTGATATTGCTGTATAATTCCCGTGATATTGCTGTATATTTCCCGTGATACTGGCGTATAATTACAGTGATATTGCCCTATAATTCTCGGGATATTGGCGTATAATTCCTGTGATATTGCCGTATAATTACAGTGATATTGCCATATAATTCCCGTGATACTGGCGCATAATTACAGTGATATTGGCGTATAATTCTCGGGATATTGGCGTATAATTCCTGTGATATTGCCATATAATTACAGTGATATTGCCATATAATTCACGTGATACTGGCGTATAATTACAGTGATATTGCTGTATAATTCTCGGGATACTGGCGTATGCTTCCTGTGATATTGCCGTATAATTACAGTGATATTGCCATATAATTCTTGATAAAATGGCATATAATTCCAGTGATATTGTCGCATAATTCCTGTGATATTGCCGTATAATTCCAGTGATACTGGCGTATAATTCCTGTGATCCTGCCATATAATTACAGTGGCACTGGCATATAAGTCCAGTCCAGTGATACTGGCGTATATGTCCAGTGATACTGCAGTTTATGTCCAGTGATACTGCAGTTTATGTCCAGTGATACTGTCGTATATGTCCAGCGGTACTGCCGTATAAATCCAGTGATCCTGCTGTATAATTCCAGTGATCCTGCGTATACATCCAGTGATCATGCCTTATATGTTCAGTGATCCAGCCGTATAATTACAGTGGTACTGGCACATAAATCCTGTCCAGTGATACTGCCGTATATGTCCAGTGATCCTGCCATATATGTCCATTGATACTGCCATATATGTCCATTGATACTGCCATATATGTCCATTGATACTGCCGTATATGTCCAGCAGCACTGATGTATAAATCCAGTGGTATTGGCGTATAAATCCAGTGATCCTGCCGTGTAAATCCAGTGATCCATTGATACTGCCGTATATGTCCAGTGGTACTTCCGTATAAATCCAGTGATCCTGCCTTATAATTACAGTGATCCTGCCGTATAAATCCAGTGATCCTGCCATATAAATCCAGTGATCTTGCTTGTATAATTACAGTGATACTGGTGTATAAGTCCATTCCAGTGATACTGCCATATATATATATATATATATATATATACCAGGAAAAAGACGTGGCACTCAAGGCATAACACAAAAGTTGCACACACAGATGCGGTTGACAACGTTTCAGTGGACACCCCACTGTCATCAGGCTTTATTTATTTTTCAACAAAGCCTGACGACAGTGGGGTGTCCACTGAATCGTTGTTAACCACATCTGTGTGTGCAACTTTTGTGTTATGCCTTGAGTGCCCCATCTTTTTCCTGGTTTATTGAAGACGTTCTACGGGGGCACTGGCATTTTGTGAACATGCTGCATGGAGTGCCTTACCTCTCTCTGCTTTTATATATATATATATATATATATATATATATATATATGGACAAAAACAAAAGTTCTCTTGGGGAGCTTTACCACCACAGATATACTTATATAATTATAAAATAATTTATTAAAAAACATGTATACTTTTATAACATGAATCACAAGATCACATATGTCATATGAGCAATACATTCATTTCTGATTGTCTGTTATACATGATGTTTTCAATCATTAGATGAAATACTTATTCCTCAGCATGAGAAAGTATGAATGATCAGTTCACTGTTTTTCTGGAAAACGCACAATCGTTTCAACGATTGTGCGTTTTCCAGAAAAACAGTGAACTGATCATTCATACTTTCTCATGCTGAGGAATAAGTATTTCATCTAATGATTGAAAACATCATGTATAACAGACAATCAGAAATGAATGTATTGCTCATATGACATATGTGATCTTGTGATTCATGTTATAAAAGTATACATGTTTTTTAATAAATGATTTTATAATTATATAAGTATATCTGTGGTGGTAAAGCTCCCCAAGAGAACTTTTGTTTTTGTCCATTCTATGTGCAGTACTCCTTCTGACAGGGGGTACCTCTCAGTGGTTTGAGCTATTAGACTATAGCGCAATTAAGGGGTCTTAAGTTTTTCTGTTTTATATATATATATATATATATATATATATACCCTGTTGCAAAGCAGATTACTGAGGCCTTAACAATTATGCTGGTGTTAGACGTGTGTCCGGTATTCGCCATTAGTGCAGTGGGACTGCAGTGCCAACCCTAGATGGGCCAGGTGTTTGTGTCACACACTTATGTCATTTAGCTTAGTCATACGGCTACCTCATTGCCCTCTTTTACTTCTTGGCATGATGTGCTGTTTGGGTACTATTTTTTTTTAAGTGCCCTCCTGTCTGACATTGCAGTGCCACTCCTAGATGGGCCAATTGTTTGTGTCGCTTAGCTTACTCAAACAGCTACCTCACTGCACCTCTTTTACATCTTTGAATGATGTGCTGTTTGGGGCCTTTATTTATATCTGCCCTCCTGTCTGACACTGCAGTGCCACTCGACGGGCCAATTGTTTTTGTCGCTTAGCTTAGTCATACAGCTACCTCATTGCCCTCTTTTATTTCTTGGCATGATGTGCTGTTTGGGTAAAAAAATTGAAGTGTCCTTCTGTCGGACACTGCAATGCCACTCCTAGATAGAGATGAGCGCCTGAAATTTTTCGGGTTTTGTGTTTTGGTTTTGGGTTCGGTTCCGCGGCCGTGTTTTGGGTTCGACCGCGTTTTGGCAAAACCTCACCGAATTTTTTTTGTCGGATTCGGGTGTGTTTTGGATTCGGGTGTTTTTTTCAAAAAAACCTAAAAAACAGCTTAAATCATAGAATTTGGGGGTCATTTTGATCCCAAAGTATTATTAACCTCAAAAACCACAATTTCCACTCATTTTCAGTCTATTCTGAATACCTCACACCTCACAATATTATTTTTAGTCCTAAAATTTGCACCGAGGTCGCTGTGTGAGTAAGATAAGCGACCCTAGTGGCCGACACAAACACCGGGCCCATCTAGGAGTGGCACTGCAGTGTCACGCAGGATGTCCCTTCCAAAAAACCCTCCCCAAACAGCACATGACGCAAAGAAAAAAAGAGGCGCAATGAGGTAGCTGTGTGAGTAAGATTAGCGACCCTAGTGGCCGAAACAAACACCGGGCCCATCTAGGAGTGGCACTGCAGTGTCACGCAGGATGTCCCTTCCAAAAAACCCTCCCCAAACAGCACATGACGCAAAGAAAAAAAGAGGCGCAATGAGGTAGCTGACTGTGTGAGTAAGATAAGCGACCCTAGTGGCCGACACAAACACCGGGCCCATCTAGGAGTGTCACTGCAGTGTCACGCAGGATGTCCCTTCCAAAAAACCCTCCCCAAACAGCACATGACGCAAAGAAAAAAAGAAGCGCAATGAGGTAGCTGACTGTGTGAGTAAGATAAGCGACCCTAGTGGCCGACACAAACACCGGGCCCATCTAGGAGTGGCACTGCAGTGTCACGCAGGATGTCCCTTCCAAAAAACCCTCCCCAAACAGCACATGACGCAAAGAAAAAAAGAGGCGCAATGAGGTAGCTGACTGTGTGAGTAAGATAAGCGACCCTAGTGGCCGACACAAACACCGGGCCCATCTAGGAGTGGCACTGCAGTGTCACGCAGGATGGCCCTTCCAAAAAACCCTCCCCAAACAGCACATGACGCAAAGAAAAAAAGAGGCGCAATGAGGTAGCTGACTGTGTGAGTAAGATAAGCGACCCTAGTGGCCGACACAAACACCGGGCCCATCTAGGAGTGGCACTGCAGTGTCACGCAGGATGTCCCTTCCAAAAAACCCTCCCCAAACAGCACATGACGCAAAGAAAAAAAGAGGCGCAATGAGGTAGCTGACTGTGTGAGTAAGATAAGTGACCCTAGTGGCCGACACAAACACCGGGCCCACCTAGGAGTGGCACTGCAGTGTCACGCAGGATGTCCCTTCCAAAAAACCCTCCCCAAACAGCACATGACACAAAGAAAAAAAGAGGCGCAATGAGGTAGCTGACTGTGTGAGTAAGATAAGCGACCCTAGTGGCCGACACAAACACCGGGCCCATCTAGGAGTGGCACTGCAGTGTCACGCAGGATGGCCCTTCCAAAAAACCCTCCCCAAACAGCACATGACGCAAAGAAAAAAAGAGGCGCAATGAGGTAGCTGACTGTGTGAGTAAGATAAGCGACCCTAGTGGCCGACACAAACACCGGGCCCATCTAGGAGTGGCACTGCAGTGTCACGCAGGATGGCCCTTCCAAAAAACCCTCCCCAAACAGCACATGACGCAAAGAAAAATAAAAGAAAAAAGAGGTGCAAGATGGAATTGTCCTTGGGCCCTCCCACCCACCCTTATGTTGTATAAACAGGACATGCACACTTTAACCAACCCATCATTTCAGTGACAGGGTCTGCCACACGACTGTGACTGATTTGACGGGTTGGTTTGGACCCCCCCCAAAAAAGAAGCAATTAATCTCTCCTTGCACAAACTGGCTCTACAGAGGCAAGATGTCCACCTCATCATCATCCTCCGATATATCACCGTGTACATCCCCCTCCTCACAGATTATCAATTCGTCCCCACTGGAATCCACCATCTCAGCTCCCTGTGTACTTTGTGGAGGCAATTGCTGCTGGTCAATGTCTCCGCGGAGGAATTGATTATAATTCATTTTAATGAACATCATCTTCTCCACATTTTCTGGATGTAACCTCGTACGCCGATTGCTGACAAGGTGAGCGGCGGCACTAAACACTCTTTCGGAGTACACACTTGTGGGAGGGCAACTTAGGTAGAATAAAGCCAGTTTGTGCAAGGGCCTCCAAATTGCCTCTTTTTCCTGCCAGTATAAGTACGGACTGTGTGACGTGCCTACTTGGATGCGGTCACTCATATAATCCTCCACCATTCTTTCAATGTTGAGAGAATCATATGCAGTGACAGTAGACGACATGTCCGTAATCGTTGTCAGGTCCTTCAGTCCGGACCAGATGTCAGCATCAGCAGTCGCTCCAGACTGCCCTGCATCACCGCCAGCGGGTGGGCTCGGAATTCTGAGCCTTTTCCTCGCACCCCCAGTTGCGGGAGAATGTGAAGGAGGAGATGTTGACAGGTCGCGTTCCGCTTGACTTGACAATTTTCTCACCAGCAGGTCTTTCAACCCCAGCAGACTTGTGTCTGCCGGAAAGAGAGATCCAAGGTAGGCTTTAAATCTAGGATCGAGCACGGTGGCCAAAATGTAGTGCTCTGATTTCAACAGATTGACCACCCGTGAATCCTTGTTAAGCGAATTAAGGGCTCCATCCACAAGTCCCACATGCCTAGCGGAATCGCTCCGTGTTAGCTCCTCCTTCAATGTCTCCAGCTTCTTCTGCAAAAGCCTGATGAGGGGAATGACCTGACTCAGGCTGGCAGTGTCTGAACTGACTTCACGTGTGGCAAGTTCAAAGGGCATCAGAACCTTGCACAACGTTGAAATCATTCTCCACTGCGCTTGAGACAGGTGCATTCCACCTCCTATATCGTGCTCAATTGTATAGGCTTGAATGGCCTTTTGCTGCTCCTCCAACCTCTGAAGCATATAGAGGGTTGAATTCCACCTCGTTACCACTTCTTGCTTCAGATGATGGCAGGGCAGGTTCAGTAGTTTTTGGTGGTGCTCCAGTCTTCAGTACGTGGTGCCTGTACGCCGAAAGTGTCCCGCAATTCTTCTGGCCACCGACAGCATCTCTTGCACGCCCCTGTCGTTTTTTAAAAAATTCTGCACCACCAAATTCAAGGTATGTGCAAAACATGGGACGTGCTGGAATTTGCCCATATTTAATGCACACACAATATTGCTGGCGTTGTCCGATGCCACAAATCCACAGGAGAGTCCAATTGGGGTAAGCCATTCCGCGATGATCTTCCTCAGTTGCCGTAAGAGGTTTTCAGCTGTGTGCGTATTCTGGAAAGCGGTGATACAAAGCGTAGCCTGCCTAGGAAAGAGTTGGCGTTTGCGAGATGCTGCTACTGGTGCCGCCGCTGCTGTTCTTGCGGCGGGAGTCCATACATCTACCCAGTGGGCTGTCACAGTCATATAGTCCTGACCCTGCCCTGCTCCACTTGTCCACATGTCCGTGGTTAAGTGGACATTGGGTCCAGCTGCATTTTTTAGGACACTGGTGAGTCTTTTTCTGAGGTCCGTGTACATTTTCGGTATCGCCTGCCTAGAGAAGTGGAACCTAGATGGTATTTGGTAACGGGGGCACACTGCCTCAATAAATTGTCTAGTTCCCTGTGAACTAACGGCGGATACCGGACGCACGTCTAACACCAACATAGTTGTCAAGGCCTCAGTTATCCGCTTTGCAGCAGGATGACTGCTGTGATATTTCATCTTCCTCGCAAAGGACTGTTGAACAGTCAATTGCTTACTGGAAGTAGTACAAGTGGGCTTACGACTTCCCCTCTGGGATGACCATCGACTCCCAGCAGCAACAACAGCAGCGCCAGCAGCAGTAGGCGTTACACGCAAGGATGCATCGGAGGAATCCCAGGCAGGAGAGGACTCGTCAGAATTGCCAGTGACATGGCCTGCAAGACTATTGGCATTCCTGGGGAAGGAGGAAATTGACACTGAGGGAGTTGGTGGGGTGGTTTGCGTGAGCTTGGTTACAAGAGGAAGGGATTTACTGGTCAGTGGACTGCTTCCGCTGTCACCCAAAGTTTTTGAACTTGTCACTGACTTATTATGAATGCGCTGCAGGTGACGTATAAGGGAGGATGTTCCGAGGTGGTTAACGTCCTTACCCCTACTTATTACAGCTTGACAAAGGGAACACACGGCTTGACACCTGTTGTCCGCATTTCTGTTGAAATAGTTCCACACCGAAGAGCTGATTTTTTTGGTATTTTCACCAGGCATGTCAACGGCCATATTCCTCCCACGGACAACAGGTGTCTCCCCGGGTGCCTGACTTAAACAAACCACCTCACCATCAGAATCCTCCTGGTCAATTTCCTCCCCAGCGCCAGCAACACCCATATCCTCCTCATCCTGGTGTACTTCAACACTGACATCTTCAATCTGACTATCAGGAACTGGACTGCGGGTGCTCCTTCCAGCACTTGCAGGGGGCGTGCAAATGGTGGAAGGCGCATGCTCTTCACGTCCAGTGTTGGGAAGGTCAGGCATCGCAACCGACACAATTGGACTCTCCTTGTGGATTTGGGATTTCGAAGAACGCACAGTTCTTTGCGGTGCTACTGCTTTTGCCAGCTTGAGTCTTTTCATTTTTCTAGCGAGAGGCTGAGTGCCTCCATCCTCATGTGAAGCTGAACCACTAGCTATGAACATAGGCCAGGGCCTCAGCCGTTCCTTGCCACTCCGTGTGGTAAATGGCATATTGGCAAGTTTACGCTTCTCCTCCGACAATTTTATTTTAGGTTTTGGAGTCCTTTTTTTACTGATATTTGGTGTTTTGGATTTGACATGCTCTGTACTATGACATTGGGCATCGGCCTTGGCAGACGACGTTGCTGGCATTTCATCGTCTCGGCCATGACTAGTGGCAGCAGCTTCAGCACGAGGTGGAAGTGGATCTTGATCTTTCCCTAATTTTGGAACCTCAACATTTTTGTTCTCCATATTTTAATAGGCACAACTAAAAGGCACCTCAGGTAAACAATGGAGATGGATGGATACTAGTATACAATTATGAATGGACTGCCGAGTGCCGACACAGAGGTAGCTACAGCCGTGGACTACCGTACTGTACTGTGTCTGCTGCTAATATAGACTGGATGATAATGAGATGTAGTATGTATGTATAAAGAAGAAAGAAAAAAAAACCACGGGTAGGTGTTATACAATTATGGACGGACTGCCGAGTGCCGACACAGATGTAGCTACAGCCGTGGACTACCGTACTGTACTGTGTCTGCTGCTAATATAGACTGGTTGATAATGAGATGTAGTATGTATGTATAAAGAAGATAGAAAAAAACACCACGGGTAGGTGGTATACAATTATGGATGGACTGCCGAGTGCCGACACAGAGGTAGCTACAGCCGTGGACTACCGTACTGTACTGTGTCTGCTGCTAATATAGACTGGATGATAATGAGATGTAGTATGTATAAAGAAGAAAGAAAAAAAAACCACGGGTAGGTGGTATACAATTATGGATGGACTGCCGAGTGCCGACACAGAGGTAGCTACAGCCGTGGACTACCGTACTGTACTGTGTCTGCTGCTAATATAGACTGGATGATAATGAGATGTAGTATGTATGTATAAAGAAGAAAGAAAAAAAAACCACGGGTAGGTGGTATACAATTATGGATGGACTGCCGAGTGCTGACACAGAGGTAGCTACAGCCGTGGACTACCGTACTGTACTGTGTCTGCTGCTAATATAGACTGGTTGATAATGAGATGTAGTATGTATAAAGAAGAAAGAAAAAAAAACCACGGGTAGGTGGTATACAATTATGGATGGACTGCCAAGTGCCGACACAGAGGTAGCTACAGCCGTGGACTACCGTACTGTACTGTGTCTGCTGCTAATATAGACTGGATGATAATGAGATGTAGTATGTATGTATAAAGAAGAAAGAAAAAAAAACCACGGGTAGGTGGTATACAATTATGGACGGACTGCCGAGTGCCGACACAGAGGTAGCTACAGCCGTGGACTACCATACTGTACTGTGTCTGCTGCTAATATAGACTGGATGATAATGAGATGTAGTATGTATAAAGAAGAAAGAAAAAAAAACCACGGGTAGGTGGTATACAATTATGGATGGACTGCCGAGTGCCGACACAGAGGTAGCTACAGCCGTGGACTACCGTACTGTACTGTGTCTGCTGCTAATATAGACTGGTTGATAATGAGATGTAGTATGTATGTATAAAGAAGAAAGAAAAAAAAACCACGGGTAGGTTGTATACAATTATGGACGGACTGCCGAGTGCCGACACAGAGGTAGCTACAGCCGTGGACTACCGTACTGTACTGTGTCTGCTGCTAATATAGACTGGATGATAATGAGATGTAGTATGTATAAAGAAGAAAGAAAAAAAAAACCACGGGTAGGTGGTATACAATTATGGATGGACTGCCGAGTGCCGACACAGAGGTAGCTACAGCCGTGGACTACCGTACTGTACTGTGTCTGCTGCTAATATAGACTGGATGATAATGAGATGGAGTATGTATAAAGAAGAAAGAGAAAAAAAAACCACGGGTAGGTGGTATACAATTATGGATGGACTGCCGAGTGCCGACACAGAGGTAGCTACAGCCGTGAACTACCGTACTGTGTCTGCTGCGACTGGATGATAAATAATGATATAAAAAATATATATATATCACTACTGCAGCCGGACAGGTATATATTATATAATGACGGACCTGCTGGACACTGTCTGTCAGCAGAATGAGTTTTTTATAGAATAAAAAAAAAAACACCACACAAGTCACACGACGAGTGTTTAACTTTTTCAGGCAATCACAATATAGTATACTATACTGGTGGTCAGTGTGGTCAGGTCACTGGTCAGTCACACTGGCAGTGGCACTCCTGCCTGCAGCAAAAGTGTGCACTGTTTAATTTTAATAATATGTATGTACTCCTGGCTCCTGCTATAACCTATAACTGCTCCCCAGTCTCCCCCACAATTAGGCTGTGTGAGCACAGTCAGATATTATACATAGATGATGCAGCACACTGGGCTGAGCACAGATATGGTATGTGACTGAGTCACTGTGTATCGTTTTTTTCAGGCAGAGAACGGATTATATTAAATAAAACTGCACTGGTGGTCACTGGTCAGTGGTCAGTCACTAGTAAACTCTGCACTCTCTAGTACTCCTAAGCTCCAGTAAATCAAGTGTCTCTGTCTCAATCTCACTCTCTCTCTTCTAATCTAAATGGAGAGGACGCCAGCCACGTCCTCTCCCTATCAATCTCAATGCACGTGTGAAAATGGCGGCGACGCGCGGCTCCTTATATAGAATCCGAGTCTCGCGATAGAATCCGAGCCTCGCGAGAATCCGACAGCGTCATGATGACGTTCGGGCGCGCTCGGGTTAACCGAGCAAGGCGGGAAGATCCGAGTCGCTCGGACCCGTGTAAAAAAACATGAAGTTCGGGCGGGTTCGGATTCCGAGGAACCGAACCCGCTCATCTCTACTCCTAGATCCTATATTTTAACTTTATCACAAAAACTGCATCTACTGATGCAATTTTTACTTTATGTGTTGTTTAAAAATCTTTTCCAGAGTGTTACAGTAAACAGAAATACTGGGACATTTATTCTTTATTGCAGTACACTGAAATGTAAACGTAATGATAAATGTAGGGTTACAGCTTCATCTCATACCCTTTAGCTCTCAATTTTCAGATGGTCATCAACTATCCATAAAATTACTAGCCCTTAGCTATTATTTTAAATGGATAAATGATTTGACTTTTTTTTACAAGACTTTTGAAGGTTAAAATGAAATGCATTTTCATGCAAATGAGTTTAATCAAGTTCATTTTCTAACTATTACAGGACATAGCTAATATTAGTTTTATTAAAATTATATACCAATTAAAATAAAAGCAATTTAAAATTAAACTGAAAATGTATGCTTTTGCTTATTGACAGCATGTTCAAATATCTATCTATCTATCTATCTATCTATCTATTTATCTATCTATCTTATCATAACCCTAAAACTATGAATCAGCTATATAAAATAAAATTTATTGGAAGTATCAATATGAAGAAAAAGTTAATTTCTATTGAATTTTGTGGAGAGTTTTTTTTAATTGTGTGATTCAGATAGAAAATAAGGTCTAGCAACATTACTATAACAGTATGATATCATATGTTATTTTCATCCATCTACTCATAGATTGAGTGGAAAACTGCTGTACTTATAGCCTGATTGGGATTTGCATGGTATTGCTCTGCCACAGGCTGAGCCTCCCTAGGCATAGGCAAACTCAGCAAATGCCTAAGGCATTTGGTATGCCTAGAGGCACATACAGCTTCTGCAACATTACAAGTGTCATTATGTGTATAAGGGCATTAATGTGTAGCATATGTGTAAGGGACATTACATGTATTAGGACATTAATAAAGGTTGGCATAATGTGTCAGGCACATTATGTTTATAAGGATATTAATATTGTGTGTCATATGTGTAAGGGACATTACTGTGTGGTATTATGTGTATAAATGCATTACTGATGTGTGGCATTATGTGTATAAGGTACTCTACTGTGTGGCATAATGTGTAGAAAGAGCACTACTGTGTGGTCTAATGTGGATAAAAAGCAATATGGTGTGGTGTAATTTGAATAAGGAGCAATTCAGTGTGATGCAATGTGAGTAAGGGGCACTACTGTGAGGAGTAACGTATATAAGGTAAAGTTGTACTACTGTGTGATGTAACGTGAATTAGTGACACTATTGCATGATAAAATGTAAATAAAGTTGCACTAATGTGTGGTGTAAGTTGAATTGGGAGTGCTATTGTGTGGCCATGCCCCTTACAAGCAAGAAAACACCTCTTTTGGGCTGTGAGCTGAATGTGTGCACTCTTCCTATTTTACATATATAGGGGGGTAGGAATACCAAAATGAGGACTGCTATGGATGAGGGGTGCTGTTGCTTGGAAAGGGGGCAGGGTCAGAGATGGAACTAGCAGAAGTGCTAGGAAGCACAAGGCAAAATCTTGCCTAGGGCATCATATTGGTTAGGGCTGGCTCTGGCTTCAGTGAAGTAGCTGTACAATACCCTACTATGAAAATGCAAATTCAGCAGAAGGCACTTGTAGAAAATAGACAAATCCTGCCAGCATCTGCAATCAAGATCTGTGTCCAAAGTTGCAGCATCAGATCACCATTGAGGCCATCAATCAAAATGGTCGCAACCCATAGCCAGTCAGTTTAACCCGAAGCTTATGCAGACTAGCTGTCAAAACTGGTCAGCCAGTTCCAGGAAGTCAGCATTTAATGAAGCAGACCATGGGCTTGACACTTCTACAAAATGACACGGCTGTGATTTGTAGAATGGTGAAGGGGGGATTGCGAGCGAGCTTGCAGGACCCATTCTACACATGCATAGAATGTGTCCTGCTCATGCTTAGATCCCCAACAATCAAATTTGTACATAAAACATTGTTTGCTGGACAATTGAACAAACCCACCAATCTGAGTGCAGCATGTGCAGTGTGGGTTCCCTGAATTCAGGGGCCAATGTGCACAACACACAATGCCCCCATTATAGATGCACCAAATCCAGTGAGAGGCACTGGACTGCAAGAGCTAATACTTAGTAAATGTAGCTTTAAGAGTGCTAAATGGTATTTTATACCTTCACTATTTAGCCTAGGGGTTTCAGAGTCTTCCATTAGTATCCAAGTTGTTTTGTTGGCAGTCTCTTACACTGATCAGCTATGACATCACTATTGGATATGAGGCTATTAAATAGGCGGGCTCACTAGTGCTTACTTCATTGGGCATTTTCTGCTCCTCAGTAGAGATAAATACAGTTTATTAATACATCAGGTCAAAGTCAATTTTAGTACTAAAATAAAAAGTCTATTTTCCCATTGTATTGTGATAGACCAAGAAAATGGAAAAAAGAGGTTACATTTTATTATGGGTACAATTCATTTGTTTTTTGAAAGTTGCCAAACATGAATAATAATTTAGGGAGTCCTTATTAAGATAATATTGTAATAATTATTATTTATTCATTTAAGAACAAAGGCAAACATTTATCGATTATTGGGGCAAAGAATATTATTTTATTTAATAATAGGGACCATAATTAATTGCTTATTAAAATAGGGTCTATCATTAATCCTTTAGTTAAGACTGGTAGCCATCATTAATCATTTAAATAATAACATGAATCATCATTAATCATTTAATAAGAATGGGGACAATTGTTAACCTTGTAGTTAAGAACAGGGAGCATCATTAATTATATTCTATTTAACAGGCCTCATCAATAAACATTATATTAAGTATGTGTCAATATTCTTCCAACACTTATAGTGCATGCTTTCATCACTACACATGCACATACTGTACGCAATAGTAGCCTTGTGCATGCTGGTGCTTATAGTTTACAAGCACACAAATGCAAGAACATTAGTGATGAGCGGGTTCGGTTCGTCGGAAACCGAACCCCCCCGAACTTCACCCATTTTACACGGTTCCGAGGCAGATTCGAATCTTCCCGCCTTACTCGGTTAACCCGAGCGTGCCCGAACGTCATCATCCCGCTGTCGGATTCTCGCGAGATTCAGATTCTATATAAGGAGCCGCGCATCGCCGCCATTTTTCACTCGTGCATTGGAAATGATAGTGAGAGGATGTGGCTGGCGTCCTCTCAGTTTTATTCAGGTGGCTGCAAATATCTGTGCTCACTGCTTTATTGTGGGAACTGGGGACCAGCAGTATTATATAGGAGGAGTACAGTGCAGAGTTTTGATGACCAGTGACCACAAGTATTATACGTTCTCTGCCTGAAAAATGCTTCATATCTGTGCTCAGTGTGCTGCATATATCTGTGCTCACACTGCTTTTTTGTGGGGACTGGGGAACAGCAGTATTATATAGGAGGAGTACAGTGCAGAGTTTTGCTGACCAGTGACCACCAGTATTATACGTTCTCTGCCTGAAAAACGCTCCACATCTGTGCTCAGTGTGCTACATATATCTGTGCTCACACTGCTTTATTGTGGGGTTTGGGGACCACCAGTATTATATAGGAGGAGTACAGTGCAGAGTTTTGCTGACCAGTGACCACCAGCATTATACGTTCTCTGCCTGAAAAACGCTCCATATCTGTGCTCAGTGTGCTGCATATATCTGTGCTCACACTGCTTTATTGTGGGGACTGGGGACCACCAGTATTATATAGGAGGAGTGCAGTGCAGAGTTTTGCTGACCAGTAACCAGTGACCACCAGTATTATACGTTCTCTGCCTGAAAAATGATCCATATCTGTGCTGCATTGTAGTATATAGTAGGAGTACAGTGCATAATTTTGCTGACCACCAGTATATAATATATAGCACTACGGTACAGTAGGCCACTGCTCTACCTACCTCTGTGTCATCAAGTATACTATCCATCCATACCTGTGGTGCATTTCAGTTTTGCACAGTTTGCTGACCACCAGTATATAATATATAGCAGTACGGTACAGAAGGCCACTGCTCTACCGACCTCTGTGTCGTCAAGTATACTATCCATCCATACCTGTGGTGCATTTCAGTTTTGCACAGTCTGCTGACCACCAGTATATAATATATAGCAGTACGGTACAGTAGGCCACTGCTCTACCTACCTCTGTGTCGTCAAGTATACTATCCATCCATACCTGTGGTGCATTTCAGTTGTGCACAGTATATATAATAGTAGGCCATTGCTATTGATACTGGCATATAATTCAACACATTAAAAAATGGAGAACAAAAATGTGGAGGGTAAAATAGAGAAAGATTAAGATCTACTTCCATCTTGTGCTGAAGCTGCTGCCACTAATCATGGCCGAGATGATGAAATGCCATCAACGTCGTCTGCCAAGGCCGATGCCCAATGTCATAGTAGAGAGCATGTAACATCCAAAAAACAAAAGTTCAGTAAAATGACCCAAAAATCAAAATTAAAAGCGTCTGAGGAGAAGCGTAAACTTGCCAATATGCCATTTACGACACGGAGTGGCAAGGAACGGCTGAGGCCCTGGCCTTTGTTCATGGCTAGTGGTTCAGCTTCACATGAGGATGGAAGCACTCATCCTCTCGCTAGAAAACTGCAGTGCCACTCCTAGATGGGCCAGGTGTTTGTGTCGGCCACTTGGGTCACGTAGCTTAGTCACACAGCTACCTCATTGCACCTCTTTTTTTCTTTGCATCATGTGCTGTTTGGGGACAATTTTTTTGAAGTGCCATCCTGTCTGACACTGCAGTGCCACTCGTAGATGGGCCAGGTGTTTGTGTCGGCTACTTGGGTCGCTTAGCTTAGTCACACAGCTACCTCATTGCGCCTCTTTTTTTCTTTGCTTCATGTGCTGTTTGGGGACTATTTTTTTTAAGTGCCATCCAGTCTGACACTGCAGTGCCACTCCTAGATGGGCCAGGTGTTTGTGTCGGCCACTTGGGTCGCTTAGCTTAGTCATCCAGCGACCTCGGTGCAAATTTTAGGACTAAAAATAATATTGTGAGGTGTGAGGTGTTCAGAATAGACTGGAAATGAGTGGAAATTATGGTTATTGAGGTTAATAATACTATGGGATCAAATTCTATGATTTAAGCTGTTTTTGAGGGGTTTTTGTAAAAAAAACACCCGAATCCAAAACACACCCGAATCCGACAAAAAATTTTCAGGGAGGTTTTGCCAAAATGCGTCCGTATCCAAAACACGGCCGCGGAACCGAATCCAAAACCAAAACACAAAACCCGAAAAATGTCCGGTGCACATCACTAAAGAACATTCAAAACCTATCACTGAATTCTATTCTATCTTTTAATGTCACAAATGCTTGTATCATTGCTGTATCTATAATGGGTGCAGAGTGTGTCGTGCACATGTGAGTCTGGGTCCAAGGGTGCCCACACAACACACCCTGCACCCATGTAATTCTAATTATCCCTCTGGAGTCCCGGTGCTGCACACAGAAACCTCTGTGAAAATGGCCACTGGACATTGGCGTTTCTATAATGGGTGCAAAGTGTGCCCATGCACACGTGCTTCTGGGTTCAGGTGGGGCCCACACCGCATACATTGCACCCATATTTTTGTACTCACCTCTCTGGAGTCCAATGTCGGGCACTGCAGCCGCTGTTGTCACACAAAAAAAAACCTTCAAAAATATCCGCAGAGCATGCACAGTTTGAATTTTGTCTCCGGAACATGGCGGGCACCATGTTTCCGGAGACCTGCGCATACGCAGTAGGCTCCTGCTCAGTGTCAGAGCCTATGGCGCCGTGGAGAGGAGGGGGCACACCCGGATTCTGCACACAGGCCCTCTCCTCGCTTAAGTAAATTCTGCAGATTGAGATGCATGCAATTTATGAACATTTCCAGTCTAGTTACAAAACTACACATTAATACAGTACATACTGTATCTCTCTAAGTAACAGAATATATATATATATATATATATATATATATACAGATGTGTCCACATACATCTTTGCTATATCCCGCCATGTATGGCACAGTTTTGCATGCCATAGACTCAGAGATTTAGCAATGCCTTGTGATTTTTCTTAATTTGCTTCTTTAATATGTTACTTTATACATATTCTATTATGGCAAACAAAAATTTTAAAATTCATCCACTGGCAACTCGTGAAAAACAGCTTAGCCGTGTTTTGCATGTTGTGCCATATTTGTAAAAAAGCAAAGATGTAAGTGGACACATCTGTATATTTAACAAAATACTAAAATATTTTTAATTCCATATACATTCTGATCTGACCAAAAGCTCACTATCCAATTTTCTATGTATTTGACTATAATGGATAAGATCTGGGAGTTTCTTACTTTAGAAAAGTAATCAGGGGGTGTATTTACTAAGCCTTGGATGGTGATAAACTGCACAGAGGTAAAGTACCACCCAATTAGCTCCTAACTGTCATTGTTCAAAAACAGCCAGTGACATGACAGTTAGGAGCTGATTAGCTTTTATTTCCATCCACTTTATTTCCAACAAAGGATTAGTAAATAGACCCCCAGATCACTTTCAGTCAACACTAGGAAAATGTAGTGCAGTTGGAAGATGTGCAATACTTTTGCAACTGTATAATTATAACATGCTCAATAATGGTCTGATCAATTTCCATTACATTAGAAATGTATTTTGTGCTCATTTTGGTACCCCAAACAGAGCAAAATTGGATTTATTGACTGACATTGGCTAAGATATTGCATTATTTTCTGCTGTTGTTTTATTATAATATATGACCCTGCTCTAAATGTTCAGCTCTAAAAAATGTACATAGTGTTATATAGTATGAATTGATATTGTTCTGTAACCACATGTATGGAGTATTTATTGGGTTCAGGACAGTTTAATGCATGTAGAGATAACCACACATATGGAGTATTTATTGGGTTCAGGACAGTTTAGCACATGTGGAGATAATGAGTTTAATCTGCTTGTAGCTTTCTGTTCGGAAAACCACCTGCATAATTTTCAGCAGTGAGAACAGATAATTTGACTTTCAAGAATCCTTATTAGTGAAAGGTACGAGTTTGGAATAACACATTGACAGTGATCATGTAGATATTAGAGATGAGTGTGCCCAGTTCTCTGAAAACCAAGCCCACCCAAACTTCCACTTTCTGTGGTAATCTGAACACTGGCTCTGGTTTTTCCTGCTTTGCTCGGATTCCAAAATAGGCAAAACATGATCTTCCTAGGGTTTGTATCTTGCATGTTTTGGATTAATAATAAGTCCCTCTTACTGTGATTTGGGCACCATTTCACACAGGACCTCTGGAGCACTGTGTGCTGCTGCCTGCTGAACTGACCTACTGTATGTGACTGTCCTTAGGTTCTTATTGCTAATATTGGCAGAGCTACAGTAGATATTAGCAAAACATTGTTTTTATAGTATAGGAAGTTACATCTACTATCTATGTTGTGACACTGGTGATGTAACCCTAAGCATGTCACACTGGAGCTGAGAATTAACCCTTGGTGAAACTGGATTTTTTTTTTTTTTAATTGTAACTGCCCATGGTGCAGCTGCAGCCCAGAACTCCTGATATAGTGCAGCATTAACCCTTGATGCACACTGGTATGTTTTTTTATGTCACTGCCTGCAGTGCAGCCCAGAACTCCTAATATAATACATGGGAAGCAATAACCGTTGGTGGTCACTGGTGTTTTTTTTTTGTCACTGCCTGCAGTGCAGCAAAAGCTTATAATACAGGGTAGCATTAACTCTATTGATGCACAGTGCAGACTGGTGCCTGCAAAAGTTTATGGTGAAGTTGTCAATTGTCATAAAAACTTGAGTGTGTTCAATAATGCTCAGTATGTGCCGTGCAACTGCTTTAACAATTATAAGCTCTGAGAGTAGAGTGTGAAGCTGTCATTTGTAAAATAAAAGTTGGTTGCATTTTGTACAACTTGTGTGTTAAATAAAGCTTAGTAGGTGCCGTGCCACTGTGTTAATAAATATAAGCACTGTGAGTCCACACTGTGAAGTTGTCATTTGTGAAAAAAGTTGTTTGTTTTTTTGTACAACCTATGTGTGTTCACTAAAGCTCAGTAGTTGCTGTGCCACTGCATCAACAAATATAAGCACTGTGAGCCCACAGTGTTAAGTTGTCATTTGTGAAAGTGCTGAAAAAAATATGTTTTTTTTTGTACAACTTGTGAGTGTTCATAAAAGTCCAGTAGGTGCCATGCTACTGCATATAAAAAATATAACTCTGTGATTCCGCAGTGTGAAGCTGTCATTTGTGACAAAAGAAATATAAAAAAAGAAAAAAAACAAAGAAAAAGAAAAAGATAAAAAAATATGTGTTCAAAGCCAAGCCATCATATGAATAATATTTAAGCACTGTGAGAGTCACAGTATAAAGTTGTCATTTGTTAAAAAACAGAAAAAAAAATATTTTTTTTAATAAAACTCATGCGTTCATGGACAGGCCATGTCACTGCATTAATAATATAAGCACTGTGAGTCACAGTCTAAAGTAGTTGCCATTTGTTTATAGCTAGATATGTATATACTGTATATATATATATATATATATATATATATATATATAAACAAATTGTGTGTTCAGGGCTAAGCTGTGAGACCGCATTAATAATGTTTAAGTGCTGTAAGAGTAGCTGTGTGTCATTGTTGTCATTTGTTAAAAAAAAACCACAGGAAAGTGTTTTCTTTTTTCATAAAGCTTGTATGTGTCCAGGGTCAGGCTGTGCTACTGTGATAATAATACAGTGCTGTTAATCAATATGGATCACAATAACTCAATGGAAGAGTAGGAGCAGCAAACATCTACTAGTACTGCGGCTGCTACCAATGATTATGATCGTGATATTAGTACTTCAACATTCTAACAAAGCTAATGCTGAAGTGCATAGCGAGTTTACGAAAAAGGGCACCTGAAATCAAAACAATATTTCACAACACAGGAAAAGTTTGCTGGCAAAAAAAATAAAATTGGCAACAAGCCATTCACCACACACAGTGGCAAGAAAAGTCTCATGACTTGGCATTCACTTCTGATTGTTTGGTCTGGAACTGCTGCCAGTCAGGCATCTTCTTTGTAACCACAAAAGATAAAACAACTTCTCACTCAGAGTATAGAAGAGCTGTCAAATGTAAAACCAGCAAATCAGTGCAAAAACACCCCAGAAATATTTTTAATATTTAATTGGCTGCAAAACCCCAAAAAGGCTCTTTCCCAGTGTGGGACAGATTTTTAAATGCAAAACAAATGTTTTATTGGGGAGCGCCTTAATGTTATGTCAGTAATTTTAAAAATTCAACCTCTACTATTTGTCAATGAGTAAATTAATAAGCTGTATATTTGTCTAGTGATGTAAGTGTGGTTATTATTCCTTATATAACACCGTTCTGATTACACCAAATCTAATTAATCCCAAATGCAAACACTATTTTAAAAAAAAAATCAATATCAGTAGAACATACAGATGCTGCCACGCTAATCATAGCTACATCAAGGCACAAATGTGACTTATCTGTTCTGCCATGTGTACACCCAGTGTGTGAATGCATCTTAATCACACCCACACTCATTAAGAATGCATTGAGTTCAAATTTACGCAGCTTGACATAGCAGGACATGGATTCAACTAAGTGCATCTGTAGTACATGTATTGCCACGGGGAAGCCACAAAGAGCATGGCTACATCTGTAGTTAAATACTATCTCACACAATGTAAATACAAGTCACCATTGTATAAAAGGTTTTACATATATAACCAAACGCGCTTTATTAATAGCGACTTCTTCAGTGGTGTCTTTTGAGAATAAGAAATGGATGTCTCAGTAACAGAAATATAACTTTCCAATTAAGTGTCATACATTACAGTAAATTGTATGATTCAAATTTACATAATTTGTAACAGCAATTTATACATTTAACCCTGGAGGTCTAAATGAAGGGATAGATATTGTTTTATTCTTATAGGATTATTTCTGATTTTCTCATGGGATAATCATTATTTGTAAATTATATGTAAAATTATGGTTAACTATTGGATTGCTTGTCTTTACACAATTGTTAATACCAATTAAAATGGTATCTGTAGGCTAAGGCATATCAAACCAACTAAAAATTTCAGTCCTCTAGATTGAGTATACATCTTAGTGTTACATCTTATGTGTTACATCACTGATAATTACAATTATGTCACTAAGGGTACAATGGAAGCTGATCCCCATTATAAAGTACAGTATAATAATAATAATAATAATAATAATAATAATCTATTTGTATATACAGGTTGAGTATCCCTTATCCAAAATACTTGGGACCAGAGGAATTTTGGATATCGGATTTTTCCGTATTTTGGAATAATTGCATACCATAATGAGATATTATGGTGATGGGACCTAAATCTAAGCACAGAATGCATTTATGTCACATATACACCTTATACACCCAGCCTGAAGGTAATTTTAGCCAATATTTTTTATAACTTTGTGCATTAAACAAAGTGTGTGTACATTCACACAATTCATTTATGTTTCATATACACATAATGCACACAGCCTGAAGGTCATTTAATACAATGGGGTATATTTACTAAGAATCGTATTTTCCCGTTTGAGGTCAAAGTTCAATCACGAATGACATCGAAAGTGTAAAGTTGCAACTTTTTGAATTTAGTACGACTAATTTACTAAGCTGCCGTATTCTGCATTTCGGATTTACCGATGTCGATGTCATTCGTTTTTTTTGGCAGTGTTTTACGTGAGTGACTTGTAAAACACTGCCGACTTTAATACAATGAATCTCGGCCGGATCTGATAGATCCGTGCTGGGCTTCATTGTGCACGTTTTAAAAAATTGCAATCAGTGTTAAAATAAAAATAAAAATTGCGTGGGGTCCCCCCTCCTAAGCCAAACCAGCCTCGGGCTCTTTGAGCCGGTCCTGGTTGAAAAAATATGGGGAAAAAAATGATAGGGGTTCCCCCATATTTAAACAACCAGCACCGGGCTCTGCGCCTGGTCCCAAAAATACGGGGGACAAAAAGCGTAGGGGTCCCCCGTATTTCTGAAACCAGCACCGGGCTCCACTAGCCAGATACATAATGCCACAGCCAGGGACACTTTTATCTAGGTCCCGGCGGCCCTGGCATTACATAACCAACTAGTCACCCCTGGCCGGGGTACCCTGGAGGAGTGGGGACCCCTTCAATCAAGGGGTCCCCCCCCCTCCAGCCACCCAAGGACCAGGGGTGAAGCCCGAGGCTGTCCCCCCCATCCAAGGGCTGCGGATGGGAAGCTGATAGCCGTTTTGTCAAAAAATGAATATTGTTTTTAGTAGCAGTACTACAAGTCCCAGCAAGCCTCCCCCGCAAGCTGGTACTTGGAGAACCACAAGTACCAGCATGCAGTGGAAAACCGGGCCCGCTGGTACCTGTAGTACTACTACTAAAAAAATACCCCAATAAAAACATAAGACACACACCTTGAAAGTATAACTTTAATGCATACATCCACACCTCCATATACACATACTTACCTATGTTCACACGAGGGTCGGTCCTCTTCTCCATGTAGAATCCATGGTGTACCTGTTGAAAAAATTATACTCACAAAATCCAGTGTAGATGGCTCCACTTTTAATCCATTTGTAATCCAGGTACTTGGCAAAATAAAAAAATGGATACCCGACCTCGCACTGAAAGGGGCCCCATGTTTTCACATGGGACCCCTTTCCCCGAATGCCAGAAACCCCCTCTGACTTATGTCTAAGAGGGTTCCATCAGCCAATCAGGGAACGCCACATTGTGGCATCCTCCTGATTGGCTGTGTGCTCCTGTACTGTATGACAGGCAGCACACTGCAGTGTTACAATGTAGCGCCTATGCGCTCCATTGTAACCAATGGTGGGAACTTTGTGGTCAGCGGTGAGGTTACTTTCGGTCAATCGCTGACCACAAAGTTCCCACCATTGGTTACAATGGAGCGCATAGGCGCTACATTGTAACACTGCCGGGTGCTGCCTGTCATACAGTACAGGAGCACACAGCCAATCAGGAGGGTGCCACAATGTGGCGCTCCCTGATTGGCTGATGGAACCCTCTTAGACATAAGTCAGAGGGGGTTTCTGGCATTCGGGGAAAGGGGTCCCATGTGAAAACATGGGGCCCCTTTCAGTGCGAGGTTGGGTATCCGTTTTTTTATTTTGCCAAGTACCTGGATTACAAATGGATTAAAAGAGGAGCCATCTACACTGGATTTTGTGAGTATAATTTTTTCAACAGGTACACCATGGATTCTACATGGAGAAGAGGACCGACCCTCGTGTGAACATAGGTAAGTATGTGTATATGGAGGTGTGGATGTATGCATTAAAGTTATACTTTCAAGGTGTGTGTCTTATGTTTTTATTGGGGTATTTTTTTAGTAGTAGTACTACAGGTACCAGCGGGCCCGGTTTTCCACCGCATGCTGGTACTTGTGGTTCTCCAAGTACCAGCTTGCGGGGGAGGCTTGCTGGGACTTGTAGTACTGCTACTAAAAACAATATTAATTTTTTGACAAAACGGCTATCAGCCTCCCATCCGCAGCCTTTGGATGGGGGGGACAGCCTCGGGCTTCACCCCTGGTCCTTGGGTGGCTGGAGGGGGGGACCCCTTGATTG
Source organism: Pseudophryne corroboree (assembly GCF_028390025.1). Taxonomy (NCBI): domain Eukaryota; kingdom Metazoa; phylum Chordata; class Amphibia; order Anura; family Myobatrachidae; genus Pseudophryne; species Pseudophryne corroboree. The sequence continues at coordinate 542,355,836 of NC_086444.1, read as the reverse complement.
AAGGGGTCCCCACTCCTCCAGGGTACCCCGGCCAGGGGTGACTAGTTGGTTATGTAATGCCAGGGCCGCTGGGACCTATATAAAAGTGTCCCCCGGCTGTGGCATTATGTATCTGGCTAGTGGAGCCCGGTGCTGGTTTCAGAAATACGGGGGACCCCTACGCTTTTTGTCCCCCGTATTTTTGGAACCAGGACCAGGCGCAGAGCCCAGTGCTGGTTGTTTAAATATGGGGGAACCCCTATCATTTTTTTTCCCCATATTTTTTCAACCAGGGCCGGCTCAAAGAGCCCGAGGCTGGTTTTGCTTAGGAGGGGGGACCCACGCAATTTAAAAAAAAAAAAAAAACACTTTCCCATCCCCTTCCCACTGATAAACATGCACGGATCTCATGGATCCGTGCATGCCTATCCAAACACGGGGAAAGAAAGCAGGTCTGTTTTTTTAGCACTTTTTCACGAATTGTATTTCAGCACGGCAGTGTTTGGCTATTGTCGGCAGTGTTTGTGATTTGCACTTTTTAGTAAATTACCGATTTCTACCAAATTGCAGGCGTATTTGACCGATGGTGTATTGATTCGTGATTTTTTCCTAGGACTTCCAAAATATTACGAATGCCCTCATCACTGCTGAGATTTTTGCTTAGTAAATTCCCGAAATGACACTTTGAAGAAAAAACGTCATCTCGGCCAAAATCGGGAGTTTAGTAAATATACCCCATTATTTTTAATAACTTTGAGTATTAAACAAAGTTTGTGTACATTGAGCCATCAAAAAACAAATGTTTCACTATCTCAGTCTCACTCAAAAAAGTCTGTATTTCGGAATATTCTGTATTTTGGAATATTTGGATATGGGATACTCAACCTGTACTAATATAGCAATATTAGAAACTATTTTGTGCTCCCTATCAAAAGGTATAGTATAATATTAATGTATACATGTATCTGCTAATATAGCAATATAAAAAACTAAATCAAATATACCAATATAAAAAATTGATTTATCTGTCTATAATTATTTTATTATTATTAATATGTTTAGCATCACTATTACTGATTAGGTTAAGTAATCACACAGATCAATTGCACAATGCGGGACTGGAAGTAGGAAGTACCACCTCTTTTGGAGAGCACATCTGGAATGCATGGTGTCTGTCTCATCATGAGTCCAGCAGTATGAGTAAAACTATATATGCATGAAAGTTTATCTAAGAAGAAAATGGGATAGTGCTAATTGACATGTGTGCAGGCGCTGCCCATCATGGATGGGATGACATCCTGTGTGACGATGAGCATGGCCACAGCCTCAGCTGGGAGTGCACAAATGCAATTACATCATGCACACTCACAGTGAGGTTTAGAACGCATCCCGAAAGCGGCCAAGTCCACGTCTAGAATGCAAATGGACAATTAAGGGATTCAATAGCTACAAACTGGCCACCATTATTCTAAAAGATGTTCAATGAACCTATGGAGGTACTTGTCTTGAAGAACTTTAATGATAATTTCACTAATATAGTACATATTTTCAATTGATTTTTAAATCCCTAAATTAATAGTTGGTGAAATATCTAGCTAATATGTGGTATTCATTTAAACAGGCTGTCCGAAAAAGTCATTTATGAGTTCTTTTGAGTTGTCTGACTTTAGGAATCATTAATGACTAAGAAAGACTAATCTTATAATTAGTAAGTATGAAATAGATTGTTATAACAAATGGTGAATTATAAAAAAAAAGAAATGTAATAGAAATATAATTACTGGTTATCAGGATTACCCCATACCTGGACAATTATGATATTAATGGAATATGATAAAAACCATTGAAAGACTATTTAAAAGGCCAGTGAGTATTTTATTTATTTGTATGAATACTGACATAATTTATTTGTCTACATCATTTGTTGAAACAATATATTTCCATATTGACTTAATATGGCTGAAGCCCGAAAATTACCCACTATGGGGAGTCCTAAAGTTAATGGTTCTTGCCGTTACCCGAGGAGCACCCATAACAGATACGGTAAAAAGTGACAGGACCCTTTTTGTAGTTTAGTAAATTCTACACACTGGAGGTGCAATCCAAATTTTGATCCGATTGCCCATTTCAACGTTATAGTTCATGCAACACAAGCCACACATCGGTAATGATGTCATTATGACAACCCCCTGTTCATTCCCTTAGGGAAGGTTTATTCAAATTCTAATTATATTGTTTTCCTATTTCTCACCTGAAGAATATCTATGTTAAATTTCAGCTTTCTAACATATAGGGAAGTAAGATAATTAGTGATGAGTCAGTCAGGGAGTGAGTGAGTGATTGAGTGAGGGCTTTCGTATTTTTGTAGTTTATTAAATTCTACACACCGGAGGTGCAATCCAAATTTCAATCCGATTGTCTATTTGGGCATTATTGTTCACGCATCGGTAATGACATCATTATGTCAACCCTTTTTCATCCCCATCAAGGTTTATTAAAAGTGGAATTACAATGTTTTCCTATTTCCCACCTGAAGAATGCCTATGTTAAATTTGATCTTCCTAACATATGGGAAAGTAAGAGAATTAGTGATGAGTCATTCAGTGAGTGAGTGAGGGCTTACGCATTTTTGCAGTTTACTACATTCTGCACACTGGAGGTGCAATCCAAATGTTGATCCAATTGTCCATTTGAGTGTTATCGATCACACAATGCAATCCACACATTGGTAATGACATCATTATGTCAACCGCCTTTTCATCCCCTTAGGGGAGGTTTATTAACATTATGTAGAATTCCTATTTCCTACCTGAAGAATACCTATTTTAAATTTCAGCTTCCTAAAATATCTGGAAGTAAGAGAATTAATGATGAATCAGTAAGTGAGTGAGTGAGTGAGTGATTGAGTGAGGGCTTTTGCATTAATATATATAGATTGGGAAATATTTCCAACCCCGTTTAATTTCAAAGTACTGTAATTCTTAGTAATATATATTAGGTTGGGCAGTCTTGCATAGCATACATACCCAAAGTTAATTGAAGCACTACTGTATATCCATAATAAATCTTTAAATTGATGTCACACCATGAATGCAATTATGTGGGATAGTACTGCACTTGTTATTCAGGTACTTATCCTCACATTTTCACTAGCAGATTTGGAACAATCACATACTGTATAAAAAATATGAATATACAATATTTTTCTCTTTCTAAATAATTATTTGTCTATGTATTTTCACAATTAGCTTTTTGCACATATTATTAATTTTTAAACTATTCACTCATCACTCACTCATTAATTTATTCATTCATTATACACAATTTTTATCCTTCTTTTTAATATAACACATACTGTTACTATTTAAATATTAATTTTATCACATATAATGGTTTCTATTATTATTAGAGATGTGTGCCAGCCACCATCATGGGTTTTGGATTTGTATCTACTTTGTGTTTTGGATCTGTAATTGGTTTTGCCAAAACCACCCTTCTGGGTTTTGAAGCTGTATTTTTTTTTACAAATACAGCATCATAAAAAAAAATCACATAATTTTGGCAGTTTTTGTTTCTACAGTATTATTAACCTCAATAGCATTACTTTCCACTCACTTCCAGTCTATTTTGACAACCTCACAGCTCACAATATTGTTTTCATCCAGTTTAGGCCAAAACTTTGCATCTAGCTAGCTGGATGACTAAGCTAAGCGACAGCAGTGGGCGACACAAAGATATGGCACTTAAACTACCAACATGGCACTGCAGTGACAGACAGGGTGGTAGTTTAATAGACTATTAAAATGTTTGTCGTCTACACATGTCAGCAATGCTCAAAACATTGTATAATGCAAAGAAATGAGGTGCAGAATGGAATTTCGTATATTAAACAGGACATGCAAAGTTTAACAATCCAATCACTTCAGTGACAGGGACTGTCACTCATAATAATAATAATAATAATAATAATAATAATACTTTGTTTATATAGCACTCTTTCTCCAATATGACTCAAGACACTTAAGAGATAGAATGAACATATTATAGTACAGAAACAATGAAGTGCAGAAAAGCTTTTCATAAAATACAGAGAGCATGGAGATACTAAAGGGACATTATGGAAGTCATTGAGTAAACAGGAAAGTCTTGAGTCTGTTTTTGAAGGATTCTAGAGTGGGGGCCTCTCTGTACGAGGAAGTGAGTTCCATAGAGTGGATATGTGATACAGAAATTATAATTGGTTCATGAACAGAGTTATTGCTATAACCTATTGCTGCTCTTTAATCCAACGGGTATATTTTAAACAAGTGATAAATAAAGTAACATTTAATTTCCTGTTGCTGATTTAGTCAATTATTCCAGGACAAAGCAGGCTTGTGGAAAGGTGTTAGAATGCAACTTCTATTTTGTAGGTGTGAAAATCTCAGTGTGAGAGGCCTTTGAAGTAGATATTCCTTGTGGGGGTAGAGATAACATGTGTTCTGAGGGATGGCTGGGGTCCTGCAACTTTAAATTAACAGTCACCTTTCAGCAATTTAGAGCCTGACTGTATATTAGTTGATTAATGCAATAATCAGAGTTATTTGTTGCACAGAGAACAGAGGTAAATGACGTCTAAGTGAGGGGCTAGATGAAGCCAAAAATAGGTTGTAGTCCACAATACCTTGTCTGGGATGTCCAATGCAAAGTACAGTAGATGCCAAACCGAAGGACTCAGTAGAGGGATGCAGAGGTTTCAATCCAGCGTGTATCTCTGAGCAAGAATGCAATCTGTTGGTTTTGATGAGATGTGCATGCAGAGTGGTAATTGTTAAAAGTAATTCCTTGATGTTTAAGATGATTCAGAGGTAAGTTGTGGTGAATTTAAGCTGTTTTATGGAGATGTTCAGGAGAATGCAAAAGGTGAGGCAGCCATTTTTGTCACCAACTAGTATCATGATTGGTTTGTGCCCCCACAAAACAAGCTGCCAATGGTTTCTACATGCACAAACTTGCTCTACATAGGCAAGATGTCACCATTGTCCTCATCATCATCATCATCCTATACCTCACTCTCATCAGTGTGTACATACTCTTATTCACACATTATTAATTCATTCCGCTGGAATCCAACATTACAGGTGTCTCTATATTTTTAGATATAATTGCCAGTAAAGGTCTTCCTTGCGGAATTTGTAATTCATTTTGATAAACACATTTTCGGGAAGTAACCTCCTATGCCGATCACTGACAAGTTTCCTGCTGTGCTAAAAACTGTTTCTGAGTACACACTGGAGGGTGGATAAATTAAGTAAAGCACAGCCAGTTTGTGCAAGGGCCTCCAAATTGCTTTTTTCCTGCAAATAGTGAAACAGACTGTCTGGCATGCCAATTTGATTGCTATCACTAAAATAATCATCAACTATTCTTTGAATGGTGACCGTATCATATGCAGTCATGTCAATAATTGTAGCCAGTTTCTTCAGTCCTGACTAGATGTCAATTTTTTTTGCTGACTGTTCTTCATCATCTCCAGTGGGTCTCTTAGGAAAACTGAGTACTTTCCTGGAAGCCAAAGTTGGCAGATAAACTGAAGGAGGAGATATTACCATGTCATGTTCCTCTTGAGCTGACCAATAACTCTTTGCATCTCTTCAGATTTATATCCATTGGAAAGAAAGACACAATGTACGACTTAAACCTAGGATCAAGTATGGTTGCCTAAATATAGTGATCTGATTTCAAGAGATTGACAACAGCTTGTATACTGGCTAAACAAATGAAGGGCTTGATCTACAAGTCTGACATGCTTAGTGGAATCATTTCATTTCAGCTCCTCCTTCAGTTTCTCCAGTTACTTATCTAAGAGTCTAATAATGGGAATTAGCTCTCAAACTGGCAGTGTCTGAACTAACTTCACATGTGGCAGCTTCATAGGGTTTGAGACCCTTGCACAACACGGAAAGTATTCTCCAATGTGCTTGAGTAAGGTACATTCTCCCTCCTTTATCTATGTCATAGGTCATTGTGTAGCCTTGGATGGCCTTTTGTTGCTCATTCATCTGCTCAAGCACATAAAAAATAGAATTGCACCTAGTTACTACCTTTTGCTTCAGCTGATGGCAGGGCAATTTCAACAGTACTTGCAGGTGCTGCAGTCTTTGACATACATTTTTCAGCCACAGAGGGCATCTCCTGCATGCCCCTGTCATTTTTTAAAACATTATGCACCACCAAATTAATTGTGTGAGCAAAACAGGGGACATGTTGGAATTCACCCAGCTGTAGTGCTCTCAAAATATTGATGGCTTTGTCCGATATCACAAATCCGAGAAGAGTCTAAGCTGCAATTATTTGCAGTGACACAGCAGCTCCTTGTCGGACACAGCAGCACATTGATGGACAAACAGAGCACCCCTGTATGGATGGACACAGCAGCCTCTTGTCAAACACAGCAGCCCCTTGATGAACAACATAGCACCCCTTTATATACTGGAAAACACCCTGAGGACTTACCACCTTCAGTTGGAGTACCACCTACAGTGTCACAATACATGTATGATTATATACTGCGGTCTGGCTGGCAGTGTCACAGAAAAATAATAGTACAGTACACTGCGGTATAGTATATAAACACACACACACACACACACACATATATATATATATATGCTTTTATTCTGTTTAAACTGGGGCAGGGAACACCTAGATTGACAGAGCACCCTTGGATAAACACAGCAGCCCCTTTATGGATAGACAGAGCACCCCTGGAGGATACAGCAGCCCCTTTATGGATGGACAGATCAGCCCCAGCCCCTTGATGGACAATATAGCAACACCCCTGTATGGACAACACAGCACACCTGGACAGATACAGCAGAGACACATTTGGAATGAAGATGGCATGATCACCAGGGACCATTATAGATTCCAAAACCTGTGAGAATCCTACTGTGGAAGGATGATGTTTTGCCTCATTTTGGGATACAAGTCAAACCTGAGCTAGACTTAGATCCTGACTCAGAAAGCTATGTTCAGGGTGGGTCCGATTTTCAGTGAACTGGAACCGCTCATCTCTTATTATTATGGTACATTAAAGAAATAATAAATAACTATTTCCATTTAGGGAACTTTTATACTTTTATGAATAAATAATTGTATATCCATAAATTTAATAAGATGGTCCATTTTTTTAACCAATTAGTTGATTTATAATTTCTTTATTTAAGATCATATATATACCTCTATGACAATACAGATTTGTAATCTATGAATATAATTACCCTTTTTGTATTAATTGACAATGATAAACCTTGATCTAAACATACTTATATCACCTAGTATTTAACATGGTTTTTGGTTATATTATATTTGTAATTTTCTCTCTTTGTATTTTTATTCACAATATGGCATTCCCTGACCAATAAGTCAACAGTTTACATTTGTGGATTGGTGGGTTTACCTGTCAGTAAACAATCCCAATATGACAGTGTTTCTGTCTCCTCTATGGCTGCCTGTCTAATGCCAGCCAATTACTTTAGGAAGCTGACAGGCAGTGCCTGTTAGCTGATATAACTGTCATTAAGCATTCTTAACACTGATTGGTACATAACGGTGCTAAAACCATTTTACAACATGGAAGATGGGTGGTATCTATGACTAAGATGTTGTCAAAATTCTCATCAGGAAGGTGATCGCAGTACCTGCAAAGAAGTTCATCTGTAGTTGTATTAGTTGTTAGATTTTTTTTTTTAGTTTCCATCCAGTTTAAGTCCTGGCTAAATCCAGGCTATTGTTATTAAATTGTAACCCTTCATTGCGTCCCCAAGTCCCACTTCCCCATCATCTACTGTACCTCACATTCCCCTTCAATACCTACCCACCCATTAGATAACCCACCTTTTACCCTTGACAGATAAATTCTGCCATAACTAATAATATCACCTGTCTTGGCCTTCTCCCTTAAAACTTCATTCACTTTAGCTGAAGTTACTATGGCCATTCAACAGTTTAAACAGGCCAAAGCTCTGGGTCTATATGGCCATATCGCTGCTAAATTTGGACTATAAGCCATTGGCAGAATTTCTAGAAAATAGGTTAAGAAGGACTCTCACACAGATCATACACCCTGAACAAGTAGGCTTCATATGGGGCCACATTTCTGAAGTCAGTGTCAGGAATGACCTTGCAGCTATTCATTTGGTTAGTGGATCTGATGACTCGGGGCTGGGCATGGTGGTAAACTTTGAACACTGTAAAGGCATTTGAACTCATCTCCTAGCAAAACCTTTTTACCCCTACAGATGGGTCCACATTTATCTTGACCTTTAATAGGATTAACTGAGACTGGCCAATCGGACTTAATCCCCTGCTGTAATAACTTAATCCCCTGCTGTATTGTTCTCTGTATTGTATTGCAGTTGAGAACAATAGATGAAGGGTTTATGCTAATAAATCATGTTGTGCCTAGGCGCAGAAAACTAGTCAAGATAACCATCGACCTATCTATATGTCATGCTTTGGGTTTCCAGACTTGTTTATTAAGATCCTAAAAGTACTCTATACCTCCCATCAAATGCAAATCTCTTAAAAATGGCCATCTCTATACTCCCTTCCAAATTCAAAAAGCCACATGACAGGGATGTCCTTTAGCCCATCTTCTTTTTGTGGTTGTCCTTGAACCCTTGGCAATTGCCCTGCACAATTCTCCTTCCTTCTGTGGTATTCAGGTTGGCAATATTGACCTTAAAGTGGCACTTTTTGAATATGATATGCTATTTCTCTCTCAACCTCAAACTTCCCTGCCAGAAATGTTACAGGTCATTTCCCTATTCAGTGAGATCTCAGGCTATAGGTTCAACATTGAAAAATCTGAACTACAGCTAATTGTCACTCAGTCCCTCCTACTATCCCTGACCTCTATCTTGAATCCTTTCTGACACTCTTCTTCTAAATTTAAATATTTGGGCATGCAGATTCTAACCTTGCTCTACTCTAATCCACAAATGTAACTCCAGTAATAGAAAAAAATTCCGCTATGCTTGGTGATTGAAAACTGATGTCTTTATCAGTACTAGTGTGTACCGCTGTCCTTAAAAGTAGTTTCTTTGCCAATATTTTCTACTTTATGCAGATGTTACCAATTGGCCTGACCAAATTGGACATTACCAATTTGAACAGGAAAATTACCTGTTTTTTATGACAGGGAAACAAACCAATAGTAGTCCTATCAAGATTAATGGCAATTTGTAAATCTGGAGGGGTTGGTGTTACTCAATTACACTCTTACTAGCAGTATTCTACAGATAAATCAATGACTGGTTTTTGGAGCAAAGTACCTACACTGACTTTCAGTTAGACTCTGCATATAGAACTGCACTAGGAGAGTATGGGGAAAAAAGAGCTAAAATATTGGATATACCTTTCTCCATTATTAACAATATTTTCTTTCATAACACCTATCAATCCTATCTCACTCTTAATAAATTACTTGGTAGGTCCTCCCATCTTTTTCACCTTCATTATCACCTTCATTACTACAATTTTCTGCATTGTGAGATAAGGGCCTTCAACTCGCCTCAAAGGTGTTTGATACAGGTAGAGTTCTCGACCAGTTTTCTGACCTTCAATGCCTATTTCAGGTTCCCAACAATCAATTCTTTATGTACTTGCAAATCCAACAATTTATAGTTTCAGTCCCCCCAGCGATTCCTTCTTCAAAGACCCCGGATCCTTTACACAACTTATTCAGGATTACTCTTACTTGCACTTATAAAACCAGTTATCTCTACCTCTTTCTCACGGACACATCATCTAAACTTATATGGGTTAAACTTATCACTTCCTGGCAGAAAGACATTCCCATTATGACAAGTTTTACAGTCAGCTTATCTACAAGAGGTCCAAACTATCCGCTGAGCATATATGTCCCCCAGTCAATGCAGACACATGATCCCTGTGGAATCAGGGAGTTGCATTAGATGCTACCACTCTAATACTACTTTTCTACATTCCTTTTGGAAGTGTGTTAAAATTAAAGAGATTTTTGGAATAAAGTTATACCTTACATCAAATATCTATACTCTCTAACGCTGCTCCTAGATCCCAAAGTTTACCACTGTGCTATCTTCAGTAATTGGGACTTGGGACTGGATAAACATTTGATTGTCTCCCTCCTGATTGTTATGATCACTATGTTGAAAAATTGTATATTGCATCACTTAATCTCTCCTTCTGACCATCTCTGAATGATTAAATAAAACATACCTACTCTGATCAACTCCAGGGCACCACCATCTTCTCCAAGATTGATAAGGAAAGCCTATAATCTTATATGCATCAAGGAGGGAGATGAGTGGAAGATGGTGTTTAATATCTACTCAGGCCATTATGAATATTTGGTCATGCTTTTTGGCCTTTGCAGTGCCCTGGCCATCTTTCGTCCTTTAAGATTTCATTAAGAAAATTGTTGTTGTGTATCTTGATGACATCATATAGTTTGTGAAAAATAGGATAGAGGAGAAGACTCTTTTTTCTGGTGCACTCTTTATTGATAAGTTAAAATTGCATTTTATTGATAAACATTAAAAGATATGGCAAAGTGTCATCTCTAATGGTTACATAAAACAAAAAACAATCAACAAAGAACAAACAGTACAGATGAATATAATCTGCTGATATATTTATTATTACTCACAATAATAGTGAGATATATACAGAAAGCAATTGAAAACATTTTTTAACAAGTAGAATTACATATATGAATAAAACCTTTTTTTACTTAAGAATAAGAAGTTACATATAAAGATAAGAAATATAGAAATGTAAAAAAATAGTGAATGTGTCAGCCACAAATATTTATGATTTCCAAATTTGGATAGTGTAAGTGTCCTGTAAATCATATGTTATATTATTGCTGTGTTGCTTGTCATAGTAGTACATTTATATGTAGCCAAACATCATAAAGTGTACATAGGTGAAAATATTATTTTCCAATCTCTGTAGCAATATCTCCATTGTTACATCTCCAAACAATTATTGGGTGGAATATCTACCCTTGCTGAATTTGCCTACAAAAATGCCTGTCATTCCTCCATCAATGTATATCCTTTTCTTTGCTTTTACCCAAGAGCAAATTAATTTTCTTTTCTGGAGACTGTAATCTGCCTGAGATTTGCAACACTGCCATGAGGCTGAAGAAGTTTTGGAGGAAAGTCAATTGTGCTCTCAACAAGGCCTCTTTTAGGCCAAATTATTTATGCAGATCATCATTGAAAGTATTGTTATATATATATAAAGATACAAGAGTGTAATTAGCGCTACTACCTAAGGTACAAGACTTATATATAATATACAGTAAATAACTTATGTTAAGAGTCTAATGATTTATAATTTATAACACTTCTCCGGTAGGAGGGCTGCTAGAAGAGTCCTCTAAGATAGACTCTATAAAGAATTTTATATGCATACTGGAACAAACAGGGATTTCAGCTTGTTATACACATCTGTGTGTCAGTCATCCGGTTCTCTCAGTGTTCCAGTGCATCAACCAAAAATCAAATGCAGGAAGAATAATAGTGCAATATTGCCACTATCATGAGTGAATGTGCTGATATAACTTAACGATGTGGTTAAAGCTTAGAATCATGCATTGATTGGGAAAGGTACACCCTGTGTCGGGAATTCAGGCAGGAAAGAGTGCCCTCAGCCTCAAGAGAAAATATATAATAATACCCTCAGTGCTTGGGCTTCTTGCATGTAGTAAATTCTCAGCGGGACTCCTCTCCTACCCCCATGGAGGTCAACAGGATACCTTAAAAGTAGAACTCCTTTTAAGGGATCTGATGACACAGAAGGGAAATGTGGTAAGTCTGGATCCTGAAGACAAAGTAAAACTTTGAAACGTTGATGTAATACACGTTGTGGAGAATTTATTTCAGCCTAGGGAGTGCCGCCAGACAGTGGAGCGTGTATGTATATATATATATACAAACATACATATATATATATATATATATATACATACAGATCCCTGCACTCTCACATAACTCTGCCAACAACTGGGATGCCAATCAGAGTCCAACCCACTTAGAGGTGGGACCCATAGTACAGTACAAGGTTATCCACCTAGTGGAACAGATAGCACTCTCCAGACTTTATCTCAATTTAATCAGCAAAGAGTATTAAATAAAGGTAATCTCACAGTTCCAGTGTAAAGTCCAATTCCAACGTTTCGGTCCACACCAGGACCTTTGTCAAGGAGTTACAGCATGGTCACAGCAGACATCAGCACAGCACGGTCAGCATGAATGGGAACTGTTGTTACAGGGAAATTGCCTCACCGGCCCCCATTATATACCCCTCCTATTGGCGCCAGTCCCACCTCTCCACTTCCTGGGAGTGAGGTGGAACGCAGTGCAGGACCATAGGCATTACTTCCTGGTACACAGGAAGTGTGGTGTGTCCGTGCGAGCTGGCCCGAGCAGCGCACGCGCCGTGGAACGCAAACCGGAAGTGCGTGCTGGAATGCACGCGTCACTTCCGGTCTTTGCGCAAATGTAGTTTCCATGGTAGCGGTGAAACCGCTACTGGTCTCAATCGTGTTTGTTATTATTAATCTCCTTCAGAGGTGCATTGCCATTAGCTACTGGAGGGCACTTATAAATAACAGGGTAAAGGGGGATAATTATCCACCGCAGTTTCAGAGACTTCGGGGGCTAAATAAACAGCACCTCTTTTAAAAGGTTGCTGGCTGTAGGTGGCTTTATTGACCTACCTCAGCCAGGATAAGGTTTTGATCATTACTGGGTATATTGGAGGCCGGTGAAGTCACTATATTAGTAATGCTTTAATGATTTACGCCGGCTGGATTCGGCTAGGTTACTTCAGGTATCACCTTCGTCAAAAACTAAGGAAACAACTACTGTTTGAAATATATCATGCTTAACTCAAGCTTTCCTATTGGATGTTACTGCAGAATATGCTAACACTCTGTAATAAGTCAACTATTCTAAACGTCTAATATTTCATTTAAAAATATTCCAACTCAGTTTCTCGTTCAGTCCGTGGGGATTGGTAGTGTTTAACTCAAAGATCCATTTGGCTTCTAATCGTAAGAGGCTGCCATCTCTGTCCACTCCTCTGATGTGCTTGGGGACATGGTCGATAATCATATGTCGCAGGTCATTCATAGTGTGGCGGGCTGCCGCAAAATGCCTTGCCACCGGTTGTTCTGACTCCTTACCCGCCAATGCCTGTTTGATGGCCGAGCGGTGAAGTGCCATCCTCTCTCTCAATGTTCTAACTGATTTGCCCACATAATGGAGTCCACATGGGCATTTTATAAGGTACACAATATGGGTGGTGGTGCAGGTGAGTACATAATTGATTTTGTAGAACTTCTCCCGATGTGGGTTGATGAAATTGGGACCAGTTATCATATTTGAACAACTAATGCATACCACCAACTCCAGAACGATAGGTGTTAAATATACCTACCAGACCAGCACCAGCTCAACGCATTATTTGGATGTGCAGATTTTAATCAAGGAGGGGGCATTACACACAGGAGTATATACTAAACCCACAGATAGGAACACCCTGTTGAGGGCCAACAGTCATCACCCTAAAGCCCTTAAAAAGGGCCTACCACGTTCACAGATGATCAGGATATCGCGCCTGATCAGTGACCGTGACAAGTTGGAGTCAGAACTGGACAAGATGATTGTGAAATTTACAGAGCGAGGATATGGCCGTCCACTCCTGATCAAACAGAAGCAGGAGGTGATGCAGTTATCCAGGGAATCTCTCCTGCATCCCAGTGATCGCCCAAAGAGACCAGTCATACCTTTCATCTCTAGGTTCAACACCACGAGCCCGGTTGTACAGAGAGCAACGAGAGCTCTTTGGCCCATTATAGCCTCTGACCAATCGTTACCAACATTCAGGGGGACGCGTCCAATGATGTGCTTTTCAAGGGGCAAAAGCATTAAGGATACAATAGTCCATTCCGACATTACTGGATTCAAGGATATGAAACATCAAAAACAGACCCCTGGAACTTTTCTGGGCAGACAGCCTGGATGTTATAAGTGCATTAAATGTACTACCTGCGAGAATATGATAACTGGTCCCAATTTCATCAACCCACATCGGGAGAAGTTCTACAAAATCAATTATGTACTCACCTGCACCACCACCCATATTGTGTACCTTATAAAATGCCCATGTGGACTCCATTATGTGGGCAAATCAGTTAGAACATTGAGAGAGAGGGTGGCACTTCACCGCTCGGCCATCAAACAGGCATTGGCGGGTAAGGAGTCAGAACAACCGGTGGCAAGGCATTTTGCGGCAGCCCGCCACACTATGAATGACCTGCGACATATGATTATCGACCATGTCCCCAAGCACATCAGAGGAGGGGACAGAGATGGCAGCCTCTTACGATTAGAAGCCAAATGGATCTTTGAGTTAAACACTACCAATCCCCACGGACTGAACGAGAAACTGAGTTGGAATATTTTTAAATGAAATATTAGACGTTTAGAATAGTTGACTTATTACAGAGTGTTAGCATATTCTGCAGTAACATCCAATAGGAAAGCTTGAGTTAAGCATGATATATTTCAAACAGTAGTTGTTTCCTTAGTTTTTGACGAAGGTGATACCTGAAGTAACCTAGCCGAATCCAGCCGGAGTAAATCCGGAGCGTGATAGAGTATATCCTCATTATAATTATTTTGAAAGGTTTTTTTTCAGGCTGCATTTCAATTAACATCATTTAAACACCAGGTCCGCCTTACCGAGGGTATGACCTCAGCGGGCAGCCAGGGGTTCCTTTTTTATTCCATCTTTTATATGCACCGTTTTTTTGAGTGCACCTTTAGGTATCACCCTAGTCAAATTAAATGTTTACACTACATCTTTTTAAATTCTTTAACCATTTTGGTGTGGGGTTCTGTAACTTGCTAAGGTTTTTGCACCTTATGTTTTTCCTCATTAGCGCCGCAGCCCGGCCGCCTCCAGCGTCGGGTAACCAGGACAACGACGTACGTACGGAGCGCACAGCACGTGACGTCACACATTGGAGACGGATGAAGCGATGGACCGCAAACGGCCGGGCGGGCGTGAACGAGTCACTTGGCGGGTTTTCTTCTCTAATATAAGGTATGAATTTTATTACACTTGTCATTGTTCACCTTGACAAAGGGGCGCTTGGACCCCGAAACGTCGGATCATGTTTTGTGTGTGAAATACACTTGAATTTTCAACAGACTTGGAGTGCCGCCTGCTTTGTTTTCTACTATCCAGTCTCATTTGAGATGGCACCCAAGCACTAAGTCCAGGAGGAGGAGTGCCGGTCCTTGCAGTTTCCCTATATATATATATATATATATATATATATATATATAAGTCTATCATCTCTCTCTGGCTACACTTTTCACATTCCAAGAAAGTTTGTCTGCAAATGTCTGTGATCTGTCTTCCATGTAAAAAAAACCCTCTGTTAATTAGCTGAACTGATTGCACACCTCCCCCTATGCCAACTGATATAGTGTGTAGCATTTAAGAGCAATATCATCAAGGCCTGCAGTCAGGACTTGGCCTGCACGCATTTGTGAAGTATGCATTTGTTAAGGATGTATTTTAAGGATGAAGTTAGAACTGGAGTTTGAACTGGATTTGGACTTTAGACTATGCTAGAATCTCTAATTAAACTAGTTCCCCAAACACTTATGTGGCCTCACCTCTGCCATGAGAGCACCAGGACCAATGCCTAGTACTCCTCTGTCCAAGAATATCATGACTGACCCCGGGACTACCCTCAAGCTGAGCAGGGAACTGAGGGGCATGCACACCAGAACCAGACTCTGCTGGGTCATTTCCATTGGACATTAGTGTGCTCCCCACATTCTCACACCCACTGCTCTCATGAGACCAGGACATTTATTTTTTGCAAAATAATGTTAGAACAGTTTTCCTGCAAATGTGATTTTCTCTTCTTTTTCTTCTTAAAGAATACTTCCACCCCACTGTGTGCTATTCCTGTAATGTTTACCTCCATTGATTGCACACCCTGTCAGCAGCAATCTATGCAGTGTGCCCCACATGGCTGCCTCGGATGGTTCCTTCGTGGTCAGGGTGTGCTTCATCTGGATCTTTCCATGCAGGGGATAGCATACTCCTACACACGTGTCAGTTTTCCCATACATGCATTTGGCCCTTGTATGGCTCTTCTCCCACTGTGTAACCTTTGTAGTGCGCCCAACATGGCTGCCTTATCTGGTGCACTTGTGGATGAGATGAAAAATACATGGGCCTGATGATTTTGTTGGAACCCCACTCTGAACTTTAGGACTCTGCAATCTGCCCATTTTGTGTTATCTCTTCTAGGGGTGGACTGTTCCACCCTGGGTAACCCTACGCAGTGCGCCCAAGATGGCTGCAGCACCTGGTACCTTGTGAGGGTGGAAGACACTACCCTTGGAGGTTATCACCCAAAATGCCTACACTAATCATGTATTATGCTTTCTGTGTGCTCAATGTTTTCTTTATGTCTGTGCGGTTTATCTTTTGTGTATTACTTAAATCTTCCGCATTATGTGCATTGTTTGAGTTCAAGATGGCGCTGCAGATGACTGCCTCAGGGCTGCTCTGCCAAGCAGCGTTCATTTTTACATGCATAATATGTCTAATATGTCAAGTCTATCGTACAGTTGCAATGTGCAGTATGAACTGATATGTGCAATGTTTGTAATGTATGCTACGTTCTTCCCCCTTCTTATGCTATGAATTCCCCCTTCATGTTGCTGCTTGGCAATGCATTGTACCGCAAAAAATATGTGAGTACACCTGGCCAATAAAGCTGATTCTGATTCTGATGTCTGGCCAGAAGGAGCGTTTAGTGAGGACACATCGATGCCACATGTTAAATCACTCACATTCATATCTTATGATTTATATGCTATTCGACTTTTTAACCAATTCACTCTGCATGTTGTCATCATCTATCATCTCCCTGGACAACACCAACAATTTATTGAACAACACTCTACCTGGCTCATTCATTTCTTATACTCTGACACCATCATCATAGGTGATTTCAGCATCCCACATTCTACATTCTTCTTATGCCTCTAGGATTCTCTTTCTAACTTCTACCTCAGGCACTACAAGTCAACAGACTATTCTATTTATCAGTATGGACACTGCCTTGATCTTGTATTCACTAGACTGCATACAGTATGCTCAGTTTCTGATTTCCTTCTCTCAAATTGAAATCTTATAACTTGTAAGTTTTCCTCCATTCTTATGAGCTTTCTATTATTTCTATTATTTTTTTGTTCAAATTGTCCTGGAAATACATATTTTAGTCCAGCTGCACTCTGTGTCTGCTGACTGTGTGTATGAGGCTTTGCCAGCATTAGCATTCATGCTGAAGCACAGATTATACAGTGCTAAAGAGCTGCTAGAAGAATTTAGTAGACGTATTTAGACTGCTAAATAAACTTGAACGTTTGAGATTGGATACTAGGATTATTGAATGGATAAGATCTTGGTTGCAGGATAGATAACAGAAAGTTGTGGTAAATGGAGTGCATTCACAGGAGGGAAATATTACCAGTGGAGTACCCCAGGGATCTGTACTTGGACCAGTGCTTTTTAATATCTTTATTGGTGACATTGCAAATGGCATTAAAGGGAGAGTATGCATTTTTGCAGATGATACAAAGGTACGCAACAGGGTAGATACACCAGGTGGGGTAAAACAAATGATTATCTAGGTCAACTAGAGGTATGGTCAAGAGTGTGGCAATTACAGTTTAATGCCAAAAAAATAAAATCATGCACTAGGGTCTCAAAAATCCTAAGGCTAAATATAGTATTAATGGCACTATACTGGAAACTACTGAGGAGGAAAGGGATCTAGGAGTCACTATTTCAGATGACTTAAAGGCAGGTAAGCAATGTAACAAAGCAATGAGGAAGGTTAGTCAGATGCTTGGCTGCATTGGGAGAGGAATCAGCAGCAGAAAGAAAGAAAGAAGTAATAATGCTACTGTATAGGTCATTGGTACGGCCTCATCTAGAATACTGTGTTCAATTCTGGAGGCCATATCTTCAAAAGGATATTAATACATTAGAAACTGTACAAAGAAGTGCAACTAAAATGGTGCATGGCCTACATCACAATACATACCCAGAAAGACTAAGAAATCTCAATATGTATAGGTTGGAGCAGAGAAGGGAAAGGGGGGACATGATAGAAACTTTCAAATATATCAAGGGTTTTAACAAAGTGCAGGAGGGGATAATTCTCCAAATGAAGAGAAGCAGTAGGACACGAGGACATGCACTGAGACTGTAGATGGGAGGTTCAGGTGAAATTTGAGGAAAAATTACATCATAGAAAGGGTAGCAGATGCATCAGAGGTGTAGTAATTTAAACATGCCTGGGATAGACATAAGGATATCCTTACAAAAAAATGAGGATCAAATAAGGTTTGAGATAAAAAAATATGGTTAAAAAAAGGGGAAGACTAGATGGACCAACTGGTTCTTATCTGCTGTCAAATTCTATGTTTCTATGTTTCTATCCCCCCTTGTATTTTATATTGTTTTTAATTTTATTACATTAAATGGTCAAATTCATCATACTACGTTACCAGATTTTTGGTGCGTGTTGTTGTTGTTTTGTTTTACCAAACAGAGTCAGCTCCCCTTTTGTCAGGTGAGCAGCACCCAGATGTAGAACCTGATTCAGTATCAGTAGCAGAACTGCTTGTGTTCACATGCTAAAGGCCGTCCAGCACATGGCAAGGGCACCAAGGATGCAATGGTCCACCCAGCATTGCGATTGCAGTCTAATTGAAATCACATTGCTGAACTGGAAGTTAAGAATGCCCCCTGCATAAACAGCATGGCTGCATATACAGCCGCACCGCCACCATCTTTTTTTTCAGAGCGGCTGTGTGTGACGTGACGCAGCCGTCCCAAAATGGTCCAGACACGCCTATGTTGTCCGGACCACACCTCCGCAATGCTGTGATGATGCCCCCCAATGACTGCTGTTGACAAGCACAGTATGATCGAATCCTTCAGGTATGCGATCGCACAGTGAGGATTTGTGCATGTTTTGTGCAGGTGCAGCGCATGAGCAGATCATTTGTTTTACCCCACCTGGTGTGTCTACCCTGTTGCGTACCTATGTGATTTTCTGCAATCTGCGGCCCTTACTGGATAAAGCCCATAGTTTATGTTGTAATCGGATATAATTCAGAAGTGCCTTGTTTGTCTTTTATTTCTATATTATATAACTAGATGTTAATTAAATTTGTTTTTAATTTCAAAAAATATTTATTCATTGTACATTACAATCTAGAAATAGGCCAATACTTATTATACCAACCATTATTATTGCAATACAAATAATTGTACTGTTTGGTCTTAAAGTTTGTCTACGGTCTGATTTACTTGATTATTTTATTATTTTTGCAATTCTGATCATGTTTTTTGTACTTTGATGTTTTGTATTGTATGTCCTTAACATTGCATGTGTAATACTAAATTTAATGTATACCTATTTAAAGCAACTTAGTGTGGCCTTCAACGGACCCTGTTCAAAACTTTATGTAATCATATTTGTAGTGTACAAAGCTAATGGTATTAAGGGTATTGGAGATGTTCATACTATTCAGTACAGATCCAAATTCAATTGTAACAGCCTTATAAAATCAATCTGAAAAATATAATTTTTATATTTGTTTTATTAAACTGAAAACATGCGTTCCACATTTACTGTACATAATCATTACAAGGCAACTCACATTTGCATACTCATTCAATATGTATTACAACAGTAGTTCAGATTAGTATCTCTATGTGCTCCTCCTGAGTGCAGGCAGGTGGCTGGAAAACAGAAGGTGCACGCACTTCCAACAAATGTATACTAAATTCAAAAAATGGTAACCAGCCTCTTGCGCTCCCAGGTAAGTTATAGCGATCTCACACAGCGGTCAGTATAATTCTGAATCTTGCACAACAATATTTATGGAGACGAACTTACATATTAGTTCAGTACCCTATGTACATAATGGTTTCTTTAAACTGTTTCTACAGCAGCCATAAAATCAGGAATGAACTTACATCATATTTCAGTCTCACGTACACTTCATGGTTTCTTTACACTTCCCTCAGATGTAAAACGTCCTCTCAGACATGAAGAACAGTTTAAGAAGGTTGATTTTATAAAAAAAAAAGACCCTGATTACTACAACAGCATTTCAGGGAAATAAAAAATATAAAAAAAATTGCACACTCCAGCCTACAGAAAGTTCAATGGTCTCACATCAGCCGGGTCCTGTTAGAGGGAAAGGTGCTGATGAACCTCTGCAGTGGTAGTCGCCCCAATTCTCCCTTCCTTTCATGGATCCCTGATTGGATGTCCTAGATGGCTGGCTTGGTAGACTGCACACAACAACGCGTTTCGGAGCTTGCCTGCTCCTTTTTCAGGTTATGCCATCTGTTACACACTCCAACTATTTAAGCATACAAAAGTCCGTCCCCTCAGTGCGGGTGGGCCAATCGCCCATCCGCAATCAGGTGTTTTCTCAAGACATACTTAACATTCCAGTTTCATGTTACAACAAACCTGAATTAATGGATACATTTAAGCAGCACTTACAATTAGAGATGAGTGGGTTTGGATCCCTGAGATCTGAACCCTACCGAACCTCCCTACCCTAGTCAGGATCCGAGTCAGGCTCGGGTTTTCCTGCCCAACTCGGAAACCAGAATGAGGCAAAATGTTATTATCCCGCTGTCAGATTCTCGCGGGATTTGGATTCCATATAAGGAGCCGTGCGTCGTGGCCATTTTCACTCCAGTCTCGGAGAGTGTAGTGAGAGGACATGTCTCCATCCTCGGTGTTTGTATGGGCGGGAAATTGGGGTGGCAATTCTAGTGCTGTCTTGTGCTGCTCAGTCCAGTGTAGTCAGTGTCTTATGCTGCATCAGTCCAGCCAGTCACATTGTTGGTGTCCTCTGCTGCTATATGTCCCCAGTGCTGCTGGCTGCTGTAGACGTCCCTTGCAGTTTTGCTGTGTTGTCTTGCATCAGACCAGGGGTAGTGTCTCTCTTGTGCAGCATCATTCCAGTGACCAGTCACAGTGGTGGTGTCCTCTGCTGCCATATATCCAGTGTTACTGGCGTATAATACTAGTGATATTGCTGTATAATACCCATAATATTGCCGTATAATTCCCATGATACTGGCGTATAATTCCCGTGATATTGCCGTATAATTCTCGGAATACTGGCAAATAATTCCTGTGATATTGCCGTATAATTCCTGTGATATTGCCATATAATTCCCGTGATACTGTCGTATAATTCCTGTGATATTGCCGTATAATTCTCGTAATACTGGCGTATAATTCTCGGAATACTGGCATATAATTCCAGTGATATTGCCGTATAATTCCTGTGATATTGCCATATAATTCCCATAATACTGGCGTATAATTCTTGTGATATTGCCGTATAATTCTTGGAATACTGGCATTTAATTCCTGTGATATTGCCGTATAATTCCTGTGATATTGCAATAAAATTCTAGTGATATTGCCATATAATTCTAGTAATCCTGCCGTATAATTCCAGTGATCCTGCCGTATAATTCCATATACAGTAAATCCATATAATTCTGTATAAATCCAGTCCAGTGGTGCTGCCATATAAGTTCAGTGGTGCTGTCCTGTGCTATATATTATTTACTCCAAATAAGGGGGTTATTAATATTTAATCCAAATGATTTTTACAGGGTTTGCCCTGTGAGGTGTAGGGGTATGCTCTCCTGTGCCGTATATTGTGTTATATAATTCCAGAAAAATAATGGAGAACAAAAATTTGGAGGATAAAATAGGGAAAGATCAAGAGCCACTTCCTCCTAGTGCTGAAGCTGCTGCCACTAGTCATGACATAGATGATGAAATGCCATCAACGTCGTCTGCCAAGGCTGATGCCCAATATGATAGTAGAGGACATGTTAAATCAAAAAAGACAAAGTTCAGTAAAAAGACCAAAAAAGAAATGTAAATGATCTGAGCTGAAACATAAACTTGCCAATATGCCATTTACGACACGGAGTGGCAAGGAATGGCCTATGTTCATGACTAGTGGTACAGCTTCACATGACAATGGAAGACCTCATCCTCCCGCTAGAAAAATTAAAAGAGTTAAGTTGGAAAAAGCACAGAAAAGAACTGTACGTTCTAAGATGGTATCACAAATCCCCAAGGAGAGTCCAAGTGTGTCGGCGGTTGCAATGCCTGACCTTCTTAGCACTGGATGGGAAGAGGTGGCTTCTTCCATCATTTGCATGCCCCCTGCAAGTGCTGGAAGGAGCACCTGATATTGAAATTGAAGATGTCACTGTTGAAGTACACCATGATGAGGATATGGGTGTTGCTGGCGCTGAGGAGGAAGTTGACGATGAGGATTCTGATGGTGATGTGGTTTATTTAAGTCAGGCACCAGGGGAGACAGATGTTGTCCATGGGATGAAGAAGCCCATTGTGATGCCTTGGCAAAATACCAAAAAAGCCACCTCTTTGGTGTGAAATTATTTATCCACAAATACGGACAACAGGTGTCAAGCCGTGTGTTGCCTGTGTCAAACTGTAATAAGTAGGGGTAAGGACGTTAACCACCTAGAAACATTCACCTGCTGTGCATTCATCAGAAGTCAGTGTCAAGTTGTGAACCTTTGGGTAAGAGCATAAGCAGCCCACTGACACCTAAATCCCTTCTTCCTGTTGCACCCAAGCTCCTGAAAACCACACCACCAACTCCCTTAACGTCAACTTCCTCCTCAGCCATGAATGTCAGTAGTCCTGCAGGCCATGTCCCTGGCAAGACTGACGAGTCCTCTCCTAACTGGGATTCCTCGGGAGTTCCTTGAGTGGTATGCGTACTGCTGCTGTCACTGCCACCGCTGCTGTTGTTGCTGCTGGGAGTCGATTGTCATCCAAGTGGGGAAGTCAGAAGACCACTTGTACTACTTCAACTAAGCAATTGACTGTCCAACAGTCCTTTGTGAGGAAGATGAAATATGACAGCAGTCATCCTGTTGCAAAACAGATAACTGAGGCCTTGACACTGCATCCGGTATCCGCCATTAGTGCAGTGGGATTTAGACAATTGATGGAGGTATTGTGTCCCCGGTACCAAATCCCATCTAGATTCCACTTCACTAGGCAGGTGAATGTACAGAGACATCAGAAAAAGTATCACCAGTGTCCTAAAAATGCGGTTTTATCCAGTGTCCACTTAACCACAGACATGTGGACAAGTGGAACTGGTCAGAGTAAGTACTATATGACTGTGACAGCCCACTGGGTAGATGTATTGCCTCCCGTAGCAAAAACAGCAGCAGCGGCACCAGTAGCACCATCTCACAAATCTATACTCATTTCAAGGCAGGCTACGCTGTGTATCACTGCTTTCCATTAGAGGCACACCGCTGACAACCTCTTATGAAAACTGTGGGACATCATCGTACATTGGCTTACCCCACTTAGACTCTCAGGGGAATTGTGATATCGGGCAACGCCACCAATATTGTGCTTGCATTACAACTGGGAAAATTCCAGCACGTCCCATGTTTTGCACATACAATTAATTTTATGGTGCAGAATTTTTTTAAAAATGACAGGGGTGTACAGGATATGCTGCCTGTGGCCTGAAAAATTGTGGGCCACTTTTGACATTCTGCCACTGCGTGCCGAAGACTGGAGCACCAGCAAACACTCCTGAATCTGCCCTGCCATCAACTGAAGCAAGAAGTGGTAACGATGTGGAATTCAACACTCTATATGCTTCAGAGGATGGAGGAGCAGCAAAAGGCCATTAAAGCGTATACATCCACCTACTATATAGGCAAAGGAGGGGGAATGCACCTGACTCAAGCACAGTGGAGAATGATTTTCATCTTGTGCAAGGTACTCCAACCCTTTGAACTTGCCACACATGAGTTAGGTCATTCCCCTCATCAGGCTTTTGCTGAAGCAGCTGGGGAAGTTAAAGGAGGATCTAAGACAGAGAGTTTCCACTAATTATGTGGGACTTGTGGATGAAGCACTTCATTCGCTTTGCCATGATTCAAGGGTTGTCAATCTATTGAAATCAGAGCACTACATTTTGGCCACCGTGCTCGATCCTAGGTTTAATGCCTACGTTGTATCTCTCTTTCTGGCAGACACAAGTGTACATAGGTGCAAAGATCTGCTGGTGAGTAAATTGTCAACTTAAGGGGAATGTGACCCATCAACAGCTCCTCCTTCAATTTCTCCCACCACTGGGGCTGCAAGGCAAAGGATAAGATTTCCTAGCCCACCCACTGGCGGTGATGCAGGGCAGTCAGGAGCAAAAGCTAACATCTGGTCTGGACTGAAGGACCGGCCAATTATTACTGACATGTCTGCTGTCACTGCATATGATTCTGTCACCATTGAAAGAGTGGTGGAGGATAATATGAGTGACAGCATCCAAGTAGGCATGTTAGACAATCCGTATGTATACTGGCAGGAAAAGAGGCAATTTGGAGGCTCTTGCTCAAACTGGCTTTCTTTTACCTAAGTTTACCTCCAGTGTGTGCTCCGACAGAGTGTTTAGTGCGGCCAGTAACTTTGTCAGCGATCGGCATAGGAGGTTACTTCCACAAAATGTGGAGAAGATGATGTTCATCAAAATGAATTATAAATTCCTCCAGGAAGACCTTGACCAGCAATTGTCTCCGGAAAGTACACAGGGACCTGTGATGGTGGATTCTAGTGGGGACAAATTAATACTCTGTGAGGAGGGGGATGTATACAGTGAAAGGAGTGAGGAATCAGAAGATGAGGATGAGGTCGACATCTTGCCTCTGTAGAGCCAGTTTGTGCAAGGAGATATTGATTGCTTCTTTTTTGGTGGGGGCCCAAACAAACCACACATTTCAGCCACAGTCGTGTGGCAGACCCTGTCACTGAAATGATGGGTTTGTTAAAGTGTGCATGTCCTGTTTATACAACATAAGGGTGGATGGGAGGGATCAAGGACAATTCCATCTTGCACCTCTTTTTATTCTTTGCATCATGTGCTGTTTGGGGACTATTTTTAAAAAAAGCCATCCTGTCTGACACTTCTGTATATGTCCAGTGGTACTGCCATATAATTACAGTGATACTGCCGTATATGTACAGTGGTACTGTCATATAATTCCAGTGATATTGCCATATAATTCCAGTGATATTGCTGTATATTGGGTCTAGGACTCCCGGTCGACAACAAAAAGGTCGACACACATTATGTCAACGCCAATTGGTCGACACACCTTAGGTCGACAAGGACAAAACGTCGACATGGAAAAAGGTTAACATGCGTTTTTTATGTTTTTTTGGTGTCATTTTCTTCGTAGAGTGACCGGGTACCCCAATTAGTGCACCGCGTCCCCTCGCATGGCTCGCTTCGCTCGCCATGCTTTGGGCATGGTGCCTTCGCTCCGCTTCCCTTTGCTCGGCACATATTACTGTTCCAATTGTAGTCCACGTGGATCTTTAAGTATGAAAAGGTACCAAAAAAGAAAAAAAAATGTGAAAAACTCACGTCAACCTTTTTCCATGTCGACCTTGTTCTTGTTGACATTTTGTCCATGTCGATATGTTGTCCATGTCGACCTAAGGTGTGTCGACCTAAGGTGTGTCAACCTTTTTGTTGTCGACCTGGAGTCCGGATGCCTGTATATTTCCAGTGGGAATTTTTTGTGTCACTTGGCTTAGTCATACAGCTAACTCATTGCACCTCTTCTACATCTTTGCATGAGGTGCTGTTTGGGGCCATTTTTTATAGCTGCCTTCCTGTCTGCCACTGCAGTGCCACTCCTAGATGGGCCAATTGTTTGTGTTGCTTGGCTTAGTCTTAAAGCTACCTCATTGCACCTCTTCTACATCTTTGCATGAGGTGCTGTTTGGGATCTAGTTTTTGAAAAGTGCCATCCTGTCTGACACTGCAGTGCCACTCCTAGATTGGCCAGATGTTTGTGCAGCACACTTGTGTAGCTTGGCTAAGTCATATAGCAACCTCGGTGCACCTCTTTTTCTTCTTTGCATCATGTGCTGTTTGGGGCCTTTTTTATATCTGCCCTCCTGTCTGACACTGCAGTGCCACTCCTAGATGGACCAGGTGTTTGTGTTGTCCACTTGTGTCGCTTAGCTTAGTCATCCAGCAACCTCAGTGCAACCTTTTGGCCTAAAACCAATATTGTGAGGTGCGAACCTGGTCCTCTACGGTCGATGTATTGACGACCTGTTTTTCATTTGGGATGGGGATTCTTATTCTGTTACATGTTTTGTTGATTTTCTAAATATCAATTTACATGGGCTCACGTTCACTCACACACAGCACCCCTCTTTTATGAATTTTCTTGATTTAACAGTGGAGGTGGTGGAGGGGGTAGTCGAGTTTGCATCATACAAAAAAACAGTTGATATGTAGCTACATACCATATTCAAGTAATCATAACAAATGTAGCTACATACCGTATTCAAGTAATCATAACAAAAAATGGCTTAAGAATGTGCCTAAGAGCCAGTTGTCCTGCATTAAGAGAAATTGTACTTCAGATCTCACTTATACTAAACAAGCTAAAGAACTAATTACCACTTTTAAAGAACATGAATATCCTCAGGAAATATTAGATGAGGTCATCAAATCCACTGGGGATAAATCTAGAACAGATATGCTTCAATCTAAACAAAAAACATCATCTAGTATAGGTCTTCAGGATGCAAGCAAACATGCTAGTCATACTAATAAATTCAAGAATAAATACCATTTGTACTTTATATCCAAGTATAATATACAGACAAAGAAAATTTCCACCATCATTAAGAAGAATTACAAAGTCTTATTCACAGATCCAGTTCTTGCAGTTAGTTTGGAGAAAAACGCCCACCATCATTTGTAAGAGGGCCCGTAATTTAAAGAATATTTTGGCCCCTAGCTTTTTTAAGGGAGTATCTAAAAAGGATAAAACCCAATGCACTCTGATAGGACCAGAAGTTACTGATTTCTACAGATGCAATAACTCCAAATGTACTACCTGTAGTTTTGTAGCCAATAAAACCAAATGTGTGACATCAGCTGTAACAAAGAAGGAATATGTTTTGAAATCCTTTATTAACTGCAATACTGATCATGTAGTTTATCTCTTGAGATGTACATGCCAGTTATATTATGTGGGTCACACCACAAGTCCATTGAAAGTACGCTTTATTGAGCACCGCAGGAATATCCTGAATAGGTACACCAATCATAGCGTACCCCGGCACTTCATGAATTACCATAACAGCGACCCTGTGGGACTCAAACTGGTGTGACTGGAACATGTCCCAGCCACCAGTCGAGGGGGAGACCGGTTTAGAACCCTCTGCAGGCAGGAGGCCGCGTGGATTCTGAAACTTGGTTCCCTGAAACCACAGGGCTTGAATGAAACCATTGATTTGGAATTCATTTAAGGTGCGCTGTTAGGTTATCCAATCTTTGTTCTCCCTCTCCTTTTTCCTCTTTCCATGCCCAAACAGTGTAGAATTCCTAACAATTTTGGTATATTACTCTCAATATGAGAGGTATCTATGAAAGTTCATTTTAGTTTCTAAATTAAATCACCCATAATTGCTTTTAAAGAAATTAATTTATACACTATATTGGTGAAACAATTTAATAGATATCAGTAGGTAAGTGAATATGTTTAGTTGCTAGTTCTCCTCGTATAGATACAGTAGTTATATATATATATATATATATATATATATATATATATATATACTGTATGTATATATATATATATATATATAATTTATTCTTTAACCAATAATCATATGGACAATATGTCAACGTAATTAGCCTTGATCCATTTGTCTTTTATATAAAAAACATGTTATTTTTTTGTTTTTTTTGTTTCTTTTATATATATGTGTATTTGTTGATCCCTTTATATTGTCTTAAATTAGTCTTAGATGTTTGTAATCTACAAGTTCATCATGAATAAAATGATAGCTTCATCATGCGGATAATTTTACTTGAAATGTCCTGTCTGTGTGGCTTTATGTTATTATGCATAGATTCGTACATTTTTATACTCTGCTAACATTATTGTTATGAAATGATCAAGTGTAAATTTTCACATTTATGTGTTTTTTATGCCTTTATGCAACCAATCTTCTGCACCAAGATGTGTGTGGATAATAAAGCTCTTTTTGCTAGTATTGAACCGGGTTGAATACACACAGGATGATTACTTTTTGCCTCGTTCTGGTTTCTGAGTCTGGCGGGAAGTCCCGAGGCAGACTCAGATCTGGGCACAGAACGGGATGCTCATGGGGGTTCATTTCTCTTTCAACCTAACACGCTCATCTCTAATGGGTACCCTAAGAAAACTTTAACTCCTTTCTCATTTCCCTCTTCATTATTATGTTGTCCTGATAATACAGAACAGTAGGTATTATGGGCATTGGCCCTAGATTTCCACTATGAGCAAACGCCTTTGTCTAGAGTGGTGGTTCTCAACACCAGTCCTCATGTATCCACACAGGTCATGTTTTTAAGATTTTTGTCTGCTGAAACAAATGGGACAATTATTGAACCAGCATAATAGATCAGCTCATCTGTGCATGATTAAAGAAATCCAGAAAACAAGTCCTGTTGAGGGTATTTGAGGACTAAAGTTGAGAACCACTGATCTATAGAGATCCTTGTGGTTGTAGGTTTTCTAATAACTGTAGAATTACATATGTTTTAATATATTCAGTAATTATTTTACAGTAAGCAATTTTCAAAACTTACAAATTTAAGTTAATAACACATTTATTTGCTAGATCTTGTTTCAGTAGTCATATTTATGTAGATTTACCAGTGTACCTTATCAAATGTTTTATCCAAAAGGTTTTTTATTTATTTTATTACCCTCAGTAAATCATCAATTTGTAAATAATCATATTTAGTCCTTTTGTTTATTTTGTTTCTTTTTTCAGTCTACCCTTACTTACATTCTTGGAACCTTATTTTTATGGCTGTCCAGTGTCAGAGCACTTAGATATGTGAGATTATTTGGAGAGAAAATTCTTTATTTTGTATTACTGGTATGGTCTGTGCATTAATAAAAAAATGTCCCCACTACCTCCAGATCAAATCCTAACATTACTGTAAATAATCATCTTTACAGTATTTCAAATATCTTCTGTAAACTTGCATAACTTTTACATGAAACTTTTTTTGTAATGCAGCAGCTAATGGAGTATTTTTATTATCATTTGGTAAATGGATATCTAAATATTATTCATTATTGCAAACTCAGAAAATTATCAAAAGTTTCTGCTAAGCTTTAAACTTGATTTAAATTGATAATCCTTTTCAATTTTCATTTTTCTTTAGAAATACAACTGAAGTCATTTTTCTACATGTATATCTTTAGTTTTAAGTACTATGATTACTGCATTTTTCTGAAAGTGGGCTATTATCAAAAGCTAATTATCTCCTACTGTATTGGTGCCTATTATACTGCAGTTGATTGTGTGAAGGAAATGGACTTGCTAATGCTTAATGCACTTTGAATTTTCCATTTGGGTTGGTAACCTTTTTGTAATTAATATAAAACTTAAAAGATTAGATATTTATTCTGTGAAATACCTTAAAATGACAAAAGAGATACAAATTAAATTTATCCAGAAGATTTATTAATCGGTCTCCAAGCTCAGTAAGATGCTTTCTGGCTAAACTGGATTCTTCTGCTAAAACTTCTCCAAGACATTTTTCCTTACTATTGTTTAAATGCAATAGCCTGCAGTTTGTGGAAAATGCAAAGATTTCTGTAATAAAGTCGCAACATTTAAAGTAACTTTTTTAGACATAACTGGTTGGTTTTACATTTGAAAAAATTATGCTATTTTTTCAAAAACTGCTCAAAAATCAAGAGTTTGTTAGGACTGAATTAGGTTAAGAACATTGTTTAAAACATTTCTAAAGCAATTTTTTTTAAAGATATTTTATGAACATTTGTTTACACATTAATATCCGATATATTGATCCACCAATGATTACAACATAGCGACCATTATATCTGTACATTTTCCAGGCAGCTGCTGCTCTCTACAGTCACTGGGTGTACACAGGGAAGTTGAGGGCTGCCTTTTACATTTCCCCAGTGACTTCTAATCTCTGCAGTGATGGTGTGGAAGGTGATACAGGGCTGCCTGACCAGCAGTGAATGGCTACAAGGCATGCACTGGAGAAAGGATGCAGAGAGACTGGTACAGTAGGTCCCTCTGAGGTTGGTAACTGCAGACAGATTATCTTCCAGCAACCATACAGTGAGCATTTCTGACTTTTCACATCAGATGCGAACATATCAGGAAAACCCAGCCTGGTGTGATCACATTTGATATGACCTTGTCAAAATATTGTTTAGATTTCATGACTAAATCACTGAAATATCATCCTATCAACCATAACATTAAAACTACCTGCCTAATATTGTATAGGTTCTCCTCTTGCTACCAAAACAGCTTTTTACCTTTGAGGCATGGACTCCACAAGACCCTTGAAGGTGTCCTAAAGAATCTGGCACCAAGACATTATCAGCAGATCCTTTCATTCCAATAAGTTGTGAGGTGGGTCCTCCATGTCATGGACTTGTTCTTCCACTGCATCCAAAAGATACACAGTCTTGAAGTCAACATGTTGAAATTATTTCATGTTTCTTGAACCATGCCTGAATAAAATTTGCAGTTTGGAAGGCAGGGCACATTATCCTGCTGAGAGAGGCTACTGCCATCAGGGAATACCTTTGCCATGAACAGGTGTACTTGGTCTGCATAAATGTTTAGGTACTGTAGGGTGTACTGTTTGTGTCAAAATGACATACACATGAATGGCAGGCCCAAAGATTTCCCAAGATAACTATGATAAGAGCATCATGCTGCCTCTGATGGCTTCAGTTCTTCCCATAATGCATGCTGGTGCCATCTCTTCTCCAGGTACAGTAAATGATGCAAATGCACCCAGTCATTCACATGATGAAAAAGAAAATGTGATTCATCAGACCAGGTTTCCTTCTTCCATTGCTCTGTTACAGTTCTGATGCTCACTTGCCCATTAAAGGCAGTCAGAATGGGCACTTTGACCAGTCTGCAGCTATGCAGGAAGTTGTAATGCATTGTGTGTTCTGACTCCTTTCTATCATAATGATGACAATAATTAATCCTGGCACATTTTTGGTCTTAATAGTTTTCATTTATGTATATTGTGAAGAGAAGATAAAGTTTTTAGTGTACGCTGTTGAAATTTGTGTGAAGGATATAAATGGGAGATACTGTATATTCACCCTTTGTATGTCTCAGGGAAGTACCAGGATGAATGTTCACATATTTCTCTTTACTGTCACACTGTTTACAACAGTTAATAACTTGTATGATATTTTTTGCTGTTTAGAGTAATTTTGATATGGTTTGGAATGCTGTTCATAAGAGTTACACTGTTTCTCTTGATATCATCATCCCAATGCAATATTTGCATACATTCTTTTATGAGGCCAGTCTTTGTGATGATCATCTTCTTGAGATTTTTCTTTTCAAGTTCCCAACAACTCTCATCTGTACTGCTACCTGGCCAGGGATGGATATCTAAATGAACAAGGCTGCCATCTTCAAAAAACAAACACAAAATGTTCCTACTTTTTCTTAAACATGGGACCTAGAGCTCTATTTAGTAAATATAAAAAGTCATTTTATTCAGCATTTCAGCTGAAGAAAATATGTTTTTATATTTTCCGTAATTGTAAAAGAGATAACTGCAGTTACAGTAAGTCAACAATTTCTCTTCTCTTAAGAGATTTGGCATTTTCACTGCTTTAAACATCTCCCACAAAGCCCCAAAAGATTTTTATGGTGAGTGATCACTTGCTATTTTTGGAGAAGATATCCGGGGGCACCTATTCTTATAACGTATTCCTTTAATACTTATTGTATAACCATCTTGTATGCTAAACATGAGGATATCATACAGATCATTGAGTACAACCCAATAAAACTGAATTAAAATATATAACAATAGGACTGCCAGTGGGTGGACCTGACAGCTGGCCGTGTTTTAGGTGAGCTCTCTGCTCCGCTTAGTAATAAGCGCTATAAAAATACCTTTAGTACAGGGAACAGTGCCCCGTTTCCATCTGGCCACCTGCAGGAGATAACGGTGGGCAAGTGGATGCTTGTCATAGCTCCCCACCGCTTGTTATACCCCGAAACCGAGGCATTTTTTAGATGCCAGTGATCCTTGCCACCATCTTGGATCCACCCATCCTCAGTGTCTGTGCATCGGCCAGAAACACCAAGCCACGATCAGCTGCCTCACTGCGGTAACATCGCAGGTGGAACCTCCAGCTTCCAGACCTCTATAATCCACGTTTTTGGCCCCCGTCTGCTACCTTCACCGGCGGCCACCATCTTGGATCTCCTGACCGCTGTGACCACCTGAGCAGGCTTTGGCAAGGAGGCACCTGCTTGATGCTGCAGATTATTGGGCAGTTTCACTGCCACTCCTGCTGCAACTCCTGGTTTGCTCTTCGCATCTTTTCTGGACCCTCTGAGCAGTGAATGTTTGTGGGTGCTGTCAGGGGACTGTGATTACCTGCCTGGTCCCTAGTGGTGTTGTTAGCATTTTTGGGGGGACTTCCAGCAACTCCACTAAGACACCCTGCCTGCACAGTTTGCTGTACATTACACCGCCACCATTTTGGACCTTCCCTTCACCCTCATGACTGAGCTCTGGTTGTGATTTGCCTGAAGTTTTTTTCCAACTCCTGTCACTCTGGGACTGCCATCCCCTTTCAGTGTGATACGCTAGATTGGACACCTACTAGCCCCATCAGTACCTGCTGCACTGGTGGTGTATAAATTGCTGTGGCTTCAGGCCTTCATGGTCACCTCCAGCACTTTGCATTTAGGTGTGTGAGTGTCTGCCACCTCTTTGAACCTAAACATCCATCCTGGTGATACCTAACCTGCAAACAGCAGTATTGTACCTCTCCCACCTCAAATTGTCACTAAACCACTTAAGGCATTGTGTGCATTTACTACATTGCTGGTAGTTGACCAAAGAAAGTTCTACTTGGCCTCCTGTGGACCGCCTTCAGTTACAAGTTGCAGGTGGCAACGTATTCTGTTTAAGCACTCCCTACTGGTCAAGCTTATCTATATCTGGCTTCATACCATTGCTTTTCATTATCACATATTCTCACTTTCCACATATTCTCCTCACCTCAATCATGTTTATTCTTACATCTCTACTACATGGAGAAATTTATGGCTAAACTACAAGGAGGAGGCAAGGGTGAAACGGGCCTTAAACAATAGGAGACGAGAGCCAAATCACTGACAACAATGGGGAAGATATACTTCAGGGGGTGTCTGACCCTACTGCTTATAGTGCTGCCTCGGTTGCCAAGGTCCATGAAATTTCCGACTTGCTGATGCCCTTATTGGATAAAAAACTAGCGGTCCTGAAGGAGGCTATTGATTCTGCAGTTACGCAACTTTGGGAGCTCAGTGCTCACTTTGATGAGGCAGAGCAACGTGTCTCCAATGTAGAAGTTGACCTCATTACTGCAAAGGCCACTATTGCTTCTCAGAATTCCTCACTTTTGGCCATCCAGGAGAAGTTGGAGGATCTCAAAAATCATAATCTCCAAAATAACCTGTGACTAATAGGACTGCCTGAGTCAGTCAAACAGCGTGATCTATTAGACTTGGTATCAACTTGATCCCCGAAGGAACTTGATTGTTTGCCTCCGTCAGGCTCTGTGTTGGTGGAATGTGC
This sequence comes from Pseudophryne corroboree, assembly GCF_028390025.1. Lineage (NCBI taxonomy): Eukaryota > Metazoa > Chordata > Amphibia > Anura > Myobatrachidae > Pseudophryne > Pseudophryne corroboree. The sequence goes on along the minus strand of NC_086444.1, from coordinate 542,321,970 downwards.
TCACCGCATTGGTCCGGATCACCAGACATACCACCATATGGCTCAGCCAGCCATTTTCAAACTGCTCAACTACACTGATAAGATGCACCTACTGGATGCCTACCGAAAGTCACAAAGTCTCCACTATTTGGGGGGATAAACGTCTCTTGTCTCTAGATTTTTCATATCAAGTAGCAATGAAACAGAGGTAGTTCTCCCCTGTCTGCAAATCACTATTTGAGGCTGGGATTTGCTATGCACTTCTTTACCCTGCTAAATTCAGAGTACAACACAACAACAAGCAGTATTTCTTCTATTTTTGTATTACACTGCAATGCTTTGGTTGTTGATAATGTTGCAGCCTCTTCATTTAACTCTGGTTGTGTACACTCTTCCTCTTGTATTTTCTGTCCTATACCTGCCGTCGCTCGGGAGGTGTAATTTATTTTCTCTCTGCTTCTATCTCACTCATATCCACTCTGCCCTTCTCTATTTGCCCCCCTCTTTTTAATTTCACAAATGTTTCTAAGGTTTATAACTAGCCACCCTGTCTTTTTGATCGGTTTCTAAAAATAACAAAATTTAGGAGAACTGCTTTAGGTTTCTATTGTATGGCATTGTTACTGCTGTTTCGTACTTGGTTCAGAGAATGCTCATTGTGTCTCCCAAATGGTTTCCCTGCTGGCTGGGACAAGGGGGCCCATTATTTTCCTTGATTTTTATGTTTCCGAGATTGGGGGTAGGTTGAAATGTCTTCTCACACCATAACCTCCTCCCGACGGGAGCATATAAAATTCTTAACTTGGAATGTTGAGTGACTTAATTCCCCATTGAAACGTAGGAAAGTATTACAGGAGACTCACTGGAAGGAGGTGGACACCAATACCTCTGAGTATATTCCTGCTTCATACCATGCTAAGCAAAGAGGTGTGCTATTACTCATTAATAAATCTCTCCATTTATAGATAAATATTGTGACCCTGAGGGAAGATTTTTGTTTGTAAAATTACAATTAGAAGGAGAAATGTACACGGTTGCCACTGTTTATAGGCCTCATCAGTGAGTTCTTTACTGAATTATATGTTCATTTGCAAGGTTGGGCTGTTGGCCACCTAATTTTTTGGGGGAGGGAGGATTTTAATACTACTCTTAACCCCTTATTGGATAAATCTGGTGCCGTGACTTGCACCGTCCCACCGCCTGCCATTTCCTTGCTATTATCGCTATTTGGTTTGTCAGACCCTTGGAGGTTTCAACACCCAGTAGACAGGGATTAAAAAAAATTCTCATCCCCATCACACATCTTCTAGAATTGGCTATTGGCTCGTTCCCACTCCTCTTCTTTCCAGAGTACATAAATCTAAGACTGAAAATATTGCTATTTCAGACCATGCCCCCACTAGGTCTCCTTGACCTGGAGGTTCCCATCTTACCTTATGGATTCACCTGATTTTAAGTTGTCCCAATAACATTTGCCAGGTAGTAGTGCCCTGACCCATTCTGTTTCCAACCCTTCAGGCAATTCTCTTTTAGTTAGCTGTGACACCGACAAGGCCTTTGACAGAGTGTCTTGGGCTATTTTGTTACGGATGTTTCATATGCACAATTTTGGCATGAGCTTTATTGATTTATTTTGTAGACTATATGATTCCTCCAAAGCATTTCTTACTGTTAATGGTTTAAATACCGATATTTTCATACTACATTGGGGCACTAGGCAAGGCTGCTTACTGTCCCCTTTACTTTTTAATCTAGCCCTAGATCCTCTGATTAGACACTTCTACCTGTATACTCCTTAGCAAGAGATAACAGTGGGTGATCATACCCTTAAAGTTTCTGCATACACAGATGATTTATTACTATACGTCACTAACCCTCAAGAAGCCTTCATGGGTTTTTTACAAATATTACATGAATTTGAAACTGTTTCAGGATTCTTGATAAATAAATCCAAAACCACAGCATTGGCTTTACATGTGGGTGCTACACTGAATTGGTCTAATAATTTCCCTTTTGTTTGAGCGGACTCCTCATTTCAATACCCAGGACTCAATATTCCAGCACATCCCTCCAATTTATATAGACAATTTTCCAGAGTTAATAGCTCGTACCCTATCAGATTTCCATAATTTGCCTTTGTCCTATATTGGCAGATGCCAACTCATTAAGATGACTTCCTTTCCCCCATCTGTTTATATACAAATACTCCTATTGTTGCAGAAAGATTCTGATTTGAGGATGTTGAATAAGGCGGTTAGCACTTTTATTTGTGCTCGGAAAAACCTAGGTTTTCATTGTTCAAATTGTGCCAACCTCCTGCTTTTCGTGGTAATTTGCCTCTTTCTTGCTTCCACTCTTGTGTAATCCTGTGGCTAGTGACAGGTTGAATAATTCTAATAATGGTACTACCAGCAGCCCTTTAAATTATTTTAGTATCCTTGGATGTATCCCATCTGGCCCCATTGATTTATCCACTTTCATTTTTGAAAGTTCTGTTAGGATCTTCTCTTCTGTGAATGTACTTGTTTCTACCTAATTTTTCTGAATATTCCCCTCTCTTTCAATAGTGAATACTAAGCAAAAATAATTTGCTATTACATTATCTTCCTCAACAAGGCTTTCACTCTCAGACTTTAGTCTTATTGTTCCACCTTTGTTTTACTCCTTTCACTTATATACCTAAAAAAGTGTTTCCCTCTTAACCCACTGACTTGGCCATTTTTTGCTCAGCTTGTGCCTTTGTGCATCTGATTAGCTTCTTAGGGGTATATTCAATTAAAGTCGGATCCATTCCGACATGTATTTGTCGGAATGGATCTGACAACCCCTATTCAATCCCATCTTAATTCGACTATTTCAAGTTGAATTAAGATGGGATGCAGAGGAGGAGAAGGGGGGCGAGCCACGTGGGGACAGCCGGCGGGCATACAGGGAAGATCAGCGCTACAGTAGCGCTGCAGCAGGATATCACTCAGCCACCCGACCTTACGGCAGCTTCCACCCGGCTCCAGCAGCGCTGATCCACCTGGCCGGCTGAGTGACATCCAGCTGTAGCGCTGATCTCCCTGTATGCCTGCTGGCTGTCCCCCCATCTCTCTGCGGCTCCCCCCTCACCTCCTCTGGGTCCGCATCTCATTCCAACATTATTTTGATGTCGAACTGAGATGGTCGAAAAGGAGGCCAAAACCTCGGGTTTGGCCCTGTTTTCGACATAAACACGTGGATCGGCAGCTATTCCGCCGATCCATGTGCTTTTCGACAAGTCAAAAAAATTAGGAAAATATTGAATAGGTCGAATCAGGATTCGACCTTAAAAAGTCGAAAACTGCCGTCTTTTCGACAGACTGCAGTTTTCTACTTCAATTGAATATACCCCTATGTCCCCTTCTGTCTAACAAGATACAACTATTTGTTTTCCATATTTTGCATCTGGATATACAGTTTTTCCTAAAGCCCATATTTTGCTTTCACAATACTTGCTACTTCTTTCGCAAACCACACTGGATTCCTTTTCCTTGTGTTTTTTCGTAACCCTATTGATACAAAGGTCTGTTGCCTTTACTGTTGCACCTTTCAATTGTTCCCACCTCTCCTGCACTCCTATCAAGTTCCTGCACTCTGCCAAAGAATTGCTTACACATTTTCCCATCCCTACAAAATCAGCCTTTCTAAAATCGAACACATTTGTTTTTGTATGGGATTAGTCTGTCTCTATTTTTATTCTGAACCATACTGCTTGATGATTACTTAATCCCAGGTTTTCACTTACTTTTACATCAGATATTCTGTCTCCATTTGTAAGTATTAAGTCTAATGTTGCAACTTTCCGAACGGGCTCCCTCACCTATTGCTGGAAGGATGCTCCCTGAAAGGAATTCACAATGTCCCTACTTCTAGAGGAACTTGCACCAGACACCTCCCAGTTTACATTGCAGAGTTATCTAGGGGATCTCCTGACCTATTATACATTTGTAATATTTTGGAAACATTTACACCAATTGCTTCTTTCTCTTCTCTTTTTGTGTAACTGATAGCATTAAAAAGTTCTGCAATAAGCCTGCATTAGTCAACATATGAAAAATTGATGATAAATAGGTATTCTACACCTTGGGCTCTGTTTGATGGTCTATAGATATATACTGTAAGTAAATGTAGATAAACTAGTATTTAAACTGTCCAATAACTTAAATATTGTCACTATCCCTGTCAGCCCTTGTAAGGTGAGAGGATTGGGAAAATATCTCAATGCTGAGACAGAACTTTATGCACCTTATTGCATAACTTAAGGTATTATAACCTCACAGCATAGGGCTTGTGATATGCAGCTATTCAGATAGTTAAACCAATAAATTTCTATTGTAGCACAGAGCAGTGAAGCTTACAGAACTTTCCAAACATTTATTAGCACTCTTATAACATTAATATTAATTTTCAGAGTTCTATGAAAGAGATCACTTTAAAAGTAGTAAATATGAGCGGTTTGGCTTTACTTTACATTTATTTAATGTTGGAATCGCAAAAATGACATGTCATTGTCTATCTGGCTCTCATGTTTTGGATAGCCAATAATATAAATCCAAACTTTCTATAGTTTGGTGAAAGGAACAGAGTAAATCTGAACATCTCTAGCAAGTAATAGTAATCAGATGTAATTAAATATAAAGTGATATTAATGAAATAAACATATATGATCCCCTAATTAATATTTTGCCAGAGTGTTGTCCTCCCACTTGACTTCTACTGACCTCCAGCTGAACACCCACAGTACTCCCCACAGAGAACTCTCTCTGAGAAGGATGAAACCAACCCAAATTATATGCTGCTACTGTAGATATTATATTTAGAATATATATATATATATATATGTACACACACACACACACACACACTAGAGATGAGCGGGTTCGGTTCGTCGAGATCCGAACCCCCCCGTACTTCACGTGGTTTACACGGTCCGAGGCAGCCTAGGTTTTTCCCGCCTTCCTTGCAAAACCCAAACGAGGCAAAACGTCATCATACCGCTGTCGGATTCTCGCGAGATTCGGATTCCATATAAAGAGCCGCGCATCGCCGCCATTTTGACTCGTGCATTGTAGATTGAGCGGAGAGGATGTGGCTACGTTCTCTCCTGAATAGCCCAATATCAGTTAAACATAAGCTCAATATCTGTGCTCGGTGTCAGTGCTGCATTGTGGTGACCAGTATATAGTAGTACAGTACTGTAGTCCAGTGCTGTTCTCGCTGCCCAGTGTCAGTTCTAGTATCCTGAACAGTGCTCAATATCTGTGCTCAGTATCAGTGCTGCATTGTGGTGACCAGTATATAGTAGTACAGTACTGTAGTCCAGTGCTGTTCTCGCTGCTCAGTGTCAGTTCTAGTATCCTGAACAGTGCTCAATATCTGTGCTCAGTATCAGTGCTGCATTGTGGTGACCAGTATATAGTAGCACAGTACAGTAGTCCATTGCTGTATTTTGCTGCTCCGTATCAGTTCTAGTATCCTAAAAAAGTGCTCAATATCTGTGCTCATTATCATTGCTGGATTGTGGTGACCAGTTTATAGTAGTACAGTACAGTAGTCCAGTGCTGTTCTCACTGCCCAGTGTCAGTTTCTAACATCCTGAACAGTGCTCAATATCTGTGCTCAGTATCAGTGCTGCATTGTGGTGACCAGTATATAGTAGTACAATACAGAAGTCCATTGCTGTATCTTGCTGCTCCATGTCAGTTCTAGTATCCTGAACAGTGCTCAAGATCTGTGCTCATTATCATTGCTGGATTGTGGTGACCAGTATATAGTAGTACAGTACAGTAGTCCAGTGCTGTTCTCGCTGCCCAGTGTCAGTTCTAGTATCCTGAACAGTGCTCAATATCTGTGCCCAGTATCAGTGCTGCATTGTGGTGACCAGTATATAGTAGTACAGTACAGTAGTCCATTGCTGTATCTTGCTGCTCCGTGTCAGTTCTAGTATCCTGAACAGTGCTCAATATCTGTGCTCATTATCATTGCTGCATTGTGGTGACCAGTATATAGTAGTACAGAACAGTAGTCCAGTGCTGTTCTCGCTGTCCAGTGTCAGTTCAAGTATCTTCATCAGGGCTCAATATCTGTGCTCAGTATCAGTGCTGCATTGTGGTGACTAAAAGTCCAGTGTCTTGTGCTGCATCTTGCTGCTGTAGGGTGCTATGGTAGTGTCCTGTCACTGTGCATAGGTCATCATCATTCCAGTTACAATGGTATCTGGTATCTATCTAGTGGTATCTAATTCCAGACATTACTGCCATCTAACTCCAGATATATTACTGGCATATAATTCCACACATTAAAAAATGGAGGACAAAAATGTGGAGGGTAAAATAGGGAAAGATCAAGATCCACTTCCACCTAGTGCTGTAGCTGCTGCCACTAGTCATGGCAGAGATTGTGAAATGCCATCAACATCATCTGCTAAGGCCGATGCCCAATGTCATAGTAGAGAGCATATAAAATCCAAAAAACAAAAGTTCAGCAAAATGGCCCAAAAATCTAAATTAAAATTGTCTGAGAAGCGGAAACTTGCCAATATGCCATTTACAACACGTAGTGGCAAGGAACAGCTAAGGCCCTCTACTATGATCCTCATGACTAGTTGGTCTGCTTCACATGAGGATGGAAGCACTCATCCTCCCGCTATAAAAAAGAAAAGAGTTAAGCAGGCAAAAGCACAGCAAAGAACTGTGCGTTCTTCTAAATCACAAATCCCCAAGTAGAGTCCAATTGTGTCGGTTGAGATGCCTGACCTTCCCAACACTGGATGGGAAGAGGTGGCTCCTTCCACCATTTGCACGCCCCCTGCAAGTGCTGGAAGGAGCACCCACAGTACAGTTCCTGATAGTGAAATTGAAGATGTCACTGTTGAAGTACACCAGGATGAGGATATGGGTGTTGCTGGCGCTGAGGAGGAAATTGACAAGGAGGATTCTGATGGAGAGGTGGTTTGTTTAAGTCAGGCACCCAGGGAGACACCCGTTGTCCGTGGGATGAATAAGGCCATTGACATGCCCGGTCAAAATACAAAAAAAATAACCTTTTCAGTGTGGAAGTATTTCAACAGAAATGTGGACAACAGGTGTCAAGCCATGTGTTGCCTTTGTCAAGCTGTAATAAGTAGGGGTAAGGATGTTAACCACCTAGGAACATCCTCCCTTATACGTCACCTGGAGCGCATTCATCAGAAGTCATTGACAAGTTCAAAAACTTTGGGTGACAGCGGTAGCAGTCCACTGACAACTAAATCACTTCTTCCTCTTCTACCCAAGCTCCTGCAAACCACACCACCTACTCCCTCAATGTCAATTTCCTCCTTAGACAGGAATGCCAACAGTCCTGCAGGCCATGTCACTGGCAAGTCTGACGAGTCCTCTCCTAACTGGGATTCCTCAGATGGATCCTTGAGTGTAATGCCTACTGCTGCTGGCGCTGCTGTTGTTGCTGCTGGGAGTCGATCTTTATCCCAGAGGGGAAGTCAGAAGACCACTTGTACTACTTCCAGTAAGCAATTGACTGTCCAACTGTCCTTTTCGAGGAAGATGAAATATTACAGCAGTCATCCTGTTGCAAAGCGGATAACTCAGGCCTTGACAACTATGTTGGTGTTAGACGTGCATCCGGTATCCGGCGTTAGTTCACAGGGACTTAGAGAATTGCTTGAGATAGTGTGTCCCCGGTACCAAATACCATCTAGGTTCCACTTCTCTAGGCAGGCGATACCGAGAATGTACACAGACCTCAGAAAAAGAGTCACCAGTGTCCTAAAAAATGCAGTTGTACCCAATGTCCACTTAACCACGGACATGTGGACAAGTGGAGCAGGGCAGACTAAGGACTATATGACTGTGACAGCCCACTAAGTAGATGTATTGCCTCTCGCAGCAACAACAGCAGCGGCGGCACCAGTTGCAGCATCTCGCAAACGCCAACTCGTTCTTAGGCAGGCTACGCTTTGTATCACCGCTTTCCATAAGAGGCACACAGCTCACAACCTCTTACGGAAACTGAGGAACATCATCGCAGATTGGGTTACCCCAATTGGACTCTCCTGGGGATTTGTGACATCGGACAATGCCACCAATATTGAGCGTGCATTACATGTGGGCAAATTACAGCACGTCCCATGTTTTGCACATACAATGAATTTGGTGGTGCAGAATTTTTTTAAAAACAACAGGGGCGTGCAAGAGATGCTGTCAGTGGCCTAGAGAATTGCGGGCCACATTCAGCATTCAGCATTCAGCCACCGCATGCCGAAGACTGGAGCACCAGCAAACACTCCTGAACATGCACTGCCATCAGCTGAAGCAAGAGGTGGTAAAGAGGTGGAATTCAACCCTCTATATGCTTTAGAGGATGGAGGAGCAGCAAAAGGCCATTCAAGCCTATACATCTTCCTACGATATAGGCAAAGGAGGGGGAATGCACCTGACTCAAGTGCAGTGGAGAATGATTTCAACGTTGTGCAAGGTTCTGCAGCCCTTTGAACTTGCCACACGTGAAGTCAGTTCAGACACTGGCAGCCTGAGTCAGGTCATTCCCCTCATCAGGCTTTTGCAGAAGCAGCTGGAGAGATTGAAGGAGGAGATAAAATGGAGCGATTCCGCTAGGCATGTGGGTCTTGTGGATGGAGCCCTTCATTCGCTTAACCAGGATTCATGGGTGGTCAATCTGTTGAAATCAGAGCACTACGTTTTGACCACCGTGCTCGATCCTAGGTTTAAAGCCTACGTTGTATCTCTCTTTCCGGCAGACACAAGTTTGCAGATGTTCAAAGACCTGCTGGTGAGACAATTGTCAAGTCAAGCGGAACGTGACCCGCCAACAGCTCCTCCTTAATTTTATACCGCCACTGGAGCTGCAAGGAAAAGGATAAAATTTCCAAAAACCCCCGCTGGCGGTGATGCAGGGCAGTCAGGAGCGATAACTGACATCTGGTCTGGACTGAAGGACCTGCCAACGATTACTGACATGTCGTCTACTGTCACTGCATATGATTCTGTCACCATTGAAAGAATGGTGGAGGATTATATGAGTGACAGCATCCAAGTAGGCATGTCAGACAGTCTGTATGTACTGGCAGGAAGAAGAGGCAATTTGGAGGCCCTTGCACAAACTGGATTTATTTTACCTAAGTTGCCCCCCCCCCCCCCAGTGTGTACTCCGAAAGAGTGTTTTGTGCAGCCGGTAACCTTGTCAGCTATCGGTGTAGGAGGTTACTTCCACAAAATGTGGAGAAGATGTTCATCAAAATGAATTATAATCAATTCCTCCGTGGAGACATTTACCAGCAATTGTCTCCAGGAAGTACACAGGAACCTGTGATGGTGGATTTCAGTGGGGACGAATTAATACTCTGTGAGGAGGGGGATGTACACAGTGAAAGGGGTGAGGATTCGGACGATGAGAAGGAGGTGGACATCCTGCCTCTGTAGAGCCAGTTTGTGCAAGGAGATATTGATTGCTTCTTTTTTGGTGGGGGCCCAAACCAACCAGTCATTTCAGCCACAGTCGTGTGGCAGACCCTATCGCTGAAATGATGGGTTTGTTAAAGTGTGCATGTCCTGTTTATACAACATAAGGGTGGGTTTTTTTAAGTGCCATCCTGTCTGACACTGCAGTGCCACTCCTAGATGGGCCAGGTGTTTGTGCCGCCCACTTGGGTCGCTTAGCTTAGGTCCATCGACCTCATGCAAATTTTAGGACTAAAAATAATATTGTGAGGTGTTCAGAATAGACTGGAAATGAGTGGAAATCATGGTTATTGAGGTTAATAATACTGTATGATCAAAATTACCCCCAAATTCTATGATTTAAGCTGTTTTTGATGGGTTTTTAAAAAAAAAAACACCCGAATCCAAAACACACCCGAATCCGACAAAAGTCTTAAGGGAGGTTTTGCCAAAATGCGTCCGAATCCAAAACATGACCGTGGAACCGAATCCAAAACCAAAACACAAAACCCGAAAAATGCCCAGTGCTCATCTCTAATATATACACACAGTATATGTATATATATTAGTGATGTGCACCTGAAATTTTTTGGGTTTTGTGTTTTGGTTTTGGGTTCGGTTCCGTGGCCGTGTTTTGGGTTCGGACGCGTTTTGGCAAAACCTCACCGAATTTTTTTTGTCGGATTCGGGTGTGTTTTGGATTCGGGTGTTTTTTTCAAAAAACCCTAAAAAACAGCTTAAATCATAAAATTTGGGGGTCATTTTGATCCCATAGTATTATTAACCTCAATAACCATAATTTCCACTAATTTTCAGTCTATTCTGAACACCTCACACCTCACAATATTATTTTTAGTCCTAAAATTTGCACCGAGGTCGCTGGATGGCTAAGCTAAGCGACCCTAGTGGCCGACACAAACACCTGGCCCATCTAGGAGTGGCACTGCAGTGTCACGCAGGATGGCCCTTCAAAAAAATACTCCCCAAACAGCACATGACGCAAAGAAAAAAAGAGGCGCAATGAGGTAGCTGTGTGACTAAGCTAAGCGACCCTAGTGGCCGACACAAACACCTGGCCCATCTAGGAGTGGCACTGCAGTTTCACGCAGGATGGCCCTTCAAAAAAATACTCCACAAACAGCACATGACGCAAAGAAAAATGAAAGAAAAAAGAGGTGCAAGATGGAATTGTCCTTGGGCCCTCCAACCCACCCTTATGTTGTAAAAACAGGACATGCACACTTTAACGAACCCATCATTTCAGCGACAGGGTCTGCCACACGACTGTGACTGAAATGACTGGTTGGTTTGGGCCCCCACCAAAAAAGAAGCAATCAATCTCTCCTTGCACAAACTGGCTCTACGGAGGCAAGATGTCCACCTCATCATCATCGTCCGATTGTGTACATCCCCCTCCTCACAGATTATTAATTCGTCCCCACTGGAATCCACCATCTCAGGTCCCCATGTACTTTCTGGAGGCAATTGCTGCTGGTGAATGTCTCCATGGAGGAATTGATTATAATTAATTTTAATGAACATCATCTTCTCCACATTTTCTGGAAGTAACCTTGTACGCCGATTGCTGACAAGGTGAGCGGCGGCACTAAACACTCTTTAGGAGTACACACTGGAGGGAGAGCAACTTAGGTAGAATAAAGCCAGTTTGTGCAAGGGCCTCCAAATTGACTCTTTTTCCTGCCAGTATACGTACGGACTGTCTGACGTGCCTACTTGGATGCGGTCACTCATATAATCCTCCACCATTCTTTCAATGGTGAGAGAATCATATGCAGTGACAGTAGACGACTTGTCAGTAATCGTTGGCAGGTCCTTCAGTCCGGACCAGATGTCAGCATCAGCAGTCGCTCCAGACTGCCCTGCATCACCGCCAGCGGGTGGGCTCGGAATTCGTAGCCTTTCCTCGCACCCCCAGTTGCGGGAGAATGTGAAGGAGGAGATGTTGACGGGTCGCGTTCCGCTTGACTTGACAATTTTGTCACCAGCAGGTCTTTGAACCTCTGCAGACTTGTGTCTGCCGTAAAGAGAGATCCAAGGTATGTTTTAAATCTAGCATCGAGCACGGTGGCCAAAATGTAGTGCTCTGATTTCAACATATTGACCACATGTGAATCCTGGTTAAGAGAATGAAGGGCTCCATCCACAAGTCCCACATGCCTAGCGGAATCGCTCTGTTTTAGCTCCTCCTTCAATGCCTCCAGCTTCTTCTGCAAAAGCCTGATGAGGGGAATGACCTGACTCAGGCTGGCAGTGTCTGAACTGACTTCACGTGTGGCAAGTTCAAAAGGTTGCAGAACCTTGCACAACGTTGAAATCATTCTCCACTGCGCTTGAGACAGGTGCATTCCACCTCCTTTGCCTATATCATGGCCAGATGTATAGGCTTGAATGGCCTTTTGCTGCTCCTCCATCCTCTGAAGCATATAGAGGGTTGAATTCCACCTCGTTACCACCTCTTGCTTCAGATGATGGCAGGGCAGGTTCAGGTGTTTTTGGTGGTGCTCCAGTCTTCTGTACGCGGTGCCTGTACGCCGAAAGTGGCCCGCAATTCTTCTTGCCACCGACAGCATCTCTTGCACGCCCCTGTCGTTTTTTAAATAATTCTGCACCACCAAATTCAAGGTATGTGCAAAACATGGGACGTGCTGGAATTTGCCCAGATGTAATGCACTCACAATATTGCTGGCGTTGTCCGATGTCACAAATCCCCAGGAGAGTCCAATTGGGGTAAGCCATTCTGCGATGATCTTCCTCATTTGCCGTAAGAGGTTTTCAGCTGTGTGCCTATTCTGGAAAGCGGTGATACAAAGCGTAGCCTGCCTAGGAACGAGTTGGCGTTTGCGAGATGCTGCTACTGATGCCGCCGCTGCTGTTCTTGCAGCGGGAGGCAATACATCTACCCAGTGGGCTGTCACAGTCATGTAGTCCTGAGTCTGCCCTGCTCCACTTGTCCACATGTCCGTGGTTAAGTGGACATTGGGTACAACTGCATTTTTTAGGACACTGGTGAGTCTTTTTCTGACGTCCGTGTACATTCTCGGTATCGCCTGCCTAGAGAAGTGGAACCTAGATGGTATTTGGTAACGGGGGCACACTACCTCAAGAAATTGTCTAGTTCCCTGTGAACTAACGGCAGATACCGGACGCACGTCTAACACCAACATAGTTGTCAAGGCCTCAGTTATCCGCTTTGCAACAGGATGACTGCTGTGATATTTCATCTTCCTCGCAAAGGACTGTTGGACAGTCAATTGCTTACTGGAAGTAGTACAAGTGGTCTTACGACTTCCCCTCTGGGATGACGATCGACTCCCAGCAGCAACAACAGCAGCGCCAGCAGCAGTAGGCGTTACACTCAAGGATGCATCGGAGGAATCCCAGGCAGGAGAGGACTCGTCAGACTTGCCAGTGACATGGCCTGCAGGACTATTGGCTTTCCTGGGTAAGGAGGAAATTGACACTGAGGGAGTTGGTGGTGTGGTTTGCGCGAGCTTGGTTACAAGAGGAAGGGATTTACTGGTCAGTGGACTGCTTCCGCTGTCGCCCAAAGTTTTTGAACTTGTCACTGACTTATTATGAATGCGCTGCAGGTGACGTATAAGGGAGGATGTTCCGAGGTGGTTAACGTCCTTACCCCTACTTATTACAGCTTGACAAAGGCAACACACGGCTTGACACCTGTTGTCCGCATTTCTGTTGAAATACTTCCACACTGAAAAGCTGATTTTTTTGGTATTTTCACCAGGCATGTCAATGGCCATATTCCTCCCACGGACAACAGGTGTCTCCCCGGGTGCCTGACTTAAACAAACCACCTCACCATCAGAATCCTCCTTGTCAATTTCCTCCCCAGCGCCAGCAACACCCATATCCTCATCCTGGTGTACTTCAACACTGACATCTTCAATTTCACTATCAGGAACTGGACTGCGGGTGATCCTTTCAACACTTGCAGGGGGCGTGCAAATGGTGGAAGGCGCAAGCTCTTCCCGTCCAGTGTTGGGAAGGTCAGGCATCGCAACCGACACAATTGACTCTCCTTTGGGATTTGTGATTTCGAAGAACGCACAGTTCTTTGCTGTGCTTTTGCCGCAAGTCTTTTCTTTTTTCTAGCGAGAGGATGAGTGCTTCCATCCTCATGTGAAGCTGAACCATTAGCCATGAACATAGGCCAGGGCCTCAGCCGTTCCTTGCCACTCCGTGTCGTAAATGGCATATTGGCAAGTTTACGCTTCTCCTCAGACGCTTTTAATTTTGATTTTTGGGTCATTTTTTTACTGATCTTTTGTGTTTTGGATTTTACATGCTCTGTACTATGACATTGAGCATCGGCCTTGGCAGACGACGTTGATGGCATTTCATCGTCTCGGCCAAGACTAGTGGCAGCAGCTTCAGCACGAGGTGGAAGTGGATCTTGATCTTTCCCTATTTTTTTAACCTCCACATTTTTGTTCTCCATATTTTGCGCACAACTAAAAGCCACCACAGGTATACAATGTAGATGGATGGATAGTATAGTATTATATTACTTATGGACGACGAGTGACGACACAGAGGTAGGTACAGCCGTGGCCTACCGTACTGCTGCTTATATATATAATATACTGTATAACGGACCTGGTGGACACTGTCAGCAGACTGCTAAACTAGTATGAAGAAAAAAAAAACACCACAGGTATACAATGTAGATGGATGGATAGTATAGTATTTTATTACTTATGGACGACGAGTGACGACACAGAGGTAGGTACAGCCGTGGCCTACCGTACTGCTGCTTATATATATAATATACTGTATAACGGACCTGGTGGACACTGTCAGCAGACTGCTAAACTAGGATGAAGAAAAAAACAACAACACAGGTGTACAATGTAGATGGATGCATAGTATAGTATTATATTACTTATGGACGACGAGTGCACTGACGACACAGAGGTAGGTACAGCCGTGGCCTACCGTACTGCTGCTTATATATATAATATACTGTACAACGGACCTGGTGGACACTGTCAGCAGACTGCTAAACTAGGATGAAGAAAAAAAAACAACACAGGTATACAATGTAGATGGATGGATAGTATAGTATTATATTACTTATGGACGACGAGTGCACTGACAACACAGAGGTAGGTACAGCCGTGGCCTACCGTACTGCTGCTTATATATATAATATACTGTATAACAGACCTGGTGGACACTGTCAGCAGACTGCTAAACTAGTATTAAGAAAAAAAAAACACCACAGGTATACAATGTAGATGGAAGGATAGTATAGTATTATATTACTTATGGACGACGAGTGACGACACAGAGGTAGGTACAGCCGTGGCCTACCGTACTGCTGCTTATATATATAATATACTGTATAACGGACCTGGTGGACACTGTCAGCAGACTGCTAAACTAGGATGAAGAAAAAACAACAACACAGGTATACAATGTAGATGGATGGATAGTATAGTATTATATTACTTATGGACGACGAGTGCACTGATGACACAGAGGTAGGTACAGCCGTGGCCTACCGTACTGCTGCTTATATATATATATAATATACTGTATAACGGACCTGGTGGACACTGTCAGCAGACTGATAAACTAGTATTAAGAAAAAAAAAAACACCACAGGTATACAATGTAGATGGATGGATAGTATAGTATTATATTACTTATGGACGACGAGTGCACTGACGACACAGAGGTAGGTACAGCCGTGGCCTACCGTACTGCTGCTTATATATATAATATACTGTATAACGGACCTGGTGGACACTGTCAGCAGACTGCTAAACTAGTATGAAGAAAGAAAAAAAAACACAGGAGTGTTTTTCAGGCAGACAAACGTATACTGGACTGGTGGTCACTGTCAGCAAAACTGTGCACTGTACTCCTGCTATAACTGCTCCCCAGTCCCCACAATTAGGCAGTGTGAGCAGAGCAGTGCACTCAGCACAGATATATCATGCAGCAGTGCAGCACACTGAGTGAGCACAGATATGGTGGTCGGAGCGTTTTTTTCAGGCAGAGAAACAAAGGATTAAACTCACTGGTGGTATAATCAAAACCCTGCACTGTACTCCCTAACAGCTGCTCCCCATCCCCAATCCTCCCCACAATTATAACTAAGTCACTCTGTGTTCTACTATAACGGAGAGGACGCCAGCCACGTCCTCTCCCTATCAATCTCAATGCACGTGTGAAAATGGCGGCGACGCGCAGCTCCTTATATAGAATCCGAGTCTCGCGAGAATCCGACAGCGGGATGATGACGTTCGGGCGCGCTCGGGTTAACCGAGCAAGGCGGGAGGATCTGAGTCGCTCGGACCCGTGTAAAAAAAAGGTGAAGTTCGGGCGGGTCGGATTCCGAGATCCTCGCTCATCACTAATATATATATATATATATATATATATAGTTTTGTTCTGTATATAGCACTTTATGAATTGTTCTGATGTATACAGTTTGTTAGGTTTTTAATTTAATTATCAATACTGTACCTGACTAGGTGTTATCCATTGACTGTAAATTAATGGTAGTGATAGAAAAACTAATGTAGAGACAAAAATAACACAGAAATATATGATTTTGACTGTTGTTGACTATTTTTAATGCAAACCAGATTCTGAACTAAAACATGAGGATTTTTTGTACAAATGTCAATACTCAAAGATGGTTTTAAGAACCACAACCTGAACAAACAAAACAGGGTCCTTACATATCTTTAAATGCAATATATGTTCTTTGTCCAATCATGCCAAAGTCTTGCCTTTCTGATCAAGTTTACATACTGTATATAGGCCCTCATTCCGAGTTGTTCGCTCGGTATTTTTCATCGCATCGCAGAGAAAATCCGCTTAGTGCGCATGCGCAATGTTCGCACTGCGACTGCGCCAAGTAACTTTACTATGAAGAAAGTATTTTTACTCACGGCTTTTTCTTCGCTCCGGCGATCGTAATGTGATTGACAGGAAATGGGTGTTACTGGGCGGAAACACGGCGTTTCAGGGGCGTGTGGATGAAAACGCTACCGTTTCCGGAAAAAACGCAGGAGTGGCCGGAGAAACGGTGGGAGTGCCTGGGCGAACGCTGGGTGTGTTTGTGACGTCAACCAGGAACGACAAGCACTGAAATGATCGCACAGGCAGAGTAAGTCTGGAGCTACTCTGAAACTGCTAAGTAGTTAGTAATCGCAATATTGCGAATACATCGGTCGCAATTTTAAGAAGCTAAGATTCACTCCCAGTAGGCGGCGGCTTAGCGTGTGTAACTCTGCTAAATTCGCCTTGCGACCGATCAACTCGGAATGAGGGCCATAATGCAGTATGACTTTTATTGTGTTTTGGTTCTAAATTATTGTGTGTTGGTTTTGTAAAACACTCGCAAGTGTTTTGGGTTTGGTTTTGGATCTGGGTTTCTTTAAAAATCAAACATCGATATAAACAGCTAAAATAATGTAATTTGGACCTGTTTTTGTTCCTTTAGTATTAACATAAATAACATTCTTTTTCAGTTTTTTCCTGTCAATTTTGCCATATACTCTTGACAAAGCACCTGAAATCAATACCCCAGATTTATTTTTAAATCTGAGTTTGAGGTAATCCTGATGGGATACTGGGCCCGAATCAGACCTGATCACTGCTGTGCGTTTTCGCACAGTGGGCTATTATCAAACTAATGTGCATGCGTATGTACCGCAATGCGCACGCATGTCGCCAAACAGCAACAGGATGGTGCAAAAATTTTGATCGCACGGGAGTGCAGGGTGATTGGCAGGAAGCGGATGTTTGTGGGTGGTGACTGCCTGTTTTCTGAAAGTGTCAGGAAAATCGCAGGCGTTCCAAGGCATTTTCAGGGCGGGTGTGTGATGTCAGCTCCATACCCGATCAGTCTAATTTCTTTGCACGGTAGTAGTAAGTATTGAGCTACGCACAGACTGCACAAATTGGAAAAAAAAATTGATGGTGAGTGTGATTCGAATGGTGTTGCATCTGTCCCTTGACTGAGTAGAATTTTCACACAGCATACACATGTAATCGCACATTTGCATGGGGTGAATTTTCACCCCCCCTGGGTGGCTACTATCATACTTGCCTACTTGACCCTCTCCATGAGGGAAAAAATGCTCCGTTCCTGGACTTTCCTGGTAATGTATGATTGCCATCACCTGTGGTGAAACACCTTTCTTATCAATTAACTAGCTCACCACAGGTGATGGCAATCACACATTACCAGGAAAGTCCAGGAACAGGGCATTTTCTCCCTCATGGAGAGGGTCAGGTAGGCAAGTATGCTACTATCTGATCGCAAGACAGTGTAATTTACAGAACAGCGATCAGGTCTGAATTAGTCCCACAGTCCACTTAGATCCCCCAAAATTAGCCAAGCTGGGACTCAGTTCTACTTGGATTCTCACAGTTTGGGTGTATTTGGTTTGCAACAAAATGCAACCACTCATCTCTACTGTATTTCAAACTCAGCACAAATCGTCACAAATCAAACTTGGTTTTGATAATTAAAGTGCTGGATTTTAGTACCCAGTAACTTGGAGGATTGAAATCTAAATCACTGTTGATGTGCAGCAACACGCATAAAGCACAAAGCAGAAAGATAATCAAGAGAATATTCATTTGAGAATCCAGAATAGCACCAGATGAAAGCTTCCTTCCCAATGCTAGAAATGTGGGAGTTATTTTTATCACTTAATGAACCAATAGACTGTGGGGGTCATTCTCACCTGATCACTCGCTGCAGTTCTTCACAGCGCATCGATCAGGTCAGAACTGCGCAAGCGCCGGTGCCACAGTGCTCTGGTGCATGGCTGACAGCTGATGATTGTCGTTGCCTAGCAATCACCTCTGCCTGATTGACAGGTAGGGGCAGTCGCTGGGTGGAAATGGGCGGCATGGCAGCATTTGGCCGCTGTTTTGTGGGCCATGCGGGTGCGAGCCACAGCGGCTGCATGACATCACACGCAGCCGCTGCAACCCGGGCAGCAACAAGTAACTCCCGGCCAGCCGCATGAGCTGCGCTGGCTGGGAGTTACTGTTCAAGTACAAAAGGATCGCCGCTGTGCGACGCTTTTATACTTGTGCGGGGGATGGGTTGGCCTGACATGTGGGGCGGACTAGCTCTGTACTGGGCGTCCCCCCGCATGTCAGTGTAAGTGATCGTAACTGTGATAAATTTAGCAAAGCTACGATCAGGTTGGAATGACCCCCTGTGTTATGTAGATCCGAAGAGGCATAAGCCCAGAGTCACAGCATGCAGCTGTACACGTGCTAAATATTTTAGATATGCCCACTTTTGAAACTTTATTTTGTGGATATTACTGTGGTAAAATCAATGCTCCACTGATGGGATGTGATCTGCTCTTCCCAAGGGGCAAATCTATGCCAAACCTTGGGGCATATCTAGTGCTGGCTGGGAGCATAACTGGTTGAGTTAGGTGAGTGTACATCTTGTGAGTTCATTACAATCTGCATTTATAGTCTGGTAAACACCCCATCATTTAATTTTCAGTACTCACCCAGAGATATCACCAGTCAACTAGATGACCACCATTGAAAATTAGTTTGAGGGCCTAGAATAGCACTAGATCAAAACATCCCTCCCATACTGTCACACGCCATAGGCGGCGTTCACCGCGCTTACCCCTGCGTGCCTGCTGTGTTGCGGCCTCCACCTTCGTTGGTCCACGGGCTCCGGCGCCTGGCTGGTGCGGCTCCCGGCATTTCCAGGTGTCAGTTGTTGCACAGCTTCCAGCGTTCCCAGCCGCTGCTGGGTTCCACTGTGCTCTAGTCACCAGTGCTTCTTGGAGTCAGCGTGGGCTGCAGGTTAACCCTCGCTCTCAAGTTATATAAGTCCTCAGTGTCTTTAACCCTCGCTCTCAAGGTATACAAGTCTTCAGTGTCTTTAACCCTCGCTCTCAAGTTCTTCAAATCATCAGTGTCTTTAACCACCGCTCTCAAGTTCTTCAAATCATCAGTGTCTTTAACCACCGCTCTCAAGTTCTTCAAATCATCAGTGTCTTTACCACCGCTCTCAAGTTCTTCAAATCATCAGTGTCTTTAACCACCACTCTCAAATTCTTCAAATCATCAGTGTCTTTCACCACCACTCTCAAGTTCTTCAAATCATCAGTGTCTTTAACCACCGCTCTCAAGTTCTTCAAATTATCAGAGTCTTAACCACCGCTCTCAAGTTCTTCAAATCATCAGTGTCTTTTAACAACCGCTCTCACGTTCTTCTGTCACCAGTATCTTTTACCGTCACTCACAAGTACTTCCTGGACATTTCTCCATACACTCCTTCTCTGTTATGTGACATTGTGTTGCTCTCTTCCTGCAATAAAGTCCTTTAATATTTCACCAAGCTTTTCTGTCCGAGTCCTGTATGAGGAAGACCTATATCAAGCCATCCCTGTTCTGACCCAACTGTGGTTCCTCTCCCCTACCATCGGGAGAACCCCCGAGTTCACAACACCCCCAACCTAGGTCAGTGACAGTATACTCAGGCCTCATGGACCCGGAGGATCGGAGCCCAGAGGCAAGTACCATCCAGGACTTGATTTCTCGAGTTCAAAGTCAGGAAGCAGCACAGGGCCAGGTGATGCATTATCTCCAGGAATTATCTGGTCGGCTGGATCAAATTCAGACTTCTCTGGCCTCAGTAGTATCGGCCCCAGCTCCAGTACCCGCTCCAGTGGTTGTCTCTAGTAATATTTCATCCTCCTCTGGAACCAGGTCACGCCTTCAGCTCCCTACTCCTTCTCGCTATAATGGGATTCCAAAGAATTGCCGTGGTTTTCTCAATCAGTGCGAGGTACATTTTGAACTTCTTTCACATAACTTCCCTACTGATCGGTCCAAGGTGGCATACATTATTTCTTTGCTCGAGGGTTCAGCGTTGGATTGGGTGTCTCCGTTATGGGAGCGATCTGATCCATTGGTTTCTAGTTACACCAATTTCATTATGTCATTCCGGAGGATCTTTGATGAGCCCGGCTGGATGACCGCTGCCTCTACAGACTTGCTTCGTGTCCGACAAGGCTCTCGTTCAGTGGGACAGTATGTGATTAATTTTCAGACCATAGCCTCAGAACTGCGCTGGAATAATGATGCCCTTCGGGCTGCCTTTTGGAACGGGCTCTCCGATCGTCTAAAGGACGAGTTGGTCACTAGAGATTTGCCGGATTCTTTAGAACAGTTGATCTCACTCTGTGTAAAGGTAGATCTTCGCATGCAGGAACGAGGTGGCGAACGTAGTCGGTCAGATCGATCAAGGGTCCGATCTCTTCCATCTAAGCAAACGATTATTCCAAGTCCTGATGAACCCATGCAGATTAATCGATCCCGGCTATCCCCAGAAGAACGTCAGCGTCGTCGTGAGGGTAGACTCTGCCTCTACTGTGGAGCCACTGATCACTTTCTCAAGTTTTGCAAGTCTCACCCGGGAAACGGACAGTCCTAGCTTGTTCCGGAGGAGTCGAGCTAGGAGTTTCTTCTAAACCTTCTCCGCCAGTGGACTGTTTACTCTCCGTGTCTCTGTTCTCCGAGTCAATAGCCAAATCCGTTAAGGCTCTGCTGGACTCAGGGGCTGCAGGGAATTTTATTTCCCTTTCCTGTGCTCAGGATCTGGGTTGTCAGCTACGGTCGGTCAAACGACCTATTACGTTGAGTGCTATCAATGGTACCCAAATTTCTAACGGTCTGATTTCAAGTTGTACAGTACCAATCAAACTGCAAGTGGGAGCTCTGCATCAAGAACACCTAGAGTTCCTAGTGATTCGGGAGATGCCCACGATCTGGTTCTTGGCCTTCCTTGGCTTAAACTTCACAACCCTCACGTCGACTGGAGTTCGACACAAATAACATCTTGGAGTTCTTTTTGTCATTCAAATTGTCTCACCCCAGTCTATCCGCTCCGTGTATCTTCCAAGTCAGATGAAGGGCTCATTCTGGAGGCCTATCGGGAGTTTTCTGACGTGTTCTCTGAGCAAGCGTCTGATCAGCTACCACCGCATAGACCCTGGGACTGCCCCATTGAGCTCATTCCGGGGAAAATGCCACCTCGGGGTCGCACTTATCCCTTATCATTGCCCGAGATCCAAGCTATGTTGGACTATATCAAGTCTAATCTACAGAAAGGATTCATCCGCCCCTCTACTTCTCCGGCGGGGGCGGGTTTCTTTTTTGTGAAGAAGAAGGACGGAGGGCTGAGACCATGTATTGACTGTCGTGGTCTAAATGATGTCACCATTAAGAACAAGTATCCTTTGCCGCTCATTACGGAGCTTTTTGATAGAGTTCGCGGAGCCCGAGTTTTCACCAAGCTTGATTTAAGGGGAGCTTATCATTTGATACGTATCCGACAGGGGGACGAATGGAAGACGGCCTTCAATACCAGGGATGGGCATTACGAGTATCTGGTAATGCCGTTTGGCCTCAGCAACGCCCCTGCCGTCTTCCAGGGATTCATTAACGAAATCTTTCAGGATATGCTATACCTAAGTGTAGTGGTATATTTGGATGACATTCTGATATTTTCTAAAAATCTTAGAGCACAGAATACAGGTCAAAGAGGTACTTCTTCGATTGCGAGAGAATCATCTTTATGGCAAGATTTCCAAATGTACTTTTGAGGTTCCTTCTATTCCATTTCTTAGTTACATCATTTCGGGCACGGAGCTTCGTATGGATCCAGAGAAACTCACGGCCATCCGAGACTGGACTCAGCCTCTTTCCTTGAAAGCTGATTTCTGGGCTTTGCAAATTACTACCGGAAATTCATAAAGGGATTCTCTACCATCGTGGCACCCATCACTGCCCTAACCAAGAAGGGTTCTGACCCAAGTCATTGGTCCTCCGAAGCTGTAGCAGCATTCGCTCAGTTAAAGGCAGCCTTTATGTCCGCTCCAGTCCTTCAACAACCAAATTTTTCAAAACCATTCTTCTTGGAGGTTGATGCTTCCTCGGTAGGCATAGGTGCCGTGCTTTCGCAGTACGCTCCAGATGGGAAGTTACATCCATGTGGTTTCCATTCTCGCAAATTCTCTCCTGCGGAACAGAATTACACCATTGGAGACAAAGAGCTTTTGGCAATAAAATCTGCCTTGGAGGAATGGAGATATGTTTTGGAAGGTGCTAAACACATAATTATAATTTTCACTGATCATAAAAATTTGCTGTACCTCAAGACGGCCCAGTGCTTGAATCCCCGTCAAGCTATATGGGCGCTCTTCTTTACCCGGTTTTCGTTTGTTATTAAGTACCGGGCTGGGACTTTTAACACCAAGGCTGATGCTTTATCCCGTTCCTTAACAGCTTCGGATGAGGAGAATTCCGTTGAGAAGGCTTTGATTCTCAGTCCAGTTTCTATGTCAGCGGCTCCCACCACTTTGGGTCCTCCTCCTGGGAGAATGTCTGTGCCAGCTAAATTTCGACCAAGGTTGTTGCAGTGGGCTCATGTTTCAAAGTTTTCCGGTCATCCTGGAGTTCAAAAGATGTGGGAGTTTCTACGAAGGTCTTACTGGTGGGACACTATGAAGAAGGATATTCAAGATTATGTCAACTCATGTCCTCAGTGTGCTCAGCACAAAATTCTTGGTTTGCCTCCGGCGGGGTTATTGCATCCACTGTCCATTCCTCAGAGGCCTTGGACCCATATCTCTATGGACTTTGTCACCGAATTGCCCCTCTCCAAGGGTCACAATACTGTCTGGGTAACTATCGACCGTTTCTCTAAGATGGCACATTTTGTACCTTTGACTGGGTTACCATCAGCTCCCAAGTTGGCTTTGTTATTTATCCGAGAACATTTCCGCCTGCACGGCTTACCTCAGGAAATTGTCTCTGACCGGGGGGTACAATTCACTGCAAGATTCTGGAGAGCTCTCTGTACGGCCTTACAAATAAAACTCAAGTTTTCATCTGCTTACCATCCACAAACCAATGGACAAGCTGAACGTGTCAATCAGGATTTAGAGACTTTTCTCCGTGTTTATCTTTCTCCTTCGCAAGATGATTGGGTGGAACTGTTGCCATGGGCAGAGTTTGCCCATAATCATCTGTACCACTCTTCGACTGGTGAGTTCCCATTTTTCATTAATTATGGGTTCCATCCTCAAGTTCCTGAAATACCCATTTGTCCTCCGGAGGAGGTTCCTGCTGCAGCCTCTACTCTTCGGCACTTCAGCCAAATTTGGAGTAGAGTTCATGCTAATCTCAAAAGAGTTTCCGGCCGCTATAAGTTCTTTGCGGATAGGAAGTGACGAGCAGCTCCCCAATACAAGGTTGGTGACAGGGTATGGCTTTCCACCCGCAACCTCAGGTTTAGGGTGCCCACTATGAAGTTCGCCCCAAAGTTTATTGGTCCTTACCCCGTGTTGCAAGTCCTGAACCCGGTTGTCTGCAAATTGGGATTGCCTTCCCACCTCCGGATACCAAACTCCTTTCATGTTTCTCTCCTTCGCCCCCTTATTTTAAACCGGTTCCATTCGAAGTCCCCAAGGCCAACCTCTGCAGAGTCTGAAGCTGGAACGGACTTTGAAATCAAAGCTATTCTTGACTCTCGTTATCTTCACAAGAATCTACAGTATTTGGTGGAGTGGAAAGGTTTTGGCCCCGAGGAGAGGAGCTGGGTCAAGGCTACTGAAGTTATGGCTCCCCGACTGGTGCGGATTTTCCATTCCAGACATCCAACAAAACCTGGAAAGTGTCTGGGGGCCACTCCTGGAGGAGGGGGTACTGTCACACTCCATAGGCGGCGTTCACCGCGCTTACCCCTGCGTGCCTGCTGGTCTGTGTTGCGGCCTCCGCCTTCATTGGTCCACGGGCTCCGGCGCCTGGCTGGTGGGGCTCCCGGAGGTTCTCCGGGGCAGGGGCGCCGCCATGACACCCGGCATCACGTGGGCGGGGAGCAGGTGATGTCATCAGACTGTTCCGCCAATCCAGCGGAGGCGGGAGATTCAAAGGCAGACGCCGGGCAGCGCCTCGGTGCCTGAGTATCGTCTTTTCCCCTGAAGTGGATGCCAGTGCTTCTGTCCTCGGCGGATCTCTCTGCAGCATACCCCAGTGTCTCCGGCATTTCCAGGTGTCAGTTGTTGCACAGCTTCCAGCGTTCCCAGCCGCTGCTGGGTTCCAATGCGCTCTAGTCACCAGTGCTTCTTGGAGTCAGCGTGGGCTGCAGGTTAACTCTCGCTCTCAAGTTATACAAGTCCTCAGTGTCTTTAACCCTCGCTCTCAAGTTATACAAGTCCTCAGTGTCTTTAACCCTCGCTCTCAAGTTATACAAGTCCTCAGTGTCTTTAACCACCGCTCTCAAGGTATACAAGTCTTCAGTGTCTTTAACCCTCGCTCTCAAGTTCTTCGAATCATCAGTGTCTTTAACCACCGCACTCAAGTTCTTCAAATCATCAGTGTCTTTAACCACCACTCTCAAGTTCTTCAAATCATCAGTGTCTTTAACCACCGCTCTCAAGTTCTTCAATTCATTAGTGTCTTTCACCACCGCTCTCAAGTTCTTCAAATCATCAGTGTCTTTAACCACCGCTCTCAAGTTCTACAAATCATTAGTGTCTTTAACCACCGCTCTCAAGTTCTTCAAATCATCAGTGTCTTTAACCACTGCTCTCAAGTTCTTCAAATTATCAGAGTCTTTACCACCGCTCTCAAGTTCTTCAAATCATCAGTGTCTTTAACCACTGCTCTCAAATTCTTCAAATCATCAGTGTCTTTCACCACCGCTCTCAAGTTCTTCAAATCATCAGTTCTTTTAACCACCGCTCTCTAATTCTTCTGTCACCAGTATCTTTTACCGTCACTCACAATTACTTCCTGGACATTTCTCCATACACTCCTTCTCTGTTATGTGACATTGTGTTGCTCTCTTCCTGCAACAAAGTCCTTTAATATTTCCCAAAGCTTTTCTGTCAGAGTCCTGTATGAGGAAGACCTATATCAAGCCATCCCTGTTCCGACCCAACTGTGGTTCCTCTCCCCTACCATCGGGAGAACCCCCGAGTTCACAACACCCCCAACCTAGGTCAGTGACACATACATTTTTTTGAAAAGTTTGGTTGCAGGTTCCACTGATCTTTGGATAACAATTTGGGCTTCAATACAGATAGGCCAAACAAACTCTATGGTGTATGCCTAATAAACTCTGTTATCTGATATTTTTATACTTGTCAATTGCTGAATTTAAGCCTATAATTCAGTATTTAGAGGAATAAAATTGCCCTAAACAGCACCTATAAATAAGAAAGGATATCCTTCACATATACGGGGTAATTCAGAGTTGATCGCTGCAGCAAATTTGTTAGCAGATGGGCAAAACCATGTGCACTGCAGGGGGGTGAAGATATTACATTTGCATAGAGAGTTAGATTTGGGTGGGTTATATTGTTTCTGTGCAGGGTAAATACTGGCTGCTTTATTTTTACACTGCAATTTAGATTTCAGTTTGAACACACCCCACCCAAATCTAACTCTCTCTGCACATGTTACATCTGCAGTGCCCAACTGCTAATAAATTTGCTTCTGCAATCAACTCTGAATTAGGCCCATAGTGACTCTGGTGTTGTGAAGAAAATGTTGGACATCAGCAGAGGAAGGTAAAGATGCATGAAACTCAATGGATTTACAGAAAACAATTTGCTTATCAGCTGAAGTAATAGCTGAGAATAAACAATGTTCTTGTATTATACCATACACTATGCAGTACCCTGAATAAATGTTTTCATTTATGATGGTATGGTATTGGAATTATCACAGGCCAGATGTTATCTTCTTGAAGTGTGTCAGCAGGAGTCAGTTCTTGGTCCAGCTACAGCTCGAGGAGATAGGACAGAGGTGCAAAAATAGGAAAGTTAATCAGCAGCCTCAGTTTTGACCCTATATAGTTTATATGAGAAGTATATAGAGACTTTATTGCATTTCTGTGCCCTTACTCTGGAACTTATAGGCTATACTGAGTAGAAGCGGGGAGACCAGAATTCTCTGAAAATTTACAACACTGTGCTTTAGACATAGAGAGGGCAATTTGTGTCTGTTAATACAGGAAAGGGGTGCTCCCTGTTATTTTCTTGATATGCTGAAGATATTAAATATCTGGATCCTCTAACAGTCATACATTACCATTGACATATCTTATTCTGGCACTGCATTGTTTATGAAGATGCTGTTGGATGGATCTCAATTACTCTCCATTCTCCACTCTGATGCCTTGCTCCTAAAACTCACACCTGTAAACCTTGAATAAACCCTACAGGTACTCCCCAAGTACTGCATATTTGGGGTTCCTCAACTCCTAAGGTGCCCCGGAAACCCCCAGCAGCCACATTCTCTCAGTGTTGTTACCACTGTTCTATGTACCAGGGCTGCTGCCTCATTATATCTCATGCACAAGGACCGCAGATACCTTATATCCTGCACACCAATGCTATAGTTGCACATTTCTCAATGCTGCCTCCATACTATACCTAGTACACCATTGCTGCAGCCATCCTTTATTCAGCACGCCAGTGCCATAGACTTGCCCTTTTTATTATATATAGTGCAGAGGCAGCAATATTTCCCAGTACACTTGAACTGCAGTCATATGATATTCAGTATGCACCCACACTTCATCTAGTGTCATAGTGCCGCATTCACATTACAACCAGTGCACCTGTGCTGCTACCATATTGCATCCGGCACACCAGTGTTAAACCCACACTGCATCCAGTACACCAGTGCTGCAGCATAATTGTGTCCAGTACCTCAGTGCCACAGCCACTTTACTCCATGATTAGCATGGCTCCATCTGTACATCAGTGCCATAACAATACTGTACCCGGTGCTGTGCCAATGCCTTATTCACTTCACCAGTGACACACTCATATTACATTCTGTGTGTCAGAATCATTGGTACTGGCAGTGGACTCCTACTGGTGGTGTCCTCCAGACGTGACACACCTGTTATCACAAACATGTGGATTTCCCTTTAATATATTGCCTCCGGTAGGCCAATCCTTGATCTTTTCTGAGTGTCACCTCTGGAGCTTCTCCCTCTAAGCAAGAAAGCTTCTCTTTTCAGTACAACTGGAACAACAAAACAGGTCTCTACCATGAGCAATTCACAACCTAAGAATACAAAATTGGACACAGGCTGATACTGTATCACACACCACTTTAATAAGCATGACAAACAAGGCCCCTCCAATTCAAAACCAACCTGCTAACTCAGATATTAATCGGGATAAAGCACTGGCCACCAAGAAAGATATCTCCGACCTTAAGACCCTTCTTTTATCTCTCAACACTGCTCTCACTACCGAACTCCATAAAGTGGCAGGAGAACTGAAACAATACATCTGGAAACCATCTCCTCTCAATACTCCTCCTATGCAATATCATCAGCGGCAGGAATATCCTGCTAATCTCCTACCTTACTTGCTTCTTCACCTCACTGGTACCATCCCTATCTCCTCTGGATTTGGGCATTGAATGCTTGCACCACGACTTACGCCCCAAACCTAAGGACTCTGAGCCTCCAAGAGATGTGGTTCTCTGCTTCCTGTGCTTTTGCATCAAAGCACAGATCCTGTCGGCCAGTCTTAACTCCCCCCTGTTACTATTCAAAGAAACAAACTTCAAATCTTTCATGACTTAGCACAAATTACTATAGCCAAATGTAGAGATCTTCAGGATGTTACACTGAGATTTTTGTGAACATGGTTATAAATATCGTTGGGGTTTACCTTTTCATCTTCTGATGGAAGTCAATGGTCGTCAACATGTCATTCGCACTCCTGATGAAGGTGTAGGTCTACTCCAGAAGCTGGACCTCTACCTTGCATCTTCCTTGGCTGCAAAGAGCACTGATGACGTCACCTGATCAGGCCTTGCACAATTTCCTTTATTGTTTCCCTGCTCCCTCTTATATAACAACCACTGTAGGCCTTGTTAATACCATTGTTTTGATTCTCTAATATTGCTATATTATAGGAATTCTGCTGTACTGTATCTTATAAGTTCCTGTGTGTCTGCAATCTAATGTTTCTACTGTCTTTATGTGTTCACTTGCTGTTTGATGTGATTCTCTCAGACTACCCCCTTCTCCCATTGCCAGACCACAGCTCTCCTATTTTTCCATACAGAGTTTTATATACTCTCCCCCTAGTACCTCCCACTAGGGTTCATTTAATTTCTTTCTTGCTCCCTATCCATATGGCTGATCTACCTCTCTGGGAAGTCTATACCTATACTTAATAAAGCACTCCTGAAACTCTCAGACTTGCAGAATACCATGATCACTAAATTATCTGAATACTTTTAGACTAACACCACACCTGATGTATCCTTTAGCATGATATGGGAAGCCCGTAAGGCAGTGATCAGAGAGGTAATTATCCACTCTGCTTCTCACCATAAGAAAACCCAACTGGCCACTGTATTTTCCCTATCAACCCAAATCCAGCAATTGGAAGCTGACCATGGGGGTCATTTCGAGTTGTTCGCTTGTTATTTTTTTCTCGCAACGGAGCGATTAGTCGCTAATGCGCATGCGCAATGTCCGCAGTGCGACTGCGCCAAGTAAATTTGCTATGCAGTTAGGTATTTTACTCACGGCATTACGAGGTTTTTTCTTCGTTCTGGTGATCGTAATGTGATTGACAGGAAGTGGGTGTTTCTGGGCGGAAACTGGCCGTTTTATAGGTGTGTGCGAAAAAACGCTACCGTTTCTGGGAAAAACGCGGGAGTGGCTGGAGAAACGGAGGAGTGTCTGGGCGAACGCTGGGTATGTTTGTGACGTCAAACCAGGAACGACAAGCACTGAACTGATCGCAGATGCCGAGTAAGTCTGGAGCTACTCAGAAACTGCTAAGAAGTGTCTATTCGCAATTCTGCTAATCTTTCGTTCGCAATTTTGATAAGCTAAGATTCACTCCCAGTAGGCGGCGGCTTAGCGTGTGCAAAGCTGCTAAAAGCAGCTTGCGAGCGAACAATTCGGAATGACCCCCCATAAACGCACCCACTTTGCCACAATATTAAAACAGCTTGATAAGGCAAGAGGTCAGTTGCACAATATTTTAGCTGGAAAAAAACAAACCTCTATGCTTTTTGGTTCAAAATTTTTTCAACAAAGGTATTAAAGCTGACACCCTACTGGTTACTAAACTGAAGGCTAAATGTGCCACACAAGCAATATTTTAGCTGGAAAAAAACAAACCTCTATGCTTTTTGGTTCAAAATTTTTTCAACAAAGGTATTAAAGCTGACACCCTACTGGTTACTAAACTGAAGGCTAAATGTGCCACACAAGCAATAGTATCTCTGAAAGATAAAACTATGACCCCAATACTATCAACCAGACATTCAAGGAATACTATGAAACTTCATACAAACTCCCCTCACCCTCTGACCCTCCTGCATTTTCACAACACTGTACGGCAGTGTTTCCCAACCTCGGTCCTCAAGGCACACTAACAGTCCTGGTTTTAGTGATATCCAGGCTTGAACACAGGTGACTTAATTAGTACCTCAGTTATTTTGATTTAACCATCTGTGCTGAAGCCTGGATATCACTAAAACCTGCACTGTTGGTGTGTCTTGAGGACCGCGGTTGGTAATGCCTGCTGTAAGTGGTATCTTGCCTCGTGTACTCTTACAACCATCAGTCCTCACACACTACTCGGTCTTAGCTGGAATATTTCTGAAGATATTTCTATAGATGAAGTCACGTAGTCCCTTAAATCAGCCCCCAGCCCAGATGGTCTTCCCATGATTTATTACAAATGCTTTGCAACCCTCTTTGCTCCTCGTCTTGCCAAGCTATTCAATTTCATACTAGACGGATCCTATTTCCACCCTGAATCCACAAAATCTAAAATTATTGTCATCCCTAAACCGGACAAAGATCACACTTTATGTTCTAATTATAGACCCATTTCCCTCCTGAACACTGACCCCAAACTGTTCACTAAAATCCTGGCCAATAGACTTAACACAATCTTACCTACCCTGATTGACCCAGTTCAAGTGGGCTTTATCCTCCATCACCAAGGGCTAGACAACACCCGTAGAACTATCTGGCTCACCAAATTAATTGTCTCAAACTGCCTTCAGTGATCCAGGTGATGGATGCTGAATAGACATTCAACGAGTTTCTTGGCCATTCCATACTATACCCTTGAAGCTTTCAGCTTCAGTGACCATTTTTTTTCATGCTATACGGACTCTATATCACAACCCCTCCTCAGTGGTCTAGTCCAATGTAATATGCTCTGTGGGCTTCAACTGGGTAATGGAACTAGGCAGGGATGCCCCCTCTCACCTTTGCTCTTTGCACTTTGTATTTAACGGTTAGCTGCACGAATTAGAGCCAACAGTGGCATCTCCGTTGTCTCCCTGGGTAATCAACAAAACAAAATATCACTATTTGCAGATGACTTTCTTGTTACTTAAACTGATCCTAATGTTTCTCTTCCTCCCATGATGCAAGAATTAAGCCGATTCAGTACCATTTCAGGTTACAAAATCAACAAGGGGAAAGCCGAGGCACTGTCCCTACACATCCCACAACAAATATGACTGAGTTTGGAACCCGCTTATCATTTTCAATGGCGAGCCAACCAGATCCATTACCTTGGTATATACAGATGTGTCCACATAGAGCTACCGAAAATGTTGCCATGGCACTCAATTTGGCCTGACATGGCCTGAAATGATGTAGTCATGCCATGATGTCAGCCAAGCAGCAAAGCTGCCAAGTTGCAATTCTGAGTTTTACCACTGGGTGGCTAGTGTATCATGTAATATACAACAAAGAACAGGCCATGGACAGACTACTTCATATGAAAAGATAACTTGCTTCCATCAGCAGTCATTGTAGCTTAGTGGTAAGGTCAGCAGTATGGGAAGTACAGATGGTGTAATGGTTAGCATTACTGCATCACAGCACTGAGGTCAGGGGTTTGATTCCCACCATAGCCCTAACTGTGTGGAGTTTGTATATTCTCCCCATACTTGTATGGGTTTCCTCCTGGTACTCTGGTTTCCTCCCACAATACAAAAATATACTGGTAGGTTAATTGGCTCCCAAGAAAATTAACCCTAGCGTGAATGTGACTGTGTGTATATGAGATAGGGAATATAGATTGTAAGCTCCACTGGGACAGGGACTGATATGAATTGCCAAATATTCTCTGTAAAGTGCTGCGGAATATGTGTGCGCTATATAAATAACTGGTAATAAATAAATAATAAGTAAGGTCACTGCCATCAGAGCTAGGGGTTTGCGGTTCTAATCTTTCATTTCTCTGTAAATATTTTTTTCTCCCCAACTTCTGATTGGTCCACGGACCCTGAAAGAGAGTGTAGAAGGAGACAATGTGTAAATGACATTGGGGGTTATTTCGAGTTGATCGCTCGCTAGCTACTTTTAGCAGCCGTGCAAATGCATAGTCACCGTACACGGACCCTGAGAGAGTGTGTAGAAGAAGACAACATGTAAATGACATTGGGGTAATTAAGACTTGATCGCAGCATCAAATTTGTTAGCTAATGGGCAAAACCTTGTGCACTGCAATTGGGGCAGATATAACAATTGCAGAGAGAGTTAGATTTGGATGGGTTATATTGTTTCTGTGCAGGGTAAATACTGGCTACTTTATTTTTACACTGCAATTAAAATTTCAGTATGAACCCACCCAAATCTAACTCTCTGCACATGTTATATCTGCCCCCCCCCCCCCCCCCCCTGCAGAGCACATGTTTTTGCCCATTAGTGTATTTGTGTAGCCGCTCTCTGTGATGGTGGCAGCATGGGCAGCCCTGTGCATTTGCATACCTCCCAACATTAGTAACCTGCAAAAAGGGACACCTGTGCGTGCCCAACCCAAAGGGGGTGTGGCCTATGTGAAAGGGGCGTGGCTTCTCAGGAGAGCCCGCGATCATGAGCCACGTCCCCATTATGGTCACTGAGGGGGCATGTTCAGCGCTCTGTGAGCTGCTGGCATGCCCTCTCTCCCTATGTCTGCACTGAATAGACGCTGTGCGCATGCGTACAGCATCTATTTTCTGCTGCTCTGCTAGGCAGAGCAGCGAGTACAGGAGCCTTCCAACTGCCCCCCCCCCCATTGCGGGACACTGTGGCCCGCGAATGGGACAGCGGGACAGTCCCAAAAAGATGGAACTGTCCCATGAAAATCGGGACAGTTGGGAGGTATACATTTGTGCAGTGCCAAATATAAACACAACTTCCAGTGTGTGTATCAGGGCTGTGTTTGGTGATTACACCATGTGCCCTGCTATGCCTTGTTACTTGCTACTGTAGTGTATATACTGGCATCCTGCCGCCTACCCTATAGAACTGAGCCTATAGAACTGAAGGTCCCACAGATCCGTCTCCTGCCTGTGGAGCCCTGTCCCACTGCTTCATAAGATCTACTAGTGAATAATGTGTTGCAGTATTTAGTGTGGCGATCTCCCTAAATCTCCAGTCATTGTTATAAGCTATTTCAGATCTGAGAGATTAGAGCTCACACTGGATCCAGCCACCTGCAAAGCAAATGCTAATTACCCCTGATGTGTACTGTATCCTGTGAGCTAGAACTGTATTTGTGTATTGTTTACTGCACAGTGGGGGTCATTCCGAGTTGATCGCTCGCTAGTTAGTTTTAGCAGTTGTGCAAACGCTATGCCGCCTCCCACTGGGGAGTGTATTTAAGCTTAGCAGAAGTGCAAACGCATGTGCAGCCGAGCTCTGCAAAAACAGTTTGTGCAGTTTCTGAGTAGCTCTGAACCTACTCAGCGCTTGCGATCACTTCAGCCTATTCATGTCTGGATTTGACGTCATACACCCGCGCAGCGAACGCCCAGCCATGCCTGCGTTTTTTCAGACACGGCTGCATTTTTGCAAACACTCCCTGAAAACGGTCAGTTGACTCCCAAAAACACCCCCTTCCTGTCAATATTCTTGCAGCCATCAGTGCAACTGAAAACTTCGCTAGAACCTGTACACAACCACAACAGGCTTTGTACTTATATGTTGCGCGTGCACATTGCGGGGCATATGCATGCGCAAAAATGCCAATTTTTAGCCTGATCGCTGCGCTGCGAACAACGGCAGCTAGCAATCAACTCGGAGTGACCCCCAGTGTTAGAACAGGAAGTCCCATCTCAGTCTGCGTGGTAAACAACCACTGTATTTAGTTTAAAAAAAATACTTTGTATTAGAGATGTGCAGCTGGAACTTTTCGTGTTTTGTGTTTTGGTTCTAATTCCACTTTTCGTGTTTTGTTTTTGGCTTGGTTTTGCCAAAACCACCCTTCGTGTTTTGGTTTTGGATCTGGATGATTTTTGAAAAAAAAACATAAAAATGGCTAAAATCACTGAATTTGGGGGTAATTTTGATCCTACGGTATTATCAACCTCATTAACATTAATTTCCACTAATTTCCAGTCTATTCTGAACACCTCACAATATTGTTTTTAGGCCAAAAGGTTGCACTGAGGTGGCTGTATGACTAAGCTAAATGACACAAGTGTGCGGCACAAACACCTGGCCCATCTAGGAGTGGCACTGCAGTGTCAGACAGGAGGGCAGATATAAAAAAAAGGCCCCAAACAGCACATGATGCAAAGAAGAAAAAGAGGTGCACCGAGGCTGCTGTATGACTAAGCCAAGTGACACAAGAGTGCAGCACAAACACCGGGCCCATCTAGGAGTGGCACTGCAGTGTCAGACAAGATGGCACTTTTGAAAAACTAGGCCCCAAACAGCACCTCATGCAAATATGTAGAAGAGGTGCAATGAGGTGGCTGTATGACTAAGAAAAGCGACACAAACAACTGGCCCATCTAGGAGTGGCACTGAAGTGGCAGACCGGAGGGCAGATATCCAAAAAAAGGCCCCAAACAGCACCTCATGCAAAGATGTAAAAGATGTGCAATGAGATAGCTGTATGACTAAGCCAAGCAACACAAATAATTGGCCCATCTAAGAGTGGCACTGCAGTGGCAGACAGGAGGGCAGATATCCCCCCCAAAAGGCCTTAAACAGCACATGATGCAAAGAAGAAAAAGAGGTGCACCGAGGTTGCTGTATGACTAAGCTAAGCGACACAACCACCTTGCCCATGTAGTAGTGTCACGCAGTGGCTGAATGTCGAAAGTGGGACGCAATTGTTCGGT
This sequence comes from Pseudophryne corroboree, assembly GCF_028390025.1. NCBI lineage: Eukaryota > Metazoa > Chordata > Amphibia > Anura > Myobatrachidae > Pseudophryne > Pseudophryne corroboree. The sequence continues at coordinate 542,287,315 of NC_086444.1, read as the reverse complement.
CCACTGACAGCATCTCCTGCATGCATCTGTCATCTTTCAAAAATTCTGTAATTGGTGGACTTATACGGCAGTACCACAGGACTAATACAGCAGTACCCCTGGACTCTCACGGCAGTGTCAGACAGGATGGCACTTTTCAAAAAGTAGGCCCCAAACAGCACTTCATGGAAAGATGTCGAAGTGGTGCAATGAGGTAGCTGTATGACTAAGCCAAGCAACACAAACAATTCCCACTGGAATTATACATCCAAATCACTGGAATTATATGTCTAAATAAGTGGAATTATACGTCAAAATCACTGGAATTATACGTCCAAGTCACTTAAATTATACGTCAAAATCACTGAAATTATACGTCCAAATCACTGGAAATAATTGGCAAAATCACTGGAATTATACAGCAAAATCACTGGAATTATACATCCAAAACACTGGAATTATACTGCAAAATCACTGGAATTATACGTCCAAATCACTGGAATTATACGTCCAAATCACTGGAATTATAACTCCAAATCACTGGAATTAAATGGCAAAGTCACTGGAATTATACGTCCAAATCACTGGAATTAAATGGAAAATGGAGGCTGAGGGCTTCCATCGTCATGTGAAGCTGAACCACTAGTCATGAACATTGGCCAGGGCCTTAGCCGTTCCTTGCCACTCCGTGACGTAAATGGCATATTGGCAAGCTTACGTTTCTCCTCAGACCATTTAAATTTCTTTTTTTTGGGTCTTTTTACTGAACTTTGGCTTTTTGGATTTTACATGTCCTCTACTATCACATTGGGCATCGGCCTTGTCAGACGACGTTGATGGCATTTCATTGTCTATGTCATGACTAGTGGCAGCAGCTTCAGCACTAGGAGGAAGTGGTACTTGATCTTTCCCTATTTTATCCTCAACATTTTTGTTCTCCATTATTTTTCTGGACTTATAAAACACAATATGCGGCACAGGAGAGCGTACCCCTACACCTCACAGGGCAACCCTGTAAAAATTATTTGGATTAAATATTAATAACCCCTTTATTTGGAGTAAATAATATACAGCACAGGACAGCACCACTGAACTTATATGGCAACACCACTGGACTGATGCAGGACAACACAGCACCACTGAAATGGACTCCATGTATACAGCAGCACTGGACATATGGCAGCAGAGGACACCACCACTGTGAATGGTCACTGGACTGACTGATGTCCAGGACACTACCACTGGTCTGATGCAGGACAACACAGCAACACTGTAAGGGACTTGTTATTATTATACCGCTGCACTGGACATATGGCAGCTGAGTATACCGCTGTGACTGCATGGTCACTGGAATGACTGATGGCTTATGCACAGGACACTACCACTGGTCAGATGCAGGACAACACAGCAACACTGTAAGGGACTTGTTATTATTATACACCAGCACTGGACATATGGCAGCAGAGTATACCACTGTGACTGCCTGGTCACTGGAATGACTGATGGCTGATGCACAGGACACTACCACTGGTCTGATGCAGGACAACACAGCAACACTGTAAGGGACTTGTTATTATTATACAGCAGCACTGGACATGTTGGCAGCTGAGTATACCACTGTGACTGCCTGGTCACTGGAATGACTGATGGATGATGCACAGGACACTACCACTGGTCAGATGCAAGACAACACAGCAACACTGTAAGGGACTTGTCATTAATTATTATACAGTAACACTGGACATATAGCAGCAGAGTATACCACTGTGACTGGTTACTGGAATGACTGATGGCTGATGCACAGGACACAACCACTGGACTGATGCAGCACAATACACCACCACTGAATTGAGGCAGCACAACACAGCACCACTGGACCGGACTTATACAGCTGCACTGGAAATATGGCAGCAAGAGGACACAACCACTGTGACTGGAAAAATACAGCACAAGACACAGACACTGAGAGAACGGAGACATGTCCTCTCTCTACACTCTCCAATGCCGGAGTGAAAATGGCGACGACGTGCGGCGACTTATATGGAATCCAAACCCGCGAGAATCCGACAGCGGGATGATGACGTTTTGCCTCGTTCTGGTTTCCTAGTCAGGCGGGAAAACCCGAGCCTGACTCGGATCTGGGCTCGAATGGTATAGTCCGGTAGGGTTCAGTTCTCTGAGAACCGAACCTGCTCATCTTTACTTTGTATATAGTTTGGCCTGTTATCTGATCTCACTCTGAATAGAGCTGTGCATCACCAGTGCTGCAGACAGAAACATTGTCAGAATTTACAGGCCTTTCTCTGTTCTTGTTTCTAGTATATGCATAAGACAAATGTGGCAAAATTCATTGGGTAGCTGAGGAATGACACACAAATATATGCATAAGATGTTTTTATGCCCATGGGCCTGTTGCACATGCTGAATTATCACTGGTCCATGAGACGTCTACCACAGAGCGTTGCATAAGTACAGCAAGTCTGCAGCTCTGTTTCTCGATACCTCTCCACGTGGTCATACAAAATTAAGGAAAATGTAAATAAATAAATCAGTAGTGAGTATTAGAGATGAGCGGGTTTGGTTCTCTGAGAACCAAAACCACCTGAGTTTGCCGATCCGAGCCGGGATCCAAACCTTGCTTAGGTTTTCCTGCCCACCTCGACTACATCATCGAGGTAAAACGTCATCATCCCGCTGTCGGATTCTCATCGATTTTGGATTCTATATAAGCCCCACGTCTCGGCACCATCTTCACTGGCATTGGAGAGTGCACAGCATGGACATGTACATTCTGTGTGCTGTGAAGCAAGAAGAACTTAGATAAGGCAGGCAGGCTATGGTTAGTGAAGGGGGTAGGAGATTTGGAGTGGAGGGGTTGTGCTTGTGCAATCTTTTTGGTCAATGCTGTGTGACTGATTTCACATACATCAAGGGGCTGCCACTTGGGCTGTGTACTGTATAGGGGCTGCGTACTCTATAGAGGTGCTTATAAATATACTGTGGCTGTGTGTAGGTGTGCTTTGTTAGGGGTTGTGTAATATAGGGGTGCTCTGCATACTGTGGCTGTGTATAGGTGTTCTCTGTCCATAAGAGGCCATGTACAGGGTGCTTTACATAATACTGTGGCTATGTATAGGTGTGCTCTGTCTAAAAGGGGCTGTGTATGTCAGTGCGTCACTGATTATATTTTTTGCTGACAGGGATTTGTGCATCAATCACAAAGTGTGGGATAACAATAAAGTAAAATATTGATAAGTCATGCGTCATAACTATTCTACTACTACTATATCCTCAGTGTGTGACCGATTATATTTTTTGGATGGGATATGTAGCATTATGTGCTCTTTGGAGGATTTTTTGGGAATAATGCATAAAACAAAACTACCATCCTGTCTGCCACTGCAGTGCCACTCCTAGATGAGCTAGGTGTTTGTGTTTATTTTTTTAAAATAATTTGTTCCATGTCTTCAATTTATGTTCATGGTCCCTGCCTAGGGGTGTTCTTTATTTAGTACAGGGTTATTCTTTTTTTGGTAAATCATAATAATACATTCTTGTTTTTAATAACTTGTTCCATGTTTTCAGTCTTATGTCCATGGTCCATCCTCCGAAGTCCTGCCCATTGCCAGCTTGTTTTGTGTGGGCCCACACAAACCAATCATTTTAGATACAAGTGACAGTCCCTCTCACTGAAATGATTCTATTAAATCTTGCCATCTCTGGGCAGCCCCTTGGGTCTGAATGCATTTCAAGCTTGACCCACCTATGTTATCTGACCCACCTATCTAAACACATGTGTAGTAGTATGCTATACCCTGCACTGAAAGATATAAATGAAGCACACCCTGCCCATGGAGAAACCATCCGAGGTAGCCGTGAGGGGCGCACTGCATAGGTTGATGCTGGCAGGGTGTGCAATCAGTGGAGGTAAACATTACAGGAATAGCACACAGTGGGGTGGAAGTACGCTGTAAGAAGAAAAATAAGAGAAAACACATTTTCAGGAACCAACAGATGGAGAAAAACTGTAATAACATTATTTTGAGAAAATTATAAATGACCTGGTTTCATGGGAACAGTGTAGGTGGGTGTGAGAATGTGGGGAGCACACTAATATCCAATGGAAATGACCCTGCTGGGCCTGGGCCTGATACTCACCCCCTTCGGTTCATTGCTCAGCTTGAGGGGTAGGCCCAGCGGCAGTCATGATGTTCTCAGATGGAGGGGTAGTAGGCATTGGTCCTGGTGTTCTCATGGCAGAAGTGAGGAGAGGACACATAATGATCCTGAGTTGCAGTGTTTTTTGAAACTACATTTAATTAGAGATTCTAGTGTATTCCAAAGTCCAAATCCAGTTCAAACTACAGTTCTAACTTCATCCTTAAAATATATCCTTAACAAATGTATACTTCACAAATGCTTGCAGGCCAATTCCTGACTGCAGGCCTTGAAGTACCTGCTGTGAGGTGAGAGGGAGATCTTCTTTCAATGGACTTGATTAAATAGGATTCAGTAGGATGTTAATAGCGCTGGCAAGGAGGTCCCACCACTATTCAATTGCGTGCAATGTTAAGTCAGAGAATGCTCGTTCTCCCGGACTAAACAGGGTGTTTTGTTGAGAGAACAGACATTATCCTACTTAAGTGCCCGACGTGATGCTGTTTCCGCCATGATAAGGGCAGAAATCAGCATCGTACTAGCACTTTTGTTGGATTTCTGCTTGTACCCCCTGCGGGCATGCGAAAACAAATCCCATTGTTGGGTGTCACAGCGTGCTGTATTGAATAGCGCCAGGACCTTCTTCAAAGGGCTATTATCATTGCATCCTATTGAACCGAGCCCTATAAGGAAGCCCCCCTATACTACCTCCTGGGTTCCTGCTGGACTGTGCCTCAGCCCTCTTTCACATCACTTGGGGATATGCAGTCCCGTTATATGGAATTTTTCTCTCCCCGATTGTTTACAACCTGGAGTTGCTCTCTAGTTGCTTCACACTTACCTACCTCTCTGGCAGTACCATCCTCCTCCCCCGGAATCAGTTTTTAATACCAATGGCTGGGATGCCGGCCATCGGTATACCGACAGCAGCATCCTGGCTACCAGGATGCCACAGTGGGACGAGCGCTAATAAGCCCCTTTGTGGGCTCACTGCACTCACCACACTGCAGGCACAGTGGCTCGCTGTGCTTGCCTGAGGTTATATTCTCGCTGTATGGGTGTCGTGGACATGGGCATTAGCGACACGCGAGGCCGTGCATCGCTATCGCTGTGGGGTATACACAGAAAGATCTGTGCTTAAGTTCTAAGCAATCTAGTCAGATTGCTTAGAATTTAAGCACTGATCTCTCCGTGTGTACCCCCCTTTATACCTCATTCACTGCCACTTATCTGTAGCCAGCAATGGAAGCACTTATTGTATTATTCTGCTAATATAACACTGTTATGCCTCATACATCATACTGTACCCCCCGCACAGCAAGAAATAACTGTACTGCATTATGCAGTATATTAAAACACTATTATACCTTGTAAACTGCAATATTAACACACAGCAGTGCAATCATTGATCTGTATCATACTGTATAACACTAGCATGCCCCACTCACTGTGATATACACACACAGAAATGTACTCATTGATCTGTATCATACTGTATAACATTATCATACCACATACACTGTAATATACACACACAGCAATGCAATCATTGATCTGTATCATAATGTATAACACTATCATACCCATACACTATAATATGCACACACAGCCCTATAATCCAAGATCTGAATTATACTGCATATTTAGGGTTACCACCTCATCCCTTTAATTATGGACACATTAATTACACAGGTTCTGTGGCTGATTAAAACCAGGTGAAATGGAGTCTTGAAGTCAGCCAGCCACAGAACCTGTGTAATTAATGTGTCCAGAATTAAAGGCATGAGGTGGTAACTCTATGCATATTATATCACTTATATACCTCATACACTGTCATATCTATACAGCAACTTAAACAATGATTTGTATTATACTGAACAAAGGGGGTCATTCTGAGTTGATCGCTCGCTAGCAGTTTTTAGCAGCCGTGCTAACCCTATGCTGCCGCCCACTGGGAGTGTATTTTAGCTTAGCAGAAGTGCAAACGGTTGTATCGCAGAGCGGCTACAAATTTTTTTTGTGTAGTTTCAGAGTAGCACAAAACCTACTCAGCACTTGCGATCACTTCAGACTAATCAGTTCCGGATTTGACGTCACAAACCGCCCAGCGTTCGCCCGGCCACGCCTGCGTTTTTCTGCACACTCCCTGAAAACGGTCAGTTGTCACCCAGAAACGCCCACTTCATGTCAATCACTTTGCGGCAAGCAGTGTGACTGAAATGCATCGCTAGACCCTGTGCAAAACGACATCGTTCGTTGTGCCCATACGTCGCGCGTGCTCATTGCGCCACATGCGTAGAACTGCCGTTTTTTAGCCTGACCACTGCGCTGCGAACAAATGCAGCTAGCGATCAATTCGAATATCACTATCACCCATCATATGGCACACACATCCATGTATTTTGCTGATTAATTTATCATCACCCTACTTCTAACGCTGCACTTTGCCCATTCAAGGCAATATAATTGCCGATATGTATTATACTGCATATCCTATCACTGTTATTCCTCCTGCATTGTAATATATACACATGCAGCCTTGTGATGCGTGATATGCATTATGCAATATAATAAAAGGATAATACTGCTCCTCACCTCTATGGGGGGAATTCAAGTGTTTTGCCTGCCTGCAACCACTAGATGGTGCCAGATGGAGCAATTCAAGCGTTGTTCCATTTGGACGTGCACAGCTGCCAGCACTGACATTACAGTTATATTGTTCTGTCATTTTGACAGGCTGGTAAATAGTTCTATATATTATATCTCAAACCGTGTAACATGTACAAAATCGACTGTAGTCCCTGATCTGTATTCTACTGTACATTCTATCCTTAGAATACGTTATAGACTGTAACAAACCCCCAGGAATGTAATCACTGTTTTGTGTTATACAGTATCTTACATGCCTATCATACCACAACCAATGTATACATATCTGCCTGTAGTAGTGGAATGAAAGTAAGGGAACCACTAACTTATCAGGGGAGGAGAGATAAAACCAAAGGCATACATGAGGTATGCTGAACATGTCATAAATAATTAAGGTGTGGGAGTGCAAAGTGTTATAGCTGTATAAGAAGGTCTCTCATGAGGGAAGTGGCAGGAGGAGGGCTGCATAGATGGGGGAGATTCTCCCCTTACAGCAGCTGGAATGCTTTGATCTGTGCTATTTATGACCTGCTTCACAGATGTTTGTCCCTGTAATGCTAAGCTCCTGGAAAAATAGAGCTAACCAGGAACTTGCTTGCAAAATATAATGTGCTTGACTGTATTGAACAGTAAATTGTTGATGCTATACTTAAGGATGTAGTGATTATTAGATCAAGCTTTTAACATGTGTTATCTACAGGATAACATATCTAAAAGTACCCCTGCACATAGGACACTGCTGGCACTCCACACTGCCGACACTGCTGGCACCCTTGCACTGAGGACACTGCTAGCACCCCTGCACTAAGGACACTGCTGGCACTCCTGCACTGAGGACACCTCCAGCACTCCCATACTGCTGACACTGCTGGCACTCAAACACTGAGGACACCTCCGGCACCCCACACTGTCGAGACTGCTGGCACCACCGCACCGAGAGCACCGCTGGCAACCCTGCACTGCTGACACTGCTGGCACCACCGCACTGAGGACATCTCCTCACTCCTGCACTGCCAACAATGCCAGCACCCCCTCACTGAGGACACTGCTGGCACCCCTGCACTGATGACACCTCCAGCACTCCCGCACTGCTGACACTGCCAGCACCTCTGTACTGAGGACATCTCCTCACTCCTGCACTGCCAACAATGCCAGCACCCCTGCACTGAGGACACTGCTGGCACCCCTGCACTGATGACACCTCCAGCACTCCCGCACTGCTGACACTGCCGGCACCTCTGCACTGAGAACATCTACTCACTCCTGCACTGCCAACAATGCCAGCACCCCTGCACTGAGGACACTGATGGCACCCCTGCACTGATGACACCTCCAGCACTCCCGCACTGCTGATACTGCTGGCACCACCGCACTGAGGACATCTCCTCACTCCTGCACTGCCAACAATGCCAGCAGCCCTGCACTGAGGACACTGCTGGCACCCCTGCACTGATGACACCTCCAGCACTCCCGCACTGCTGACACTGCCGGCACCTCTGCACTGAGGACACTGCTGGCAATACCAATCCAGATCCAAAACATGAAAGGAGATCCAGATCCAAAACACAAAACACAAAAAGTGTCAGATGCACATCTCTAAGTACTCATATATCACCCCACTCGCCTGATATAAATATCCATAATGGGATGAATGATTAGGTAAATTCCTTATCTATTAAAACTTTTAGCCCATATGGTGCTAACTCAAAAGAAATAATCCTCAGATTTTGGTGACAAGCTTTATATTCCTATGTTATTTATTAATTTTACAACATGCCCGATCCTGCACTTGTAACCTAGCAGACAGACCATGGCTGCATCAGTGTAGAAAATTCCTTTGTCTGAGATGGAATGCTGGGGGTGAGGGAGGGGGGAGGTTGAGGATGGTGGGTGACAAGAGATGCTGGAGGATGGTATTGTATAGTCCTTACTGGCTGCTGCATAGTAAAGTCTTTTGTGCTGCTGTGCCCTTATTATGAGAAATGGGCTGAGGGGGAGGCTGAAAGCGGTCTGGAATGCTTCCTAGGCACCCATTTTACAGCAAATGAGACAGGTCTGATTTTCCACTACCCTTGTGCTGTGCTATCTCATCCTCGTTTACCTGTGGTAGTTGTCTCTCTGTGGAAAAAGTTATGTCTCTACAAATGAATTCCTCCTTACCCCTGTGTGTTGAATCAAGAAATGGGTCAAACTGGAAAAGAAGATGTGAGCATGAGCAGATCGAGTATTGGTATATTTGTATGAAATAAATCGGTTTACAAGAAAATTATGATATTATTAAATTATAGAAATCTATTCTAGAATTAGATTTAAAAAAAATTAGACACACATACTTGGATTCGAACCCCAAGCAGCTACTATGATATGCAGTGACTTTATCAATACACCACAATACCTGTAAGTGACAAGCCACTGCCTTTTGATTTGTACATAGTAAAAATAAACTGAAACTGACCATTTTACACAGCTGCAGTATACTGTAGTGTTCTGAAAATACCACCTGCTGTCTGAAAAGAAGTACTGCACTGTATTTTAGTCTCATTACACATGGCCGGACATGCAGGACATGATAGAGATTATCTTGTGCCATGAATGGCAGGTCATGGCAGAATTTTCAGTAAGGTGTATGTGGACACATCTGTATGTTACCAAGCAATGCTCCCACTTATACTGAGCCAATTACACCCCCTTCTCAGAAGGCTTCATCAAGACGTACAGTATCAACCTGGAAATCTCTGTGTACACTGTATCTTGGATTGGAAGGCTCAATACAGTGAAAATTAATGCTCTTCCTCAATTATTATATTTATTCCAAACAATTCCGGTTAGGGTTCCAGCATATGTACTACAATCCTTACAAGCCCTGTTTGGGAGATTCATCTGGGCAGGAAAAAAAAACAAGTTTAAGCCATATGATATTGTCCTAATCTACTTATAATGGTGGCTTAGGCCTCCCCCTACTTCAAAATTACAACTATGCCACACAACTGAGCCACGTTATTTTTTGGCATTCCCCCTGGTCTTAAAAAGTGGGTTGATATTGAAAGAGCACTATCTCCAGATCTCAGTCTAGACTCTCTCCCGTGGTACCCCATATTTACAGACCAGCCTTGGTTATACTCACCCCTCTATTCCCTTCACATTGACACCCTGGGATATGATCAACACATGCTTCTCTCTTTAAACTTATCCTTCCCCTATAATGTCTCTTCGGAGACATCCCTTATTTCCACCAGGGTTCTCTGATAAATGGGCTGCCCCCTGGCTATCGGCCAGAATAATCCATTTCATGCACATTGTTGGGCAATCAGCTTCATCCAAATTTGAAGACTTTCAAGAATGCTATAACCTCCCCACTGCCCTTCACTACCCTTACCCGCAGATCCACTCCTTTGTTCACACTCACTGTCACTCCAGAACTTTTTGCCAACCCTCACTTTTTGGATATCAATGCCTGTACTCAGTAGGTGATAGAGGTGCTATATTTGTGTTATACCACTTTATTTTGTCCTCCAAATCACCTCACAAATAACCTTTTGAAACAGCCTGGGAACATTACCTTGGAATATAACTTGACGATGAGGAATGGTCTCGCATCTGGCAACAGATCGCTAAAGCCTCCATTAATGTCAGCATTAGGGAAATGGCCTATATGGTATACAATGTACCCATTTATACTTGACCCCCAATAAACTACATTGTATATACCCCAACTGATCAGCTCAATGCTGGTGGGGCTGTGGCATGGTAGGCACATGTTTTCACATCCTGTGGGAATGCCCAGTGATTCAACAGTTATGGATAAAGCAGTAACCCTTATGGCAAATGTTACCTCCTGTTCTGTGCCCATGAATCATCTTTATTCCTTCTCCACATGCCCCTTCGTTCAGTGTCAAAATCAGAAAATAAACTGATCTTTCATATGTCCAATGCTTCAAAACTACTGATTGCCAAATTGTGGAAATCCCCCATACCTCCAACCAAGAGCACTTTAATTAATAGGTTGTGGTACATTTCCTCTGTGGAATATATCACATCCCTACTCAACAACACAGTATCCACGTACCATCACGTATGGGATCCATGGTACACCTTTCACTCTTCATCTCTACCTGGTATCCCCTCTTTACACCCTTTCCTCCTTCTAGCACTACCCCCACCCCTTCCACTTCTCACCTCCCCCTCAACTTCCTCTTTTTTCCTACTGGTTTCTACTAGGTATTATTTCATTTTTTTTCTTCTTTGTTTTCTTTTTCTCTCACTTTTACTTTTTCTCTCTATTTTCTATTATAATTATTATTTTTTGGTTCAATCATTTTTATTGAAATAGGGCTTTGTACATTTCAAATATAGAGAATCAGTAATAGTATAAATGTAACAGAAAGATAACACAGAAGAGATATTTCATAAAGGAATCTAGTTGTATTCACCAGGTCTCGTAGTGAAGTGTAGTACAATTTTAAGTTCAGAGGATGATAGGTCAAAGACCCACTATATTACTAAGAAGTTAAACCTCAAAAATAACAACGGGGGGAGAGACAAACAAAGACGAGACAGGATAAGGAGGAGAAGTACAAATAGGGGGAGCACAATCGGAACACCTTACATTATGTGCCATTATATAGTAGATGAGTAAACCAGCTATCAATTTACATTGCTGGGGGGATTTTAACCCCCCAAAAAAACAGTGAGACATGAGCTTGGTATCCAGAAACATACAAAAAGAAAAAAGGAGGCAATCAAAATCAAAACAGAGGTCAGGATAAGTTAACATAACTATATATCATCAAGTGACAAAGAGCTTCAAAGTGGGTGGCGTTCGTGACAAGAAAGCAGGAAGAATTCTCGTTTCAGTAATGGAAGTAGACATCTATCATAATACATCCTGATAATATTAAAAGTATGGAAAAAAGGAGGGGTTAAACCTTGCTCAAGTGGGGAGGGGGATCTAGAACAAAAGGGGCTGTTGTGTCAGATCAAGGGTGCATAGATAATACTTCCATTTCAAGACAAATTTATCATAGGAAAGAGAGGGATCTAATGCCAAAGAACGTCTGTCAAAGAGGAGTAATTGCAGCATTCTATTCTTCAGTTCGTATAGGGTCGGAGCTGAGCGTACTGTCCAGTGTGTTAAAATCAGTTTTTTGGACATGGTCAGTATGATTGTGAGTAGAGGTGTAATAGATGATGTGTCTGCCGGGAGTGTCCAATTTCTAAAATTCATGCAGAGGCATGCAAGAGGGTCAGGAATTAATGAGGTAGAAAGTAGTGTGTTAATGAAGACTAGAACCTTCCTCCAGAATTTGAGTATTTTTGAGCATGACCAGAAGCAATGAAAAAATGTATCATTTATCATTTTGCATTTGCAGCATTCACCCGTCTCAGAGGAAAACATGTATTTTCTCTGGGCTGGGGTGATATAAAGTCGATGTACAGTCTTAAAGTGAACTTCTTGGAGATAGGCTGACTGGAGAATTTTCATGGTGGTATGATGATGAGAAATTAATACCTGGGTAGTAGTAACTTCCGGACAGTCCGTGGACCAAGACGTAAGGAGAGGGGTAAGCGGATCTTTGTCAGTGGTGTCAAGAAGTAATTTATATAGAAAGGCTGTTTTATATGCTCCATTATGTAAAGTCAGGAAGAGTGGGAGTAAAGGGTCTGGGGGAGAGAATGAGAGGATAAGTGATTTAATGGTGTCAACATAATGTCGAGCTTAGAGGTACATGTAGAAGTTGGAGTGTGGGATATCATAAGTCTACCGTAGTAAGGTAAAGGTGAGTATTCGCCCTCCAGGATCAAATAATTTGGTGGCAAGATCTAGTCCTTTTGTGTGCCAATTTGAGAAGGAGGAGTTGTGCAGTGAAGGGGGAAAATTAGGGTTGCCGCAGAGAGAGATGTAAGGTGAGATTGCATGATTTCTATTCAGGAGTTTATTTATATGTATCCAGGCGTCATATGACCCCCTAAACAAAATATGATTCAGAATGTGGCGTGGGAGGAGGTGCAGGGGGGTATGTAATAGAGCGCTAGGTGAGAATGGGGAAAAAATAGCATCATCTAGAGAGCGATCTGTGTATGTAGATTTATTAAAAAGCCAGTCCGAGATATACCTAAAATGAACTGACAAGTGATAGAGAGTGAAATCTGGGATGCCCAGTCCTCACAGTCTAGTCGGGTGTGTTAGCTTAGATAATCTCATCCTGGGTCTCTTGCCGGTCCACAGAAACGAGGAGATCAGTGAATTTAACATTTGTACATCCGACTTTGGTAGGGGGGAAGGTATCATTTGGAGACAGTAAAAGATTTTAGGAAAAATTATAGTTTTGATTAGAGATGAGCGGGTTCGGTTCCTCGGAATCCGAACCCCCCCGAACTTCACGCTTTTTACACGGGTCCGAGGCAGACTCGGATCTTCCCGCCTTGCTCGGCTAACCCGAGCGCGCCCGAACGTCATCATCCCGCTGTCGGATTCTCGCGAGGCTCGTATTCTATCGCGAGACTCGGATTCTATATAAGGAGCCGCGCGTCGCCGCCATTTTCACACGTGCATTGAGATTGATAGGGAGAGGATGTAGCTGGCGTCCTCTCCGTTTAGATAGAGAGTGAGACACTTGATTTACTGGAGCATTAGGAGTACTCAGAGAGTGCAGAGTTTTGCTGATAGTTATACTAGTGGTGACCACCAGTTTTATTTATTATTTAATATAATCCGTTCTCTGCCTGAAAAAAAACGATACACAGTCACATACCATATCTGTGCTCAGCCTCAGTGTGCTGCATGATAATATCATCTATGTATATCTGACTGTACTGAGTAGTGCTCACTGCTCACACAGCTTAATTGTGGGGGAGACTGGGGAGCAGTTATAGCAGGAGTACATATTTAACAGTGCACACTTTTGCTGCCAGAGTGCCAGTGTGACTGACCAGCAGTGACCACCAGTATATTGTCTGCCTGAAAAAGTTAAACACTCGTGTGGTGTTTTTTTTTTTTATTCTATATATAAACGCATTCTGCTGACAGTGTCCAGCAGGTCCGTCATTAATTATATTTCTATCTTCTTCATACTAGTAGTTTAGGAGTCTGCAGTGCTGACAGTGTCCAGCAGGTCCGTCATTATACAATATATACCTGTCCTGCAGTAGTGATATATATATATTTTTTATATCATTATCATCCAGTCTATACTAGCAGACGCAGTACGGTAGTCCACGGCTGTAGCTACCTCTGTGTCGGCAGTCGCTCGTCCATAATTGTATACCTACCTGTGGTGGGTTTTTTTTTTCTATCTTCTTCATACTAGTAGTTTAGGAGTCTGCAGTGCTGACAGTGTCCAGCAGGTCCGTCATTATACAATATATACCTGTCCTGCAGTAGTGATATATATATATATTTTTTATATCATTATCATCCAGTCTATACTAGCAGACGCAGTACGGTAGTCCACGGCTGTAGCTACCTCTGTGTCGGCAGTCGCTCGTCCATAATTGTATACCTACCTGTGGTGGGTTTTTTTTTTCTATCTTCTTCATACTAGTAGTTTAGGAGTCTGCAGTGCTGACAGTGTCCAGCAGGTCCGTCATTATACAATATATACCTGTCCTGCAGTAGTGATATATATATATTTTTTATATCATTATCATCCAGTCTATACTAGCAGACGCAGTACGGTAGTCCACGGCTGAAGCTACCTCTGTGTCGGCAGTCGCTCGTCCATAATTGTATACCTACCTGTGGTGTTTTTTTTTCTATCTTCTTCATACTAGTAGTTTAGGAGTCTGCAGTGCTGACAGTGTCCAGCAGGTCCGTCATTATACAATATATACCTGTCCTGCAGTAGTGATATATATATATTTTTTATATCATTATCATCCAGTCTATACTAGCAAACGCAGTACGGTAGTCCACGGCTGTAGCTACCTCTGTGTCGGCAGTCGCTCGTCCATAATTGTATACCTACCTGTGGTGGGTTTTTTTTTCTATCTTCTTCATACTAGTAGTTTAGGAGTCTGCAGTGCTGACAGTGTCCAGCAGGTCCGTCATTATACAATATATACCTGTCCTGCAGTAGTGATATATATATATTTTTTATATCATTATCATCCAGTCTATACTAGCAGACGCAGTACGGTAGTCCACGGCTGTAGCTACCTCTGTGTCGGCAGTCGCACGTCCATAATTGTATACCTACCTGTGGTGGTTTTTTTTTTTTCTATCTTCTTCATACTAGTAGTTTAGGAGTCTGCAGTGCTGACAGTGTCCAGCAGGTCCGTCATTATACAATATATACCTGTCCTGCAGTAGTGATATATATATATTTTTTATATCATTATCATCCAGTCTATACTAGCAGACGCAGTACGGTAGTCCACGGCTGTAGCTACCTCTGTGTCGGCAGTCGCTCTTCCTTAATTGTATACCTACCTGTGGTGGTTTTTTTTTTTTCTATCTTCTTCATACTAGTAGTTTAGGAGTCTGCAGTGCTGACAGTGTCCAGCAGGTCCGTCATTATACAATATATACCTGTCCTGCAGTAGTGATATATATATATATATTTTATATCATTATCATCCAGTCTATACTAGCAGACGCAGTACGGTAGTCCACGGCTGTAGCTACCTCTGTGTCGGCAGTCGCTCGTCCATATTTGTATACCTACCTGTGGTGGGGTTTTTTTTTCTATCTTCTTCATACTAGTAGTTTAGGAGTCTGCAGTGCTGACAGTGTCCATCAGGTCCGTCATTATACAATATATACCTGTCCTGCAGTAGTGATATATATATATTTTTTATATCATTATCATCCAGTCTATACTAACAGACGCAGTACGGTAGTCCACGGCTGTAGCTACCTCTGTGTCGGCAGTCGCTCGTCATCCATAAGTATACTAGTATCCATCCATCTCCATTGTTTACCTGAGGTGCCTTTTAGTTGTGCCTATTAAAATATAGAGAACAAAAATGTTGAGGTTCCAAAAATAGGGAAAGATCAAGATCCACTTCCACCTCGTGCTGAAGCTGCTGCCACTAGTCATGGCCGAGACGATGAAATGCCATCAACGTCGTCTGCCAAGGCCGATGCCCAATGTCATAGTACAGAGCATGTAAAATCCAAAACACCAAATATCAGTAAAAAAAGGACTCAAAAATCTAAAATAAAATCGTCGGAGGAGAAGCGTAAACTTGCCAATATGCCATTTACCACACGGAGTGGCAAGGAACGGCTGAGGCCCTGGCCTATGTTCATGGCTAATGGTTCAGCTTCACATGAGGATGGAAGCACTCATCCTCTCGCTAGAAAAAAGAAAAGACTTGCGGCAAAAGCACAGCAAAGAACTGTGCGTTCTTCGAAATCACAAATCCCAAAGGAGAGTCAATTGTGTCGGTTGCGATGCCTGACCTTCCCAACACTGGACGGGAAGAGCTTGCGCCTTCCACCATTTGCACGCCCCCTGCAAGTGCTGGAAGGAGCACCCGCAGTCCAGTTCCTGATAGTCAGATTGAAGATGTCAGTGTTGAAGTACACCAGGATGAGGAGGATATGGGTGTTGCTGGCGCTGGGGAGGAAATTGACCAGGAGGATTCTGATGGTGAGGTGGTTTGTTTAAGTCAGGCACCCGGGGAGACACCTGTTGTCCGTGGGAGGAATATGGCCATTGACATGCCTGGTGAAAATACCCAAAAAATCAGCTCTTCGGTGTGGAAGTATTTCAACAGAAATGCGGACAACATTTGTCAAGCCGTGTGTTGCCTTTGTCAAGCTGTAATAAGTAGGGGTAAGGACGTTAACCACCTCGGAACATCCTCCCTTATACGTCACCTGCAGCGCATTCATCATAAGTCAGTGACAAGTTCAAAAACTTTGGGCGACAGCGGAAGCAGTCCACTGACCAGTAAATCCCTTCCTCTTGTAACCAAGCTCACGCAAACCACCCCACCAACTCCCTCAGTGTCAATTTCCTCCTTCCCCAGGAATGCCAATAGTCCTGCAGGCCATGTCACTGGCAATTCTGACGAGTCCTCTCCTGCCTGGGATTCCTCCGATGCATCCTTGCGTGTAACGCCTACTGCTGCTGGCGCTGCTGTTGTTGCTGCTGGGAGTCGATGGTCATCCCAGAGGGGAAGTCGTAAGACCACTTTTACTACTTCCACCAAGCAATTGACTGTCCAACAGTCCTTTGCGAGGAAGATGAAATATCACAGCAGTCATCCTGCTGCAAAGCGGATAACTGAGGCCTTGGCATCCTGGGCGGTGAGAACCGTGGTTCCGGTATCCATCATATACTGCAGAGCCAACTATAGACTTGTTTGAGGTACTGTGTCCCTGGTACCAAATACCATCTAGGTTCCATTTCTCTAGGCAGGCGATACCGAAAATGTACACAGACCTCAGAAAAAGACTCACCAGTGTCCTAAAAAATGCAGTTGTACGCAATGTCCACTTAACCACGGACATGTGGACAAGTGGAGCAGGGCAGACTCAGGACTATATGACTGTGACAGCCCACTGGGTAGATGTATGGACTCCCGCCACAAGAACAGCAGCGGCGGTACCAGTAGCAGCATCTCGCAAACGCCAACTCTTTCCTAGGCAGGCTACGCTTTGTATCACCGCTTTCCAGAATACGCACACAGCTAAAAACCTCTTACGGCAACTGAGGAAGATCATCGCAGAATGGCTTACCCCAATTGGACTCTCCTGTGGATTTGTGGCATCGGACAACGCCAGCAATATTGTGTGTGCCTTAAAAATGGGCAAATTCCATCACATCCCATGTTTTGCACATACCTTGAATTTGGTGGTGCAGAATTATTTAAAAAACGAGAGGGGCGTGCAAGAGATGCTGTCGGTGGCCAGAAGAATTGTGGGACACTTTCGGCGTACAGGCACCACGTACAGAAGACTGGAGCAACACCAAAAACGCCTGAACCTGCCCTGCCATCATCTGAAGCAAGAAGTGGTAACGAGGTGGAATTCAACCCTCTATATGCTTCAGAGGTTGGAGGAGCAGCAAAAGGCCATTCAAGCCTATACAACTGAGCACGATATAGGAGGTGGAATGCACCTGTCTCAAGCGCAGTGGAAAATGATTTCAACGTTGTGCAAGGTTCTGCAACCTTTTGAACTTGCCACACGTGAAGTCGGTTCAGACACTGCCAGCCTGAGTCAGGTCATTCCCCTCATCAGGCTTTTGCAGAAGAAGCTGGAGACATTGAAGGAGGAGCTAACACAGAGCGATTCTGCTAGGCATGTGGGACTTGTGGATGGAGCCCTTAATTCGCTTAACAAGGATTCACGGGTGGTCAATCTGTTGAAATCAGAGCACTACATTTTGGCCACCGTGCTCGATCCTAGATTTAAAACCTATGTTGTATCTCTCTTTCCGGCAGACACAAGTCTGCAGGGGTTCAAAGAACTGCTGGTGAGAAAATTGTTAAGTCAAGCGGAACGCGACCTGTCAACATCTCCTACTTCACATTCTCCCGCAACTGGGGGTGCGAGGAAAAGGCTCAGAATTCCGAGCCCACCCGCTGGCGGTGATGCAGGGCAGTCTGGAGCGACTGCTGATGCTGACATCTGGTCCGGACTGAAGGACCTGCCAACGATTACGGACATGTCGTCTACTGTCACTGCATATGATTCTCTCCCCATTGAAAGAATGGTGGAGGATTATATGAGTGACAGCATCCAAGTAGGCACGTCAGACAGTCCGTACGTATACTGGCAGGAAAAAGAGGCAATTTGGAGGCCCTTGCACAAACTGGCTTTATTCTACCTAAGTTGCCCTCCCACAAGTGTGTACTCCGAAAGAGTGTTTAGTGCCGCCGCTCACCTTGTCAGCAATCGGCGTACGAGGTTACTTCCAGAAAATGTGGAGAAGATGTTGTTCATTAAAATGAATTATAATCAATTCCTCCATGGAGACATTCACCAGCAGCAATTGCCTCCACAAAGTACACAGGGAGCTGTGATGGTGGATTCCAGTGGGGACGAATTGATAATCTGTGAGGAGGGGGATGTACACGGTGATGAATCGGAGGATGATGATGAGGTGGACATCTTGCCTCTGTAGAGCTAGTTTGTGCAAGGAGAGATTAATTGCTTCTTTTTTGGTGGGGGTCCAAACCAACCCGTCATTTCAGTCACAGTCGTGTGGCAGACCCTGTCACTGAAATGATGGGTTGGTTAAAGTGTGCATGTCCTGTTTATACAACATAAGGGTGGGTGGGAGGGCCCAAGGACAATTCCATCTTGCACCTCTTTTTTCTTTCATTTTTCTTTGCGTCATGTGCTGTTTGGGGAGTGTTTTTTGGAAGGGCCATCCTGCGTGACACTGCAGTGCCACTCCTAGATGGGCCAGGTGTTTGTGTCGGCCACTAGGGTCGCTGAGCTTACTCACACAGCTACCTCATTGCGCCTCTTTTTTTCTTTGCGTCATGTGCTGTTTGGGGAGTGTTTTTTGGAAGCGCCATCCTGCGTGATACTGCAGTGCCACTCCTAGATGGGCCAGGTGTTTGTGTCTGCCACTTGGGTCGCTGAGCTTAGTCACACAGCTACCTCATTGCGCCTCTTTTTTTCTTTGCGTCATGTGCTGTTTGGGGAGTATTTTTTGGAAGGGCCATCCTGCCTGACACTGCAGTGCCACTTCTAGATGGGCCAGGTGTTTGTGTCGGCCACTAGGGTCGCTGAGCTTACTCACACAGCTACCTCATTGCGCCTCTTTTTTTCTTTGCATCATGTGCTGTTTGGGGAGTGTTTTTTGGAAGGGCCATCCTGCGTGACATTGCAGTGCCACTCCTAGATGGGCCAGGTGTTTGTGTCGGCCACTAGGGTCGCTTAGCTTACTCACACAGCTACCTCATTGCGCCTCTTTTTTTTCTTCTTTGCGTCATGTGCTGTTTGGGGAGTATTTTTTGGAAGGGCCATTCTGCCTGACACTGCAGTGCCACTCATAGATGGGCCAGGTGTTTGTGTCGGCCACTTGGGTCGCTGAGCTTAGTCACACAGCTACCTCATTGCGCCTCTTTTTTTCTTTGCGTCATGTGCTGTTTGGGGAGTGTTTTTTGGAAGGGCCATCCTGCGTGACACTGCAGTGCCACTCCTAGATGGGCCAGGTGTTTGTGTCGGCCACTTGGGTCACTGAGCTTAGTCATCCAGCGACCTCGGTGCAAATTTTAGGACTAAAAATAATATTGTGAGGTGTGAGGTGTTCAGAATAGACTGAAAATGAGTGGAAATTATGGTTATTGAGGTTAATAATACTTTGGGATCAAAATGACCCCCAAATTCTATGATTTAAGCTGTTTTTTAGGGTTTTTTGAAAAAAACACCCGAATCCAAAACACACCCGAATCCGACAAAAAAAAATTCGGTGAGGTTTTGCCAAAACACGTTCGAACCCAAAACACGGCCGCGGAACCGAACCCAAAACCAAAACACAAAACCCGAAAAATTTCCGGTGCACATCTCTAGTTTTGATTACAGCAGCTCTAACTAGTAGAGACAGGGGGAGTTTAGTCCATGAATTTAGTTGGGTTTTAATTTTGGAGAATAGGGGTAAGAAATTCGCCTTATAGATCTGAAGGGGATCTTGAGTGATAAGGATACCCAAATATTTGATATGGGAGGGCTGGATTGTGAATTGTGCTAAAGTGGGGTCAGTGGCCAAGGACGGTGCTAAAGGACTGATAGGAAGAATTTCAGATTTGTGGACATTGATCTTGTACCCGGAAGTGGGTCCAAAGGAGGATACAATGGGGGAAATATACTAAGCTCCCGATTTTGACCGAGATGCCGTTTTTTCATCAAAGTGTCATCTCGGTAATTTACTAAACACTAATCACGGCAGAGATGAGGGCATTCGTAATTTTTTGCAAGTCCAAGTAAAAAATTACGAATGAATACACCATCGGTCAAAACGCGGCTGTTTAAGTATGAATCTCGGTCATTTACTAAGAAGTGCAAAGCAAAAAACAAACAAACACTGCCGTGAAAAATTACAACTCGTAAAAAAGTGCTAAAAAAAAACAGACCTTTTTTTTTTATTCGTGATTGGATAGGCATGCACGGATCCATGAGATCCGTGCATGTATATCAGTGGGAAGGGGTGGGAAAGTGCTTATTTTTTCCTAAAAAATTGCGTGGGGTCCCCCCTCCTAAGCATAACCAGCCTCGGGCTCTTTGAGCCGATCCTGGTTGCAGAAATATGGGAAAAAAAATGACAGGGGTTCCCCCATATTTAAGCAACCAGCATCGGGCTCTGCGCCTGGTCCTGGTCCCAAAAATACGGGGGACAAAAAGAGTAGGGGTCCCCCGTATTTTTAAAACCAGCACCGGGCTCCACTAGCTGGACAGATAATGCCACAGCCGGGGGTCACTTTTATATAGTGCCCTGCGGCCGTGGCATCAAAAATCCAACTAGTCACTCCTGGCCGGGGTACCCTGGGGGAGTGGGGACCCCTTAAATCAAGGGGTCCCCCCCCCAGCCACCCAAGGGCCAGGGGTGAAGCCCGAGGCTGTCCCCCCCATCCAATGGGCTGCGGATGGGGAGGCTGATAGCCTTTGTTGTAAAAGAAAAGATATTGTTTTTAGTAGCAGTACTACAAGTCCCAGCAAGCCTCCCCCGCATGCTGGTACTTGGAGAACCACAAGTACCAGCATGCGACGGAAAAACGGGCCCGCTGGTACCTGTAGTACTACTACTAAAAAAATACCCAAAAAAAGACAAGACACACACACCGTGAAAGTATAATTTTATTACATACATACACACATACATACATACTTACCTTAAGTTCCCACGCAGGTCGGTCCTCTTCTCCAGTAGAATCCAAGGGGTACCTGTTGAAGAAATTATACTCACGAGATCCAGGTGTCCAGGCTCCTCGGGAAATCCAGGGGTAATCCACGTACTTGAAAAAAAAAAAAAAAAACGGTGTCCCGACCACGAACTGAAAGGGGACCCATGTTTGCACATGGGTCACCTTTCCACGAATGCCAGAAACCCACTTTGACTTCTGTCTAAGTGGGTTTCTTCAGCCAATCAGGGAGCGCCACGTTGTAGCACTCTCCTGATCAGCTGTGTGGTCCTGTCCTCACTGACAGGCAGCACACGGCAGTGTTACAATATAGCGCCTATGCGCTACATTGTAACCAATGATGGGAACTTTCTGCCCTGCGGTTGACCTAAAGTGACGTCACCGCTGAGCAGAAAGTTCCCATCATTGGTTACAATGTAGCGCATAGGCGCTACATTGTAACACTGCCGTGTGCTGCCTGTCAGTGAGGACAGGACCACACAGCTGATCAGGAGAGTGCTACAACGTGGCGCTCCCTGATTGGCTGAAGAAACCCACTTAGACAGAAGTCAAAGTGGGTTTCTGGCATTCGTGGAAAGGTGACCCATGTGCAAACATGGGTCCCCTTTCAGTTCGTGGTCGGGACACCGTTTTTTTTTTTTTTTTCAAGTACGTGGATTACCCCTGGATTTCCCGAGGAGCCTGGACCCCTGGATCTCGTGAGTATAATTTCTTCAACAGGTACCCCTTGGATTCTACTGGAGAAGAGGACCGACCTGCGTGGGAACTTAAGGTAAGTATGTATGTATGTGTGTATGTATGTAATAAAATTATACTTTCACGGTGTGTGTGTCTTGTCTTTTTTTGGGTATTTTTTTAGTAGTAGTACTACAGGTACCAGCGGGCCAGTTTTTCCGCCGCATGCTGGTACTTGT
Organism: Pseudophryne corroboree; assembly: GCF_028390025.1. Lineage (NCBI taxonomy): Eukaryota > Metazoa > Chordata > Amphibia > Anura > Myobatrachidae > Pseudophryne > Pseudophryne corroboree. The sequence goes on along the minus strand of NC_086444.1, from coordinate 542,264,792 downwards.
GGTTCTCCAAGTACCAGCATGCGGGGGAGGCTTGCTGGGACTTGTAGTACTGCTACTAAAAACAATATCTTTTCTTTTACAACAAAGGCTATCAGCCCCCCCATCCGCAGCCCATTGGATGGGGGGGGACAGCCTCGGGCTTCACCCCTGGCCCTTGGGTGGCTGGGGGGGGACCCCTTGATTGAAGGGGTCCCCACTCCCCCAGGGTACCCCGGCCAGGGGTGACTAGTTGGATTTTTGATGCCACGGCCGCAGGGCACTATATAAAAGTGACCCCCGGCTGTGGCATTATCTGTCCAGCTAGTGGAGCCCGGTGCTGGTTTTAAAAATACGGGGGACCCCTACTCTTTTTGTCCCCCGTATTTTTGGGACCAGGACCAGGCGCAGAGCCCGATGCTGGTTGCTTAAATATGGGGAAACCCCTGTCATTTTTTTCCCCATATTTTTGCAACCAGGATCGGCTCAAAGAGCCCGAGGCTGGTTATGCTTAGGAGGGGGGACCCCACGCATTTTTTTTTATTATTTTACAGTGTTTAATTAAAATAAAAAAATAAAATAAACCCCAGCACGGATCACACAGATCCGGCCGAGATTGATTGTAAAAAAAGTCGGCAGTGTTTTGCTAATCACTGCCGTAAAAATAGAAAAAAAACCACGAATGACATCGACATCGGAACAAAAGAAAAACCCGAATACGACAGCTTAGTAAATTAGTCGTAATCAATTCAAAAAGTTGCAGTTTTACACTTTCGATGTCATTCGTGATTGAACTTTGACCTGAAACGGGAAAATACGAATCTTAGTAAATTTACCCCAATGTCTATGATTACCAGTATAGAGACTAAAGGGTTGGACACAAAGAGCAACATGTCATCTGCGTAGAGAGCAAGTTTCAATTCAGTATTTGCGAGGGGGATACCTGTGAAATCAGTAGATGACCGAAGAGCAAGTGCTAGGGGTTCTAGGGCAATGGCAAAGAGAAGGGGGGAGAGAGGACAACCTTGCCGTGTGCCTTTTTTGATCGGGAAGGGAGGAGATAAGTAGCCATTACAGGCAATTCGGGATGAGGAATTGGTATATAAAGTCCGAATGAAGGATATGTATTGGTCAGGAATTTTAAATTTGGTAATAGTGTCAAATAGATGTGGCCAATGGACGAGATCGAAGGCCTTCTCGGCGTCAATCGATAGAATAAGATTGGGGGAGTCAGTAGATGTCACAGAGGTTAGCTTTTGGATAGCCGCCATAACTTTGCGGACATTGCGTACTGAGTGTCTGCCCTTAATAAAGCCGGTCTGGTCCTGATGGATTATATGGGGGAGGAGGGGGTTAAGACGTTCTGCCAAAATCTTGGTTAGGATTTATAATCACAATTCAGTAGTGAAATGGGGCGATAAGAGCCAGGATTGGAGAGGTCCCTGCCCGGTTTAGGAATCACTTTGATAATTTCAGAATTAAAATATGCAGGGATATTTTGGTTAATCAAAATATGATTAAAAACCGATTCAAGAACCGGGGTTAGTTTATCAAGGAAAAAATCTGTAGAATTCCCCAGAAAATCCATCAGGACCAGGAGCCTTGGCAGGTTTGAGTGACTTAATAGCCTTACTTATTTCAAGAGTGGAAATAGGGGCAGTGAGGGAGTCTGCGAACTCCGTCGACAATTGTGGATAAGTGAGTTGGGACCAGGTATTGGTCAGTTTACGTTCGTCCATTACAGGCGAAGTTATAGGAGGGATGGTAGGAGTAGGTTTGGGGGGGGGGGGCGTAAATGTCTGTATAGAAGGCTGTCATAACCTGAGAGATTTGTGCAGTGGAATTAGTGATGGAGCCAACTTGTAGTTTGAGGGGGTGGACAATCATCGGTGCCCTAGTGCCATTGTGGATGTTGGTGAGTAATTTACTCATCTTATTACCGAATTTGTGAAAGCGAGAAGGAGAGGAGAAATTCATCTTATCAGACATGGACTGAAGTAATTCCTCAAGAAGGGACTTGGCAGAGAGATACTTGGAGCGTGTAGTAGTGGTAGGTGTCTGGACATAAGAAGCATAGGCGTCAGTCAATGATTCTTGGAGAGTGGTATAAGAGTGAGAGAGTCGTTTTCGTAAGGAAGCCTCAAAGGCCAAAAAAGAACCTCGCAGCACTGATTTGGCCGTCATCCAATAGAGTGAGGGGTCTGTAGCTAGAGTGGTCTTATTATGGATATGAAAATCAGTCAATGCCTGATCTAAGTGTTCTCGAAACTTCAGGGAGCTAAGGAGATAGGCTGGGAATCTCCATGTTCTATATGGGGACAGCTCTTTTTTCGTGTAGAATGAGAAAGTGACAAGTGCATGGTCAGAGAGTATGATAGGATGTATGTTTGCATCTTGAACTAGGGGAAAAAGAGAGGAAGAGGGAAAAATAAAATCTATGCGAGACAGAGTGTGGTGCGCTGCAGACAGGCAAGTAAATTCTCTCTGGGTTGGGTGTAGGGCCCTCCATACGTCTATTAATTGGAGAGTTTTTAACAGTGAAGGAATCCCCAGGGAGGGGGATGGGGTACGCAGTCTTCGCGTGGAGGATCTATCAAGAGTAGGGTGAGCAGTCAGGTTGAAGTCGCCACAGAGAATAATGGGGGCAGACATGTGTGGGAGGAGTAATTTAATGAGCTTCTGGAGGAAGGATCTAGAATAGACATTGGGTGCGTAAATAGAGGCAAGAGTGTACGTCGCGTTGAATAATGAGAAAAAGACTATCATTATCCTGCCGTCAGGGTCAGAGTAAGTGGACAGTATTTCTATAGGTAGTGATTTGGAACTTAAAATTACAATTCCTCTGGATTTGGAGTTATAGGGGGCAGAGGCCAGAATTTTCCATTTAAGCATTTGGAGTTTCAAAATCTCAGGGGGTAAAAGATGTGTTTCTTGGAGACATGCAATATCTATAGACTGTTTATGTAAATATAATAAAACCTTACGGCGTTTAGCCGGAGAGTGGATGCCACCGACATTGAAGGAACCTATCTTCAGCTCAGTCATATGTGTCTGGATGAGAGCGCAATCCGTCCATCTGGACATGACCCTGTCGGAGCAAAATGGTGGTGAACCTAAATGAGGACAAACACGAGGAGAGAAAAGGAGGGGAAAACATGCAAAGACAAGACATGGGGAATATAAGAAAACATAACAATAGCACAATCAACATGCCAGGTGTCCAAAGGACATAAATGACATTCCGCAAATGTAACAATAGGTATAACTGTGGGCTTATCCCATAGAAAGGGATAGCAATAGACAACTGTAGATACCGGGGCATGACAGGTGCCTAGGGACCCTGTAAAAAGGACTACCGTAATGGACCTAAACATCAATATTGGGGAGAAGCATAGGCTCTGGGTCATATTGAATTAGGGGAGAGATTATAAGGAAGCATAGACCAAAACAAAAAGGGGGGGGGGAGAGAGAAGGGCTAAAATAATAACCGGTAGAAATATATATGCATCACACAGTAACTGAGAAAAAGCGGAGTTTTAAACAAAAAAGAGACAGTTCTGGGGGTGGCAAGAGTTCAAGCAGGGGTGTCAGTGATGTCAGCAGTGGAATCCTCGCGGTCATCAGATAGGAAGGCGTGTGCATCTTCAGGCGTCGTGAAGTCATAGTGGGTGTCATTTATGAAGATCCTTAGTTTAGCCGGATAAATGAGGGCAAATCGTCGATTCATGGAGACTAGCTTCGAGCAGATAGGAGAAAAGGATTTACGCATACGTGAAAGTTCCACAGAGAAGTCCTGGAAAAGGCGTAGTCGTTTTCCTTCCCACATAAGATTCTGGATCTTTCGAGATGCTCTCAAGAATGCCACTTTGTGAAGATAGTTTAAACATTGGAATAATGTGACCCTAGGGCGTGATTCATTCGGGCGGGGAGGCGGGCCGACTCGATGAACTCTCTCCACCACCAGATCTTTACATTCATCTTCAATGCTTAGTAGCTTGGGTAGGGTTACAGAAACAAAAGAAGCCAGTGCTGGACCTTTAACATTTTCAGGGAGTCCCACCACCCTGATATTATTATGACGGGAATGATTTTCAGCGTCATCGAGTTTGTTCCATAATTGATTATTTCTTTCTGCAGCTTAATGTGCCAAATGCATATCATAACACAGCGCTCCTATGCGGTCTGAGACTCTAGTAGTAAGGTGCTGCAGCTGCTGAGAGATGTCAGCCACAGCCTTGGATAACAAAGGTGACATTGTGGATTTAATGGCGTCCACAATGTCGCCATACGTAGCGGGAGTGTCCGGGTTGCGGCGTACCTGCGGGAGGTCTGTGAGCTCCTGGGGTGAAGCCACCTTCTTGGAGGCTGGCGTGGACGGGGCCGAGGACACGTCCGGTGCCATGTTGGGATCGGCGCGGCACTTCTCCTGACGAGGTGGCTGCGGTTTCTGTGAGGCGCCCGGAGCCAGGTACTTGTCCATCTTGGGAGAGCGGGTGATGAGCCGGGTAGCGTTTGCTGTGTGTAGCCGAGAACGGCTACGTATTAGCGGGTGAGCGGGTCCCTAAGCGGAGCAGCGTTTTCAAGCTGCACTCCGCATGCAGCCGGAAGCGGAAGTCCATAATTATTATTTTTTGAGATACATTTATTGTTTCTCTAGCCTATTTATTTGTTGTTGCACTGTACCATCAGTGCGACAGTACTTCATACTTCTTACAGCTGTTATATTGTTGAATTTGTTATATTGTTTTTTTTCTACAGCTGCCTTATGTGACTGAATGTACTCTACACCTTAATTATTTTATAGTTGACTTTCTGTTCCAGTCATGTATTATTCATTATAACACTATAAAATAAAATAAATTGTTAAAATAAAATATTAGACTTACAGACCGAAGACACACTAATTGATTATGTATTTATATGAGTAACTATTTTCCTAACACACTGTGCAACCAAGATGACAGTACTGTATGTATCACATCACCCTGGCTGAATTCTCTTATTGTCGAACTAAAATGTCCAAATACTTCTTAAAGCAACTTTTATTGGAGGGTTTGAATGCTGGCATACCTGGGTCGCAATTGGGTCTCTCTGTGCACACTGCGGCCCTTACAAAGTATGTGTTAAATCACTGATAAACACATACTGTGAGAAGATCAAGTTCGGGGTACCCTCTTCTGGAGTAGGAGGGCATGTTCTAACACAGAGCAGCTAGGAAACAGCACACCAATCTAGTTTTTTATTGGGGTTGTTTAAGCAATTTAGCCATAGCTAGTTTATTTTACAGTAAAAGTGGGCTTTCACTAAATTAAATAAGTTTCCTCTCCCAAAAAATGGTAGAACCTAATGCCCTACCACAAACATAGGTATATGCACAGTATTCATGGTCAAAATCAAAGTGTATCTTACCAGGCCTGCTGCCTGTTTTCCCAGGTAGTGAGACACCAAATAAAACCCAAATACGCATATAGGTCAGTAAACTGGGACAAATATATCTCCTGTGTACAACCTTACCAGTGCCTTTATCACAATATATACATAAAAATAGTAATGTTTTTCCCACAAAATAGCAGCTTGTATAATTGAGTTTTAATGGTTTTATCTTACCTATGAGCAAAGCTTAACAAAGCGACAGATTCCCTTGCTGAAGTTGGATACAGCTTACACCAGAAGATTCCCAAGCAACTTAATTTCCTGTAGCTTACATAAGAAGGTACAAATGGAGCCAAAACACAAAACCCGAAAAGTGTCCGGTGCACATCTTTACTCTGAATGCAATTCTAAGATGAGCACAAATCTAGATATGAATGCATTTTTCTGCACATGTGAAGTGTGCAAATGCACATATTCATGAACTGACAAAACTAATATTCATCCACCTCCATATCAGCCCCTAAATGTAATTTCTTATAGAGAGCTCCTATTTTTGCTGAAGTGGCATTGAAGGTTCTATGAAAGTTTTCTAATGGAAGTAGGGGCATGGATTGAGATGTATGCATAACTGAATCTTAATGTTTACTTGCCAACCCACATAATTAGGTACATGCTCTTCTTACAGGAGCAGGTCCCAAGTGGGTGTACACCTTGCTACAGTATAGCAGCTTGTCTCAAGAAGGCTTGTGATGTCTTGGCTTACAGTAACAGGTCTATGTGCTCAGGCTGGCCTCACAGGTTGTTTTTATATGCATTCATCATAGGCAAATCTTTTTACCTCTCTCAGACTGCAGAACATCTGGGATATGGCAGCGTCCTCTGCTCTGTGTAGCAGGTTTAACTTTGCCCCTGTTTGAGGACTCACCAAAGTGTCCTCACTTTCCAATTTCAATCTCTTCTTCACTTTAGCTGGTCACCACCACCTCTCTTTTCCACTTAAGAGCTCATAAGTTATGCCAACAACTCATCTCCTTTCCTTGGTTCTCAGCTCTCCCTTGGCTAGTGGTGTGTGGGACCAAGTTCTGCCTCTGTATTGCACGTGTCCAGTTGTCATACTGTTTGCCTGATAGTGTCTTGAGACATGTACTGTAGTTTCTGATCAGTGAGTCTGAGGCAGCCCAGCATGAAGCATCCATCACTAACTCTGGTACTGCCTGAGTTGGGAATCTGTGTTCCAAGGACTGCATTGTACAGCAAGAGGGGGTGAGTAGGACCTTAGACTTCTACCCCATCAAAGAGTATTTGCCCCAAACTAGATCACAGCTATTGGAGTATAAGGGATAGCTGTTGCCATTGGAATAGATGAGTGCAGGATCTTGGGCACTTACCCTGCCGGAGGACACAAGCTCCAAACTGGACCGCTACTAGTCAAGGACATGGACTAGCTGTGACCACAGATGCAGGTTTCTGATGTGCTAAATGACACATAAAACTCTGTACAGTACCTAGAGTCCTCTTTACCATCAGCATTAACACCACGTCATACCGTATGCTGGGAAGTACAGTGCAACTATTCAGAGGAACAATATAAATATTATATTAGCTGCAAAATTTCATGCCGGTTAGGTTATAAGTATATTAGTTCTCAGGACATTATTGGTGAGGCTATACCTTTTATTTGATTTACTATCCATGCTGGTCAGGCTTTTGAATCTGCTTTGTTTAAAAAAAAAAAATTAGCACCACCTTCCTTAAGTCATTAATGCAAAAAATAATTGTTATTTTGAACTTTACTAAATATAATGGACTTTTACATAATTGCAACTATTTTTTTTATATAAACTAAACCCATTTGGTTTGCATAATTTTATTCATAAACGTTTTATGAGAACCTGTTTAATTAAATTTACTATACAGTTTTAATGAAAACACATTGTCAATTGGTAATCTTTCAGAAAAATCCCCTATTCTACACCTATTTTGCCTCCTTGGTCATTTACAATAATTCGCCAAACATTATATCTATGTTATTATTTATATAAACAAGAAAAAGAAACATCATATCCTAGGACTGTATTGCATATTTTTATTTGCCGTTATCAGTTGTGCTGATAAGCCACCTTAGACAAGTGAATGAATACCTACCAGTCCTGCAATAACATCACAGACACTCACATCACCTTCCATTCTTCTAGGTACTTCACAGATACTGGCTCCATGGACACATGGAGCAGTAGTCTTCCCACTGGAGATAGTTATCTCTATATTGGCAAAAGTGTCAAGGTCCTTCCCATGCACCATTTCAAGGTGCATGTTAATGGAAGGAGGTACCCACAAGCCCCAGCCACTACACACAATAATGTTACATAAAATACATGTATACATTTATAAATAAATATATAAATACATAAATTAAAACTTCTCCTTGGCATAATCAAATGCACACCAGTTATAGAAATTCTAATGTCAATCAATATATAACAGATCTGGTCAAAACCATATATGCCTGAACATCTGGAATATACAAATACAGGAGCAATCCTGGGAACATGTTTATGAATGCCCTAAACACATGTACATACACTAGGTTTTTTTTGCTGGAGCCACATGGTTAGGGTCATGGTGGGAATTGAACCCTTGACCTCAAGGCTGTGAGGCAGTAATGCTAACCATTACACCATCTATACTGCCTAAATGAGCAACAGAAGTAGATTTCTCACACAGTGCAGAAGCAGGAAACACAATATGTGCTCTGTTGCATGTGGTATCAACAAACAGTGATGGCTCATCTGCAATATGACCTGCTTCTCTGCAGTTACGGCTAACAGATATTTGGGAGCCATAGTGGCTCATATTTATCCATACCAAAACAATAAGCCCAAAAAATTACCTGAAATTTATATTACCATACAGAAGAAATAAACAAATAGAATTTAATAAATATACAACAAAACAGTAATAAAAAAGCAAGCTCCTTCACTGTAACTCAATGTGTTTTGTTGCCTGCATCTTAGCAGAGATTGTAAAAAAGACTAAAAGGAAGCAGGAATTCTGAATTGACATTAGGATATTTTGAATAAAAAAGAAATCATACATTTGCCAATTCACTTGGAAAAAGAGAAAAATGCTAATTTGACATCAATACTGTTTGGTCAAATTCAAATAAGTCTCAGTAGAGTAAAACTTAGGTTATTCATAGATCTATAATAGCAGGTATAATATACAGTATCTGTATTGAATTAAAAGTATTATTGAATTACTGTACTATTTATAATATACTGTACAAGGGTGTTTAAAAAAAATGCTTGAAACTTTTCCGTCCTCACACATTGCTCATGGTGCTGTGGGGTCTGCCGGAATGTGCTTTATTATGATTAGCCATGAACCCTGTTTGTCAAAACAGTTCCACCCAAGACAGGATAGTTTTTCTTGGTGGTACAGGTCTCTGGAAATTGTCTTGGACCCCATTTTTATGGATGCCAGGGAAGGTCCACCATATCATTCTATCCTGCAACTTCAGAAATAATGTTCCACACACCAAGCATGCTCCTTGATAGCATACTGTGGCATAGCTGTCACTCATGTTAGAAGATACATAAGATACTATACACACACTAGTCTCAGTTACCTTTTTTTTAAACACCCTGTACAATTGTTTCAAAATGTAACAAAACATTGATAAATGTGTACCTTCTCTAAATTGTGCAAGTAGTAAATCTGAATTTAAATCTGCAAGGAGTTCATCTGAATGATTTGTGCATTTAACAAGAAAATATAAAATTAATGTTTACATTAAGACCAAATAAGTACAGTTAACCACCTACTGTATCGGTTCAGCTGCAATTCTAGGTCTAGGTTTTGTAGTCTTTCATTAAAGCATATCTGACTCATCACCCAACTATCATATTGATCAGTACAACCCAGAGAGAATATTGTTATGTGTAGTCTTCTTAAAGTAAAACCAGATTTCCTTATTGTATCAACTTGTTATCTTGAAAAGTGCCATTATTACATAAAAGGGTATTATTACAGATTATGATGGGATTATATGTTCTCATGGCTACTTAGAAAATGTTCCTTTTTCCAAATCATTTCCTAAAAGCATTTTCTGACAAACACAAAAAGGCTTTTAGATAGAAATAGAATACTTTGATTTCCAGAAAAACAGGATCCAAAAGAACCAAACATACTGTACTTTTTGATACCTTTTATTTTAACTTGAATTATTGCTTCCATAGCACAAAAGTTTCCCTCTGCCAGTGTAATGCCAATTGTGAAACATACAGGTAATTAAAATAGGAATCCCTCATTTGATTTTAAAACATGATGTTTTATTATATTATCTTGACTGGGGCCTATTTAGGGCCTAGGGAATGGATGAAGGAAGGGCCCACATACTGCGAATATGGATCATCAAAGTTTCGCTCACGACTGAACAAAAGCAGTGCTATGAAATTTATATATAGAAAATAGGGGTTCTTACACACTATGCAATAGTTACCTGCTGTACAGTTACCTGCAGCACAACAATGTGAACACAGCTAGAACACCTATTATCATAGAGACCATTGATCCTTATGATAAATGTTCCTTCCATGCTCAGTAAAATACTGGAAGCAACTGAAACAGAATATAACTTGCTCCAGGAACATCAGCACAGGAGGGACAATGTAAAATACAGTAACCATAGAGACCAGATATCTGTACAATGACATGCATTATAGTTGCACCTAGTTTGTGGTAAACACGTAAAAGGTTATTGCTTAAAGTTCACAGAAACAATGTTTGCTCTTCTAATACAGTACATTTTAAGCCAGGAGCTCATGTGGGGTCTATCATTACAGAATAATCATGAATCAAAAACCCCGTGCCAAATGCTAAAAAAGACTCAGGTTCACTACATTACAAATACAAATGAACTGATTGCAACATAAATATCAAAGCAGATAACTTAGTGCAAAACTTAAATATTGTGTAATTATTTGCTTGACTCTTGAGTTTCTTACTATTAATTTATTGGAGCAGTTTGGCTTTTCATCTTACAGTGCAGTTTTTCGGGGTACGCTTTCCAGGAGAGTCTACCATAGCACCTTTTAGGAGGAAATTTGGTATCTGATAAAGGTAGGTATCAAGCAAATGCAGAGATGTGTTCAGTTGATTTACTGATGGTCGGCATGCTCAATGCGCTTGTCACAGGTTTTATTCCAACTCTATGGGTGTCGTGGACACCCACGAGTGGGAGTAGCCCCTGTGAGCCGGGATTCCGGTTGTCTGTATTGTCAGCAGTCAGGATTCCAGCATTGGTATCTTGACCACTGGGATCCCGACTGCTGCCAAATTAATCACATCCCACAGGGATACCCATCATAGCCATACCCTTAAACCCTTTTTAGCAGGTACAATACCTTTTCTTTTCTGGTCTGTACCAATTATTGGCTCTCCAAACTTCCATTGAAAGTATAGGAAAAGGGGCATACCCCTGCCCACTTTACCTGTGGCCATGCCCCTTTCCTAATTTGTACCGTTTTTTATGTGTAAAATGTTGGAGAGTATGCATAGCAGGCTTATAAACTTCCGTCAAGTCTTTGGGACAAATGTAATAGCCTGCAAGTTCCAGCAAATGCTGATATTTAGTTGATTTAACAACACAATTTAATGTGGCTTTTTTTTTAAAAAAGATAATGTAAAAAAAAAAACTAATGCTGCCAATTTGGCTTCTAGATTGCCAAATTTCTGCACTTGCTGAAACTCATGGACTATTACATTATGAAAATATGTAGACTTATTTTATTTTTCTATAGAGTGTCTGTACTCAATGGAAGAACACTGTAGCCATGTGGCGCATAATGTGGCAAAATGTGCATTACTGTGTGAAGCGTTATGTGATGTAAGGAGGATTACTGTGTTGGGTGTAATGTGGTGCAATGGGCATTACTGTGTAGGCATAATGTGGCGTAAGGGATATTACTGTTTGTGTGGCATAATGTGGCACAATGGGTATTTCTGTGTGAGGCTTAATGTGGCACAATAGAAGTACATTCCTGTGTAGGGCATAATGTGGTGCAATGTGCATTACAGAGTATGGCATAACGTGGCAGAAGGGACACTAATACTGTGTGGCATAATGTGTATAAGGGGCACTACTGTGGTACAGTATTAAAAGTATATATTAAATGCATTTTTCTTTCATGGAATTAAAAGATTCTGAGTGCTAACTTCATTCCTCTTGTATTATATATATATATATATATATATATATATATATAGTATCCACAGGCAGCCGGCACTCAAATAATTAGACAAACTGGGCTCAGGTGCTCCATCCAGAAAATAATAAACAGTTCCCAGAAAGCAGACGGCCCTCAGAGGCTTGAAGAAATAAGTATAACAGGCTGTATTTGAGATCGACGTTTCGGGGTGCAATCCCCTTTCTCAAGATTCCATCACAGCATAACAGGCATGACAACAATGGTGCAAAAACTTACCCTATATGTACCCCAGCACATCGTGTGCCACGGGCTCCCGCCAGCGTCCGCTTCCCCTGGCGCGTTTCCGCCACTCCCAACGTGACTTCCGGTCCATGCGTTCCACATGACGGTGGAAGTCCGAACTGCGTTCCACCTGTTCCTACGGCAATGCCATTGGGACAAGGCGGTGCAGCGCTTCCATAGCCGGCCCAGTAACAGCGCAGCCTTCGCTGAGAGTCGGGTAGCATGTTCCATGGGTCACAATAGCTGTAGCGGTCGCACCATACCCTCCACCTTAGTGACATAAAGAAAAATTAAAACAATCAATAAAAAAGCAGAGTGTATAAACTTAATTAACTACAGAAAGACATCAGTAGCACTATGGCTAAAGCTTCATAAAACACCAATGACAGCCTACATGATTATTATAATGAGTGTTTAACCCTTATATAATAATAAGCTACAAGTCAGAATAGAACATAGCATTAAGTTATAGAATTCCAGTTAATTCTTTCATTGAGGCCATACGGTTGTATACAATTAAGCCTAAAAATCCAGCTAGTTTCAAGATTCAACAATTTTCTGGCTCTATCGCCACCTCTAATTGAGTCCTTCACCTGATCTATAATAAAATATTTCAAGGAGGATAAACAATGTCCCTGTGTTTTAAAATGTCTCGCAACGGGTTGGTCAATTTCTTTACCCGAAAGGGCAGCTTTTATAGCGCATCTGTGTAGAGCTCACGGAACTTTCGGATAGTTTGTCCCACATAATAAAACCCGCATGGGCACACAATGATGTATACCACATGCGTCGTGGTGCATGTCAACACATGTCGGATGTTGTAGACCCTCTCGTTGTGAGGATGTTTAAATGTCTTGGTGCTGACCATAAACTTACAGGTTTCACATTGTGCACATTTATAACAACCCGGGGCCTTAAAGTACACATTAGGAGTTTGTGGCATGTTCATTCCCGTAATGTCCGTGTGGACCAAAAAATCCTGTAGGTTGCGTCCACGTCTAAATGCTGCCACCGGACGTATATTTTTCATGCCCGGCAGGTTGCCGTCAGACTTTACAATGGGTTACAGGGCTTGGGAGGCACGTCTAATAATGGGACTTGCTGTAGTATAGTCACTTACCCACGGCATAATCTTCTTATTATCCTTAACCTTAGTACTCAATAATTCTTCACGTTTTAAGGACAACACTTTTTGTTTGGATTGGAGAAGTCCCTTCTGATCGTAGCCCCGTGCTACGAATTTAGTAATTAGATCATCCAGCAGCTTGGGTACCAGAGTCGAATCGCTGGTTATTCTGGCCACCCTCACCATTTGGGAGAATGGGAGTCCCTTCTTCAATGCTTCCGGATGGTGGCTGGATGCCGCTAGAATTCCGGTCAGTGGGCTTATAATAAATTTATGTAGACAGGATACCATCTTTAACTTGAACCCTCACATCTAGGAACTGAGCAACTTCATCACTGTATGTATATGTGAATTTAATGGCATTATTACGTGCATTAATGGATGTCATCATCTCCTCAAAACCATGTACACCACCTGACCATAACAGAAACACGTCATCTATATAACGAGTGTATAATAATATATGCTGCGCAATGTTCTCATCTGCAAAGAACAATTTCTCTTCTTGCGCAAACATATATATATTCGCGTATGACGGTGCAACTGAAGATCGCATGGCACAGCCCTGTTCTTGTCGATAGAATTTTCCATCGTACAGAAAAAATGTTTGATGTAAAGTCAAGGATAGTAGTTGGAGGAACAGCTTCTGATCAAACACATTAGCAGATAGATGTTCACTTAAGAACAACTCCATCGCTTCAAGGCCCTCCTCGTGCGGGATGGACGTATAGAGGCTGCAAACATCCAGACAGCAAAGTAATGTATTGGGCGGTAAGTCCTTAAAGTTTAACAGAAGATTTAAAAAGCTGGTCGTATCCTTCAAGAATGCTTTTTTTCGTGGAAGTAGTGGCTGCAGAATATAATCCAATAGATGTGAAATTGGTTGGTACCCTCTTGTAACGGATGGTTTAAACAACAGCTGAAAGTAATGAAGCGGCACTCGGAGTCTATTAGAAGCTATAAGGGCTGAAAAAGGGCCATGTAAGCCCCAAAACGTTGGTCCTTATGGAGTGATTTTTCAATAAACCTTATTGCTTCTAATAGACTCTGAGTGCCGCTTCATTACTATATATATTAGAGATGTGCACCGGAAATTTTTCGGGTTTTGTGTTTTGGTTTTGGATTCAGTTCCGCAGCTGTGTTTTGGATTCGGACGCGTTTTGGCAAAACCTCCCTGGAAATTTTTTGTCGGATTCGGGTGTGTTTTGGATTTGGGTTTTTTTTTTTCAAAAACCCCTCAAAAACAGCTTAAATCATAGAATTTGGGGGTAATTTTGATCCTATGGTATTATTAACCTCAATAACCATAATTTCCACTCATTTCCAGTCTACTTTGAACACCTCACACCTCACAATATTATTTTTATTCCTAAAATTTGCACCGAGGTCGCTGGATGACTAAGCTTAGCGACCCAAGTGGGAGGCACAAACACCTGGCCCATCTAGGAGTGGCACTGCAGCGTCAGACAGGATGGCACTTAAAAAATAGTCCCATAACAGCACATGATACAAAGAAAAGAGAAAAAGAGGTGCACTGTGGTCGCTGGAAGGCTAAGCTAAGCGACCCAAGTGGGCGGTACAAATAACTGGCCCATCTAGGAGAGGCACTGCAGTGTCAGATAGGATGGCTCTTAAAAAAATTGGCCCCAAACATCACATGGCCCATCTTTGAGTGGCAAAGGGTCTGCCACACGACTGTGGCTGAAATGACTGGGTGGTTTGGGCCCCCACCAAAAAAAGAAGCAATTAATCTCTCCTTGCACAAACTGGCTCTACAGAGGCAAGATGTCGACCTCATCATCATCCTCCAATTCCTCATCCCTTTCACTGTGTACATCCCCCTCCTCACAGAGTATTTATTCGTCCCCACTGGAATCCACCATCTCAGGTCTCTGTGTACTTTCTGGAGGCAAATGTTGGTGAATGTCTCCACGGAGGAATTGATTATAATTCATTTTGATGAACATCATCTTCTCCACATTTTGTGGAAGTAACCAGCCGATCGCTGACAAGGTGAGTGGCTGCACTAAACGCTCTTTCGAAGTAAACACTAGAGGGGGGGCAACTTAGGTAAAATAAAGCCAGTTTGTGCAAGGGCCTCCAAATTGCCTCTTTTTCCTGCCAGTATACGTACAGACTGTCTGACGTGCCTACTTGGATGCTGTCACTCATATAATCCTCCACCATTCTTTCAATGGTGACAGAATCATATGCAGTGACAGTAGACGACATGTCAGTAATCATTGGCAGGTCCTTCAGTCCGGACCAGATGTCAGCACTCGCTCCAGACTGCCCTGCATCACCGCCAGTGGGTGGGCTCGGAATTTTTAGCCTTTTCCTCGCAGCCCCAGTTGCGGGAGACTGTGAAGGAGGAGCTGTTGACGGGTCACGTTCCGCTTGAGTTGACAAGTGTCTCACCAGCAGGTCTTTGAACATGTGCAGACTTGTGTCTGCCAGAAAGAGAGATACAACGTAGGCTTTAAACCTAGGATCGAGCACGGTGGCCAAAATGTAGTGCTCTGATTTCAACAGATTGACCACCCGTGAATCCTGGTTAAGCGAATGAAGGGCTCCATCCACAAGTCCCACATGCCTAGCGGAATCGCTCTGTATTAGCTCCTCCTTCAATCTCTCCAGCTGCTTCTGCAAGAGCCTGATGAGGGGAATGACCTGACTCAAGCTGGAAGTGTCTGAACTGACTTCATGTGTGGCAAGTTCAAAGGGTTGCAGAACCTTGCACAACGTTGAAATCATTCTCCACTGTGCTTGAGTAAGGTGCATTCCACCTCCTTTGCCTATATCGTAGGCAGATGTATAGGCTTGAATGACCTTTTACTGCTCCTCCATCCTCTGAAGCATATAGAGGGTTGAATTCCACCTCGTTACCAATTCTTGCTTCAGATGATGGCAGGGCAGGTTCAGGAGTGTTTGCTGGTGCTCCAGTCTTCAGCACGTGGGGGCTGAATGCTGAAAGTGGCCTGCAATTCTTCGGGCCACCGACATCATCTCTTGCACGCCCCTGTCGCTTTTTAAAAAATTCTGCACCACCAAATTCAATGTATGTGCAAAACATGGGACGTGCTGGAATTTGCTTACATGTAATGCATGCACAATATTGGTGGTGTTGTCCGATGTCACAAATCTCCAGGAGAGTCCAATTGGGGTAAGCCATTCTGCGATGATGTTCCTCAGTTTCCGTAAGAGGCTGTCAGCTGTGTGCCTCTTATGGAAAGCGGTGATACAAAGCGTAGCCTGCCTAGGAACGAGTTGGCGTTTGCGAGGTGCTGCTACTGGTGCCGCCACTGCTGTTCTTGCTGCAGGAGGCAATACATCTACCCAGCGGGCTGTCACAGTCATATAGTCCTGAGTCTGCCCTGCTCCACTTGTCCACATGTCCGTGGTTAAGTGGACATTGGGTACAACTGCATTTGTTAGGACACTGGTGAGTCTTTTTCTGGCGTCTGTGTACATTCTCGGTATCACCTGCCTAGAGAAGTGGAACCTAGATGGTATTTGGTACCGGGGACACACTACCTCAAGAAATTCTCCTAGTCCCTCTGAACTAACACCGGATACCGGATGCACGACTAACACCAACATAGTTGTCAAGGCCTGAGTTATCCGCTTTGCAACAGGATGACTGCTGTGATATTTCATCTTCCTCGCAAAGTACTGTTGGATAGTCAATTGCTTACTGGAAGTAGCACAAGTGGTCTTCCGACTTCCCCTCTGGGATGATGATTGACTCCCAGCAGCAACAACAGCAGCGCCAGCAGCAGTAGACGTTACACTCAATGATCCATTAGAGGAATCCCAGTCAGGAGAGGACTTGTCAGACTTGCAAGTGACATGACCTGCAGGACTATTGGCTTTCCTTTCTAAGGAGGAAATTGACACTGAGGGAGTTGGTGGTGTGGTTTGCAGGAGCTTGGGTACAAGAGGAAGGGATTTAGTTGTCAGCGGACTGCTTCCGCTGTCACCCAAATTTTTGGAACTTGTCAATGACTTCTGATGAATGCGCTCCAGGTGACGTATAAGGGAGGATGTTCCTAGGTGGTTAACGTCCTTACCCCTACTTATTACAGCTTGAACAAGGCAACACACGGCTTGACACCTGTTGTCCACATTTCTGTTAAAATAATTCCACACCGAAGAGGTGATTTTTTTTGTAATTTGACAAGGCATGTCAGTGGCCATATTCATCCCACGGACAACAGGTGTCTCCCCGGGTGCCTGACTTAAACAAACCACCTCACCATCAGAATCCTCCTTGTCAATTTCCTCCTCAGTGCCAGCAACACCCATATCCTCATCCTGGTGTACTTCAACAGTGACATCTTCAATTTGACTATCAGGAACTGGACTGTGGGTGCTCCTTCCAGCACTTGCAGGGGGTGTGCAAATGGTGGAAGGAGCCACCTCTTCCCGTCCAGTGTTGGGAAGGTCAGGCATCGCAACCGACACAATTGGACTCTCCTTGGGGATTTGTGATTGAGAAGAACGCACAGTTCTTTGCTGTGTTTTTGTTATCCTAACTCTTTTCAGTTTTCTAGCGGGAGGATGAGTGCTTTCATCCTCATGTGAAGCTGAACCACTAGCCATGAACATAGGCCAGGGCCTCAGCCGTTCCTTGCCACTCCGTGTCGTAAATGGCATATTGACAAGTCTACTCTTCTCCTCAGATGCTTTTAATTTAGATTTTTGGCTCATTTTACTGAACTTTAGTTTTTTAGATTTTACATGATCTCTACTATGACATTGGGCATCTGCCTTGGCAGACGACGTTGATGGCATTGAATCGTCTCTGCCATGACTAGTGGCAGCAACTTCAGCACTAGGTGGAAGTGGATCTTGATCTTTCCCTATTTCACCCTCCACATTTTTGTTCTCCATTTTTTTAATGTGTGGAATTATATGCCAGTAATATTATTATATCAATAGCAATGGCCTACTGTACTGTACAACTATATACTGTTAATCACCAAAATGCTGCACTGTACTACTATATATACTGCTCACAAAAATGCAGCACAGATATGGAATGAATACTTGCAGTGACATAGAGCTGCAAGATACAGCAATGGCCTACTGTACTGTACAACTATATACTGTTGGTCACCAAAATGCTGCACTGTACTACTATATATACTGCTCACAAAAATGCAGCACATATATGGAATAGATACTTGCAGTGACACAGAGCTGCAAGATACAGCAATGGCCTACTGTACTGTACAATTATATACTGTTGGTCACCAAAATGCTGCACTGTACTACTATATATACTGCTCACAAAAATGCAGCACAGATATGGAATGGATACTTGCAGTGACACGGAGCTGCAAGATACAGCAATGGCCTACTGTACTGTACAACTATATACTGTTGGTCAACAAAATGCTGCACTGTACTACTATATATACTGCTCACAAAAATGCAGCACAGATATGGAATGGATACTTGCAGTGACACAGAGCTGCAAGATACAGCAATGGCCTACTGTACTGTACAACTATATACTGTTGGTCACCAAAATGCTGCACTGTACTACTATATATACTACTCACAAAAATGCAGCACATATATGGAATGGATACTTGC
The DNA here is from genome assembly GCF_028390025.1 of Pseudophryne corroboree. Taxonomy (NCBI): domain Eukaryota; kingdom Metazoa; phylum Chordata; class Amphibia; order Anura; family Myobatrachidae; genus Pseudophryne; species Pseudophryne corroboree. The sequence continues at coordinate 542,246,225 of NC_086444.1, read as the reverse complement.
AGTGACACAGAGCTGCAAGATACAGCAATGGCCTACTGTACTGTACAACTATATACTGTTGGTCAACAAAATGCAGCACACTGAGCACAGATATTTGCAGTACACTGAGCACAGATATGGAGCTTTTCAGGCAGAGACCGTAGATATTTGTAGCACACTGAGCACAGATATTTGCAGAACACTGAGCACAGATATTTGCTGCACACTGAGCACAGATATGGAGCTTTTCAGGCAGAGAATGTAGCCACATCCTCTCCGTTCAATATCCAATGCACGAGTGAAAATGGCGGCGACGCATGGCTCTTTATATAGAATACGAATCTCGCGAGAATCCGACAGTGGGATGATGACGTTCGCCCGCGTTCGGGTTAACCGAGCAAGCTGGGAAGATCCGAGGCTGCCTCGGACCCGTGTAAAATAGGTGTAGTTCGGGGGGTTCAGATCTCAATGAACCGAACCCGCTCATCTCTAATATATATATATATATATATATATATATATACACATACACACATTATATATATATATATATATATATATTTATTTTACACACACACATATATATATATATATATATATATCTTATTACCAAAATTACACTGTTAGGTCCAATAGACAAAAGGATAGATCAAAACTGAGGGGAGATAATCATGAAAAATGAACACCAAAATGAGATAAAGGTGGGAGAATAAGAACATATAGTACCATACACTATAATCGACAGGAGAAAAATGTATCCCACACAAACAGATATGCACCCTAAGAGATGGGTATGCTGGTCCGACTGATGGCTCTCTGTATAGAGGGAATGTGAGGAAGAAAAGCTATTCCAATATCAGTACTAGAGATATGCCAAGTAGGGATCAATCTAGGGACACCACTTCTGGGAGGGTTTTTTTAGGGACTCGCACCAGACACAACAGTTGGGGATATCAAGACCACAGGAACATGGAACTAGGGGCCACCCCAAAATGCCAAGGAAACACAAGTCAAGAGGGAACAGAGGCGGTAGAAAGAAGGAAAAATCCAAGAAAGATCTAACTCTAGCAACAAATAAAAAGCCCTCTAATGTATTTAATTTATCAAATAAGGTGTTAGATGAGAGCCAGCTTTCTCTGCTTGGTAGAGGATTAAAGTTTTCACCAACAAGCGAACCTAACATCTTCGATTCATATGTTGATTTAAATAGGTATGAATGCACTTTGTGCTGTAAACATTTCTTTGCTAAATAATGCCTCACTGAGCAGAGACTACTCCATCCCAATTGTACTAGACAGTAATGATCACGCTTTATTGTCAACTTTGGGGAAGCTTTGGGAGAAAAATCATGTAGATTGTGAGACAATTTCTCCCCCAAAGAAAATATATGATATCACCAACTCTGGACAGTTTAAACTCAAGTTGGAGTTATTCCCTATAACTGCAAAAAGTAGTAGTATCAAAACTTTTTATAAGATAATTTTGGAGGATTTCAAGAATCTATGCACACAGGATAAAAAACGAATCTCCAATTTATCAAAAAAAGAAAAAAGAGCACTTAATATACTTACCAAGGATACATCGGTAATAATTAAAGAAGCCGATAAGGATGGGGGTTTGGTGATACTAAACTGTGATGATTATATAACGGAATCGTTGAGACAACTTAATGATAAACACTTCTATAAGATATTATCTACTGATCCTACTAGGGAGTTTTTACTTGAATTACATTCACTGCTGAATTTGGCATTGATCTCGGGGGTGATATCCAGAGAAGAAATGCAGTTCCTACTTCCTTCGTACCCTGTCATTCTTATTTTTTATTATTTGCCCAAAATCCACAAATCTCTTATCATTCCCCCTGGGCGACCTATTATTTCCAGTATTAATTTACTTACTTCTAATTTATCCTTTTACATAGATTCCTTTTTACAACCTCGGGTTTCCTCACTGAGGTCACATCTTAGGGACACCACTCATTTTTTAAACCAAATTCTTAATATCCAGTGGGAAGACACCTATGCCTTTCTAACACTGGACGTTAATTCTCTCTATACTAATATTCCACACATAAAAGATCATGAGGTTATTGCCAGGAGATTGTGGATGATGACCTCAGTGAGGAACATAGATCTTTTCTTTTAGATTGTATACAATTCATTCTCTCTCACAAATATTTTTTATTTAATGACACTTTTTATCTTCAGGTGATGGGGACGGCCATGGGGACCAGGTTTGCCCCCAGTTATGCAAATCTCTACATGGGGGAGCTTGAGCAAACCCTAGTGTGGGAGAGCGTCTGGGAGGTGAACCTGGTCTACTATGGCCATTATATAGATGATCTTTTTATTATTTGGGATGGGAATCTTCACTCAGCATCTGCCTTTGTTTCACATCTTAATTCTAATACTTATAATTTATCTTTCACTTAACATTATGACACCACCCAAGTTGATTTTCTGGATACCACTCTCAAGATTGACAATAAACAGATTGTCACTTCTAATTGCACTATGAGTGTCAATACAAATACATACTTGAATTATCAAAGTGCACATTATAAACCATGGAAAGACACCATTCCCAAAGGTCAATTCATGTGTCTAAGACACAATTGCATGTACCTAGAAACCTTTAAAGAACAGGCACAAAACATGCTTGATTCATTCAGGACATGTGGATATCCAGAAGAAATACTACAAAGGGCCTTTTCAGAGGTAGCAACTATGGATAGGAGTCTGCTTTTGCAACAACATAAAAAGAAAAATGAGAAGAAAATGGATCCTAATAATAATAATAATAATAATAATAATACCTGTGGTTGTGGCTTCCACTATGTTGGGAGGACCACTAGAATGTTGAAAACCAGGTTTATGGAACATACACAGAACATAATTAATAAAAGCTCTACACATAGTATACCACAACATTTTAATAATTTTCATGATAGTAAACCAGACAGCTTATTATTCATTTGTTTAGAATCTATACCCCAGACTAATAGAGGTGGTGATAGATTCATTATACCATGTAAAAGAGAGATATATTGGACACTACAATTTCACAGTTTGCACCCTGGAGGGTTGAATGAAATGCTTGAACGCAATATAGTATTGTAGTAGGTGCCTTGTAGAGTAAGATCATCTTGTGAGATGAAATACAATGGTTATGGCCCCCTATATTTAAAAAAAATGATTACTTAAACAATACAGTATGAGAGAAAGGAAAAAGGAAAAATAAATATAACCCTACTCTTTGTTTCTGTTTCTGCTCTTGTTTCTATCTGTCCGTTGGTGTTCCAATCCTCAATGAACTAACCTCTTTGCATGTCTAAATAACATGATTTTAATCTTTTCAATGCTGAAGAGTTCTCACAGCATTATATTAATATAATTATATCTTTATAGATAATGGTTTCGTATAAACAAACCTTTAGTGTATTTATAATGATTATTTCATTGGCAAGTTTATGATTGGATGGTGAATGTTATCATACTTGCCAGATACTATGGTTACTAAATTGGACCTGTCGATATATACTTTTACAACAAGTGGTTATCTAGTAAGACCTTTTTCATTTGTCAATCAGAGATCATGTGAGCGGTGTCCGGTCACATGACCCGCAACCAGGAACTTAATCTGATATTTCAATAAAGGGTTCCCTGGTCACGTGACCGGACTCTGGTATTATTACCATGGCAACCAGATTGGGCTGATGTCACAGTGGGGATGGGCTTTTGTTTGGATCTCTCTCACTGGTTGAGGCGGGATCACATGAACGGAACCCGGTCACGTGGCCCACAGCCAGGAACTAAGGTGAAGTACCTTTTGTTTGGCTTTCAATCACTGGTTGAGACTTGATCACGTGATCGGAACTCGGTCATGTGACCCGCAACCAGGAACTAAATAGTTTTATCTCAATAGGAGATGATTTGATCATATGGCCGGACTACAAGATCGTAATCCCCTCTGGCAATTGGTCAGCGGTAAACACGTGACCGGGTGCAGGTCATGTGACCACACATCAGTTTTTATTCAATTTTGTGAAGCCCTTCTAATTGTGGAAATGTTAAGGTTTTAAGGTATGTGTTTATGTCCTAAGTACAGGTGGGATTGCCTTTTTGCTTTACATTTTTCAATATTAGTGACGGATAGGATAAATGATGTTTAAACATGTGTCAGCAATTTCCCCCATTAGAGGGGTATATAAGTGTGCTCCGGAGACACCAGTCTTATACTGCTCATGCTTCTGAGGAAACTGGGTGTTGTTCTGCCCAGAGAAACGCGTCAAGCTTGCCTGTCACCATCTCCAGTCACCATCTATTGGATTTACATGGACTTACCTCTAAATTGAGGATCTATTGTATTCAGATGTGGAAACCCTGTTGCATGACATCATAGCATTTCTGCCAAGGAACTGCCAAGAGAGACTATCCTGACTGGGTAACATCCTGTATAAATTAACTGATTGAGAGGTTCTGGGAAATAACGCTTGCCCTATTTCTATGTTACATTACCATTAGTGGTGACAACAATAGTGAGATGGTGTAGTGGAGAACTTTCTCATCCATTTTATAGTTTTAATAAAATTTGTGAATCTTTTACCTATCCGTATATTCACTATTAATATAATATAAAATATCCTAATTTATATCTATATATATTTTTTTAAGTGTTTTGATTAAGATTATAGGATAAACAACAGCGCTGGTCTTCTTCCTTTTTCTTGTGCTTCATAATACAAATCGTTTGTGCAGCAATCTGGTTATTAGAATTGGTGAACTAGTTTTGGAGGGCAGGTGCCTGTCAGTAAAATATACTATAAATTATACTGTAAATTGTACTACAGGTTGAGTATCCCTTATCCAAAATGCTTGGGACCAGAGGTATTTTGGATATGGGATTTTTCCGTATTTTGGAATAATTGCATACCATAATGAGATATCATGGTGATGGGACCTAAATCTAAGCACAGAATGCATTTATGTTACATATATACCTTATACACACAGCCTGAAGGTCATTTTAGCCAATATTTTTTATAACTTTGTGCATTAAACAAAGTGTGTGTACATTCACACAATTCATTTATGTTTCATATACACCTTATACACACAGCCTGAAGGTCATTTAATACAAATTTTTTAATAACTTTGTGTATTAAACAAAGTTTGTGTACATCGAGCCATCAAAAAACAAAGGTTTCATTATCTCACTCTCACTCAAAAAAGTCCGTATTTCGGAATATTCCGTATTTCGGAATATTTGGATATGGGATACTCAACCTGTATAAATTATAGTAACTGAGAAGAGATATGTATCACCCATGTATTGTAGGAGCTCATCAAAATTTATTTTTTGGTAGGGTGTGACCTGCAGTATATAGTCGTGGTAAAGAAATTAAATTAAAATCTCCACAAACTACATGGACTCATTATTACTTGCAGCAAATTCAACAATCAACTTTTGAAAAATGGTGTAGAGTAAATGTTTGAAGCATGCAAATTACAGAAAACATATAGCATATTGTGAAGAGAAACACTGGCAATAACAAATAGACTCTCTGAGTCAGTCTGTATGGATGATACTTCTAAAAGTAGGAATATTATTGTTAGAATAACCACCCTATGTGCCTTAGGTGTATTAAGGGCAACTGCCACCAGTGGCCAATTCAGCATTAACCTTACAAAAGCTGAATATCTAGGATCAAACGCTATCCCAACAACCAGCATTTGCAGGTGCAAAGTAAGGGTAAGAATGAACAAATTAATATAATAATGCTTAATTACAGAAGCTGACCCATATAATGTGAAGCAAAAACCCATTTTGATGATTGAGAATATTTTTCAATATACATCATACATCTTATAAAGTGGAAATACATCAGAATAACACCAATAGTAAGGATAAAGGGCCTAATACAGTATAACACACTTCTGCACATGTGCGCACGCGTGAGGGCTTAAACTGCTATCATCCAGCATTCTATAGGCATCAATGCTTCTAATGGGGGGGGGGGGGGGGCGGTCTGGACAAAAGAGTTGTGGACCGTTTGTGTGGTGGTCTACAGTGGCTGCATGACATCACACGCAGGCGTTGTGATCTGAAACATGTCTTCCCAGTGACTGCCTTCACACTAGGCTGTGTAGGCAGGGGGCAACCCTTACAATGCAAGTGCATCACTGTATAGCAATGTGCTTGCATTTTAGTCAAGGGAAGGACCTGGCATGCAGCATGGCCTTGCCCTGTACTGGGTGGCCCCCCCGCATACTAGAGACATGAGTTGTTTTTCCCACAAAACTACAAATTCATGCTGAATTAGGCCCTAAATCATGAAATTATTTTTCAACAACTTAGCCCCCACAGTGTCAGTTCACCTCAAAATGATTATAGGGGGATAGCATAGTGTAAAACCATGAAATGATTAACTACACAAGATTATCATAGTAGTCGTTGACAATAAACACAGGCAGGAGGTCCGGTTCTGACTCTGGTGGTGAGGGGATGACAGGTGCGACTCTAAAGGGTGTCTGCAGCATGGGTGCTTTGTCTAGGGTGGGTGTCCCACTGGTCAGCACTCCCATCTGTCACGGGTAGTGGGCGCCGCCATGTTGGAGACCACAAGCTACCACTGAAGTACCAATGTCAAGAGGGGGCTGGAGCATTTCAGCCAATACTTCACTACCTGCTCTGTCAAATGGGCCTGGCTGAGACAGAGGGGTTGCCTGTGCAACAAGTCACTTACTTTGGAAAACAGCTTGTGCTCTGAGCTCCCAATACTTTTGCAGTTCCGCTCACAGTTCTGCTCTAAGCCTTGGTTAATTCTCTGCCGCCCTGTCTTGAAGCCCCAGCTCAAACCAGCTGGATAGAAGCATCCCATGTGTCTTCTGCAAACTTCCACCTATGTGGGGGATTGAAGTAGGGGCCCACCGCCAGTTCACTCCAGTTTCAAAGTGCGATACTCTTGATACGCCAGGCCTCAGCTCCAGATTCTGTTATCCTTTAAATCCGGTTCTGCTCTGCATAATAGCATTTAAAACCAGCCCAGATCTTCTCTGCATTCCAGCAATCATAAGTAGCTGGTACTGCTCCACATCCTGGCAATCCTGTAAATCTGGATCTACTCTGTATTCTAGCATACCAATAGCTGATACAGTGTGCTTCAGAGTTGCTTTCAGCTTCAGGAACCCTCATCATTCCCTGTCCAGAATAAGACCCAAGGAGCAGAGGCATAACTAGGGTTCTCGGAGCCAAGCGCAAGATTAAGAATGGCGTGTCCCCATAAAAAAGACAAAGTAAAGCCAACAAGTGGGTATGGCCACATACCAGAAGGGGAATGGCCACTAAAAATGGGTTGTGCAACATGACACTTTACCTGTTTATTGTCACACTTGGAACATTTTGTTCAATTCCACATGCACTTTACCTATATGATGGTTTATCACAATGTGGAACCTCTGAAGAAATGTATTCACTGAGGTAGAAGGCATGTTCAGTCTGTAGTCACTATTCATGTAGGAGATCACATTGTCCAGAAGATGCCTGTTTGTGTAGGAATATTAACAACGAAAACAGCGGTTAAACCAGACTCCTCATGTAACCTATTTCAAATTCTGTCCCCTGCATCTCTCAGCCATACATCTCCCCCGCTGTGTCTCAGCCACATCATCATCTCACCCATGTGTCGTCTCTCAGTCACATTATGACCTCCTCCTGCGACGTAACTCAGCACATCATCACTTACCCCCTGAGTCATCTCTTAGCACACCATCACCATCCTCTGCATCATCACTCAGCACACCATCACTTACCCCTGCATCATTACTCAGGACACCATCACCTACACCCTACATTGTCTATTAGCACACCATCACCTCCCCATGTGTCATCTCTCAGCACATCATCACCTACCCCTGCATCATCTCTCAGCACACCATCACCTCCCTCTGCGTCATCTCTCTGCACATCATCATCTCCCACTGGGCATCATCTCTCAGCCAAACCATAACTCCCCCTGTGTTGTCTCCCCTATCATTATGTGGGGCTGATTCAATTGTTTTGGGCATCTAAAATTCAGTCTAAACAGGACTTTTAGAAGCCCAATCAATTATTACTACTCAGTTGTGTTTGGGTGCCCATGCACATTGCGCTTGTCGTGCCCAAACTAAAACTGCGCCCGTCTAAACTGGAAACAGCTAAATCCATCTAAACTCCTTGCTTTGGGCATCCAAACGGGCCAAACCCGTCTAAACTCCCTGCTTTGGGCATCCAAACTCCCATTTGGAAGCCCAAAGTGCTAAGTTTCTACACATATTTTCTCTCACCTCAGGAGGCTGTGAGAAAAAATGTCAGCCCCGCAACTACTCTAAATGGAGCAACAATTGAGTTGCTCCATTTTGTGCCCCCTGGTGCTATATCACAGGGAAAAATAATTGAACCTGCTCCTTTGTCTTCCTGTGTGTCCTCCCCTCCCCCAATTCTTTTGTTATGAACTGAGTCTCTGGAACTCAGGGGAGTGGGTGGCAACTGGGAAGTTCCAGTGATGCTGCGGCTAGATGTGGATTACCGCTGCTACACCTACCCTAACCACTGACTCCATTATTTCCCCCAGTGGTCAGTTGGTGCCTACAGAGCTAGTCTTCTACTATTGCAGTCACATTTGAATGGGCGAAAAGGTCAACAGACTCCAAAGCCCCCAGGTCTTACAAGGAAACAAAGCACCAACTGAGACTGAGAGTAAACAAGGGGAAAGCTAGCTAAGACTAGCGTGACTACAAACGGGAGAGAATATAAACAAAACAACAAACACATTATGTGCGGCACGACCGCCAAAATCCCCATATAGGAGCGAAGAAAGATGATTCCATAGCAACCAAAGGAGCACAATAAAGAAGTATTGCGGTCCAGCTGCCACATGCAACACTGTCGCAAACAAATCAACAAGGGCTGCATGGAACACCGCAGATGAAACAACATAAAAGAGGAATGGAAGATGCTACCTCTGCCGCTCAATGAGCAAAGCTGCTAACTCACGGTACCACGAGAGGCAAGCACAGGAACAAACGGAGCTCTGAGATGTATAGGAACCAGGCCAAATCCACTGAAAGCCGACCAGGGGCCAATCCAAACTCGATCCCTCTGACTGGAATGCAGACCACAGGAACACAAGGAGTAACAAGCTGGGACTGGAGACTGACCGAGGCAAACAGACTGACTCACAGGAAGCTATCACCAGCAGGGCTGCACTGTTCTGAACCTCATAAAAAGGCCCTGCTGGCCAATCATGGGAGAACCATCCAACCCTGCCCCCTGGATCCTAATTAACCCAGCTGTCACTTGGCACACTGAAAGCGACATCCTGGCTACTAAGCAACAGCCAGGACTGTATCAGAGGGTGGCTGCCTGGCATCTTCGGTCACCAGACAACCGGCCAGAGCAGGAGACCCCTTGGTGGAAGTGACACTCCAGGCCCATCACCCAGCAATGTCGTGTCCTGTCCCAGCTGCGGTGGCTAGCAGTACCACCTCCTTGAGGAGGGGTTAAGCAACCCCTAAATATGGGTTTATGAGGAAACTCATAGTAAAAAACTTTCTTGAGCTTAGGGGCATGCAAATCCTTATCTAGTCCCCAAGATCTCTCTTCTGGCCCATACCCCTTCCAATGGACCAAAAATAGAGCTGATCATGGGAAAACTTTGAATTCAAGATTTCCTCTACCAGGAATTCCTGTTGACCCTAAATATTCACAGGAGAACTACCCCTGATGACTTTCCGAGGGAATTTCCTGGAAATGACAAACTGCTTGAGCAGAGAACAATGAAAGGTGTGGTAAATCTTTAGCGATCTGGGAAAACGTAGCTGAAAGGCAACCGGGTTGATCTGCTTTATAATCAAAATGGTCCAATGAATCTGGGTCCCAACTTAGCCAAAGGTTGCCACACCTTGTCTCCCACCTTAAAGGTGAATAGATGTCGAAACTTGTCTGAAAAAATTTTATCCCAGAAGGTGGCCCTTTTAAGGGCAAGATGCAGCTTTCTCCAAATAGCCCTGAGGCGGGAAGTCAAAGGCAAACTCAAAGATGGATTATTGGGACTAAATGAATCGGCTCTGTGATGGCAGCTAATAACCAAAAAGAACGGAGACACCTTGGTGGATGAATAGCAGGTATTGTTGTAAGCAAACTCAGCCAGGGGAAGATATTCCACAAAATTGTTCTGAAGCTTAGAGGCATAACAACACAGATATTGTTTCAGGGATTGGTTTACATGCTCCGTCTGTCCTTTAGACTGTGGATGATATCCACAGGTCAGACTGAACTTCATGTTTAATGAAATGCCTTCCAGAGCCGGGCAATAAACTGTTGTCCTTGGTCTTAAACAATATCCGTGGGCAACCCATGCAGCCTAAAAACAAGGAGTAGAAACAGAATCGCCAGTGCCTAGGAGAACGGCATCCGCGGCAGAGCAACAAAATGGGCCATCTTGCTAAACTGATCCACCACCACCCAGATAACCTGGAACCCAGAGGAGAGTGGAAGATCTACAACAAAATCCATAGAAACATGTGACCATGGTCTGACTGGTACAGCTAGAGGCAGGAGTTGCCCAACGGGAAGAGATCGGGGCACCTTGTGCATGGCACAGTCTTGGCAGGAGAGAGCTAACTCTCTAACATCCCTGGTGATATTAGGCCACCAAACTGAGTGAGAGAGCAGCTCTAACGTCTTAGCAATATCCGGATGACCGGCAATCTTGCTGTTATGAAACTCTACAAGGAGACTCCCTCTCAAGAACACCGGAACAAAGAGATGGCCAGCAGGGTTGTTACTAGGAGCCTGATCCTGAACTTGAAGTAACTGTTTGTGCAGATCATGAGTGAGACCGGTTCAAATAGAGGTTGCCAGAATGATGGAGGTGGCAGGAGGTCAGACCTCATGAACAGGAAGGAAACAACGTGACAAGGCATCAGCTTTTGTGTTCTTAGAACCAGAATTATAGGTGATGATGAAATGGAACCAAGTAAAGAACAGCGCCCAGCAAACCTGACGGGCATTTAGATGCTTAGCTGACTAAATATACTGCAAATTTTTGTGATCCATTCTTTCTAGCCAGTGCCTCCATTCCTCAAAGGCCCATTTAATGGCCAACAGTTCCCTATTACCAACATTGTAGTTGGCCTCAGCAGAAGATAATTTTTTAGACAAGAAGGCACAGGGATGGTTCCAAAGACTAGGGGTCATCTTGGGATAGGACTGCACCCACCCCAACCTCAGAAGCATCTACCTCAACAATAAATGGTAGTTCAGGGTTGTGATGTCTCAAGATGGGAGCGATAACTAAGGCCTGTTTTATTGCCTGAAAGGCACACTCCGCCTGTGGTGATCATTTAGATGGGTTGCACCCTTTCTAGTCAATACCATAATGGGAGAAACCAATTCCGAAAAGGTGTGAATTAAGCGTCTGTAATAGTTGGTAGAACCCAAAAACCTCTGAATATCCTTAAGGTTAGTTGGTTGAGCCCAATCCAGGACTGACTGGAGTTTTTTGGGTTCCATAAAAAATCTCTCAGGTGAAATTATACATCCTAAGGACACCTCTGTGACATCAAATTCGCATTTCTCCAACTTAGCATATAAATAATTCTCCTGAAATTTTTGGAGCACCTACCAAACATGGAGACAATGTTGTTCTGGAGACTCAGAATAGATTAAAATGTCATCTAAGTACACCACAACCAATTTCCCCAGGAAGTCACGGAGGACGTCGTTTATAAGACCCTGGAATACTGCGGGGGCATTAGAAAGACCAAACGGCATGACAAGATATTCATAATGCCCAGATTGCACATTAAAAGCCATTTTCCACTCATCCCCAGATCTTATTTGGATGCGGTTATATGCACCCCTGAGGTCAAATTTTGGAAAAAAATTACAAAAAAGAACCCTGCCCTCATAGGAGACTAATAAACCCCTTTTTAATCTTGCAGGTAATCTTCCATGGCCTTGGTCTCAGGTCCAGACAGTGCATAGAGTCTCCCCTTAGGTAAGTGAGCATTAGGAATCAGATCTATAGCACAATCATAGGAACGATGAGGTGGAAGGGCATCTGCGTTACCTTTGGAAAATACATCCACAAAGTCCTGGTACATGGCAGGAATACCCTTTGAAGCAAATACAGGGACTTGCACAGGGTGAGGGATACATCTTATCAAGCAGTCAGAACCCCAATATAAAATCTACCCTGACCTCCAATCGATGGTCGGATTATGGTTAGTGAACCAGGGGTGACCCAAGACTAATGGCACAGCCGGACAGTGGGTGAGAAGGAGGTAACTTTTCTCAGAGTGCAACACACCCACCATCAACTGCAATGGTGGGGTCTGATGAGTAATCACCCTGTTGGAAAGAGGGCTACCATCCAGACCCCACATAGTAATTGGTCTACTAAGCTGGAGCTGCAGATTTCTAATTGCCCGGGCCCAAGTGTCATCCAAAAAATTCCCAGCAGCTCCACTATCAACAAATGCAGAAACAGAAGAGTCCCGACCCTCAAAGAATATCCCAGCAGGAACTAAAAGAGAGTTCTGTGAGGAGACTAGCTGAAGGCCTAAATGAACCCCCTCAAAATTCACTTGGCCTCTGCGTTTCCCTGTTTTTTAGGGCAGAAGCCAACTTTGGAAGGGAAACCTAAGGTTGTGTTCAAAAAGAATAGGATCCTACAGAGCTTCTTGGCACCTAGTCATTTCAAACCAGATTTAAGAACAGATAGTGGTCCTCGATCATGGTTATATGGAATGGTCCCTGTGAAATGCAGTTTTAAATGCAGCAGAACAGATTGTATTACTTGCCATTTTGTACTAATTAGAAGCACTCATTTTAGTTCCACTGCCCTTGGCACTACATTTGAGAACTCTAGTCTTATAAATTGCAGCACTACATACATAATCTATCTAATCACATGTGTTTGTGGTTTACAAAATGTGGGAAGAACCACTTGTACAATGAACATCAGATTTCTGGAACACAGACGTAATGTTTTAAAGGGTTTTTGTCAGCACAGCCAATCTCGATGTGCACTCCAGACATCAGGGGAATGTTAATGTCCTGCATCTTCAGGGAATAGAATACATTAGGATGACAGAGGAGGGGATATATTTAATACTCTCTGCAAAAGGGAAGCATTTTGGATTTTTGTCACTGGGTACTCTTTTTCCTGATCGATTAAATGAATCCATTGAGCTCAATAACATTTAGTAATGTCAATATAGATCATCTTCCCGAATTCCTTCTTCCTCCTCTGGCTGTCACCACTTATCTGGTTGCGTAGCATTGATCCTTTCTATTATGCTCGATTCTATTCTTTTTGTGGTTCTTAATTATTATCCTTAAGTATAAATATAATATACAGTAGGTGGTTATTTATTTTGAACATCTGATTTCCCCCACTAGTATGTGTTGCTTCTACTTTTGTGCTTGCTTCTTAGTATATGGATTTGTGTTAGTCACTCTAGAGCACAGATTCTCAAACACGGTCCTCAGGACCCCAAACAGTGCATGTTTTGCAGGTCTCCTCACAAAATCACAAGTGAAATAATTAGCTCCACCTATAGACCTTTTAAAATGTGTCAGTGAGTAATTAATACACCTGTGCACCTGCTGGGTTACCTGCAAAACATGCACTGTGTGGGGTCCTGAGGACCGAGTTTGAGAACCTATGCTCTAGAGCCTTAAATTAGAATAATTAAGTCAATCTTTCTACTTTCTATTTTCTGTTCAATCAATGGTCCATCGTGTGTGGTCGCTCTGGACCCATGATCTACTTGTGTGTTTTTTGTTATACACACAGGTTGTTTCAATTAGTTATTCTAGCCCATCTGGTTCTCCCTTCCTTTTTTATAAGACTCTAATTAACTCCTTATCTGTATCATCCATCTATATATGGGTAAGTTTGTGAACACCTAATACTACTATACAGGGGCGGATCCAGGAAAAAATGACGGGGGGGGGCACCTTGTGAAGGTGCGCGTGGCCTCACAACAAGGGCATGACATAGCAACAAGGGTCATGGCCTCAAAGGTAATGTCATATTCGTAAGACGGGAAGAGGGTGTCACTTTGGAGAGGCAGAGGGTAATAGGAGAGAGAGGGTGATGGGTTTATAGTGACGCAGGGGAGAGGAAGAGGGTGAGGCAGTGGGTGAAGGAGACATAGTGGGAGACAGAGAGGTAGTGGTTGACAGAGAGAGGGTGACAGTGAGAGGCAGTGTGGATAACACCGGGGAAAGGGTGACGAGGAAAAAGTGGGTGATGCCAGGGGGAGGTGGCAGTGGGTAACAAGTAGAGGGGGACAGGGAGAGGCAGTGGGTACCTAAGGTCTCTGTAGGAGTAGGAGGGAGTAGTGAGACATTTGTAGTGAGGTTTACAGAGACATGTGGGATGAGTGTAGGGTCTTCTGCTGTGGAGTGAGGACAGGGTCTTCTGTGGGATGAGGACAGGGTCATCTGCTGTGGGGCGAGGACATTGTCTTATGCTGTGGTGTGAGGACAGGGTCTTCTGTTCTGGGGTGAGGACAGGGACTTATGCTCTGGGGTGAGGACAGGGACTTCGGCTCAGGGGTGAGGACAGGGACTTATGCTCTGGGGTGAGGACAGGGACTTCTGCTCTGGGGTGAGGACAGGGACTTCTGCTCCAGGGTGAGTACAGGTTCATCTGCTGTGGGGTGAGGACAGGGTCTTATGCTGTGGGGTGAAGACAGGGACTTCTGTTCTGGGGTGAGGACAGAGACTTCTGCTCTGGGGTGAGGACAGGGTCATCTGCTCTGGGGTGAGGACAGGGTCTTCTGCTCAGGGCTGGTGCTAGGGTGTTCGGTGCCCTCCTGCAAACTATCAATTTTGCACCTTTCTACAAATACCGATCTCATCCTCAGAGCTGTAACTAGACATTTTGGTGCCCCCCCACCCCCAAGATCAATAACATGGACAGTTCGTGTCTCCATTATAAAAAATTACGCCACACAGTAGTATCACTTATACACACCAGGTAGAGCCCCTTATATACATTACTCCAGGTAGAAACCCCTTTTACACATTGCGCCAGGTAGAGCCAGTCACACATTATTCCAGGTAGAGCACCTTTTTACACATTACACCAGGTAGAGCCAGTCACTCATTATTCCAGGCCGAGCACCTTTTTACACGTTGCGCCAGGTAGAGCCAGTCACACATTATCCCAGGTAGAGCACCCTTTTGCACATTGCGCCAGGTAGAGCCAGTCACACATTATTCCAAGTAGAGCACCTTTTTATACATTGCACCAGGTAGAGCCAGTCACACATTATTCCAGGTAGAGCACCTTTTTATATATTGCACCAGGTAGAGCCAGTCACTCATTATTCCAGGTAGAGCACATTTTTATACGTTGCGCCAGGTAGAGCCAGTCACACATTGTTCCAGGTAGAGCACCTTTTTATACATTGCGCCAGGTAGAGCTAGTCACACATTATTCCAGGTAGAGCACCTTTTTATACATTGCACCAGGTAGAGCCAGTCACACATTATTCCAGGTAGAGCACCTTTTTACACATGCCACTTTCCCCAACACACATTACTATGAACCTTCTCCAGCACACATTAAGGACACCCGCCCTTACCAGCACACATTGTATGCCACTCCACAGCACATTAATGACACGACCCTCCAGCACACACACACCCTCCCCAGCACACATTAATTACACCTCCCCTCCCCAGCACACATTAATAACACCCCCCTCCCCAGCACACATTAATTACACCCCCCAGCACACATTAATTACACCCCCCCTCCCCAGCACACATTAATTACACCCCCCTCCCCAGCACACATTACACCCCCCTCCCCAGCACACATTACACCCCCCCTCCCCAGCACACATTAATTACATCCCCCCTCCCCAGCACACATCACCCCCCCTCCCCAGCACACATCTCCCCCCCTCCCCAGTACACATCACACCCCCCTCCCCAGCACACATCACACCCCCCTCCCCAGCACACATTAATTACGCCCCCCTCCCCAGCACACATTAATTACACCCCTCCTCCCCAGCACATATTGATACCACCACTCCCCAGTACACATCAATTACACCCCCCCTCCCCAGTACACATCAATGACCCCCCCAGTACACATTAATGACACCCCCCTCCCCAGTACACATCAATGACACCCCCCTCCCCAGTACACATTAATTACAGCCCCCCCCTCCCCAGTACACATCAATGACACCCCACCAGTACACATTAAATACACACACAAATATCCCCAGCACATGTTTATCTGTAGCAGTATTTATTTACCTCAGTCTCTGCTCCTCAGTGTGTGGCTGCTGCTCTTCGAAGTTCTCATGTCTGCTGCTTCCTCCAATGCACGTGACTTCCTGCCTCCTCCACTGATGGGGGAGGGGGGTAAACGGTGCTGCCTATCTTCATGCAGGAGTCTGGACATGTGCAGCGGGTGGAGAGGGGAGGTTCCTGGCACAGGATATCAGCTCAGCTGTTCATCCTACCAGCGCTGCTGCTGCCTGTCAGTGTGACAGGCGCAGGCTGCGGCAGCTGGCAGTAACACTTTCCATCAGCAAGAGCGAGGTAGCAGAGCAGGGAGAGCGCCTTTCTAGCCCAGCGCCTTCCTGCTTTGCAGACCTTGCTGAGTGGCCAGCGCTGGGCCTGCTTCTGCTGTGGGGTGAGGACAGGGTGTCCTACTGTGGGATGAGAACAGAACATAGAACTGGGGAGATATAAAGGAAACGTATTCTGGGGAATAGTGTAGAATGCCTAAGAAAAGCCACAGGAACTTACATGTATGTGCCATCTCTGCGTGCAATGACGTGCTGGCACCATGACACTGTCTGGAGGAGTCACATACAGTCAGTATAAACATGCAGCTGCAGGTTTCTAAGACCGCGCAGGCAGCCTCCTCCCGCTCCCAACCGCATCAGAATCAGATACTGAGGATGAGAGAGGAGAGGACGCGATCAGTCTCGGTAATGCCACATACACAGGGAGCTGGCTGTGAGACTGAACACCGTGCATAGTGCTACTCATACACATTGTGCTGCTGCTGGGTCGCTTCACCGCCGCTGCCCTCCTCCCCCTCGCCCCCGCCACTCATCATCAGCAGCAGCAGCAGCAGCCAGGATCTCAGCGGCGGCTACTGCAGACATGACAGGGGGGGCACGGGCCCGCGTGACCCCCTCCCTGGATTCGCCACTGGTACTATATAAAATATCATTCTCTGAATTGATTTGAAGATGAATCTGGGATTTTTTCTTGTTGAATGATAGTATATGTATATGGATATACAGCTATTGTGAGACATATGAATGCAGACTGTGTCTGAACATCTATGATGATACTAATTGGGTATACTTTGCAGTCATGAAAATAACAATAAGATCATATATATGCATACATGTTATAATTATAAAACATTATAATTACAAGAATAAAATTAAATAAAAATAAATGAAAAATAAAAATATAAATGAAAATGAATTGTGTTCCAAGTTGGTATTGAACCTGGGTCCCGTTATTTACCTGTCCCATGCATTAGTCTGGTGAGCCACAGCTCCTATCTGTTGTGATGGGTGGTTATACTGATCTATGAAGTTGGTATAGCACTTCACATTATACTTCTGAACCTGTATGATGCCAAACAATGGTTTATTTTTATCCTATGTATATTGTATTTAGCTTAACATTAGTGTAACAAGCATTATGCTATTTTGTATTTTCAATAATGATTGTACTGCTGTTTTTTTCAAATGTTGAATACTGAGCACTTGTTTTAATCATGGTTGCACACCTGGAGTAGTTAATGAATGAACTCTGTGGATTTGGTCAGTGGACCCTTTAAATATATATCGTGTTTAAGATTCATTCATTCATTCATTCATTCATTCATTCATTCATACCCTCTGAAGAAACCACTTCACTTTAACAGTGGAGAAACACGTATAGGGTACTTCCCATGGAGTCAATGGGGTAAATTTACTTAGATGGGAGTTCTATTTAAGATGGGATGCTGCCCATAGCAACCAATCAGATTCCAGGTATTATCTTCTAGAAGGTGCTAGATAAATGAGAAGTAGAATCTAAATGGTTGCTGTGGGCATCATCCCATCTTAAATAGAAGTCCCATCTTAGTAAATTTACCCCCATGACTGTTATCTGGACTAGCCAGCATTTATGCACCACAGCCTACCTTCTCCGGTATCCAGTAGCTGCAGCCTGCACCTCTGTTGTGTTCCCACTCTGGTAACCAAGTCCTGGATGCCGCCTCATTGCTGAGGGTAATTGCCGGCCTCACCCCGATTGTCTTGCATCAGCTAATTGCTGCACTTGATATAGCAGTTGCTTCACGTTGAAAAACACAGCTGATCTGCCTTTGGGAGTTACAGAAAGGAACCCCTACAACAATGAGCATAGACTTACAACTACTGGGTGAAACTATTACAGTGTCCAAATTGTTACACTGTGTGAATTTGTTACTTTAAGTGCTGTGGCCAATTACAGACTTCACACTGGATATACATATTTACAACTAATACTTTCCTCTGGAACAATAAAGAACTGGGTACTCTCCATGGGAGGTGATTAGCAACTAATTTATTATATTTATGTACAGTATCATGTTTTATGTACGAATTAAACATATACTCAATTTTAATTTGGTAAGCGCTCTCATATATATTTGTTATAGTGTTGTTTAGTTAATCAATTTATGGTTTTACACTATGCTATCCCCCCCCCCTCTAATTATTTGAGGTGAACTGACACTGTGGGGTGTAAGGTGTTGAAAAATCATTTATCAAAGGAACAAGATGAAGGAATCATTGGCATACTTGTGTTTAGGACTTTGAGGAATTGTCTGGAAGAGGACTTATAGTAGTATAAGAGACTTAATAATCATTATTCCAGTTATCACTTAGAGTACATTTGACTGTTTTGTCCGAATAGGAGAAGGATAAAAAGAAGACTTTCTTTGCTGGGGCAATCTTTTTTTGAATGATAATTTTTATTAAAACATTTTATTGGTATGCATTAAAACTGGATGTTTCAACCATCCACAATAACAAAAAACAAAAATACTTCTAAAAAAGGTATCACAAATATCAACAATTATATTCAGGGTGTTAGTACATCAAGAGTAATACAGAATATAAAAATATTTTTTTGCAGAATAATACAAGAATTGCAGTAAATACAAGAAATGTGAAATGACAAAACTACAAAAATGCAAAATTTTAAAATATTAGTTTTGCAATAGCCAGTATTGTGTGTGATTCTCAATGGTAAATGTTAATCACTTCATATATGGCTTTGTTTATTAGTAAATGAAGAAGTACTATGCAGCCAGCATATAGTGATAAGACAACAATATAGTGTTGTTTATAAAAAAGAGGCAAAAATATTAGTTTAGTTAAGATACCTTGTCATATATGCTAAATAGCTTTAGATAGGTTCATCAATTAAGGTTTCAAAGGTAGGCAGGGTTGGACTGGCCCACAGGGGTACAGGGGAAACCACCGGTGGGCCCTACTGCCTGGGAGCCCATCCGGTCCTCTAGGGATCAGGTTCCAGACTGTGCTGTTACTAATCTAGTACATTATCTTGCATGCACTACAGTATTTACTGTATATATTTATCTAGGGGACCAACACTTGCAAAATGGTTAGGAAAACCAATGTGGTGGCTGGGCACACCCCCTCTGGAGACTGGCCACACCCCTAAACATGGGCCCCTACAGCTGCATCCCCCCGGTGGGCCCTACATGCCCCAGTCCGACACTGAAGGTAGGTATACATGGATTCTGATATAATGATGTTAGATAACAGTAAATGTATGATATATAACATAGAGATATTTAGTAACCCAGGTGCCCTATTGAGAAGAAGAAGGGCCCTTAGTTGTTTGAGTTAAGTTAGACTCACTGGGTCCGCTCTCCATTTCTTCTACTCACTTGTGTGTTGCTGTGAACAGTGAATGAGTGGGTGAGAGTGTGGAGAAAGGGATATCTCATGAGTGAAAAAAGAATTAGTAACGAGGATCTGCTTTTGCACATATAACCAAGATGCACCCCTAATGGAAATCCAGTGCATGGAGTGTGTTCAGGCCCCCACACAATCAGAGTCCCCTAGAAACAGAGACAGGAGTAATTAATGGATATTTATTTGATTCAAGTAAACAAAAATTGCAATTGCTTTACTGAAGATTTCCTTTTTTTAAAATGAATATTTTGGTGGTTCATGATAATTAATCTTAAAACAATCGGACTTCATCTGATCAAATGTTTAAGTTATCTTTTACTATAAACAATACATAGTTAATGTGACCTGTTCCCAAGTGCATGTGTTCACTTCTAGAAAATGTCAGCTCCAAAATGTCTCAGAATATTAGTCTTCACTGAAACAATCATCACATAACTCTCTATGTTGATGTGGCTCCCATTACATCTGTCACGGCTAACAAGTAACACACATGCATGGATGTACCTGAGCGCTGTCCATGAATTAAATGTGCTGAATTTGCCCACCTCTGGCATATGCCAGTTGTGCAGTGGTTGGCCAAGACCATATTAACTGTCAAAAAATTCAGATATTTCAAATATTGTTAAGCTTTCTTCAGTTTGAGTTAAAAATAAAGTTATATTGGACTCAAATTATATATTCTGTGCAAGAATCTTTAAACTCTCCTCCTTCCCATTTCCTTCTGGTAAATAGTATAGTGACAATTAGTGCCATCCACTAAGTGACATAATTATATATTCTGTGCAAGAATCTTTAAACTCTCCTCCTTCCGATTTCCTTCTGGTAAATAGTATAGTGCCAATTAGTGCCATCCACTAAGTGACATATGTGTGTTAATATTAGTTCCAAGTGATAGACTCTGAGTTAGATATGTTAAGAGATTTGCTTGAATACTTAGCAACTAGTGAGAGACAAGTAACAGTCAGAAATACCTGTGAGATTTCAGTTTACCTTGGCAGCCAAACCAGGTGATGTCAGCATAACGTTTCTGAGAGCTGAATGATAATAGTGTGGATGTCTTTTTTTAAAAAGAATCCAGGGAGAAAAGTGAGTGCAGAAAATGTCAGTGTAAATTCCTGCTGTATCCTTGGAAGAAGAATTCTGAGCAAAGAGTGGTTGGTTATTAAGAGATTATCCAGAGTATGTAACTACAACAGGCCAGACATATGACTACATTTAAGTTATAAATGTGATTAAATTGAGATAAAGTCCTATTGACATTCACATTAATGTCATAATGTAAATATGGTTAAAATGTCAACAGTCAACATGTCAACATCTGGAAAATGTCAATAGTCACAATTTGACACATGAAATGTTGACTCAGTTAAAATACCAACATATGAAATGTTGACATAGTAAAAATTTTGAAAATAAATAAGTTATGGTTAGGGATTTTGGTTGTCAACGCTGTCGACATTTATGGTATCTGTATAACAACTGCTGAAAAAACATACTGAAACCAGTTAAATTATGTCTTTAACATGGCAGCCTCCTTAAGGTTCTAGAATTATCTACAACTATTACTGTATATAGCATTAACTGTATGAATTTGAAAGGGATGTACTAGTCATAATGTCAACATTTATAATGCTGACATCACAATGTCGATAGTTTTGTTATAGATATTGTTGAAATGTTGACATTGAACATGTCATGTACACAATGTTGGCAATCTGCATGGACTGGTAGTGGAGAGTTTGTGTTAGGGTTAGACACGAGGGGGAGGGTTAGGGTTAGTCATACACCCGAATGTACTGTATGATGTTAGTCATACCATAGGATCCACCGGAAAGTCATCCTGATGTCACCACTGCAGCCACCAGACCTTCTGTACCATGTGCGTACCAGCTCTTTACCCAAAATAGCATATTCTCCTAACTATCAGGCTTGAATATGAATGGAGCTTATGTATATTGTCAAATTGTTCACCATTTATGATAAAAATATGCTGTACAAGAGTCTCCTCACAGATCCTTGAAAAAATGACAGGGGGGGCACCTTGTGAAGGTGCGCGTGGCCTCACAACAAGGGCATGACCTAGCAACAAGGGTCATGGCCTCAAAGGTAATGTCATATTCGTAAGACGGGAAGAGGGTGTCACTTTGGAGAGGCAGAGGGTAACAGGAGAGAGAGGGTGATGGGTTTATAGTGACGCAGGGGAGAGGAAGAGGGTGAGGCAGTGGGTGAAGGAGACATAGTGGGAGACAGAGAGGCAGTGGTTGACAGAGAGAGGGTGACAGTGAGAGGCAGTGTGGATAACACCGGGGAAAGGGTGACGAGGAAAAAGTGGGTGATGCCAGGGGGAGGTGGCAGTGGGTAACAAGTAGAGGGGGACAGGGAGAGGCAGTGGGTACCTAAGGTCTCTGTAGGAGTAGGAGGGAGTAGTGAGACATTTGTAGTGAGGTTTACAGAGACATGTGGGATGAGTGTAGGGTCTTCTGCTGTGGAGTGAGGACAGGGTCTTCTGTGGGATGAGGACAGGGTCATCTGCTGTGGGGCAAGGACATTGTCTTATGCTGTGGTGTGAGGACAGGGTCTTCTGTTCTGGGGTGAGGACAGGGACTTCTGCTCTGGGGTGAGGACAGGGACTTTGGCTCAGGGGTGAGGACAGGGACTTATGCTCTGGGGTGAGGACAGGGACTTCTGCTCTGGGGTGAGGACAGGGACTTCTGCTCTGGGGTGAGGACAGGGACTTCTGCTCCAAGGTGAGTACAGGTTCATCTGCTGTGGGGTGAGGACAGGGTCTTATGCTGTGGGGTGAGGACAGGGACTTCTGTTCTGGGGTGAGGACAGGGACTTCTGTTCTGGGGTGAGGACAGAGACTTCTGCTCTGGGGTGAGGACAGGGTCATCTGCTCTGGGGTGAGGACAGGGTCTTCTGCTCAGGGCCGGTGCTAGGGTGTTCGGCGCCCTCCTGCAAACTATCAATTTTGCACCTTTCTACAAATACCGATCTCATCCTCAGAGCTGTAACTAGACATTTTGGTGCCCCCCCACCCCCAAGATCTATAACATGGACAGTTCGTATCTCCATTATAAAAAATTACGCCACACAGTAGTATCACTTATACACACCAGGTAGAGCCCCTTATATACATTACGCCAGGTAGAGACCCCTTTTACACATTGCGCCAGGTAGAGCCAGTCACACCTTAATCCAGGTAGAGCACCCTTCACACATTGCGCCAGGTAGAGCCAGTCACACATTATTCCAGGTAGAGCACCTTTTTACACATTGCGCCAGGTAGAGCCAGTCACTCATTATTCCAGGCCGAGCACCTTTTTACACGTTGCGTCAGGTAGAGCCAGTCACACATTATTCCAGGTAGAGCACCCTTTTGCACATTGCGCCAGGTAGAGCCAGTCACACATTATTCCAGGTAGAGCACCTTTTTATACATTGCGCCAGGTAGAGCCAGTCACACATTATTCCAGGTAGAGCACCTTTTTATATATTGCACCAGGTAGAGCCAGTCACACATTATTCCAGGTAGAGCACCTTTTTATATATTGCACCAGGTAGAGCCAGTCACTCATTATTCCAGGTAGAGCACCTTTTTACACGTTGCGCCAGGTAGAGCCAGTCACACATTATTCCAGGTAGAGCACCTTTTTATACATTGCGCCAGGTAGAGCCAGTCACACATTATTCCAGGTAGAGCACCCTTTTGCACATTGCGCCAGGTAGAGCCAGTCACACATTATTCCAGGTAGAGCACCTTTTTATACATTGCGCCAGGTAGAGCCAGTCACACATTATTCCAGGTAGAGCACCTTTTTATATATTGCACCAGGTAGAGACAGTCACTCATTATTCCAGGTAGAGCACCTTTTTACACGTTGCGCCAGGTAGAGCCAGTCACACATTATTCCAGGTAGAGCACCTTTTTATACATTGCGCCAGGTAGAGCCAGTCACACATTATTCCAGGTAGAGCACCTTTTTATATATTGCACCAGGTAGAGCCAGTCACTCATTATTCCAGGTAGAGCACCTTTTTACACGTTGCGCCAGGTAGAGCCAGTCACACATTATTCCAGGTAGAGCACCTTTTTATACATTGCGCCAGGTAGAGCTAGTCACACATTATTCCAGGTAGAGCACCTTTTTATACATTGCCCCAGGTAGAGCCAGTCACACATTATTCCAGGTAGAGCACCTTTTTACACATGCCACTTCCCCCCAACACACATTACTATGAACCCCCCTTCTCCAGCTCACATTAAGGACACCCGCCCTTACCAGCATACATTGTTTGCCACTCCCCAGCACATTAATGACACGACCCTCCAGCACACACACACCCTCCCCAGCACACATTAATTACACCTCCCCTCCCCAGCACACATTAATAACACCCCCCTCCCCAGCACACATTAATTACACCCCCCAGCACACATTAATTACATCCCCCCTCCCCAGCACACATTAACTACACCCCCCTCCCCAGCACACATTGCACCCCCCTCCCCAGCACACATTACACCCCCCCTCCCCAGCACACATTAATTACATCCCCACTCCCCAGCACACATCACCCCCCCTCCCCAGCACACATCACCCCCCCTCCCCAGCACACATTAATTACGCCCCCCTCCCCAGCACACATTAATTACGCCCCCCTCCCCAGCACACATTAATTACACCCCTCCTCCCCAGCACATATTGATACCACCACTCCCCAGTACACATCAATTACACCCCCCCTCCCCAGTACACATCAATGACACCCCACCAGTACACATTAAATACACACACAAACATCCCCAGCACATGTTTATCTGTAGCAGTATTTATTTACCTCAGTCTCTGCTCCTCAGTGTGTGGCTGCTGCTCTTCGAAGTTCTCATGTCTGCTGCTTCCTCCAATGCACGTGACTTCCTGCCTCCTCCACTGATGGGGGAGGGGGGTAAACGGTGCTGCCTATCTTCATGCAGGAGTCTGGACATGTGCAGCGGGAGGAGAGGGGAGGTTCCTGGCACAGGATATCAGCTCAGCTGTTCATCCTACCAGCGCTGCTGCTGCCTGTCAGTGTGACAGGCGCAGGCTGCGGCAGCTGGCAGTAACACTTTCCATCAGCAAGAGCGAGGTAGCAGAGCAGGGAAAGCGCCTTTCTAGCCCAGCGCCTTCCTGCTTTGCAGACCTTGCTGAGTGGCCAGCGCTGGGCCTGCTTCTGCTGTGGGGTGAGGACAGGGTGTCCTACTGTGGGATGAGAACAGAACATAGAACTGGGGAGATATAAAGGAAACGTATTCTGGGGAATAGTGTAGAATGCCTAAGAAAAGCCACAGGAACTTACATGTATGTGCCATCTCTGCGTGCAATGACGTGCTGGCACCATGACACTGTCTGGAGGAGTCACATACAGTCAGTATAAACATGCAGCTGCAGGTTTCTAAGACCGCACAGGCAGCCTCCTCCCGCTCCCAACCGCATCAGAATCAGATACTGAGGATGAGAGAGGAGAGGACGCGATCAGTCTCGGTAATGCCACATACACAGGGAGCTGGCTGGGAGACTGAACACCGTGCATAGTGCTACTCATACACATTGTGCTGCTGCTGGGTCGCTTCCCCGCCGCTGCCCTCCTCCCCCTCGCCCCCGCCGCCAGAGACTCACCTCCACTCATCATCATCATCAGCAGCAGCAGCCAGGATCTCAGCGGCGGCTACTGCAGACATGACAGGGGGGGCACGGGCCCGCGTGACCCCCCTCCCTGGATTCGCCACTGGTACTATATAAAATATCATTCTCTGAATTGATTTGAAGATGAATCTGGGATTTTTTCTTGTTGAATGATAGTATATGTATATGGATATACATCTATTGTGAGACATATGAATGCAGACTGTGTCTGAACATCTATGATGATACTAATTGGGTATACTTTGCAGTCATGAAAATAACAATAAGATCATATATATGCATACATGTTATAACTATAAAACATTATAATTACAAGAATAAAATTAAATAAAAGTAAATGAAAAATAAAAATATAAATGAAAATGAATTGTGTTCCAAGTTGGTATTGAACCTGGGTCCCGTTATATACCTGTCCCATGCATTAGTCTGGTGAGCCACAGCTCCTATCTGTTGTAATGGGTGGTTATACTGATCTATGAAGTTGGTATAGCACTTCACATTATACTTCTGAACCTGTATGATGCCAAACAATGGTTTATTTGTATCCTATGTATATTGTATTTAGCTTAACATTAGTGTAACAAGCATTATGCTATTTTGTATTTTCAATAATGATTGTACTGCTGTTTTTTTCAAATGTTGAATACTGAGCACTTGTTTTAATCATGGTTGCACACCTGGAGTAGTTAATGAATGAACTCTGTGGATTTGGTCAGTGGACCCTTTAAATATATATCGTGTTTAAGATTCATTCATTCATTCATTCATTCATTCATTCATACCCTCTGAAGAAACCACTTCACTTTAACAGTGGAGAAACACGTATAGGGTACTTCCCATGGAGTCAAAGGGGTAAATTTACTAAGATGGGAGTTCTATTTAAGATGGGATGCTGCCCATAGCAACCAATCAGATTCCAGGTATTATCTTCTAGAAGGTGCTAGATAAATGAGAAGTAGAATCTAAATGGTTGCTGTGGGCATCATCCCATCTTAAATAGAAGTCCCATCTTAGTAAATTTACCCCCATGACTGTTATCTGGACTAGCCAGCATTTATGCACCACAGCCTACCTTCTCCGGTATCCAGTAGCTGCAGGCTGCACCTCTGTTGTGTTCCCACTCTGGTAACCAAGTCCTGGATGCCGCCTCATTGCTGAGGGTAATTGCCGGCCTCACCCCGATTGTCTTGCATCAGCTAATTGCTGCACTTGATATAGCAGTTGCTTCACGTTGAAAAACACAGCTGATCTGCCTTTGGGAGTTACAGAAAGGAACCCCTACAACAATGAGCATAGACTTACAACTACTGGGTGAAACTATTACAGTGTCCAAATTGTTACACTGTGTGAATTTGTTACTTTAAGTGCTGTGGCCAATTACAGACTTCACACTGGATATACATATTTACAACTAATACTTTCCTCTGGAACAATAAAGAACTGGGTACTCTCCATGGGAGGTGATTAGCAACTAATTTATTATATTTATGTACAGTATTATGTTTTATGTACGAATTAAACATATACTCAATTTTAATTTGGTAAGCGCTCTCATATATATTTGTTATAGTGTTGTTTAGTTAATCATTTAATGGTTTTACACTATGCTATCCCCCCCCCCCCTCTAATTATTTGAGGTGAACTGGCACTGTGGGGTGTAAGGTGTTGAAAAATCATTTATCAAAGGAACAAGATGAAGGAATCATTGGCATACTTGTGTTTAGGAGTTTGAGGAATTGTCTGGAAGAGGACTTATAGTAGTATAAGAGACTTAATAATCATTATTCCAGTTATCACTTAGAGTACATTTGACTGTTTTGTCCGAATAGGAGAAGGATAAAAAGAAGACTTTCTTTGCTGGGGCAATCTTTTTTTGAATGATAATTTTTATTAAAACATTTTATTGGTATGCATTAAAACTGGATGTTTCAACCATCCACAATAACAAAAAACAAAAATACTTCTAAAAAAGGTATCACAAATATCAACAATTATATTCAGGGTGTTAGTACATCAAGAGTAATACAGAATATAAAAATATTTTTTTGCAGAATAATACAAGAATTGCAGTAAATACAAGAAATGTGAAATGACAAAACTACAAAAATGCAAAATTTTAAAATATTAGTTTTGCAATAGCTAGTATTGTGGGTGATTCTCAATGGTAAATGTTAATCACTTCATATATGGCTTTGTTTATTAGTAAATGAAGAAGTACTATGCAGCCAGCATATAGTGATAAGACAACAATATAGTGTTGTTTATAAAAAAGAGGCAAAAATATTAGGTTAGTTAAGATACCTTGTCATATATGCTAAATAGCTTTAGATAGGTTCATCAATTAAGGTTTCCAAGGTAGGCAGGGTTGGACTGGCCCACAGGGGTACAGGGGAAACCACCTGTGGGCCCTACTGCCTGGGAGCCCATCCGGTCCTCTAGGGATCAGGTTCCAGACTGTGCTGTTACTAATCTAGTACATTATCTTGCATGCACTACAGTATTTACTGTATATATTTATCTAGGGGACCAACACTTGCAAAATGGTTAGGAAAACCAATGTGGTGGCTGGGCACACCCCCTCTGGAGACTGGCCACACCCCTAAACATGGGCCCCTACAGCTGCATCCCCCCGGTGGGCCCTACATGCCCCAGTCCGACACTGAAGGTAGGTATACACGGATTCTGATATAATGATGTTAGATAACAGTAAATGTATGATATATAACATAGAGATATTTAGTAACCCAGGTGCCCTATTGAGAAGAAGAAGGGCCCTTAGTTGTTTGAGTTAAGTTAGACTCACTGGGTCCGCTCTCCATTTCTTCTACTCACTTGTGTGTTGCTGTGAACAGTGAATGAGTGGGTGAGAGTGTGGAGAAAGGGATATCTCATGAGTGAAAAAAGAATTAGTAACGAGGATCTGCTTTTGCACATATAACCAAGATGCACCCCTGATGGAAATCCAGTGCATGGAGTGTGTTCAGGCCCCCACACAATCACAGTCCCCTAGAAACAGAGACAGGAGTAATTAATGGATATTTATTTGATTCAAGTAAACAAAAATTGCAATTGCTTTACTGAAGATTTCCTTTTTTTAAAATGAATATTTTGGTGGTTCAGGATAATTAATCTTAAAACAATCGGACTTCATCTGATCAAATGTTTAAGTTATCTTTTACTATAAACAATACATAGTTAATGTGACCTGTTCCCAAGGGCATGTGTTCACTTCTAGAAAATGTCAGCTCCAAAATGTCTCAGAATATTAGTCTTCACTAAAACAATCATCACATAACTCTCTATGTTGATGTGGCTCCCATTACATCTGTCATGGCTAACAAGTAACACACATGCATGGATGTACCTGAGCGCTGTCCATGAATTAAATGTGCTGAATTTGCCCACCTCTGGCATATGCCAGTTGTGCAGTGGTTGGCCAAGAGCATATTAACTGTCAAAAAATTCAGATATTTCATATATTGTTAAGCTTTCTTCAGTTTGAGTTAAAAATAAAGTTATATTGGACTCAAATTATATATTCTGTGCAAGAATCTTTAAACTCTCCTCCTTCCCATTTCCTTCTGGTAAATAGTATAGTGACAATTAGTGCCATCCACTAAGTGACATAATTATATATTCTGTGCAAGAATCTTTAAACTCTCCTCCTTCCGATTTCCTTCTGGTAAATAGTATAGTGCCAATTAGTGCCATCCACTAAGTGACATATGTGTGTTAATATTAGTTCCAAGTGATAGACTCTGAGTTAGATATGTTAAGAGATTTGCTTGAATACTTAGCAACTAGTGAGAGACAAGTAACAGTCAGAAATACCTGTGAGATTTCAGTTTACCTTGGCAGCCAAACCAGGTGATGTCAGCATAACGTTTCTGAGAGCTGAATGATAATAGTGTGGATGTCTTTTTTTAAAAAGAATCCAGGGAGAAAAGTGAGTGCAGAAAATGTCAGTGTAAATTCCTGCTGTATCCTTGGAAGAAGAATTCTGAGCAAAGAGTGGTTGGTTATTAAGAGATTATCCAGAGTATGTAACTACAACAGGCCAGACATATGACTACATTTAAGTTATAAATGTGATTAAATTGAGATAAAGTCCTATTGACATTCACATTAATGTCATAATGTAAATATGGTTAAAATGTCAACAGTCAACATGTCAACATCTGGAAAATGTCAATAGTCACAATTTGACACATGAAATGTTGACTCAGTTAAAATACCAACATATGAAATGTTGACATAGTAAAAATTTTGAAAATAAATAAGTTATGGTTAGGGATTTTGGTTGCCAACGCTGTCGACATTTATGGTATCTGTATAACAACTGCTGAAAAAACATACTGAAACCAGTTAAATTATGTCTTTAACATGGCAGCCTCCTTAAGGTTCTAGAATTATCTACAACTATTACTGTATATAGCATTAACTGTATGAATTTGAAAGGGATGTAGTCATAATGTCAACATTTATAATGCTGACATCACAATGTCGATAGTTTTGTTATAGATATTGTTGAAATGTTGACATTGAACATGTCATGTACACAATGTTGGCAATCTGCATGGACTGGTAGTGGAGAGTTTGTGTTAGGGTTAGACACGAGGGGGAGGGTTAGGGTTAGTCATACACCCGAATGTACTGTATGATGTTAGTCATACCATAGGATCCACCGGAAAGTCATCCTGATGTCACCACTGCAGCCACCAGACCTTCTGTACCATGTGCGTACCAGCTCTTTACCCAAAATAGCATATTCTCCTAACTATCAGGCTTGAATATGAATGGAGCTTATGTATATTGTCAAATTGTTCACCATTTATGATTTTATGATAAAAATATGCTGTACAAGAGTCTCCTCACAGATCCTTGAAAAAATGACAGGGGGGGCACCTTGTGAAGGTGCGCGTGGCCTCACAACAAGGGCATGACCTAGCAACAAGGGTCATGGCCTCAAAGGTAATGTCATATTCGTAAGACGGGAAGAGGGTGTCACTTTGGAGAGGCAGAGGGTAACAGGAGAGAGAGGGTGATGGGTTTATAGTGACGCAGGGGCGAGGAAGAGGGTGAGTGGGTGAAGGAGACATAGTGGGAGACAGAGAGGCAGTGGTTGACAGAGAGAGGGTGACAGTGAGAGGCAGTGTGGATAACACCGGGGAAAGGGTGACGAGGAAAAAGTGGGTGATGCCAGGGGGAGGTGGCAGTGGGTAACAAGTAGAGGGGGACAGGGAGAGGCAGTGGGTACCTAAGGTCTCTGTAGGAGTAGGAGGGAGTAGTGAGACATTTGTAGTGAGGTTTACAGAGACATGTGGGATGAGTGTAGGGTCTTCTGCTGTGGAGTGAGGACAGGGTCTTCTGTGGGATGAGGACAGGGTCATCTGCTGTGGGGCAAGGACATTGTCTTATGCTGTGGTGTGAGGACAGGGTCTTCTGTTCTGGGGTGAGGACAGGGACTTCTGCTCTGGGGTGAGGACAGGGACTTTGGCTCAGGGGTGAGGACAGGGACTTATGCTCTGGGGTGAGGACAGGGACTTCTGCTCTGGGGTGAGGACAGGGACTTCTGCTCTGGGGTGAGGACAGGGACTTCTGCTCCAAGGTGAGTACAGGTTCATCTGCTGTGGGGTGAGGACAGGGTCTTATGCTGTGGGGTGAGGACAGGGACTTCTGTTCTGGGGTGAGGACAGGGACTTCTGTTCTGGGGTGAGGACAGGGTCATCTGCTCTGGGGTGAGGACAGGGTCTTCTGCTCAGGGCCGGTGCTAGGGTGTTCGGCGCCCTCCTGCAAACTATCAATTTTGCACCTTTCTACAAATACCGATCTCATCCTCAGAGCTGTAACTAGACATTTTGGTGCCCCCCCACCCCCAAGATCTATAACATGGACAGTTCGTGTCTCCATTATAAAAAATTACGCCACACAGTAGTATCACTTATACACACCAGGTAGAGCCCCTTATATACATTACGCCAGGTAGAGACCCCTTTTACACATTGCGCCAGGTAGAGCCAGTCACACCTTAATCCAGGTAGAGCACCCTTCACACATTGCGCCAGGTAGAGCCAGTCACACATTATTCCAGGTAGAGCACCTTTTTACACATTGCGCCAGGTAGAGCCAGTCACTCATTATTCCAGGCCGAGCACCTTTTTACACGTTGCGTCAGGTAGAGCCAGTCACACATTATTCCAGGTAGAGCACCCTTTTGCACATTGCGCCAGGTAGAGCCAGTCACACATTATTCCAGGTAGAGCACCTTTTTATACTTTGCGCCAGGTAGAGCCAGTCACAAATTATTCCAGGTAGAGCACCTTTTTATATATTGCACCAGGTAGAGCCAGTCACTCATTATTCCAGGTAGAGCACCTTTTTACACGTTGCGCCAGGTAGAGCCAGTCACACATTATTCCAGGTAGAGCACCTTTTTATACATTGCGCCAGGTAGAGCTAGTCACACATTATTCCAGGTAGAGCACCTTTTTATACATTGCACCAGGTAGAGCCAGTCACACATTATTCCAGGTAGAGCACCTTTTTACACATGCCACTTCCCCCCAACACACATTACTATGAACCCCCCTTCTCCAGCTCACATTAAGGACACCCGCCCTTACCAGCATACATTGTATGCCACTCCCCAGCACATTAATGACACGACCCTCCAGCACACACACACCCTCCCCAGCACACATTAATTACACCTCCCCTCCCCAGCACACATTAATAACACCCCCCTCCCCAGCACACATTAATTTCACCCCCCAGCACACATTAATTACATCCCCCCTCCCCAGCACACATTAACTACACCCCCCTCCCCAGCACACATTACACCCCCCTCCCCAGCACACATTTCACCCCCCCTCCCCAGCACACATTAATTACATCCCCACTCCCCAGCACACATCACCCCCCCTCCCCAGCACACATCACCCCCCCTCCCCAGCACACATTAATTACGCCCCCCTCCCCAGCACACATTAATTACACCCCTCCTCCCCAGCACATATTGATACCACCACTCCCCAGTACACATCAATTACACCCCCCCTCCCCAGTACACATCAATGACACCCCACCAGTACACATTAAATACACACACAAACATCCCCAGCACATGTTTATCTGTAGCAGTATTTATTTACCTCAGTCTCTGCTCCTCAGTGTGTGGCTGCTGCTCTTCGAAGTTCTCATGTCTGCTGCTTCCTCCAATGCACGTGACTTCCTGCCTCCTCCACTGATGGGGGAGGGGGGTAAACGGTGCTGCCTATCTTCATGCAGGAGTCTGGACATGTGCAGCGGGAGGAGAGGGGAGGTTCCTGGCACAGGATATCAGCTCAGCTGTTCATCCTACCAGCGCTGCTGCTGCCTGTCAGTGTGACAGGCG
This sequence comes from Pseudophryne corroboree, assembly GCF_028390025.1. NCBI lineage: Eukaryota > Metazoa > Chordata > Amphibia > Anura > Myobatrachidae > Pseudophryne > Pseudophryne corroboree. The sequence goes on along the minus strand of NC_086444.1, from coordinate 542,213,139 downwards.
CAGGCTGCGGCAGCTGGCAGTAACACTTTCCATCAGCAAGAGCGAGGTAGCAGAGCAGGGAAAGCGCCTTTCTAGCCCAGCGCCTTCCTGCTTTGCAGACCTTGCTGAGTGGCCAGCGCTGGGCCTGCTTCTGCTGTGGGGTGAGGACAGGGTGTCCTACTGTGGGATGAGAACAGAACATAGAACTGGGGAGATATAAAGGAAACGTATTCTGGGGAATAGTGTAGAATGCCTAAGAAAAGCCACAGGAACTAACATGTATGTGCCATCTCTGCGTGCAATGACGTGCTGGCACCATGACACTGTCTGGAGGAGTCACATACAGTCAGTATAAACATGCAGCTGCAGGTTTCTAAGACCGCGCAGGCAGCCTCCTCCCGCTCCCAACCGCATCAGAATCAGATACTGAGGATGAGAGAGGAGAGGACGCGATCAGTCTCGGTAATGCCACATACACAGGGAGCTGGCTGTGAGACTGAACACCGTGCATAGTGCTACTCATACACATTGTGCTGCTGCTGGGTCGCTTCCCCGCCGCTGCCCTCCTCCCCCTCGCCCCCGCCGCCGGAGACTCACCTCCACTCATCATCATCATCAGCAGCAGCAGCCAGGATCTCAGCGGCGGCTACTGCAGACATGACAGGGGGGGCACGGGCCCGCGTGACCCCCCTCCCTGGATTCGCCACTGGTACTATATAAAATATAATTCTCTGAATTGATTTGAAGATGAATCTGGGATTTTTTCTTGTTGAATGATAGTATATGTATATGGATATACATCTATTGTGAGACATATGAATGCAGACTGTGTCTGAACATCTATGATGATACTAATTGGGTATACTTTGCAGTCATGAAAATAACAATAAGATCATATATATGCATACATGTTATAACTATAAAACATTATAATTACAAGAATAAAATTAAATAAAAATAAATGAAAAATAAAAATATAAATGAAAATGAATTGTGTTCCAAGTTGGTATTGAACCTGGGTCCCGTTATATACCTGTCCCATGCATTAGTCTGTTGAGCCACAGCTCCTATCTGTTGTAATGGGTGGTTATACTGATCTATGAAGTTGGTATAGCACTTCACATTATACTTCTGAACCTGTATGATGCCAAACAATGGTTTATTTTTATCCTATGTATATTGTATTTAGCTTAACATTAGTGTAACAAGCATTATGCTATTTTGTATTTTCAATAATGATTGTACTGCTGTTTTTTTTCAAATGTTGAATACTGAGCACTTGTTTTAATCATGGTTGCACACCTGGAGTAGTTAATGAATGAACTCTGTGGATTTGGTCAGTGGACCCTTTAAATATATATCGTGTTTAAGATTCATTCATTCATTCATTCATTCATTCATTCATTCATTCATTCACTCATTCATACCCTCTGAAGAAACCACTTCACTTTAACAGTGGAGAAACACGTATAGGGTACTTCCCATGGAGTCAAAGGGGTAAATTTACTAAGATGGGAGTTCTATTTAAGATGGGATGCTGCCCATAGCAACCAATCAGATTCCAGGTATTATCTTCTAGAAGGTGCTAGATAAATGAGAAGTAGAATCTAAATGGTTGCTGTGGGCATCATCCCATCTTAAATAGAAGTCCCATCTTAGTAAATTTACCCCCATGACTGTTATCTGGACTAGCCAGCATTTATGCACCACAGCCTACCTTCTCCGGTATCCAGTAGCTGCAGGCTGCACCTCTGTTGTGTTCCCACTCTGGTAACCAAGTCCTGGATGCCGCCTCATTGCTGAGGGTAATTGCCGGCCTCACCCCGATTGTCTTGCATCAGCTAATTGCTGCACTTGATATAGCAGTTGCTTCACGTTGAAAAACACAGCTGACCTGCCTTTGGGAGTTACAGAAAGGAAATCCTACAACAATGAGCATAGACTTACAACTACTGGGTGAAACTATTACAGTGTCCAAATTGTTACACTGTGTGAATTTGTTACTTTAAGTGCTGTGGCCAATTACAGACTTCACACTGGATATACATATTTACAACTAATACTTTCCTCTGGAACAATAAAGAACTGGGTACTCTCCATGGGAGGTGATTAGCAACTAATTTATTATATTTATGTACAGTATTATGTTTTATGTACGAATTAAACATATACTCAATTTTAATTTGGTAAGCGCTCTCATATATATTTGTTATAGTGTTGTTTAGTTAATCATTTAATGGTTTTACACTATGCTACCCCCCCCCCTCTAATTATTTGAGGTGAACTGACACTGTGGGGTGTAAGGTGTTGAAAAATCATTTATCAAAGGAACAAGATGAAGGAATCATTGGCATACTTGTGTTTAGGACTTTGAGGAATTGTCTGGAAGAGGACTTATAGTAGTATAAGAGACTTAATAATCATTATTCCAGTTATCACTTAGAGTACATTTGACTGTTTTGTCCGAATAGGAGAAGGATAAAAAGAAGACTTTCTTTGCTGGGGCAATCTTTTTTTGAATGATAATTTTTATTAAAACATTTTATTGGTATGCATTAAAACTGGATGCTTCAACCATCCACAATAACAAAAAACAAAAATACTTCTAAAAAAGGTATCACAAATATCAACAATTATATTCAGGGTGTTAGTACATCAAGAGTAATACAGAATATAAAAATATTTTTTTGCAGAATAATACAAGAATTGCAGTAAATACAAGAAATGTGAAATGACAAAACTACAAAAATGCAAAATTTTAAAATATTAGTTTTGCAATAGCCAGTATTGTGGGTGATTCTCAATGGTAAATGTTAATCACTTCATATATGGCTTTGTTTATTAGTAAATGAAGAAGTACTATGCAGCCAGCATATAGTGATAAGACAACAATATAGTGTTGTTTATAAAAAAGAGGCAAAAATATTAGGTTAGTTAAGATACCTTGTCATATATGCTAAATAGCTTTAGATAGGTTCATCAATTAAGGTTTCCAAGGTAGGCAGGGTTGGACTGGCCCACAGGGGTACAGGGGAAACCACCGGTGGGCCCTACTGCCTGGGAGCCCATCCGGTCCTCTAGGGATCAGGTTCCAGACTGTGCTGTTACTAATCTAGTACATTATCTTGCATGCACTACAGTATTTACTGTATATATTTATCTAGGGGACCAACACTTGCAAAATGGTTAGGAAAACCAATGTGGTGGCTGGGCACACCCCCTCTGGAGACTGGCCACACCCCTAAACATGGGCCCCTACAGCTGCATCCCCCCGGTGGGCCCTACATGCCCCAGTCCGACACTGAAGGTAGGTATATATGGATTCTGATATAATGATGTTAGATAACAGTAAATGTATGATATATAACATAGAGATATTTAGTAACCCAGGTGCCCTATTGAGAAGAAGAAGGGCCCTTAGTTGTTTGAGTTAAGTTAGACTCACTGGGTCCGCTCTCCATTTCTTCTACTCACTTGTGTGTTGCTGTGAACAGTGAATGAGTGGGTGAGAGTGTGGAGAAAGGGATATCTCATGAGTGAAAAAAGAATTAGTAACGAGGATCTGCTTTTGCACATATAACCAAGATGCACCCCTGATGGAAATCCAGTGCATGGAGTGTGTTCAGGCCCCACACAATCAGAGTCCCCTAGAAACAGAGACAGGAGTAATTAATGGATATTTATTTGATTCAAGTAAACAAAAATTGCAATTGCTTTACTGAAGATTTCCTTTTTTTAAAATGAATATTTTGGTGGTTCAGGATAATTAATCTTAAAACAATCGGACTTCATCTGATCAAATGTTTAAGTTATCTTTTACTATAAACAATGCATAGTTAATGTGACCTGTTCCCAAGGGCATGTGTTCACTTCTAGAAAATGTCAGCTCCAAAATGTCTCAGAATATTAGTCTTCACTAAAACAATCATCACATAACTCTCTATGTTGATGTGGCTCCCATTACATCTGTCATGGCTAACAAGTAACACACATGCATGGATGTACCTGAGCGCTGTCCATGAATTAAATGTGCTGAATTTGCCCACCTCTGGCATATGCCAGTTGTGCAGTGGTTGGCCAAGAGCATATTAACTGTCAAAAAATTCAGATATTTCATATATTGTTAAGCTTTCTTCAGTTTGAGTTAAAAATAAAGTTATATTGGACTCAAATTATATATTCTGTGCAAGAATCTTTAAACTCTCCTCCTTCCCATTTCCTTCTGGTAAATAGTATAGTGACAATTAGTGCCATCCACTAAGTGACATAATTATATATTCTGTGCAAGAATCTTTAAACTCTCCTCCTTCCGATTTCCTTCTGGTAAATAGTATAGTGCCAATTAGTGCCATCCACTAAGTGACATATGTGTGTTAATATTAGTTCCAAGTGATAGACTCTGAGTTAGATATGTTAAGAGATTTGCTTGAATACTTAGCAACTAGTGAGAGACAAGTAACAATCAGAAATACCTGTGAGATTTCAGTTTACCTTGGCAGCCAAACCAGGTGATGTCAGCATAACATTTCTGAGAGCTGAATGATAATAGTGTGGATGTCTTTTTTTTAAAAAGAATCCAGGGAGAAAAGTGAGTGCAGAAAATGTCAGTGTAAATTCCTGCTGTATCCTTGGAAGAAGAATTCTGAGCAAAGAGTGGTTGGTTATTAAGAGATTATCCAGAGTATGTAACTACAACAGGCCAGACATATGACTACATTTAAGTTATAAATGTGATTAAATTGAGATAAAGTCCTATTGACATTCACATTAATGTCATAATGTAAATATGGTTAAAATGTCAACAGTCAACATGTCAACATCTGAAAAATGTCAATAGTCACAATTTGACACATGAAATGTTGACTCAGTTAAAATACCAACATATGAAATGTTGACATAGTAAAAATTTTGAAAATAAATAAGTTATGGTTAGGGATTTTGGTTGTCAACGCTGTCGACATTTATGGTATCTGTATAACAACTGCTGAAAAAACATACTGAAACCAGTTAAATTATGTCTTTAACATGGCAGCCTCCTTAAGGTTCTAGAATTATCTACAACTATTACTGTATATAGCATTAACTGTATGAATTTGAAAGGGATGTAGTCATAATGTCAACATTTATAATGCTGACATCACAATGTCGATAGTTTTGTTATAGATATTGTTGAAATGTTGACATTGAACATGTCATGTACACAATGTTGGCAATCTGCATGGACTGGTAGTGGAGAGTTTGTGTTAGGGTTAGACACGAGGGGGAGGGTTAGGGTTAGTCATACACCCGAATGTACTGTATGATGTTAGTCATACCATAGGATCCACCGGAAAGTCATCCTGATGTCACCACTGCAGCCACCAGACCTTCTGTACCATGTGCGTACCAGCTCTTTACCCAAAATAGCATATTCTCCTAACTATCAGGCTTGAATATGAATGGAGCTTATGTATATTGTCAAATTGTTCACCATTTATGATTTTATGATAAAAATATGCTGTACAAGAGTCTCCTCACAGATCCTTGAAAAAATGACAGGGGGGGCACCTTGTGAAGGTGCGCGTGGCCTCACAACAAGGGCATGACCTAGCAACAAGGGTCATGGCCTCAAAGGTAATGTCATATTCGTAAGACGGGAAGAGGGTGTCACTTTGGAGAGGCAGAGGGTAACAGGAGAGAGAGGGTGATGGGTTTATAGTGACGCAGGGGAGAGGAAGAGGGTGAGGCAGTGGGTGAAGGAGACATAGTGGGAGACAGAGAGGCAGTGGTTGACAGAGAGAGGGTGACAGTGAGAGGCAGTGTGGATAACACCGGGGAAAGGGTGACGAGGAAAAAGTGGGTGATGCCAGGGGGAGGTGGCAGTGGGTAACAAGTAGAGGGGGACAGGGAGAGGCAGTGGGTACCTAAGGTCTCTGTAGGAGTAGGAGGGAGTAGTGAGACATTTGTAGTGAGGTTTACAGAGACATGTGGGATGAGTGTAGGGTCTTCTGCTGTGGAGTGAGGACAGGGTCTTCTGTGGGATGAGGACAGGGTCATCTGCTGTGGGGCAAGGACATTGTCTTATGCTGTGGTGTGAGGACAGGGTCTTCTGTTCTGGGGTGAGGACAGGGACTTCTGCTCAGGGGTGAGGACAGGGACTTTGGCTCAGGGGTGAGGACAGGGACTTATGCTCTGGGGTGAGGACAGGGACTTCTGCTCTGGGGTGAGGACAGGGACTTCTGCTCTGGGGTGAGGACAGGGACTTCTGCTCCAGGGTGAGTACAGGTTCATCTGCTGTGGGGTGAGGACAGGGTCTTATGCTGTGGGGTGAGGACAGGGACTTCTGTTCTGGGGTGAGGACAGGGACTTCTGTTCTGGGGTGAGGACAGAGACTTCTGCTCTGGGGTGAGGACAGGGTCATCTGCTCTGGGGTGAGGACAGGGTCTTCTGCTCAGGGCCGGTGCTAGGGTGTTCGGCGCCCTCCTGCAAACTATCAATTTTGCACCTTTCTACAAATACCGATCTCATCCTCAGAGCTGTAACTAGACATTTTGGTGCCCCCCCACCCCCAAGATCTATAACATGGACAGTTCGTGTCTCCATTATAAAAAATTACGCCACACAGTAGTATCACTTATACACACCAGGTAGAGCCCCTTATATACATTACGCCAGGTAGAGACCCCTTTTACACATTGCACCAGGTAGAGCCAGTCACACCTTAATCCAGGTAGAGCACCCTTCACACATTGCGCCAGGTAGAGCCAGTCACACATTATTCCAGGTAGAGCACCTTTTTACACGTTGCGTCAGGTAGAGCCAGTCACACATTATTCCAGGTAGAGCACCCTTTTGCACATTGCGCCAGGTGGAGCCAGTCATACATTATTCCAGGTAGAGCACCTTTTTATACATTGCGCCAGGTAGAGCCAGTCACACATTATTCCAGGTAGAGCACCTTTTTATACATTGCGCCAGGTAGAGCCAGTCACACATTATTCCAGGTAGAGCACCTTTTTATATATTGCACCAGGTAGAGCCAGTCACTCATTATTCCAGGTAGAGCACCTTTTTACACGTTGCGCCAGGTAGAGCCAGTCACACATTATTCCAGGTAGAGCACTTTTTTATACATTGCGCCAGGTAGAGCTAGTCACACATTATTCCAGGTAGAGCACCTTTTTATACATTGCACCAGGTAGAGCCAGTCACACATTATTCCAGGTAGAGCAGCTTTTTACACATGCCACTTCCCCCCAACACACATTACTATGAACCCCCCTTCTGCAGCTCACATTAAGGACACCCGCCCTTACCAGCATACATTGTATGCCACTCCCCAGCACATTAATGACACGACCCTCCAGCACACACACACCCTCCCCAGCACACATTAATTACACCTCCCCTCCCCAGCACACATTAATAACACCCCCCTCCCCAGCACACATTAATTACACCCCCCAGCACACATTAATTACACCCCCCCTCCCCAGCACACATTAACTACACCCCCCTCCCCAGCACACATTACACCCCCCTCCCCAGCACACATTACACCCCCCCTCCCCAGCACACATTAATTACATCCCCTCTCCCCAGCACACATCACCCCCCCTCCCCAGCACACATCTCCCCCCCTCCCCAGTACACATCTCCCCCCCTCCCCAGTACACATCACACCCCCCCTCCCCAGCACACATCACCCCCCCCTCCCCAGCACACATTAATTACGCACCCCTCCCCAGCACACATTAATTACACCCCTCCTCCCCAGCACATATTGATACCACCACTCCCCAGTACACATCAATTACACCCTACCTCCCCAGTACACATCAATGACACCCCACCAGTACACATTAAATACACACACAAACATCCCCAGCACATGTTTATCTGTAGCAGTATTTATTTACCTCAGTCTCTGCTCCTCAGTGTGTGGCTGCTGCTCTTCGAAGTTCTCATGTCTGCTGCTTCCTCCAATGCATGTGACTTCCTGCCTCCTCCACTGATGGGGGAGGGGGGTAAACGGTGCTGCCTATCTTCAGGCAGGAGTCTGGACATGTGCAGCGGGAGGAGAGGGGAGGTTCCTGGCACAGGATATCAGCTCAGCTGTTCATCCTACCAGCGCTACTGCTGCCTGTCAGTGTGACAGGCACAGGCTGCGGCAGCTGGCAGTAACTCTTTCCATCAGCAAGAGCGAGGTAGCAGAGCAGGGAGAGCGCCTTTCTAGCCCAGCACCTCCCTGATTTGCAGACCTTGCTGAGTGGCCAGCGCTGGGCCTGCTTCTGCTGTGGGGTGAGGACAGGGTGTCCTACTGTGGGATGAGAACAGAACATAGAACTGGGGAGATATAAAGGAAACGTATTCTGGGGAATAGTGTAGAATGCCTGAGAAAAGCCACAGGAACTTACATGAATGTGCCATCTCTGCGTGCAATGACGGGCTGGCACCATGACACTGTCTGGAGGAGTCACATACAGTCAGTGCAAGCATGCAGCTGCAGGTTTCTAAGACCGCGCAGGCAGCCTCCTCCCGCTCCCAACCGCATCAGAAGCAGATACTGAGGATGAGAGAGGAGAGGACGCGATCAGTCTCGGTAATGCCACATACACAGGGAGCTGGCTGGGAGACTGAGCACCGTGCATAGTGCTACTCATACACACTGTGCTGCTGCTGGGTCGCTTCCCTGCCGCTGCCCTCCTCCCCCTCGCCCCCGCCGCCGGAGATCCTCCTCCACTCATCATCATCAGCAGCAGCAGCCAGGATCTCAGCGGCGGCTACTGCAGACATGACAGGGGGGGCACGGGCCCGCGTGCCCCCCTCCCTGGATTCACCACTGGTACTATATAAAATATCATTCTCTGCATTGATTTGAAGATGAATCTGGGATTTTTTCTTGTTGAATGATAGTATATGTATATGGATATACATCTATTGTGAGACATATGAATGCAGACTGTGTCTGAACATCTATGATGTTACTAATTGGGTATACTTTGCAGTCATGAAAATAACAATAAGATCATATATATGCATACATGTTATAATTATAAAACATTATAATTACAAGAATAAAATTAAATAAAAATAAATGAAAAATAAAAATATAAATGAAAATGAATTGTGTTCCAAGTTTTGGACCCAAGTATTGAACCTGGGTCCTGTTATATACCTGTCCCATGCATTAGTCTGGTGAGCCACAGCTCCTATCTGTTGTAATGGGTGGTTATACTGATCTATGAAGTTGGTATAGCACTTCACATTATAATTCTGAACCTGTATGATGCCAAACAATGGTTTATTTTTATCCTATGTATATTGTATTAAGCTTAACATTAGTGTAACAAGCATTATGCTATTTTGTATTTTCAATAATGATTGTACTGCTGTTTTTTTCAAATGTTGAATACTGAGCACTTGTTTTAATCATGGTTGCACACCTGGAGTAGTTAATGAATGAACTCTGTGGATTTGGTCAGTGGACCCTTTAAATATATATCGTGTTTAAGATTCATTCATTCATTCATTCATTCATTCATTCATACCCTCTGAAGAAACCACTTCACTTTAACAGTGGAGAAACACGTATAGGGTACTTCCCATGGAGTCAATGGGGTAAATTTACTAAGATGGGAGTTCTATTTAAGATGGGATGTTGCCCATAGCAACCAATCAGATTCCAGGTATTATCTTCTAGAAGGTGCTAGATAAATGAGAAGTAGAATCTAAATGGTTGCTGTGGGCATCATCCCATCTTAAATAGAACTCCCATCTTAGTAAATTTACCCCCATGACTGTTATCTGGACTAGCCAGCATTTATGCACCACAGCCTACCTTCTCCGGTATCCAGTAGCTGCAGGCTGCACCTCTGTTGTGTTCTCACTCTGGTAACCAAGTCCTGGATGCCGCCTCATTGCTGAGGGTAATTGCCGGCCTCACCCCGATTGTCTTGCATCAGCTAATTGCTGCACTTGATATAGCAGTTGCTTCACGTTGAAAAACACAGCTGAACTGCCTTTGGGAGTTACAGAAAGGAACCCCTACAACAATGAGCATAGACTTACAACTACTGGGTGAAACTATTACAGTGTCCAAATTGTTACACTGTGTGAATTTGTTACTTTAAGTGCTGTGGCCAATTACAGACTTCACACTGGATATACATATTTACAACTAATACTTTCCTCTGGAACAATAAAGAACTGGGTACTCTCCATGGGAGGTGATTAGCAACTAATTTATTATATTTATGTACAGTATCATGTTTTATGTACGAATTAAACATATACTCAATTTTAATTTGGTAAGCGCTCTCATATATATTTGTTATAGTGTTGTTTAGTTAATCATTTAATGGTTTTACACTATGCTATCCCCCCCCCCCTCTAATTATTTGAGGTGAACTGACACTGTGGGGTGTAAGGTGTTGAAGAATCATTTATCAAAGGAACCAGATGAAGGAATCATTGGCATACTTGTGTTTAGGACTTTGAGGAATTGTCTGGAAGAGGACTTATAGTAGTATAAGAGACTTAATAATCATTATTCCAGTTATAACTTAGAGTACATTTGACTGTTTTGTCCGAATAGGAGAAGGATAAAAAGAAGACTTTCTTTGCTGGGGCACTCTTTTTTTGAATGATAATTTTTATTAAAACATTTTATTGGTATGCATTAAAACTGGATGCTTCAACCATCCACAATAACAAAAAACAAAAATACTTCTAAAAAAGGTATCACAAATATCAACAATTATATTCAGGGTGTTAGTACATCAAGAGTAATACAGAATATAAAAATATTTTTTTGCAGAATAATACAAGAATTGCAGTAAATACAAGAAATGTGAAATTACAAAACTACAAAAATGCAACATTTTAAAATATTAGTTTTGCAATAGCCAGTATTGTGGGTGATTCTCAATGGTAAATGTTAATCACTTCATATATGGCTTTGTTTATTAGTAAATGAAGAAGTACTATGCAGCCAGCATATAGTGATAAGACAACAATATAGTGTTGTTTATAAAAAAGAGGCGAAAATATTAGGTTAGTTAAAATACCTTGTCATATATGCTAAATAGCTTTAGATAGGTTCATCAATTAAGGTTTCCAAGGTAGGCAGGGTTGGACTGGCCCACAGGGGTACAGGGGAAACCACCGGTGGGCCCTACTGCCTGGGAGCCCATCCGGTCCTCTAGGGATCAGGTTCCAGACTGTGCTGTTACTAATCTAGTACATTATCTTGCATGCACTACAGTATTTACTGTATATATTTATCTAGGGGACCAACACTTGCAAAATGGTTAGGCAAACCAATGTGGTGGCTGGGCACACCCCCTCTGGAGACTGGCCACACCCCTAAACATGGGCCCCTACAGCTGCATCCCCCCGGTGGGCCCTACATGCCCCAGTCTGACACTGAAGGTAGGTATACATGGATTCTGATATAATGATGTTAGATAACAGTAAATGTATGATATATAACATAGATATATTTAGTAACCCTGGTGCCCTATTGAGAAGAAGAAGGGCCCTTAGTTGTTTGAGTTAAGTTAGACTCACTGGGTCCGCTCTCCATTTCTTCTACTCACTTGTGTGTTGCTGTGAACAGTGAATGAGTGGGTGAGAGTGTGGAGAAAGGGATATCTCATGAGTGAAAGAAGAATTAGTAACGAGGATCTGCTTTTGCACATATAACCAAGATGCACCCCTGATGGAAATCCAGTGCATGGAGTGTGTTCAGGCCCCCACACAATCAGAGTCCCCTAGAAACAGAGACAGGAGTAATTAATGGATATTTATTTGATTCAAGTAAACAAAAATTGCAATTGCTTTACTGAAGATTTCCTTTTTTTAAAATGAATATTTTGGTGGTTCAGGATAATTAATCTTAAAACAATCAGACTTCATCTGATCAAATGTTTAAGTTATCTTTTACTATAAACAATACAGAGTTAATGTGACCTGTTCCCAAGGGCATGTGTTCACTTCTAGAAAATGTCAGCTCCAAAATGTCTCAGAACATTAGTCTTCACTAAAACAATCATCACATAACTCTCTACGTTGATGTGGCTCCCATTACATCTGTCATGGCTAACAAGTAACACACATGCATGGATGTACCTGAGCGCTGTCCATGAATTAAATGTGCTGAATTTGCCCACCTCTGGCATATGCCAGTTGTGCAGTGGTTGGCCAAGAGCATATTAACTGTCAAAAAATTCAGATATTTCAAATATTGTTAAGCTTTCTTCAGTTTGAGTTAAAAATAAAGTTATATTGGACTCAAATTATATATTCTGTGCAAGAATCTTTAAACTCTCCTCCTTCCCATTTCCTTCTGGTAAATAGTATAGTGACAATTAGTGCCATCCACTAAGTGACATAATTATATATTCTGTGCAAGAATCTTTAAACTCTCCTCCTTCCGATTTCCTTCTGGTAAATAGTATAGTGCCAATTAGTGCCATCCACTAAGTGACATATGTGTGTTAATATTAGTTCCAAGTGATAGACTCTGAGTTAGATATGTTAAGAGATGTGCTTGAATACTTAGCAACTAGTGAGAGACAAGTAACAGTCAGAAATACCTGTGAGATTTCAGTTTATCTTGGCAGCCAAACCAGGTGATGTCAGCATAACGTTTCTGAGAGCTGAATGATAATAGTGTGGATGTCTTTTTTTAAAAAGAACCCAGGGAGAAAAGTGAGTGGAGAAAATGTCAGTGTAAATTCCTGCTGTATCCTTGGAAGAAGAATTCTGAGCAAAGAGTGGTTGGTTATTAAGAGATTATCCAGAGTATGTAACTACAACAGGCCAGACATATGACTACATTTAAGTTATAAATGTGATTAAATTGAGATAAAGTCCTATTGACATTCACATTAATGTCATAATGTAAATATGGTTAAAATGTCAACAGTCAACATGTCAACATCTGGAAAATGTCAATAGTCACAATTTGACACATGAAATGTTGACTCAGTTAAAATACCAACATATGAAATGTTGACACAGTAAAAATGTTGAAAATAAATAAGTTATGGTTAGGGATTTTGGTTGTCAACGCTGTCGACATTTATGGTATCTGTATAACGACTGCTGAAAAAACATACTGAAACCAGTTAAATTATGTCTTTAACATGGCAGCCTCCTTAAGGTTCTAGAATTATCTACAACTATTACTGTATATAGCATTAACTGTATGAATTTGAAAGGGATGTAGTCATAATGTCAACATTTATAATGCTGACATCACAATGTCGATAGTTTTGTTATAGATATTGTTGAAATGTTGACATTGAACATGTTATGTACACAATGTTGACAATCTGCATGGACTGGTAGTGGAGAGTTTGTGTTAGGGTTAGACACGAGGGGGAGGGTTAGTCATACACCCGAATGTACTGTATGATGTTAGTCATACCATAGGATCCACCGGAAAGTCATCCTGATGTCACCACTGCAGCCACCAGACCTTCTGTACCATGTGCGTACCAGCACTTTACCCAAAATAGCATATTCTCCTAACTATCAGGCTTGAATATGAATGGAGCTTATGTATATTGTCAAATTGTTCACCATTTATGATAAAAATATGCTGTACAAGAGAAATAAAAACTACTCATATTGTATTTCTTGGTAATTCTGATTTTAATCCCTTTGTATCCATTGTACAATTAAAATTGGGAAATGAAAACTGATTAACCTCAGAAAGAATGACACCTCTATGAATTGGGATTAGTCTGTTTTGATTTACTCTGTTTGCTGTAGAACAGGGCACCACCAGTAACATTTTGGCAACATTCTAATCATAATGACATTTCATCAGTGTCGACACGCTGCATGTCGAAATTATGACCATGTTGGCAATCTGATGTTTACATTATGAATGTCAACAAAATGTAACACATCCACTTGAAAGACATTTTCTTTATACTAATACAATTTTTTCCTGTATCATTTTTATTAGTTTTTGCATTGTAATTATTATTCTTAATTATTTATATAGCGCACACATATTCTGCAGTGCTTTACAGAGAATGTTTGGCCATTCACATCATTCCCTGCCCCAGTGGAGCTTACAATCCATATTCCCTACCACATTCACGCTAGGGTTAAATTTGTTGGGAGCCAATTAACCTACTAGTATATTTTTGGATTGTGGGAGGAAACCGGAGTACCCGGAGGATACCCATGCAAGTACGGGGAGAATATACAAACTCCACACAGTAAGGGTCATGGTGGGAATCAAACCCATAACCTTGGTGCTGTGAGTCAGTAATTAGTAACTAACCATTACACCATCTGTTCTGCCCATGAACAAAAGACATATCTTATAGTGTTTACTGTAGGTTTCTGGGCTGGCAGGGCGCAGGAGCTGCGTGGGCACTCTGTGCACATGTGCCAAAGGTGAGCACTGGGAAGGATGCAGTCAGCCAGGGAGGGGGCGTGGCCCTGCTGGCATCACAATTGGGGGCAGGCCTGTCTCTCCACATGACTAATGGGGCATACCCAAGCTATTGGCATCAGGAATGGCGGCGTTGTCAGCATCTAAGAAGGTGCTGGGTTTTCCTCAAGCGCTCCCTTTCCTGTGAATAGATGCCATGTGAGTGCACACGGTATATATTCACGTTGTGGCGGCAGCAGCAGGCTTTTCTAGCAGGGCACCGCTGAAGTTGCAGGGAGCATTTTGCTTTAAAAATCGGGCAGAGTGCGGTGCCATGCTAAAACAGCCTAGCGTGAGCACTATGTTATATAATATTCAATTATTCAAATACATGTTAAAAAAAATAACAATGATTTTGGAATTTACTGGCAAAACTTTTACCAAGATATTCCCATCATCAACACAGACATACTCAGTAATTCTCTTGCGTGCTTCAGAAACTCGGAACTAACGTCATAGTTTAAAACATACATAATTGATGGAGTACTAAGATTTTTACAATATTAGTAGATAGCATTTTCTAATAACTCTTGCAATAAAGTTATTACACAAAATAATCTATGATTACAGGATATTTTGTATAACCACTCAACATCTTTAAAAGGGATCAGTGAAATGAAGACTATAGAAAAAGAACAGGACATTTTATAAAGCATTTTGATGCAAATGGAATAAGAAAGATTTTTTTAGTATAATAAAACAGAAAAAAATGAAATGGTCCAAAAAATGATTGCATGCTGGAATCCTATTCCCACCTATTCGCACCTGTCATTTCATCCTCGGCTCATCATCCAAACTCATTTGAAGTGTAATTGTATACTGAAATACTTTAAAACAGCATATTCTCCAAACATTCAGACTTGAATATAAATGGAGCTTATGTACATTATCAAATTGTTTGACATTTATGATGTACTGTACAGTAAAAAGCTATTCACATTGCATTTCTTGTTAATTCTGAGGTTAATCCCTTTGCATCAATTGTACAATTAAGTTGTGAGAAAGAAAACTGATTAACCTTAGAAATAATGACACCTGTACAGGTTTTAGTCTATTCTGTTTGCTTGACAACAGGGCTGCTAGCCAGACCTCTGTAGCTGTCTCTTGTGATCCTCCGGTCACAGGACAATAACCAGGGAACAATTGACTTGCTTTTTATCATGCGATTTGTCTGATAATAATATAGTGATGAGCATGTTCGGTTCCTCGGAATCCGAACCCGCCCGAACTTCACCTTTTTTTTACACGGGTCCGAGCGACTCGGATCCTCCTGCCTTGCTCGGTTAACCCGAGCGCGCCCGAACGTCATCATCCCGCTGTCGGATTCTCGCGAGACTCGGATTCTATATAAGGAGCCGCGCGTCGCCGCCATTTTCACACGTGCATTGAGATTGATAGGGAGAGGACGTGGCTGGCGTCCTCTCCGAGTCCGTTGTATTATATTAGAACTTAGTTAGTTATAATTGTGGGGAGGATTGGGGACGGGGAGCAGCTGTTAGGGAGTACAGTGCAGGGTTTTGAGTTTAATCCGTTGTTTCTCTGCCTGAAAAAAACCGCTCCACCAAATCTGTGCTCACTCAGTGTGCTGCACTGCTGCATGATATATCTGTGCTGAGTGCACTGCTCACACTGCCTAATTGTGGGGACTGGGGAGCAGTTATAGCAGGAGTACAGTGCACAGTTTTGCTGACAGTGACCACCAGTCCAGTATACGTTTGTCTGCCTGAAAAACACTGTGGTGTTTTTTCTTTCTTTCTTCATGCTAGTTTGTTTAGCAGTCTGCTGACACTGCAGTGTCCACCAGGTCCGTTATACAGTATATTATATATATAATTAAGCACTAAGCAGCAGTACGGTAGGCCACGGCTGTACCTACCTCTGTGTCGACTCGTCACTCGTCGTCCATAAGTATAAGTAATACTATCCATCCATCTACATTGTATACCTGTGGTGTTTTTTTTTTCTTTCTTCATACTAGTTTAGCAGTCTGCTGCTGACACTGTCCACCAGGTCCGTTATACAGTATATTATATTTATATATAAGCACTAAGCAGCAGTACGGTAGGCCACGGCTGTACCTACCTCTGTGTCGTCACTCGTCGTCCATAAGTATAAGTAATACTATACTATCCATCCATCTACATTGTATACCTGTGGTGGTTTTTTTTTCTTTCTTCATACTAGTTTAGCAGTCTGCTGACACTGTCCACCAGGTCCGTTATACAGTATATTATATTTATATATAAGCATTAAGCAGCAGTACGGTAGGCCACGGCTGTACCTACCTCTGTGTCGTCACTCGTCGTCCATAAGTATAAGTAATACTATACTATCCATCCATCTACATTGTATACCTGTGGTGGTTTTATTTTCTTTCTTCATACTAGTTTAGCAGTCTGCTGACACTGTCCACCAGGTCCGTTATACAGTATATTATATTTATATATAAACACTAAGCAGCAGTACGGTAGGCCAGGGCTGTACCTACCTCTGTGTCGTCACTCGTCGTCCATAAGTATAAGTAATACTATACTATCCATCCATCTACATTGTATACCTGTGGTGGTTTTTTTTTCTTTCTTCTTACTAGTTTAGCAGTCTGCTGACACTGTCCACCAGGTCCGTTATACAGTATATTATATTTATATATAAGCACTAAGCAGCAGTACGGTAGGCCATGGCTGTACCTACCTCTGTGTTGTCACTCGTCGTCCATAAGTATAAGTAATACTATACTATCCATCCATCTACATTGTATACCTGTGGTGGGTTTTTTTTCTTTCTCCATACTAGTTTAGCAGTCTGCTGACACTGTCCACCAGGTCCGTTATACAGTATATTATATTTATATATAAGCACTAAGCAGCAGTACGGTAGGCCACGGCTGTACCTACCTCTGTGTCGACTCGTCACTCGTCGTCCATAAGTATAAGTAATACTATCCATCCATCTACATTGTATACCTGTGGTGTTTTTTTTCTTTCTTCATACTAGTTTAGTAGTCTGCTGACACTGTCCACCAGGTCCGTTATACAGTATATTATATTTATATATAAGCACTAAGCAGCAGTACGGTAGGCCACGGCTGTACCTACCTCTGTGTCGTCACTCGTCGTCCATAAGTATAAGTAATACTATACTATCCATCCATCTACATTGTATACCTGTGGTGTTTTTTTTTTCTTTCTTCATACTAGTTTAGCAGTCTGCTGACACTGTCCACCAGGTCCGTTATACAGTATATTATATTTATATATAAGCACTAAGCAGCAGTACAGTAGGCCACGGCTGTACCTACCTCTGTGTCGTCACTCGTCGTCCATAAGTATAAGTAATACTATACTATCCATCCATCTACATTGTATACCTGTGGTGGCTTTTAGTTGTGCGCAAAATATGGAGAACAAAAATGTGGAGGTTAAAAAAATAGGGAAAGATCAAGATCCACTTCCACCTCGTGCTGAAGCTGCTGCCACTAGTCATGGCCGAGACGATGAAATGCCATCAACGTCGTCTGCCAAGGCCGATGCCCAATGTCATAGTACAGAGCATGTAAAATCCAAAACACAAAAGATCAGTAAAAAAATGACCCAAAAATCAAAATTAAAAGCGTCTGAGGAGAAGCGTAAACTTGCCAATATGCCATTTACGACACGGAGTGGCAAGGAACGGCTGAGGCCCTGGCCTATGTTCATGGCTAGTGGTTCAGCTTCACATGAGAATGGAAGCATTCATCCTCTCGCTAGAAAAAAGAAAAGACTTGCGGCAAAAGCACAGCAAAGAACTGTGCGTTCTTCGAAATCCCAAATCCCAAAGGAGAGTCCAATTGTGTCGGTTGCGATGCCTGACCTTCCCAACACTGGACGGGAAGAGCTTGCGCCTTCCACCATTTGCACGCCCCCTGCAAGTGTTGAAAGGAGCACCCGCAGTCCAGTTCCTGATAGTGAAATTGAAGATGTCAGTGTTGAAGTACACCAGGATGAGGCTATGGGTGTTGCTGGCGCTGGGGAGGAAATTGACAAGGAGGATTCTGATGGTGAGGTGGTTTGTTTAAGTCAGGCACCCGGGGAGACACCTGTTGTCCGTGGGAGGAATATGGCCATTGACATGCCTGGTGAAAATACCAAAAAAATCAGCTCTTCAGTGTGGAAGTATTTCAACAGAAATGCGGACAACAGGTGTCAAGCCGTGTGTTGCCTTTGTCAAGCTGTAATAAGTAGGGGTAAGGACGTTAACCACCTCGGAACATCCTCCCTTATACGTCACCTGCAGCGCATTCATAATAAGTCAGTGACAAGTTCAAAAACTTTGGGCGACAGCGGAAGCAGTCCACTGACCAGTAAATCCCTTCCTCTTGTAACCAAGCTCGTGCAAACCACACCACCAACTCCCTCAGTGTCAATTTCCTCCTTACCCAGGAAAGCCAATAGTCCTGCAGGCCATGTCACTGGCAAGTCTGACGAGTCCTCTCCTGCCTGGGATTCATCCGATGCATCCTTGAGTGTAACGCCTACTGCTGCTGGCGCTGCTGTTGTTGCTGCTGGGAGTCGATCGTCATCCCAGAGGGGATGTCCATCCCAGAGGCTACTTCCATTAAGCAATTGACTGTCCAACAGTCCTTTGCGAGGAAGATGAAATATCACAGCAGTCATCCTTCTGCAAAGCGGATAACTGAGGCCTTGACAACTATGTTGGTGTTAGACGTGCGTCCGGTATCCGCCGTTAGTTCACAGGGAACTAGACAATTTCTTGAGGTAGTGTGCCCCCGTTACCAAATACCATCTAGGTTCCACTTCTCTAGGCAGGCGATACCGAGAATGTACACGGACGTCAGAAAAAGACTCCACAGTGTCCTAAAAAATGCAGTTGTACCCAATGTCCACTTAACCACGGACATGTGGACAAGTGGAGCAGGGCAGACTCAGGACTGCATGACTGTGACAGCCCACTGGGTAGATGTATTGCCTCCCGCTGCAAGAACAGCAGCGGCGGCACCAGTAGCAGCATCTCGCAAACGCCAACTCGTTCCTAGGCAGGCTACGCTTTGTATCACCGCTTTCCAGAATACGCACACAGCTGAAAACCTCTTACGGCAACTGAGGAAGATCATCGCAGAATGGCTTACCCCAATTGGACTCTCCTGGGGATTTGTGGCATCGGACAACGCCAGCAATATTGTGCGTGCATTACATCTGGGCAAATTCCAGCACGTCCCATGTTTTGCACATACCTTGAATTTGGTGGTGCAGAATTATTTAAAAAACGACAGGGGCGTGCAAGAGATGCTTTCGGTGGCCAGAAGAATTGCGGGCCACTTTCGGCGTGCAGGCACCGCGTACAGAAGACTGGAGCACAACCAAAAAAACCTGAACCTGCCCTGCCATCATCTGAAGCAAGAGGTGGTAACGAGGTGGAATTCAACCCTCTATATGCTTCAGAGGATGGAGGAGCAGCAAAAGGCCATTCAAGCCTATACATCTGGCCACGATATAGGCAAAGGAGGTGGAATGCACCTGTCTCAAGCGCAGTGGAGAATGATTTCAACGTTGTGCAAGGTTCTGCTGCCCTTTGAACTTGCCACACGTGAAGTCAGTTCAGACACTGCCAGCCTGAGTCAGGTCATTCCCCTCATCAGGCTTTTGCAGAAGAAGCTGGAGGCATTGAAGGAGGAGCTAAAACAGAGCGATTCCGCTAGGCATGTGGGACTTGTGGATGGAGCCCTTCATTTGCTTAACCAGGATTCACGTGTGGTCAATCTGTTGAAATCAGAGCACTACATTTTGGCCACCGTGCTCGATCCTAGATTTAAAACCTACGTTGTATCTCTCTTTCCGGCAGACAAAAGTCTGCAGGGGTTCAAAGAACTGCTGGTGAGAAAATTGTCAAGTCAAGCGGAACGTGACCTGTCAACATATTCTCCTTCACATTCTCCCGCAACTGGGGGTGCGAGGAAAAGGCTACGAATTCCGAGCCCACCCACTGGCGGTGATGCAGGGCAGTCTGGAGCGACTGCTGATGCTGACATCTGGTCCGGACTGAAGGACCTGCCAACGATTACTGACATGTCGTCTACTGTCACTGCATATGATTCTCTCACCATTGAAAGAATGGTGGAGGATTATATGAGTGACCGCATCCAAGTAGGCACGTCAGACAGTCCGTACGTATACTGGCAGGGAAAAGAGGCAATTTGGAGGCCTTTGCACAAACTGGCTTTATTCTACCTAAGTTGCCCTCCCTCCAGTGTGTACTCCGAAAGAGTGTTTAGTGCCGCCGCTCACCTTGTCAGCAATCGGCGTACGAGGTTACTTCCAGAAAATGTGGAGAAGATGATGTTCATTAAAATGAATTATAATCAATTACTCCATGGAGACATTCACCAGCAGCAATTGCCTCCAGAAAGTACACGGGGATCTGAGATGGTGGATTCCAGTGGGGACGAATTAATAATCTGTGAGGAGGGGGATGTACACAGTGAAAGGGGTGATGAATCGGACGATGATGATGAGGTGGACATCTTGCCTCTGTAGAGCCAGTTTGTGCAAGGAGAGATTGATTGCTTCTTTTTTGGTGGGGGCCCAAACCAACCAGTCATTTCAGTCACAGTCGTGTGGCAGACCCTGTCGCTGAAATGATGGGTTGGTTAAAGTGTGCATGTCCTGTTTATACAACATAAGGGTGGGTGGGAGGGCCAAAGGACAATTCCATCTTGCACCTCTTTTTTCTTTTTTTCTTCTTTGCGTCATGTGCTGTTTGGGGAGTATTTTTTGGAAGGGCCATCCTGCCTGACACTGCAGTGCCACTCCTAGATGGGCCAGGTGTTTGTGTCGGCCACTAGGGTCACTTAGCTTACTCACACAGCTACCTCATTGCGCCTCTTTTTTTTCTTCTTTGCGTCATGTGCTGTTTGGGGAGTATTTTTTGGAAGGGCCATCCTGCGTGACACTGCAGTGCCACTCCTAGATGGGCCAGGTGTTTGTGTCGGCCACTAGGGTCGCTTAGCTTACTCACACAGCTACCTCATTGCGCCTCTTTTTTTTCTTCTTTGCGTCATGTGCTGTTTGGGGAGTATTTTTTGGAAGGGCCATCCTGCGTGACACTGCAGTGCCACTCCTAGATGGGCCAGGTGTTTGTGTCGGCCACTAGGGTCGCTTAGCTTACTCACACAGCTACCTCATTGCGCCTCTTTTTTTTCTTCTTTGCGTCATGTGCTGTTTGGGGAGTATTTTTTGGAAGGGCCATCCTGCGTGACACTGCAGTGCCACTCCTAGATGGGCCAGGTGTTTGTGTCGGCCACTAGGGTCGCTTAGCTTACTCACACAGCTACCTCACTGCGCCTCTTTTTTTCTTCTTTGCGTCATGTGCTGTTTGGGGAGTATTTTTTGGAAGGGCCATCCTGCGTGACACTGCAGTGCCACTCCTAGATGGGCCAGGTGTTTGTGTCGGCCACTAGGGTCGCTTAGCTTACTCACACAGCTACCTCATTGCGCCTCTTTTTTTTCTTCTTTGCGTCATGTGCTGTTTGGGGAGTATTTTTTGGAAGGGCCATCCTGCGTAACACTGCAGTGCCACTCCTAGATGGGCCAGGTGTTTGTGTCGGCCACTAGGGTCGCTTAGCTTACTCACACAGCTACCTCATTGCGCCTCTTTTTCTTCTTCTTTGCGTCATGTGCTGTTTGGGGAGTATTTTTTGGAAGGGCCATCCTGCGTGACACTGCAGTGCCACTCCTAGATGGGCCAGGTGTTTGTGTCGGCCACTAGGGTCGCTTAGCTTACTCACACAGCTACCTCATTGCGCCTCTTTTTTTTCTTCTTTGCGTCATGTGCTGTTTGGGGAGTATTTTTTGGAAGGGCCATCCTGCGTGACACTGCAGTGCCACTCCTAGATGGGCCAGGTGTTTGTGTCGGCCACTAGGGTCGCTTAGCTTACTCACACAGCTACCTCATTGCGCCTCTTTTTTTTCTTCTTTGCGTCATGTGCTGTTTGGGGAGTATTTTTTGGAAGGGCCATCCTGCGTGACACTGCAGTGCCACTCCTAGATTGTCCAGGTGTTTGTGTCGGCCACTAGGGTCGCTTAGCTTACTCACACAGCTACCTCATTGCGCCTCTTTTTTTTCTTCTTTGCGTCATGTGCTGTTTGGGGAGTATTTTTTGGAAGGGCCATCCTGCGTGACACTGCAGTGCCACTCCTAGATGGGCCAGGTATTTGTGTCGGCCACTAGGGTCGCTTAGCTTACTCACACAGCTACCTCATTGCGCCTCTTTTTTTTCTTCTTTGCGTCATGTGCTGTTTGGGGAGTATTTTTTGGAAGGGCCATCCTGCGTGACACTGCAGTGCCACTCCTAGATGGGCCAGGTGTTTGTGTCGGCCACTAGGGTCGCTTAGCTTACTCACACAGCTACCTCATTGCGCCTCTTTTTTTTCTTCTTTGCGTCATGTGCTGTTTGGGGAGTATTTTTTGGAAGGGCCATCCTGCGTGACACTGCAGTACCACTCCTAGATGGGCCAGGTGTTTGTGTCGGCCACTAGGGTCGCTTAGCTTACTCACACAGCTACCTCATCGCGCCTCTTTTTTTTCTTCTTTGCGTCATGTGCTGTTTGGGGAGTATTTTTTGGAAGGGCCATCCTGCGTGACACTGCAGTGCCACTCCTAGATGGGCCAGGTGTTTGTGTCGGCCACTAGGGTCGCTTAGCTTACTCACACAGCTACCTCATTGCGCCTCTTTTTTTTCTTCTTTGCGTCATGTGCTGTTTGGGGAGTATTTTTTGGAAGGGCCATCCTGCGTGACACTGCAGTGCCACTCCTAGATGGGCCAGGTGTTTGTGTCGGCCACTAGGGTCGCTTAGCTTACTCACACAGCTACCTCATTGCGCCTCTTTTTTTTCTTCTTTGCGTCATGTGCTGTTTGGGGAGTATTTTTTGGAAGGGCCATCCTGCGTGACACTGCAGTGCCACTCCTAGATGGGCCAGGTGTTTGTGTCGGCCACTTGGGTCGCTTAGCTTAGCCATCCAGCGACCTCGGTGCAAATTTTAGGACTAAAAATAATATTGTGAGGTGTGAGGTGTTCAGAATAGACTGAAAATGAGTGGAAATTATGGTTATTGAGGTTAATAATACTATGGGATCAAAATGACCCCCAAATTCTATGATTTAAGCTGTTTTTTAGGGTTTTTTGAAAAAAACACCCGAATCCAAAACACACCCGAATCCGACAAAAAAAATTCGGTGAGGTTTTGCCAAAACGCGTTCGAACCCAAAACACGGCCACGGAACCGACCCCAAAACCAAAACACAAAACCCGAAAAATTTCAGGTGCACATCCCTAATAATAAATATCATTGATCACAGATACATTTGTTTCATTGAAACTCATTTTTACAAGCCTGCCCCTTGCTCCTGAAGCAATTTATGTGCTAGAAAGAAAATAGAATCCATAACATGGTGGTGCCACCACCATATGTTTTTGTAGGATAGGTGTTTTGACTGTGATGTGCAGTGTTAGATTTGCACCATATTACTTAGCATTATGGCTGAAAAGTAGCATTTTGATGTTATCAGACCATAGAATTTCTCTCTACGTTGTCATGTCTCTCATATGTCTTTGGACACACAGTATGTGAGTTTGTTTAACAAGTGATTTCTCTTGCCTTGCTCCACCAGTTTCTCCCATCTCTATCATGGACTACAGTAGCTAAATGCAAAGTATTCTGTTGAAACATATCCAAATGGTTTTTTAAATGAGTTTCAAAAAATAATATATAGTGAAATGTATATATCAACATTGTAATTAATGTTTTTGGTTATTTCAGACACACCCATTGCTTTCAGGTACAAAAAATAAAGCATACTGTACTGTTATTGTCTCCACTGTCAAACTTTTTCCTAACAGGCCAGGTCATTAAATGTCTGTTCTTAGTTTTAGTCATACACAAGCCTCATTTCACAATGCGCAATGTACAAACATTGCATGTTGTGATATGAGGTTCGTGTGTTACTACTCAGTCATGTAAATCTAAATCATGAAGTTCCAATAAAACTATTTTTGTGCTAACTTTACCTGAGCAGTGGAAATGGATTCTCAATAGTGATGGATCCTTAGTCACCTTATTCATTTGGCAGCCTGAAAGACAAATCTGGGTTTGAATGATGCCAAAAAGAGCAATTTCTGCTTGAAAGAAAACTGCCAGATGTGAAGTTAGGTACAGAAAGGACAATGGTTTGGCATGTGTAGGCCTGGTCCCCCTGTTACAGGATACATTTTAATGCCAAAACACACAATACAGTTCAAGAAAATTAAATTTAGTGCAGTGGTTCTCAAACTCAGTCTGTGGGTTCCCAAATAGTTAATGTTTTCCAGGTTACCTAACAGGTGCACAGGTGTATTCATTACTCATGGACACATTTTGAAAGATCCACAGGTGCCGCTAATTATATCACTTGTAATTCTGTGAGGAGACGTGGAAAACATGCACTGTTTGTCAACCTGGGGACTGGGTGTGAGAACCTATAATTTAGTGAATAGATTCCTTCTCTCAGTTCTGCATTTCATCATAGACTAAGGCAGGGGTCGCCAACCATAGTCCTCAAGGCACACCAACAGTCCAGGTTTTAATATTGGTATACAAATGGAACAAATTAGTTCACATGTGCAACTATGATTTTGTATGCAACGTGGTACCCCGGGAAAGAGTTTTGTGCCCCTTTAAATATGTATATGGAAGTGTTTGCACCTGATGTTTTCTTGGTTGGTACAGCAGGGGATTAAGTCACAAACTGCAGTGGGATCACATGTCCTGTCCTGTGAAGTGGTAGGATCGTAGTGGATGGTGAGTGGAGAGCAAGCGGAGCCTTGTGAGAAGAAGGAGGTGTGAACAGAAAGTTGGAGAGAAGCCATTGGGGGGAGCAAGTGTGTATTGAGGAGCGGAGTAGGACAGCTGAATGGTAGGATTCTGGTGGTCATGCAGGTTCTGTGGAGAGCTAAGGCAGCGGGGTGCTTCCAGTCAGTGAAGAAAACTGTGAAAGCGGGTGTGAGACATCACAGACGGTAACCATACACCGCTAGGCATGGGCAGAGGCACGAACTCCACAGCCATCTTGAGAGAGCTATATCCACTGATAAGGACCAGTGAGGGAGCTGAATAACCTGAGAAGTTTGGAGTGAGTAACAAAGACTTTTTTTGTTGCAGACTACAGGAGGGTGAGTGCTAAGCCCTAATTGTCTGCTGTCACAAACACACTGCTCACAACTGCATGGAGAGGAGGCTCATAAGTGAGAACCACATAAAGCAACCCATGTTTAAACATAGTGCTGATCATTACCAAGACACCATTTGTTTAGATGCACATTACAGTGGCATTAAAAAGTGCCTTTCACCACAGCCCCATTCCAAAATTGTGGCACTGTAGGATCCCTGAGTTCCAACATATATTGCCGGTGAAGATTATGATAATTTATTTAGGTAAATAGTCATCATTCTTTATACAAATTATATTCTTAACCATCTTCTTCATTGTCTTTTTCTTGCAATATTATTATTCGGAATATACATGCATCTGTGATTAGACTGATTGACTTCTTGAAATATTGAATGTTCTATTGTATCGTAAGCTGTAAATAAAACCCTGATTTTCATAGTAACATCTAAAGTGATTTTATTCTGCATTACAGTTGTTTCCTTTAATTGTCATCTTGTGATTGTTTAATTATTGGCGTATACTCAATAACCACTTTCCATCCTAAATTCTTTGCGGCACAATAATAGAAACTTCCCGTCGGAGATTGCTGTCATTGAGCTCACTGTGTGCATATCAATATGTCCTACCTCTCTGAACCACATACAAGGAACAAGGCATGTAGAACAACATCTTAGGGAACTGGTCCATCACATAGCCACCTAACACCTGTGACACATTTTTCATCCACTTAGACACCAGCCAACCCTGGAGTGTTACACCAACAAGAAGCATACTATATTAAGGTTCAACAGGATCATTCATTAAAGTGTTTATATAGTAATACTCATTATTAATAGACTTAGCATACTATTCATTTAATCCAGACATACTATACAAGAATTACACAGGTTCTGTGGCTGATTAAAACCAGGTGAAATGGAGTCTTGAAGTCAGCCAGCCACAGAACCTGTGTAAATCTTGAGTGTCCTGGTTTAAAGGGATAGTATGGTAAGCTTAACTATCAAGTACCTTTTAGAGGATATACATATTTTAAGACCGAGGGTAAGATTTCTTTTTGTATGGTCTATGTACAACGTCCAATGAATAAAGGCATGCAAAATGCATAAGTTCTGTAACTGTAGGTTTTGTGACTAGCATTGCCAGGCTTTATTTTTGTCCTTCTATAGCTCTAACCATAGTTAATTTATATCACCCTCTTTTCACCCTCTCTTATTGGTTGTGGTTAAATTCAAGTGATCTAAAGGACATTTGACATCACAACCAAGGGACCCATGACAGCAGGGGGAGGAGCAAGGTTGGCTCATGCTGTGCCCTCGCGAGCTCACTTCGCTCACCACGCTCCAGGCATGGTGGCTTGCTCTGCTCCACTAACCAGAGGTTACTATTCCCAATAGATGTCCACGTGGATAGTAAAAGTGCTAGCCCACTGACCTTTTACCTCCCTCTGCCATAGTGGGTCACATGGTTGTGATGTCAGAGGTCCTTAAGTCTACTTGGCTATAGCATCTACCCTCTCTTATTCCATCTCTCCTCCCCCATTTCTCTTTCCTATATATATATTTCATCTCTCTTAACTGTGTTTCTCTCTCTGTACCCCTCTCTTCTCTTCCTAGTTCCTCAGTGTAATGACTCCAAAACTCCTACCTTTATAATAAACAGATTCAAATATTTACAACAACTTTGCTGCCACTTACAGTATAATGGGTTACAGGGATTAAGTCAGTGATACAGCAGTTCCAATAAGATTTTGAATTTTTAAGCCTCTAAAGCAAGGATTTATGTTTGTCTTTGCTGTTAAAAAGGTCAATGCTGTAGGCTGGTAGCATAGGTCCCCAAACATGCACCCCCTTCCCCTCACATATCCTTAATACATCTCTTCATGTACTTCTTCACAGGATGAACTATTATAGGGAATGGGATAGGGTGTTGACTTGACAGTCAAGGCTCTGTAGTGATTACATGAGCATGTAGTCCTAATTTATGTCTCTCTGCTCTATAAAAAGTGACAGATCTTCCCAGGTAACAGCTAGGAAGAGTGTTTATGATGGAGTAAGGGAACCAGTAAGAAATGTGAGGGGAGAGTGGAGGCTGGGTGTTCCTTTCAGCTTTCTACTGAGCATATGCTATACTCAAACCATGAAAGATCTCCTATATAATTGCCCAGATATGTCACCCTGTGACTGTGTGGCTAATGCTGGGCGTGGCTAGGAGCTCTCATTGGGTTAGCAGCAGGTCTATCACACCCAGTCCACAGCTGATTGGGCGAGAAATGCCCTCCCACACAGGTTACATCCAATGGGAGGCTCTGTCCTTTGGCTGCTGTGTGTTCTCAGAGCAGGATTAACATAGAAGCTGATGGAGCTGCAGCTCCAGCTCCACACCCCAAAATAGGCCCACTGCATCTGCAGCAACATACCCTCCAACAATTTACACATACAAATAACTTTTAATTCGAAAAGGGGGCGTGCCCACGGGTACAGTGGTGTGGCCACGCCCCTTTACCTATACTTTCAATGGAAGTTTGGAGAGCCAAACATCGGCACAGACCATAAAAAAAGGTACTGTACCTGCCAAACAAGGTACAGCTGGAGGGTATGCCACTGCATCTGCAGCAAGTCTCTGCGCTGTAGATAGGGGGGGGGGGGGGGATACTTTTACTGCAGCATCCTATGGGGGTCATTCTGATCTGATCGCTCACTGCAGTTCATCGAAGTGCAGTGATCAGGTCAGAACTGCACATGCACCGACGACGCAGTGCACCAGTACATGGCTGACAGCCGACGGCTGTCGTTGCCTAGCGATCACCTCTGCCTGATTGACAGACAGAGGTGGTCACTGGGCAGGAGGGGGCAGCATGGCACCATTTGCTTACCGTTTTGTGGCTGCGGTCCGGCCAACACAGGCATGGCCGGACCGTGAGGTGGGCGGCCCGCTGCGGCTGACATCACACGTGGCTTCTGAGACCCAGGCAGCGACGAGTAACTGTACGATGCTTTTGTACTTGTGCGGGAGGGGGGGCAGCCTGACATGCGAGATGGACTTGCCCTGTGCTGGGCGTCCCAACCCTCATGTTAGTGTAAGAGATTTAGCATAGCTACGATCAGGTCAGAATGACCCCCTATGTCCTGCTGCCAGTCTGCCTGCCCCCTCTGGCATCAACAATCCCCACTCCCTGGCCAAGGCGCACGTGGAACAAAAGCTGCTGCTGCCACTGGCATAGATGTGTATGAAAGCAGCGCAGCGGAAGGCTTTCATAGCCCTCCCAGCATCGCATACTCTCTGAGCCCCGGAGCCTCCTCTGTGCATGATGTACCCGCCACAGCCGCGCACAGATCCCCAGAGGCCCTGACTCTGCAACACAGCACCTGGCTGGCAAGCCTGGAAGCCCCGAGATGGCTAATGTAATGGATAGAGTGGGTGATATCGTGGAGTCAGTCAGTTCTGCCAGCCAGTCACTATTGTTAGCGCCGGTGTCCCATGGTGCCGCAATACAGGGAAGTACACGCATTAAATAAACTACAGCTCCCAGGCTTGCTGTAAGCTGTAGTTTATTGAGTGCATTTTCTTCCCTGTAATGCAGTGCGTTGGGACACTGGCGCTAAGAATAGTGATTGGCTGCTGTGCGAGTCTCCAGGAGAGCCACTGCCAAAAGGAGGACAGCAGCCTAGCTGCTTCCACGAGGAGAAGCAGGAGAAGCATTACATGCACCTCCCCCACTCGCAGTACCTCCGGGCCCCATCCGCGGCACTTGCTCACATCCCCTCTACCACCCACGGTGGCTCCGGACCCCCTCCCCTACCCATAGCACCCTTGCACCTGCCCCATTCACGGCTCCCCCGCACCGGCGGTGGCTCTGGACTTCCACCTGCAGCACCCACCCCTCCCCCACCATCACACCAGCTCCTCCCCCCCCCACAACCACCCCTTCCCCACCTGCGGCACCCCCGGCCTCCCACCCCCATCCGCGTCTCCCCCGCACCCACCACTCCCCCAACCACAGCACCTGCTAGGTAAGTCATCAGGCCCTGTATGCGCTGTTCACGCCATTGCAAGGGGCTATGACCCCTTAATCATTGCACGCCTTTTGTCCATGCAATATTTAACCACTCACACAATTATGATTGGAGGTAATACTCCATATAATACAACTATTGCACGCCACAAGAGCGTTCAAGGGTTAAGGGGACGTAGCCCCTCACAACGGTGTGAAGAGTGCCCGCAGGGCGCGATGAATCACCTAGTTATATAATAAATAACAAGAACTGATAAGTAGGCAGCTTATTTAAATCTATATATATAAAAATATATATAAAAAATTATGTTTGTGTGTCTGTGTGTGTTTGTGTGTGTTCCAGCATAACTCTGGAATGCCTGGAGCAATTTACACCAAACTTGGTACACATCTATCACCTCTAGGGGTGGTGGTGGGAAGGGGGCGACATGTAAAAATCCATAGTGTTAAGGGTCACGGAGATGAATAGTTACACTTCCGATACCGTTTTCCTTGTTCACCTCTGGGTTACCTGGAACATGTGATTTCAAAAGAAAAAATGGGAGACTGCGCTCACTGGTGGGCGAGGGAAATGTAGGGAATTGGTGCTGCTAGACTTGGAGGTGTCCAACCTCCTAGTGATTTATGAATTGGATATGGTCAGCGCACTCAGATGTGAGGATGTGTGTGAAGATTTGAAGGATGAGAGGAGGGGGGGAGGAATATCAATTTAGTCAATGATTGTGTGTCCAATGATTAAGAAATGAGGACTATGTTTGTACTAATTTGAGATATGATATTTATTTGTGGGTAAAAAAGTCTCTATCAGGTGTGTCATGCAGACCACCCTTTGTGCAGTATACCCTCCTAAATGGTATACCCTGATCTGGATTGACCCCTGATGTGTGAATGTCAGGTGTTCCTTGTAGGGCACCTTTACCATAGGTGGATATGACCTATGTATTTAGTATGAGTATAATAGTTTATCAGTGTTCGTGGGGTGATGGGACTGTTGCGGCGTCCCGCTAGTCCGACCCTTGTATTGCTGATGTCTGTGTGCACCACTATGAGGAAGACAGGTTACGGGCTTGGTTCTTTTACTTACCGCCGGGCATGCTTTTGGCGCGCCTGTGCCGGCTCAGCTTCTGTGCCTGTATCCTCCGGTGCTGTTGTCTACCAGTCCGTGGCATCTCGGACACCGTGTGGTGCAGCAGCCGCTGCACTCGCCTGCTTAGGGTCCCTATGGTCACTTCCTGGTAGCCGTGTCACGTGATGCGTCACATGGTGCGGAATCTCTCGGGCAGTCCTCGTTCTCCAGCAGGGGAGAGAGCTGTAAAGTGTGGTAAATAATTGTGTTGCAGTGTCCAGCAGTAACCAACGTGTTTCAGCAATAATGCCTTTGTCAAGGATTACCTGCCATAAGTCCTTGGGTGCTTTTAAACATCCCTGTATGTATTGATTGGCTGTATGTGAGTTCAACTCCGTCTGTCATTGGTGGGGTAATCTGTCAATCAGTTGATTTGTCAATCTGTGTCTGTGTCTGTAATTGGCTGTCATGGGAATGCAGACTCCTTAGTCATTGGAGGAGTAATCTGTCAATCAAGCAGTTGTCCGTGGATATGTGTCTGTATGTCTGTGATTGTTAACCATTTGTTGTGAATGGGATTAATGATTTAATGGTGAGTGCAGTGTATCGTGAGGGGTTAAATGAGGGATTGCAATTGTTGAGATGATGGGGTTTATCAATAAAAGGAAACTGATGTAAAGCAGTATTGTAAACCAAAAAAGAAAAAGAAAAAAGAAAGTTGTCAGGATTCTGATTTTGTCTGTCCCCGGTGGGGGCACTAGTGGGTCAGTGTTGATGTGACGTAATACACGAGGAGACCGAAGAATAGTCCTGCGCATAGGCGCTGATATTTATTATGTCACAGGGATCACAAAGCAATTGAATAACAGGTGTAGTGGAATGCAACACCAGAAATAACAGGAAATAAATATTCAAAAGTCACTGGTAACTATGATTGAAACAAACAGAACTCCGGTAATTGTAAAAAGCACACAGTCTCAGTATAACTCAGGATGAAATAACTTTGGAAAAACAGAACTCTGATAAATGTACAGTCTCTATGAAGCACAAGTCCAGATAGCCTAACGGGCTTAAGCAGGAGACAGTCTCTAAGCAAATAGATGTTAACTGCTGAGATGCACAGATGGTAATGATAAAACATCTGAGGAGAGTTTCTTACTGCTGGTGGATTGTGGCTGGCTGTGGCTGGAGTTTGTAGTTCCACAGGAACACTGGAACAGGGAGATGACTTGGAGATGCCAGAAATAGAAGACTGCTGGAAACAAAGGATTGAAGACTGGAACCTGGAACTGGAAACTGGAACTGGAACGGAACTGGAACTGCTGGGACCTGTAGTTCCACAGGTCCAATACACAGGGGTATCTCTGCAGACAGTGGACTGCAAACAGGAGACGCCTGTTCACAGAATGTGACGTGCTGTCCAAGGCGATGAGACTGAGCCAGGAACTGGAGTTTATACCCCTTGGTCTGTGATGATTGGATGTTGCATCTGTGAGGACACACCCTGCTGGATTAGGTGTTCAGATCAGCTGTGAGTTAGCTGAAGCACTGTGTACTCCAGACTGCAGTAGACTGAAAACTGGAACTGGAACAGAACTGAACTGCTGGAACCTGTAGTTCCACAGTAGTGATGCGACGGAGAATGCAGATTCCTGACAAAAGTCATGTGGAGTAATTGTTTTTTGGAAAATAGATAGATAGTATGAATGGAGGATGAATAATAAGATCAGATTGAAGAGAGAGATGGGAGGGAGAGTGGTGAGGAGAAAATTGTCCTCTTTTTTTGGAGAAATTAGCAGATGGGATTGGAAGGGGTTAAGAGTTGTTGAAAAATTATCAGTACCTATGGATATATGTGGAGTTTATTTATATTTATTTTTATTTATCACATTTATGTGTTTCTTACGATATCTGTAGTGGGATGCAGTAGATGAAAGATTGTGACGAGGTGTATTCTGCCATGATGATATGCATGGAACTAAAGGGTTAAGATCACCTCTGTTTTCCTGTGTTGATATGGTAATGTACGGACCAAGGTTTATGTATGTCACCTAGGTTGAAAGTATTGGTGTGTCAATTAAAGACACCCATTCTTTTTTATATATTAATTACTCTGTGTGTGTCATTTATGTCGTATGTATATTTGGTTGGTTTTCTTCTGAGTGAAGTTACATGATGGAAGTAATGTTGTAATCTATGTTTAAGCCTCTAGGTGAGAGGGTTTTTAATGTAAAGATCCATTTCAGTTCTTCCCTGTTGATTTTTTTCAAGAAATCACCCCCTCTCCAATTATTTGTTACTTGTTGTATAGCCATGAATTTCATATGTCTGGGGTCTTGCTTATATTTTTCTTTGAAAGGCAGTGATACACTGTGTTTGTCATAACCTCGTTTGATGTTCTGTACATGTTCTGATATTCTGACTTTCAGTGTTCTGATTGTGCGGCCAACATACTGGAGCCCGCATGAGCAAGTAATGAGATATATGACGCCTTTCGTGTGACATGACAGTTCTTCTCTAATTTTATGCTTATGTCCTGTGCTGTTAGATGTGAAGTCAATGATGCTTTTGGTTGATCGTGAGTTGGTGATCTTGCATCCTAAACATGTTCCACAGTGGTGGAATCCCTGTCTCTTTGTACCGCCATCTATTTTTGTTTGTTGAGTTTCAGAGGGTGGTATGTGATTGTGAACTAGTTTTTTCTTCAGATCTGGTGCCTTCCTATACACTACTTTTGGGTGAGATGGTAGAATTTTCGCTAGTGTTTCGTCCTGTATCAAGATGTTCCAGTGTTTTTGAATGCTTTGTTTTATTTTTCCTGCTGCTGTATTGTATTGTGTCACGAAGTAAATGTCATTTCCTTGTTTTTGTGTATCCCTAGTCTTGTATTCCAGTAATTCCTGTCTATTTGCCTCCTCCATTTTTGTGTATGCTCTGTCCACAATTTGTTTGTCATATTTCATATCCAGAATTTTTTTTTTCAAATCTTGTCCCTGTTCCATATATTGACTAATCTGACTGCAGTTTCTTCTTTAACGTGTGAACTGTCCTATGGGAATGCTTTTCAGCCAGTTCGGATGATGGCTGCAGGTAGATAAAATGTAACTGTTAACATCTACTTTCTTGTGAAATGTCTAGGTTTCTATTTTGTTGTCTACTATGTGTATATCCAAATCAAGGAACTCCAATCTATCTTTGCTGAATTTGGTTGTGAATTGTAGATTTTGGTTATTATTGTTCATGTGTGTTATGAATGCGTCCAAGTCCTATTGTGTCCCTCTCCATATAAATATTATATCATCTATGTATTGTCGCCAGAGGACCAGGTTCTCCCCAAAGCCATGCCCCTGCCAGATGTTGTCCTCATCCCACTTACTCATGAATAGGTTGGCATAGCTTGGGGCGAACCTGGTCCCCATAGCTGTCCCTGTTATACTCATAATAAATACATAGGTCATATCCACCTATGGTAAAGGTGCCCTACAAGGAACACCTGACATTCACGCATCAGGGGTCAATCCAGATCGGGGTATACCATTTAGGAGGGTATACTGCACAAAGGGTGGTCTGCATGACACACCTGATAGAGACTTTTTTACCCACAAATAAATATCAGATCTCAAATTAGTACAAACATAGTCCTCATTTCCTTAATCATTGGACACACAATCATTGACTAAATTGATATTCCTCCCCCCCTCCCCCCCTCCTCTCATCTTTCAAATCTTCACACACATCCTCACATCTGAGTGCGCTGACCATATCCAATTCATACCTGGAACATGTGACCTGCTGGGTTGCCTGGAAACTGTGACAGTTATTTGCAGCCTCCTACTAAGCAGTTATTTTTTTAAATTAGACTACTGAGGGAGGTGGGGGGGAAGGGGTAAAATGTTCCACCCAGCAAACCTTTGCCCGAGTGAAACCGGGCACATCAGCTAGTGAAATATATATTGAGAATGTTATATTTATTTTTTCAAAGAGCTTTAAATTATTATTCCCTGGATTTACAGTTCAAGTATGCAACCCTGAAGCCAGAAAGGGAATATACACTAGCTGAAATTATTTACCAAGGGGCACTTTTAATTGGATAATGTCGCTTGTCCCATAATGCTGATTAATGATAGTCCAGGTTATTTGCACAATTATTGTGGAACTACAAGTTTCAGCATGCATGTGCATCTATCATTAATTAATTAGTAATGTACACCTCCAATTAGTATAAAAAATAATTTGCCATATTAATTACTTTACAAATAATATTTGCTCCTTAGGAGTAGTTTTACTAAACAGCAGTTTGGACTTTTTAGTGCAGTTCTGGTGGTGGCTTTGTGCTGATTTTCTAAAGCCTGCCTTTGGGAAACAATTGAACATTAAAGCACCATTGTTGTCTTTTAAATTTTAGGTATATATTTGTTATATGTTTGTTTTGGATACCATCAGACAACTGATGGTAAAGACTCCTGAATAAATGTATTCCTTCAATCAGGTGAGATTGTGTAGAAATCAATTATATTGATCTGGGCTACATAATGATGCTTATAAAATGGGACATGGGGGTAATTCAGAGATGATCGCAGAAGCAAATTTGTTAGCAGTTGTCAAAACCCTGGGGGCCATTCCGAGTTGATCGCTCGCTAGCAACTTTTTGCTCTGCTGCAATCAGATTGTCGCCGCCTATGGGGGAGTGTATTTTCGCTTTGCAAGTGTTCGAACGCTTTTGCAGCCGATGGCACAAAAAAGTTTTTTGTAGTTTCTAAATAGCTCTGGACTTACTCAGCCGCTGCGATCACTTCAGTCTTTTTGGTCCAGGAATAGACGTCACACACCCGCCCTGCAAACGCTTGGACATGCCTGTGTTTTTCCAAACACTCCCAGAAAACGGTCAGTTGACACTCACAAACGCCCTCTTTCTGTCAATCACCTTGCGATCGGCTGTGCAAATGGATTTTTTGTTAAATCCATCGCCCAGCACCGATCCTCTTTGTACCCGTACGACGCACCTGTGCATTGTGGTGCATATGCATGCACAGTTTTGCCGAGATTTAACCTGATTGCAGTGCTGCAAAAAGTTGCTAGCGAGCGATCAACTCGGAATGACCCTC
Source organism: Pseudophryne corroboree (assembly GCF_028390025.1). Classification (NCBI taxonomy): domain Eukaryota; kingdom Metazoa; phylum Chordata; class Amphibia; order Anura; family Myobatrachidae; genus Pseudophryne; species Pseudophryne corroboree. The sequence continues at coordinate 542,177,340 of NC_086444.1, read as the reverse complement.
AATGTGCACTGCAGGTGTGTCAGATATAACATTTGCAGAGAGAGATTTGGGTGGGTTATTTTGTTTCTGTTCAGGGTAAATACAGGCTGCTTTATTTTTACACTGCAATTTAGATATTTTAGGGGGATGATCAACCTTGATGCTCTGTCTGGTGATGAGATCATACAGATATTTTGCCTAAAATGCAACAACTTGATAAATTTGTACTGTATGACTTCATCAAACATCAGATTAGAGTCAGACAATCCAGGCTTTCATGCAGTAACAGGCCGGTATTGTCTGCTTTTTTACCATAAAGTTTTTTAAATGATCCCAGTGAATTAATACATTGATATATAAAATAACACAATAAGCAGGAATGCAATACAATCAATAGCAATCAAAATACAGTATAGTGACCGATATTATAGGTACAGATGGTATCCGGTCTCTAGGTCGACAAGACTTAGGTTGACAGTGTCTAGGTTGACCACTAATTGGTCAACAGTAACTAGGTCAACAGGGTTTCTTGGTCAACAGGGTCTCTAGGTTGACATGTTTTAGGTCGACAGGTCAAAAGTTCGATATGAGTTTTTTTTCTTCCTTTTTTTGAACTTTTTCATACTGTACGATCCAAGTGGACTATAATTGGGAATGGTAACCTATGCCGAGCACAGCGGTAACGGAGTGAGGCATCTTGCCTGAAGCATGGCGAACAAAGCGAGCCATGCGAGGGGACGTGGCGCACTAATTGGGGTTCCTAGTCACTGTACGGGGAATACAACACCAAAAAAGTTTTAAAAAATTGTGTCAACCTTTTGACCTGTCGACCTAGGCCATGTCGATGTAGAGACCTTGTCAACCTAGAATCCATGTTGACCAATAGTGGTCGATCTAGACACTGTAGACCTAGGTGTGGTCGACCTTTAAAATGACACCCGGTACAGATGTAGCTATGCTCATTGTGGCTACATCTAAGTTTGAATGTGCCTATTATGCCATGACCACATGCACTTCTAAGATGCACATGCATCTTAGACATGCATGTGCCTTATTCCCTTTGAATGGGGTGAAAAAAAACACAGCTTACTCCGGCTAGTGGCGAGCATGGTTAGCCATGCCAGGATTGCCCATTCCTGAAAGATGTAGCCACAAAGAGAGTGGCTACATCTGTGGGAGAAGGAAAGGAATGAAAGAAAGAAGGAGCTCAAAGGAAGGGACAGTGTGGCAAACTGAAAATTAGAATAAGAGACAAGTAAAACAGAGAGAAAGATAGAAGAGAAAATAGAGAGAAGGAGAGTTCCTGATGGGTGGATAGTACCAATCGAAAGGATGAGAAATCTCATCCTAGTTCAAATGGTGAGAGAGCATTTTGTGAGGCAAGGCTATGGCCCCAAACCTTATCAAAGGATTTGGAGCAATTATTAAGAATGCTGGTCATGTATTCCATATAGTGTGCATAACACAATTGAACTTAATGAGGAGCAGCAATTTCCGATCAGTGGCATTACAATCAGGGGCTATCTGACAAGTAACAGCAGAAACTATGTGGTACAGTATGTCACTTTGTTTTGGTGCTTGGTGGCTGTTGGGAGACTCAAAGGGAGGAGAAAGAACTTGGGCTTAATAAATTCCCACCACAGATTCAAGATTTTTTGGCACGATTACCAAATATGGAAGAATATATATATATATATATATATATATATATATAAAAAGACATCTAAGTATTTTTGTCTTAAGTGTACACCAGCAATGTGGGTTTGTCTCTTTCTATGGAAGATTTAACTATTTTATATATATAGAAGTCTAAGACTTCTGTTTTAGAGGTGTTAATCCTACAGTATATACCAATAATCGAGAACATGGTTCTAACAAAACAAAAAGGGAGTGCAAGGACTGGCCTGGATTAGATAGGAAATGAAAACGACTCCAGCATATGGTAAAATGTGATTTTATGTTTAGAAGGACCAACTTCTATTCCATCAATGTTAGTATTATAGCTAATATTATAGCTAATTCTCACTGCCAGGGGTTTCATAATCAGGGTAAAATAGAAAGGAGAAAAGGGAAAAACCCAGCCTCGTGCCATTAGCGATCCTGACAGGGGACTGAAGTAACTTGGTTAATTGTAACCATGGCCGATGGCGAACGATATAATGCAAGTACAACATCTAGAAACTTGCCAGAAAAACACATAGCTCTGAGTGCCTTAAATGGTCGAATGCCTTTTCTGCATCGAGTGCCAGGATGAGCGAGGGGAGTTTCTGAGCATGTATGGAATGAATAAAGTCTATAGTCTACCTAGTGTTATCTGGAGCCTGTCTACTTGGAATAAATCCAACTTGATATGGGTGAACAAGGTGAGTGAGGAAGGGACCCAAACGGTTAGCTAAAATGTTTGCGTAAATATTTAGATAAATATTTAATAGTAAGATTGGTTTATAATTAGAGCAATGAGTGGGGTTCCTTTCAGGATTTGCGATCACCACTATATTGGCCAATGTACAGTAGAACTGGTTCAAAAGAGACACCTTCCAATATTTTATTAAAAAAGAGAGGTAATGTGGGGAGTAAGCTCCTTCATAAACTTCTTGTAATAAAGAACAGAGAAGCCATCAGTACCGGGGACAGCAGAGGGTCGCATGGACTTAATAGCAGCACTTGTTCTTCTATAGAGATCTTTTTATTAAGCATGGATAGCTAGTCATATATGAGTGTAAGCCCTCAGATGCCATAGAAGAAGATGAAAATGGTCAGAGAAGGGAACAATAAAATTATTTAAATTCCTCTGCCATTATCTTGTGGTCATATGTGAACAAACCTAATTTCTCATAATGCAACTTATTGATCAGATCTAGAGCCCATTTACTTCTAAGTTTATTTGCTAACATAGGGGGTAATTCCAAGTTGATCGTAGCAGGATATTTTTTAGCAGTTGGGCAAAACCATGTGCACTGCAGGGGGGCAGATATAACATTTGCAGAGAGAGTTAGATTTGGGTGGGTTATTTTGTTTCTGTGCAGGGTAAATACTGGCTGCTTTATTTTTACACTGCAATTTAGATTGCAGATTGAACTCACCACACCCAAATCTAACTCTCTCTGCAAATGTTATATCTGCCCCCCTGCAGTGCACATGGTTTTGCCCAACTGCTAAAAAATTTCCCGCTGCGATCAACTTGGAATTACCCCATAGTGTCAATTTTATCGGCTCTATCATAGAAGCATTGATGAAGTTTCTTCAGGGTAATGACTGCCTGATGGCTGACCCTTTAGATTTTCTCTCCGAGAAAGAAGGGAGGCAGATGGAGATTGCTTGTGTGCAGTTAAAAGAGACAAGATTTGGGATTCTAGTGAAAAAAATTCTTGCATTACTTTCTTTTTAGCTGCAGATGCTGCACTAATGAGACAGCCTCTAATTATTGTCTTTTGAGTTCCCATATGAATCCCGGAAAAATACTGGCGGAAATATTATCAGTAGTGTAGTATAGGCAATTTAGTATCAGATAATAGGCAATTTGGTATCAGATAATGTGGAGGGTTGTAATAAGAAGGAATCATCTAAATGCCATCTTCGCTCATCATGCAAAATCTTACATATGTCCAACAGGATATACACACCTGCATCATCTCTCCAGTACAGTAGGGTGGTGCCTGCATCAGTGAATATTGAGGCAAGGGAGAGCAAGAAATGTGCAATGTCAATACAAGAGTGAAAGCTGTGAGGTGCAGAATAATGAGTGTAGTCCCTAACGGAAGTATGCTTAAGGCATCAATTGTCAACTAGGTTATGCTGTTTAATGAAATCCAAGAAAACCAGGGAGGCCCAGGAGGGAGCAGAGTCTTTCTTTGTCTTTGGGGAACCTGGAGGGAGGGGATCGATGATTGTGTTAAAGTCCCCACCTAATATTATGTGGACCTAAGCTGTGTGCTAAAATAGTTCTTTGAAGAAGAGAGATTGGTCATTGCTAGGTGTATAAGTAATGACAAGAGTAACAATTTCAGTGTGTAGTGTGCCAATTACAATTAGGTAGTGACCTTCAGGGTCAGCCACTGTTTTAATTTGGGAGAATAGGATATTACAGTGAATTGAGCTTTTTACAGTTCACAGAGGCAAAAAAAGCTTTGGGTAATTTGCCCACCTAGGAGTTGAGAGTGAACACCATTGAAAAAGATTTCCTGTAGGTAAATTATATCTGCCTTCCCCTCCTCCAGGCACCCAAAACCACAATATGTTTTTTTCAGGTGAGTTAAGCCCATATACATTAATAAATAAAAGTTTTAGGGCCCTAAAACGGGTAATAAGTAGATGCTATAATGCAAGAGGATTATATCCCAGGGACTAAAAAATAAAAATTGAAGATCCACCCAGGGAAGAGAAGGAAATGGAGAGAAGTAAGAGAAACAAGCCACATGAAGATGTGGAAGACAAAACAGGAGGGGGAAGGGAGGAGAGTCCAATAGGGCAAAAATCATGCAAAGAAGATCCCTTAAAAAGGACTTCTACAAATGAAACAAAACATATCCATGTAGAGAATATGTAAGGGTGCATGTGGTAACTGTAACTCAAAAGCAATTAACCTGGCTCCCAGGTGCATGAAGCGAACTGTGGTCAAGAGAAATCCCTCAATGGGTAAAATGTATGTCATCCAAAGGGATCATGGAAGGGAAATGAAGGGAGGGGATTAAGGAGGTATTGGGGAGGGGGAGGAGGAAAAGAGAAGGATAGGAACAGGGGGAAGGGAAGCAGCACTGAGGACAGAATGAAAGAAAAAAACAACAGGTGTAAAAGGTGTCGAAGTAGAAAATATTGCATTACACACATCACGTACAAACTACACACAGATGGCCTCTGTGCGCGTACTTTTTCTGCCATGATTGGTTGCGTTCTGCCAAGTTGCGTATGACCGCTACTGCGGTCCTGCGTATTAGCGCGGGGTATGAGTAATTACGGAAAAGCTATCAAAAGCCATATTCAATATTTTACCCATATACTGCATAAATCACACAGTGATTTATCGTTCTAGTAGCTAGTTACAGTTCACACATAAATTATCCTCCTAGAAACTCTAGCACAATGTACCAGATGGCCTTGTTTGCGCAAAGCTTTGAAATCCTATGAAGAAGGCAAATACCTTTGGTTACCCCCATTGTTCTAGAGTTGTCCAGTATCTGTCGAAGACAATAAATACTGGATTGTCATTGTCTTGTCTGAAGACAGGACAAACAAAAAGACAATACCCAGGAACCTAGTTTAACTGGACAGAACTCAATTAGCAATAGCTGACAAATTACATACCAGACATTTAGATATCTAAGGTAATAACATTCATGGTCTGAACTCTTGGAAATATGTGTATATTTATATATGTATATGTTCCCTAACAAATTGTAACAACAGGAATATGTATGTGTATGTGTATGTGTGTGTGTGTATATATATATATATATATATATATATATCTATCTTGAGGATGGAAATGGAAAATCTTATCATGTGTGGGGCCCTCTTCCCTCATGTGCTTATCCTTTCTTACTTCAATAATCTTCAACTGCACTAATTCCATCAGTCTTCTGCCACCTGATACTTATTCCAGTGTCATCTGCTGATGTAACTATGTTTATTTACCCTGTACTTGTCCTATACTGTCATCAACTGTAAGTTACTGTTTTCCTGTTTGATTATTTGTTTATGTACTCTGTAATTGGGTGCTGAGGAACCCTTGTGGCGCCATATAAATAAAGGATAATAATAATAATCATATTTTTCAGAGTCACATAAACAGTAATCTAGTGAGTATAAGAATATTGTCACATATTGCAACAATAAGTTATTAATAATATCAGATTTATGTATGATTAATGTGAGGGGTTTAACTGGTCATGGGGCGGGAACTCAGATGCAAACAACAGAAATCACATCTCAAGTCTTAGCCATTGACCACTGCTTGAGCTGACCAATGATCCCCGGTGCACAGGATATGTCTTACCCCCAAACCAATGGAAGAAGAGCATACAGTGTCTATTGTATTATGTTTTGACCAAATGTATAAAAAGCCAGCTGCAGGCCCGGTCACACACAATCTCTGAAGATCACCTACCTTGATGATTGAGGACCGGACTGGGAAGCGCAGGCGAACAAACGTATGTACCATTGACTGCAGCCTCTTTTCTGTTATTGTAAGTGTATCTTTGTTGTAACCCCCTTTTATCAATTATATGTTGGCGGGTCGGATCCCATCTTCCTAAATACAATTGGTGTCGTGTCTCTTTCCCTGCTAGATTTGTAAGTGTATTTCAGACACACGTGAAGCTGCATAGTGCTCGCGGCGTGTCGTTGTGTGTGTATGCACCGCATGTACTTTGTACGTCCATCGCGACGTTTGTACACAAAGTGCATACACGGTACGGGACTTTGTACGCTAACTGAGTAATAATTACGTAGGTTAAGGATTGCATACAGCGGCCGCAGTGGTTTGATTTTAAAGTGTATTGTGTGTATCTTAAAGTATTGCTTTTAGTCCTGTAGGTAAATCAGCATTTACAATTGGGGTCTCGATCCAGTTTTTCACATGCTCACAGGCTAGCAGATCATAACAGACTTTAATCTATCAGCAAAGGGTGGAATTACATCTTTAAGTTAAACCTTTTTCTGGTTGCTTGGATGTTTTAAAATTCTATTTTTGTGCTGTTAAATTGCGTCTGCTCTGTCTGGTCTGCAGAGGTGCTGAAAGAACCCATAGGTAAACAGGAAAAAAGCTATTTAAAAATCTGTGTAATTTTTTTGGCGCCAAAAGCGTACACAAAAGGTACCGATACTTTGCATACCCTCTCACATATTGTTGCCACAAGGTATAGATTTTTTTGATCAGTTTAAAACTGTGTGAAATCGGATACATTTGTTTGCTATATAGATAAATTTGAAATACATGTATTTAAGGGAGTAATTATAAAAACACAAAATGCAGTTCTGGCCCAGCCATAAAGGGTTATACAGAACAAGTGTGGGTTGCGTTTGTGAGCAATTATAGTTTGTATTGCTCACATTTATAGAGATTGTGTGATTTGTTTTATTGCGGATGCACGTTTGTACACGTGGTCTGGACAAAGTACAGTAGAGTGCTCGTGGCTTAAAAGGCACGCTGGTTGCGTGTTTATGCAAGGTTTATGCAAGGAATACGGACGCTAAGTACAAAGCACACGATATGTGTTCAATTAAAGGTGGGATAGTATACATTTAATACAATAGCACATAACTATCTCATTTCAAAAACAGGTTACTTAAAAAATGTAGTTTAAAAACTGTAAGTACCTCTGGGGTAAAGCGGCGAACCTAAGGGAGTAAAAATTTTCTGTACCCAAAAGAAAAACAAGGTGTATTTGAGTGAGTGAAAGTGGAGTGAGAGGATTTGAACCCCGGAAATTCGGGTCCCGTGGGTACACCAAGTAAGTGGAGGCTTGGTGGCATGAGGCGGCTGATTTATTTTAATATAGATAGAGATAATACACAAATTGTGAGGAGATTTGTAGAGGAGCGTGATATAGAATTGTGCATTGTGCAGAAGTATAGAAATTGTGAATTGAAGTTTAAAGGTTTTGTATTACCCTCCGGCTGAGGATCGCAGCTTGTATATTCGATTCCAGTGGTCGTAGGGCGGATAGGTAACAAGTAGCTATACGCTGTGCGATTGGACCACATGTTTGTGGGTGCGATACATAGCGCAACTTGATACCCCTTTACAAGCTTTTGAGTAAAATCGCGGTATCATTAGCGCTGTGTAGAGCATACGCAAGCTTGATTTGTGTAAGTCAAAAAGGGAAGTTTTCACTGGTTTCTCTCAGGAAAATCTTCAACGGTAGATATTCACTGGAAAAGGTAAGTTACTACTAAAACTTCAAGTGAATAGAAGCCAGTTAGGGCCTCACTGGGTACGCGGTGGTCATTATTGGAGTGAGTCATGGTACATCAGTGGAGAAGGAGCGAGTGAAAGCATTAGGTGTCTTTAACCGTCTATTGTGTTGTGCATTTGGGGATTGTGTTTATAGGCAAAAAGTCCGCGATGGGATCCAATTGCACAAGCAGTGGGCGTTTGGTAGCTAGGGTTCAGGCTGAAGAGTTGGGAGCGAATAGGTCAGAATTGCGGCCGAGAGGGTCAGCGAGGTTTATTATGTGTGAGAAATATGGGCCCTCATTCCGAGTTGTTCGCTCGCAAGGCGATTTTAGCAGAGTTACACATGCTAAGCCGCCGCCTACTGGGAGTGAATCTTAGCTTCTTAAAATTGCGAACGATGTATTCGCAATATTGCGATTACAAACTACTTAGCAGTTTCTGAGTAGCTTCAACCTTACTCGGCATCTGCGATCAGTTCAGTGCTTGTCGTTCATGGTTTGACGTCACAAACACACCCAGCGTTCGGCCAGACACTCCCGCGTTTTTTCCGGAAACGGTAGCGTTTTTATCCACACGCCCATAAAACGCCGTGTTTCCGCCCAGTAACACCCATTTCCTGTCAATCACACTACGATCGCCGGAGCGAAGAAAAAGCCGTGAGTAAAAATACTATCTTCATAGCAAAATTACTTGGCGCAGTCGCAGTGCGAACATTGCGCATGCGTACTAAGCAGAAAAACGCTGCGATGCGAAGAAAAATACAGAGCGAACGACTCGGAATGAGGGCCATGGTTCACACACGGAGGCATTTTGCAATGAGTGGGTACGTATGACTGCGGAAGTTAGGTCCCCATTCCCAAAGGTGGGTAGCTATGAATCAGAGGTGTTGCAGAACATAAGGATTAAAATATGTCTGATTAAATCCAGAAAACAAAGGGTCCGACATACAAATTGTTTAAACCTGTGGCAGCAAGAGGGGGAGGTGCAGAAGGAAATGGCTTGCACAGCAAGTTCCAAATCTAGCGGGAAAGTGCTTGCAAGCGCACCACCACCACCATATATTGATGGGGAGAAATTGGCTACAAGCAATGGTGCATCAGTAAAAGATAGGAAAGTGATAGATAAATGTGTTAACCCTAACCCTTGCCAGTTGTATCCCATCTTAAATTTTCCCCAGGATTGTGCGCAGGAAGATGAGCCCAGCATGATATCGGCACTCTCTCTAGCAGCCACCATACAGGACACCCAGGTGGGCACGGCCCAACCACCAAGAGTAATAACGATGCCCCCCAGCGGAGGGGTGAGTGAGGTTGTGTCCACTGGTAAGTACGGTACCACACACTATGCAGAGACAATAGCTCCCCGCATTATAGAATCAAGTCAAAATGATATACTTGAACTAAATCCTGTCAGAGTGATTGCAGTCCCCAATGGGAAGACTGACAGTCAGGGAGTGACTCCCATCAGGAACATTGCCATGCATTGTCCTTGGTCCTGAGTTAAGGTCAATTATGTCAGAATTCCCTGATCCCAGAAAAGATCTAGTCGGATGCCAGAGGTTCATTAAAGAGTTAGGTAACGCCCACGAACCCACAAATAAAGATTGGCGAACAGTGCTACGGTTGTGTTTACCCTCAAATATTGACATCATGAAATTCATAATGGATTGTAAGTTAGACGCAGAGGTACCTCTCACTGATGAATACAATCAGGAGAATGTACGGCAAATCAACCTGCAATTAGGAGTGTATTTCCCTACTGTTGTTAAATGGAATAAAATCTTCTCCATAAGACAAAAAGAAGGTGAAATGGCATCAGAATATTTCCATCGAGCACTGCAGGTAATAGCTAGATACACTCGGATCGAGGATATTAAGGATAATGCACATCACAGAGGGGTAGCTGTCTCTGTGTTAATGGACGGGTTAAAGGAGGCACTGAGGACAAGGGTGCAAACTTCTCTACCTAACTGGAGGGGTATTTCGGTGGCTGCGTTGAGAGAGTCCGCTGTCGAGCACGATCGGAACATCAGTAAACACAGGGAGTCGCAAGGGGATAAGCTGATGACGGTGAGTATACAGGCTCTTACAGGAAGGTCCTATCAGCCAAAACCCCAGACCCCTGATGGTAAGTTACGGTCAATAGTATGTTTCTATTGTAACAAGGAAGGACATTTTGCAAGGCACTGTAGGAATAAAGGGACACATAACGTATACAGACCCCCTAGACCTGAATACGAGCCACACTACAATTCACATAATTGGTATCAGGGACCATATAGAAGAGCTTACAAGCCACATAGAGGGGAAACAAGGAGGTACCCACCAAGGAGGGACTGGCAGGCCTCTGAAAAATCACAGCTACCCCCCTCACATATTGTAGCTGCCAATGTGCTGCAGGAGGGTCCCACTACACAATAGGGGTTGGGCCACACCTGTAGTCTGCAGCGAGTGAAGTTGATTGCTAGCCTTGGTAGGGAACCTGAGGTCATGGTTGATGTAGCTGGTGTACCATTACCTTTCCTTGTAGATACAGGGGCGGCCAGGTCAGTGTTGAATTCCACATCAGGTGTAAAAACCACGGATAAAACGATTTCGGCAATGGGAGTAACATGAACGGTGCAACAATACCCTTTGAGTAGACCTGCAGAGATTATGATAGGGCCCTTGCAAACCAAACATTCTTTCCTGTTGGCTGCATCGGCTCCGACTAATCTACTCGGCAGAGACTTATTGTGTAAAATGCGGTGTGTCATATACTGTACTTCTGAGGGTGTCTTCTTGGATATACCTGAGAACCATGCTCAAGAAGTGCAAGATATATTAGACACCCCTCAAAGACTAATGTCGCACTCTACTGTTATAGACACGTGTCCATCAAAGGTAGAGGAAATGATCTTGCAAATACCGGGTTCCCTTTGGACCAAAGATGGACAGGACACTGGATTGATGGTGAACGTAGCTCCAGTAGCAGTACAAGTAAAAGATGGCAGGATAGCTCCAAAAATCCCTCAATATCCTCTGAAGCCAGAGGTAGAATTAGGAGTGTACCTCGTCATAGAGCGGCTGCTACAGCAGGGCATTCTAGTCAGGACGTCCAGCACCGCCAATAGTCCCATCTTCCCTGTGAAAAAGAGTGGGGGGAGGGGTTACAGGCTAGTGCAGGATCTAAGGGGGATAAACAAAATAGTTGAGAGCCAATTCCCCGTAGTGCCCAATCCAGCTGTCATCCTCATGCAAATTCCCTCTACTGCAAAATTCTTCACTGTCATTGACCTCTGTTTGGCTTTCTTTTCTGCCCCTCTTCACCCTGACAGCCAATACCTCTTTGCCTTTACGTACAGGGGAGTACAGTACACCCGGACTAGTCTCCCCCAAGGTTTCATTGACAGCCCAAGTATTTTCTCCCAGGCCTTGCATGACTGTTTACAATCCTTTCAACCTGAGAGTGGATCAGTGCTAATACAGTATGTCGATGACTTGTTGTTGTGTTCTTACTCATTCGACTCATCCTTGAAAGATACTAAACAGCTTCTGTTTCATCTTTCCCAGACAGGACACAAGGTTTCAAAGGATATGTTGCAATTGTGCCGGACCAGGGTCAAATACTTGGGACACTGCTTGACACAAGGACTTAGGCACCTGACCGATGATAGAATACAGGCGATCGCGACATGACTCTGCCACAAACTCAGCAACAGAACCGCACTTTCCTTGGAATGTGTGGGTACTGTCATAACTGGATTCCGGGGTTCTCCATACTGGCTTTACCTTTGCAAGAAATGGTCTCTTCGAGCAAACCGGAATGGATCTCTCACACAGATGAGTCTGAACTGGCATTTGAGAGGCTAAAACAGTGTCTATCACAAGCACCTGCATTAGGTATGCCAGATTATAAGAAGCCCTTTGAATAGTACGGTACTGAAAGTGCTGGGTGCACGGCAGGAGTCTTAACACAGAGACATGGTGATGCCAGGAGACCGGTAGCTTACTACAGTGCACAGTTGGACACTGTAGCGCGGTCTCTCCCCACTTGCTTGCAAAGTGTTGCAGCGATAGCTTTGCTGGTAAGTAAAAGCGAGGACGTAGTGTTAGGACACGACTTGACCATCCATACACCTCATGCAGTATCAGCCTTGCTGAACTCCGTCCAAACCAGACATGTCTCATCTGCTCGGTTTACAAAGTGGGAATTATCACTGATGGCCCCTGTAAACATCACCATTAAGAGATGCAGCTCACTAAATCCTGCAACCTACTTGCCAAGTGTGCCTGGACAGGCACAAAGGGTGGAGGATGAGAATGAAGTTGAAGGAGGATTTAGTGCAGATACTGATACGCATGATTGTATGGAATACCTGAACCAAACTTTTACAGCGAGACCTGACATCAGTGACAACCCACTGGAAGGAGTGGACTTTACCTTCTACACTGACGGTATTTGCACAGACAGACAGAATCGGGAGACTTGTGCACCGGATATGCAGTTGAATATGACAAAGGTATCATAGAAGCTGAACCCCTTGGCCCACTACACTCAGCACTCTGTCGCTGAGCTGGTAGCTCTGACCGGAGCATGCGCGTTGGCCAAAGGTAAGTCAGCTAATATATACACAGACTCTAGGTATGCTTTTGGAGTGGTGCATGATTTTGGGGCCCTATGGCACCTCAGAAATTTCATGACGGCAGCTGGTACACCTGTAGCACATGCATCCCACATTAAAAGGCTTCTGACAGCAATACAGGAACCAGACAGAGTGGCTGTTATCAAGTGTAAAGCACATACTTACAACTAAGACCCAATCTCACTTGGTAACAGCTGGGCAGATGAAGCTGCTAAATCAGCAGCAAGCACCACCATACAAATGAACATCACACCACTGATGACATTTAACATGGTCAACACACAGCAGCTAATTGAAATGCAAAATTTGTGTTCCCTATAGGAAAAGGTGGTCTGGAAGGCAAAGGGGTATGGTCAGGAGTCCTCAGGACTTTTGACAGATGGACACGGTAAGCCAGTTGCCCCAGAGCATATCTTCCAAGTCTAGCTGAGGCGGCACACGGTCTGACTCATCTGGGCAAACAGGGTATGTGCAAGCTGGTAAGAAAGAAAAGAAACCTCTGGTGCTACTGGATAGGGTGTGGGTCGTTGATGAAAAAACTACAGTGGTGTTATGTATATATAAAAATATATTTTATTTTATAATGAAATGAGTGAGCAAAATTGAACAACAATAATATAAATTTGTAGTTGATGGTGAAGCCTGGTATTGTTTAAAACTACCCAATATCAGTGTGAATATTTCTAAAACAAATATATCTAAAACAAATATAAGTGCATGTACATATAGATATATCTAAAAACACATAGGTTTAAAATGCAATAAAACTTGGTTACATATGGATTAAGCAGTTCTGAGAATTGTGAATATCTTGCAGCTGTAATCACCTTGTATTTGTTTATAAAGGGTTTTTCAGCAGATACACGTAGATACAATTATGCAACAGTAATTTAAAACACAGTGTGGATGGATAAAAGGAGAAAATATGCAGCGCTATAAACTGGAAATATAAATGTATATAATTTATTAAAAGAAGAATTTAAGTTGCAATATATCATAAGTACTTATGTAATAACACACAATAGATACTTTTTGAGTAGCTTCTTAGCATAAAACAGATGGGGCAAACTCAGCACAGCAAATCAAAATTGAATAATATCATATGTAGAAGCCTCACATGATCCTTTGTTTAAAGTCCATGGAATTATAGCCACAGTCCCACTGATTAGATGTTGATAGTCCTTGTGGAGTAGATTGCACAGATCTTTAGAGCTTAAATCCGGGCGTCAGAGTCCTCGTGAAAGCTTGGTCCTATACTCCTTATTGTGGACGACAGTGTATCCCTGTTTTCACAAATGATGGACTTCTAGGCGTTATTCCAGGACATCAGTAGGAATAGTGGTGTAGGCTTCTCCAAAACCGATGCGTTTTGCTGTGTCAACAGCTTCTTTAAGGTATGTGTGTCCATTGTGAGAGTGCCCCTTATAAAGGCTCTGCTGATTGCCCAATAGTTACAGCTGTTGCTCATTGCAAATATCATACAGTTAAAATTATTTAAAATAAGACTATAAACTGTTTAATTGAATTGTGGTTAGTGGAGACAAGGTAGTATGTATTAAGGAACTTAGTTTGAGAAGTAATTTATTAATTGTAAGGTTTAAAATGTAAAGCACTTCCTGAATCTAGCTACTGGTCACATGACCGCGGATCAGTACTTCCGGTCTCTGGAACGCATACCACAGACTCATTTGTGGGTTTGCGGGATGGCGCCGATCACGTGACCCTGCGTCCGTTCACATGATCGGCTGCAGCCCTACAGTGATGACGAAATCCCTTTGAGGGAAGTAATAGTCATGTGACCGGGCTCTTTCATCCGTGACGCAAGTCACAGGAAGCGCATCACCTCCATTTGTATACAGTCACGGTCACGTGATCGGACCCTTGAAAGGGCGTAATTTACCCACAGTTGAAAGAAAACTTATATTTAAAGAGGATAAACATAGTTTCTTGTATTTCCTATATGTAGTAAATTTATAATTATTCTCTTAACAGATTGATAACAATAAATCAGCGATATTGTACTGAACTTAAAGATAAGTTTTACCACTTAGATACAGATAGACAATAATTGACATAAACATTCTAAAGAGATGGATAAGAGATATAATTGGTATTAGAGTTGATAAGGTTGAACTGTTTCTGTATGGTTCCAATAGATAGGGAAAAGATTTAAAACAAGATAGTACCCATACCAGAACCCTTTGGTGACCTCTTGTGGCCATCTAACAGAATAAAGTTAGTGAGCTTGTCAATGGTGTCAATAATCGCAGTTAACCATTGATATTAATAAAAATTACAATATTACAAAGTAAATCAATAGATCTATTAATATTATCACTAGTAAATGTTAACGTTGGTATAGATTACAATACTGCATTTAGGCCCTCATTCCGAGTTGTTCGCTCTGTAAAAATCTTCGAATCGCAGCGATTTTCCGCTTAATGCGCATGCGCAATGTTCGCACTGCGACTGCGCCAAGTAAATTTGCTATGCACTTAGTAATTTTACTCACGGCTTTTTCATCGTTCTGGCGATCGTAATGTGATTGACAGGAAATGGGTGTTACTGGGCGGAAACAGGCCGTTTTATGGGCGTGTGGGAAAAAACGCTACCGTTTCCGGAAAAAACGCAGGAGTGGCCGGAGAAATGGAGGAGTGTCTGGGCGAACGCTGGGTATGTTTGTGACGTCAAACCAGGAACGACAAGCAGTGAAATGATCGCAGATGCCGAGTAAGTCTGGAGCTACTCAGAAACTGCTACGAGGTGTGTAATCGCAATATTGCGAATACATCGTTCGCAATTTTAAGATGCTAAGATTCACTCCCAGTAGGCGGCGGCTTAGCATGAGCAAATCTGCTAAAATCCGCTTGCGAGCGAACAACTCGGAATGACCTCCTTAGTTCAAGTGCCTCATTGAGGCCACTTGGATATAGAGAGTTCAATTGAAATGTCCATAATGTGGCTATAATTCCATGGACTTTAAACAAAGGATCATGTGAGGCTTCTACATATGATATTATTCAATTTTGATTTGCTGTGTTGAGTTTGCCCCATCTGTTTTATGCTAAGAAGCTACTCAAAAAGTATCTATTGTGTGTTATTACATAAGTACTAATGAGATATTGCAACTTAAATTCTTCTTTTAATAAATTATATACATTTATATTTCCAGTTTATAGCGCTGCATATTTTCTCCTTTTAACTGTTCTATAAGGGGGTAACTATCCCTTAAGCAGCTGCTCCAGGTCAAACACCTCAATTTATAAGCGCCGGACTAATTACGTTGGTAATTTTTTCCTGCTACTTCACTTAGTTATTGTCTGGCTGCTAAAAATGATAGACCCCCAGGATGATTTGACGTGCAATAATGAAATAACTGTGAAATATTTGGTTAGGATGAGCCGGCAGCTGAGAAATCAACAAAGAAATCTAAAGCAGGTGATTCCTGACCTACCGAACAGTAATTGTCATGACATTGAGCCTGGGGATTATGGGGGTCATTCGGAGTTGTTCGCTCGCTAGCAGATTTTAGCAGCATTGCACACGCTAGGCCGCCGCCCTCTGGGAGTGTATCTTAGCTTAGCAGAATTGCGAACGAAAGATTAGCAGAATTTCAAATAGAAAATTCTTAGCAGTTTCTGAATAGCTCGAGACTTACTCCTACACTGCGATCAGCTGAGCCCGTTTCGTTCCTGGTTTGACGTCACAAACATTCGGCCAGCCACTCCCCCGTTTCTCCAGACACTCCCGCGTTTTATCGTGGCACGTTTGCGTTTTTCCGCACACTCCCAGAAAACAGTCAGTTTCCACCCAGAAAAACCCACTTCCTGTCAATCACACTCCGAATACTTCAACAATGGAAATTCTTCAGTCGGACGTGAATAAATCTACTAAGTTTTGTGCTAAAATACTTAGCGCATGCGCCCTGCGTACCATGCGCATGCGCATTTTTGCCTTAATAGCTCCGTTGCGAAAATTGGCAATGAGCGAACAACTCGGAATGACCCCCTATGTGATGATACAAAATTTTCTAAGCTCATGTTGCTTCATTGACAGGTGGGAAGGACCGTATCAAGTCTTGTTAACCAGCACTACAGCATTAAAGGTTGCCAAAAGAGAGACTTGGGTCCACTCGTCCCACTGCAAGGTCACTGACCCGGAGAAAACTCATGACAAAGAGCAAGGTGAAGAGAAGCTCGTATCACTGAGAGTCTATTCCGGGAAAGCTGAGAGGCAGGACTGTTGAACGGCACCTAAGCGCGGAGAGCAACAAGATCAAGGACAGTTGTCGCACCATTTTCATTTTTCACCCCCACTGCATTTTCCTTTCTTTTCTCCTGCTTATTTTCCTTATTTCCCCTAACGAAATGGATCTATCACAAGAGACTGCGTTTCTGGTTCTGCTAGTAATATTGTTTTTGCTCAGGACAATTTGTTTTGGTGAGGGTCCCAGAGAGGTCGAGCAAGGATCTGGAATGGGTTCTGATGGTGAGTACGAATTTGTAGGATCTCAGGAGCAGCACATCACTCGAGTAAAGGCTGGTATCAGTAAGCGCTCTGGTAGTCATGGAGCTTGGAGGCAATGTGAAGGGTTATTGTCTGATGAATATTGTTTTTGTAGATATTGCGAGAACATAGTCGAAGATGGGTGCATCCAGAGATGTCAGTTCAACTTTAATATCGACCTGGACCGACATCCGTTGAGTGATTACCACTCATTAGTGGGTAAGGTCTTAAACCAGACAGAATGTTGGGTGTGCTCACAGGTACCTCAAGGACAGAGTAAGTCAGGATTAGTACCATACCCTTTAGCAATAGATGAGGTACTCGAATTATGGGGTGGGAGACCGGTGGACAAGAAATTCAATATATCTAGGCCCCCTAGCTAGAAACTCCACCAGTACAACGTAGATAGGTCCCTGTTGTGTTTTAATATTTCCAATTTCCGAAAACCAGGAAATTGGGAAGTGACTTGGAATAACCAGACAATGACCGTTTCACACAGAGCTGATAGGATATCTATTGACTCTGAACTTGTATGCAAGATAGCCAACAGTGGGAGGTATTTTCAGTATAGGTATACACGTGGGAGCAAGACCATGTGGGTTGGAAAAGTATGGCCAGGGTATTGTGCCCATATCATCCAGCCCGATACTTGTACTGAGCAAATGAGAGAACTAGGGATTGGTTTCTTTACCTGGAAGGTTTGCAATATGGTGATGTTACATTTTGTCCCCTGTGTTCTCCCAGATGATGCCTATTTCATATGTGGGAGGAAAGCGTACAAGTGGCTAACTCAGAGCTCTGAGGGATTGTGCTATATTGGGAGAGTACTACCAGAGGTCATGACCATAACCCATGAAAAAATGAAAGACGTTCACAGCAGCACTCAGACTCCTTATACTCATACCCACTATGAACACATCATCAAGAGACACCTCATAGATAGAACAGAGCATGCAGCCTCTGATTTGATCCACGAATCCACCGGGATTCAGTTCCTTCTCACATTAGATATCCCCCGTACTGCCAGAGGAACTATAAATTATAGGTACATCCATGCGTTAGCGAACTTGATAGATAATATAACTGAGATGTATGATGACACCTTCAGGTATACAGGAAGGGAGTTACAAGCTTACAAGAAAGAGCTGATCCAGCACAGAATGGTCCTTAATTACGTTACAGCTGTGACAGATGGGTACTGTGTTAGCTTGGCAACTCAATATGGCGTGAAGTGTTGTACATATATCACGAATAGCACTGACGACCCCACGGAGATCATCGATCAAAAGATGGATGAGATCTTACAGTTGAAGTGGGAGTTCAGGAGGAAGCACAATCTTACCTTGACGGCTGTGGGTAATGAACTGACTGGCTGGGTCTCATGGTTGAACCCACGCAAATGGTTCTCAGGGTTAGGAGAGTGAGCACAGAATGTTATTTTGAGTGTGGGGAAGTTTCTCCTTTGTATCCTGGGAGTCATCATAATTATTGGTCTGATATTCAGGTGTGTTCAAATTCTAACGCGGCGCAAGCACGGCACAAATTTGATGAGTCTAAGGAGCGAGGCTGTTGTTACAGCAACAGATTTGGTTTATGACCCATCCATAGAGACAGTGTTATGATAAGGATTGCAAATTAATTTCATGGCCTGTTTCTTTCACCATTTTCCTCTGTTTCCTCCTTTACCCAGAAACATCCAACCGGAAAAGATGTCAGCCCTACCCAATGTTAATGTGAATGTATTTTTTTTATATATATGTGTCTTATCTTCATCTCTGCAACCTTCAGTTAATGGCACACATAGTCGACAGGTGTTATCCACATATAGTAGCATTCACATATGTTCCTCCTCCATGTGTCATCAACTAAATGTGCTCCCCATTTGTTGGAATAAGTAGCCAAAAAGAGCTTGGTAGTGTTTGTTTGCCCATTTACAGACCCTTAATACGGGATGAGAAGGATTTAATGTATACTTCGCAATACCTCGAAGCTTACTACATATACGTTACGATGATACATGCCCCTCAGACACTGATTCATACATACATGCTTTCTACTATCCCACTAGGCTATACATTTCCCACCTATAACTCTCCCCCGATCATCCAAACTAATAATATTTTCTGTTTAGCAGTAAAGTGTGGCAGTTATTGATGACTGCCAAAGGGTGGACTGTCGAATTCGAAAATATTGCAGTACACACATCACGTACAAACTACACACAGATGGCCTCCGTGCGCGTACTTTTTCTGCCATGCGTGCACATATTCGCAAGTTGCGTATGACTGCTCCCGTGGTCCTGTGTATTAGCGCGGGGTATGAGTAATTACAGTAGAATTTGTAATCGCACGGAAAAGCCATCAAAAGCCATATTCAATATTTTACCCATATAATGCATAAATCACACACAGATTTATCCTTCTAGTAGTTAGTTACAGTTCACACATAAATTATCCTCCTAGATACTCTAGCACAATGTACCAGACGGCCTTGTTTATGCAAAGCTTTGAAATCCTATGAAGAAGGCAAATACCTTTGGTTACCCCCATTGTTCTAGAGTTGTTCAGTATCTGTCGAAGACAATAAATACTGGATTGTCATTGTCTTATCTGAAGACAGGACAAACAAAAAGACAATATCCAGGAACCTAGTTTAACTGGAGAGAACTCAATTAGCAATAGCTGACAAATTACATACCAGACAATTAGATATCTAAGGTAATAACATTCATGGTCTGAACTCTTGGAAATGTGTGTATATTTATATATATATATATATATATATATATATATATGTTCCCTAACAAATTGTAATAACAGGAATATGTATGTATATATATATATATATATATATATATATATATACAAACAGGAATGGCCCGGCACTCCACTCAATAATAATAACAATGGCTGAGGTGCCTTCCCAGTTGGAGATGCAGAATCCCAAGTAAATAGCAGAGGCAGTGCGGGCGGCACTCATGCAGACTCAGCAGCGTAAATAAGACAAGTCACTTTAATGAAGCGGCTTCATTAAAGTGACTTGTCTTATTTACGCTGCTGAGTCTGCATGAGTGCCGCCCGCACTACCTCTGATATATATATATATATATATATATATATATATATGGATTTATGTATATCTTGAGGATGGGAATGGAAAATCATATCATGTGTGGGATCATATTGTTCAGAGTCACATAAACAGTAATCTGGTAGTTATAAGAATATTGTCACATATTGCAACAATAAGTTATTAATAATACCAGATAATAATACCAGATTTATGTATGATTAATGTGAGGGGTCTAACTGGTCATGGGGCGGGAACTCAGATGCAAACAACAGAAATCACATCTCAAGTCTTAGCCATCGCCCACCGCTTGAGCTGACCAATGATCCCCGGTGCACAGGATATGTCCCACCCCCGAACCAATGGAAGAAGAGCATACAGTGTCTATTGTATTGTGTTTTGACCAAATGTATAAAAAGCCAGCTGCAGGCCCGGTCACACACAATCTCTGAAGATCATCTACCTTGATGATTGAGGACTGGACCGGGAAGCGCAGGCGAACAAACGTATGTACCATTGACTGCAGCCTCTTTTCTGTTATTGTAATTGTATCTTTGTTGTATCCCCCTTTTATCAATTATATGTTGGCGGGTCGGATCACAACTTCCTAAATACAATTGGTGTCGTGTCTCTTTCCCTGCTAGATTTGTAAGTGTATTTCAGACACACGTGAAGCTGCATAGTGCTCGCGGTGTGTCGTTGTGTGTGTATGCACTGCATGTACTTTGTACGTCCGTCGCGACGTTTGTACGCAAAGTGCGTACACGGTACAGGACTTTGTACGCTAACTGAGTAATAAGTATGTAGGTTAAGGATTGCATACAGCGGCCGCAGCGGCTCGATTTTAAAGTGTATTGTGTGTATTTTAAAGTATTGCTTTTAGTCCTTTAAGTAAATCAGCATTTACAAAGGGATCAAATATCTAACTATGACAAGAATTAGTTTGGTCATATCAACATTAAACATACAACAACCGGGATAGTGTAGAATTAACCATTAAATTATAAGAGCATGTCCATATCCTAGGAAGGACAAAGAGGTTGTTGGATACAAATCCGGAATTGGTAAGGCATGTTGTGACAAGAAGACATCATGGAGCATCAGAGTCCTTGTCATTGTGGTGGGTCACCAATAACCACTCAGGTTGAGGAGGTCTGGAACATTGTGGTTTCAGCAAGCCACTGTGAGGAGGGGCTGGAAAAGGTACCAATAGAAAATTTAATTTGAATGGCAGTTCCTGTTTTGAATCAGGGTTTTCAATTGATGTGATGAATTATTAACAAAGACCTGCAGTAGGAAGGATAATCCCCACCTATAATGGATATGGTGTGGTTGAAGGATCTTTGTAATCTGCTGCAAATTTATTCACTTCTTGATTATAGAAGAGGCTAAATCTTTGAAGATTAGGACTAGTATGGTTTGGAAATAAGTAGTGGGGTTATCTCACAAAGCCAGATTTTTTTCTTTAGATCTATAATATTGAAGATGGAAAATGATGTCTCTGGGAAGATGAGAAAATGTGGGTTTAGCTTTGAGGGCTCTATGATCGCTGTCCAGAAAACAATCCTCATCAGAGAAGTCAGCTGCATCATGATGGAAAAGATCTTTTAGTTAGGAGGGGAGCTTTGAGCTCAAGATGAATTTGGGAATATTGCAGATCCGAAGATTATTGCATCAAGAGAATTTCTTGGTCCTTCTGTTTTTCATTTAAAGATTCAATTTCATTATAAAGATGGGCCAGATCTTTATCAAAATGACTTTGGGATTGACAGAGGTCATCTGTTTTTATTTAATGGGCATCTGTTCAAGAACCCAGGGAAGGAATCTCTGTTTAAAAATGCCTGTGGCAGCTTTAGAAAGTTCTTGATGAAAGGCTTATTTACAGCACTCCAATAAACTGGTAATAACAGCATGGATCTGAGGATTTATACCCATGTATGAGGCATGAGGTGAAGTTAGGTATCCGGGTTGAGAGGTAAAACCCATTAAACATTTTTATTTGCTCCCAGAAAAATTAGCCAAAGCCGACTGTGATATCTTAATCTTCTGATACATTACTGGGTGATTGAGGAGACAAGAATGACAATCAGACCAGTGTGATGCAAAAATAGGGAAAATGGGTCAGGAATAGATGACTCAGTGAAGGACTGTGAACCAGGAGAGCTGATGAACTTAGTGGAGCATGCTAGAGATCCAGTCAAACAACCAAAGAAACCAGTATGAGTAATGAAGGGCATAGTCACATAGCAGATGCACAGTCAATAGCAAAATAAAATTGAAAACATAAGCAGTAATGCCCAGAGGCCACTAGGATGCAATGTATTTCCACATTAAGGGGTACATTTACTAAAGTTTGTAAAACATGGAATTGGTGATGTTGCCCATGGCAACCAATGACATGTTGTCTATTATTTTCTAAAATACAATAGAGAAATGTTAGACAGCATATGATTGGTTGCTATTGGCAACATCACCAATTCTCTGTTTTAGAAGCTTTAGTAAATTTACCCCTAAAGCTCAGTTGGAGAAAAAATATGTGCAACTGGATTTTTATAATAGAAGCAGGTAGGAATATGTGCAGGGTCACTTTTGTAACATGTACAGGTTTGTAAGATGTGATGGGTCACCTTTGCAAAATGAACAGGCTTGAAAGATGTGTAGGCTCACCAGGGGGTATATTTACTAAGCTCCCGATTTTGACCGATTTTTTTTTTTTCAAAGGGTCATCTCGAGAATTTACTAAACAGAAATCTTGGCAGTGATGAGGGCATTCGTATTTTTTTTAGGGCAGAGAAAAAAAATACGAATGAATACACCATCGGTCAAACATGCCTGTTTAGGTATACAACTCGGTTATTTACTAAGAATTCGTATTCACATTCACTGCCGGCAATAGCCAAACACTGCTGGTAAATGTTACAATTCGTAAAAAAAAGCAGTTTTCAAATAGACCTGCTTTTTTATCCGTATTCTGATAGGCATGCACAGATCAGTGAGATCCGTGTATGCTTATCAGTGGGAAGGGCTGTGAATGGGTTAAAAATTCCAAAAAAATTTGTGTGGGGTCCCACCTCCTAAACATAACCAGCCTTAGGCTCTTTGAGCCAGTCCTGGTTAAAAAAAATACAGAAAAAAAATGACTGGGGTCCCCCCATATTTCATCAACCAGCACCGGGTTCTGCGTCTGGTCCTGGTTCAAAAAATATGGGGGACAAAAGACGTAGGGTTCCCCCGTATTTTTTTAAACCAGCATCGGGCTCCACTAGCCAGAGAGATAATGTCACAGTTGGGGGACACTTTTATACTGGTCCCTGTGGCCGTGGCATTACCCCCCCCAACTAGGCACCCCTGGCCGGGGTAGCCTGGAGGAGTGGGAACCACTTAAATCAAGTGGTCCCCCCTCCAGCCACCCAAGGGCCAGGGGTGAAGCCCAAGGCTGTCCCCCCATCCGTGGGCGGTGGATGGCAGGCTGGTAGCCATTGTGTAAAAGTAAAGAATATTGTTTTTTTGTAGAAGAACTACAAGTCCCAGCAAGCCTCCCCGCAAGCTGGTACTTGGAGCACCACAAGTACCAGCATGCAGGAAAATAACGGGCCCACTAGTACCTGTAGTTCTACTACAAAAAAAATACCCCAAAAAATACACAAGACACACACCGTGACAGTATAACTTTAATTGACATACATGCACACTTACACACACACATACTTACCTATGTTGACACAGAGCACCTCGGTCCTCTTGTCCAGTAGAATCCATGGGGTACCTGAAAATAAAAATTATACTTACAAACAATCCGATGTAGATCTGTCCTCTTCTTTCACTTTGTAATCCATGTACTTGTTGAAAATAAAAAAACGAAGAACCCGGTCCACGCTACTAAAGGGGTTCCATGTTTACACATGGAATCCCTTTCCCCGACTGGCGGGACCCCCCGTGACTCCTGTCAGTGAAGGTCCCGCCAGCCAATCAGGGAGCGCCACATCATGGCACTCTCCTGATTGGCTGTGCGCTCCTGCACCAAATTCTTTTTGGATTTTTACCACTTTACAGACTTCATATAATGTACACAATGAAGCCCTGCACAGATTTCACTGATCCGGCCGGGATTCATTGTGTTAAGTCCAGCAGTGTTTTACTAATCACTCCCGTAAAACACTGCCCAACAATATACAAATCACATCGACATCGGAGAATACAAAAGAAGACAACTCGGCAGCTTAGTAAATTACATGCACTTTATTCAAAAAGTTGCAAAAAAACACGAACGATGTAATTCGAGTTTAATCTCCCACCAAATCACTACAAATACAAACCTTAGTAAATATACCCCCAGGCTTCTAAAATGAGCCGGGTCACCTTTGTAGTATGTACAGGCTTGTAAGATGTGCAGGGTTATCTTTATAATATGAACAGGCTTGAGAGATATGTAGGGTCATTAGACTTGTAAAAAGAGCAGGATCACCTCTGTAATATGAAAAGGCTTGAAAAATGTGTAGGCTACTCTAGAAAGGATTTTTGGTAGAAGACAAAAAAAGGGTGAGGATCCCTTTGTGGGGCACTCTTTAAATAAACTTAAATTTAAATGTATAATGAAACTGTTAGTATTAAAACTAAGTTTTAATTATTTCCTTATAAAATAAAAAGGAGTAATTGACTCAAGTGATTAAAGTGTTGTGAGTCTCCTTAATTTAATCTTAAAAAGTAATAAGACACTTAATAGATTGCACTAGGGTGGTCATTCCGAGTTGATTGCTCGCTAGCAGTTTTTAGCAGCCGTGCAAACGCTATGCTGCCTCCCACTGGGAGTGTATTTTAGCTTAGCAGAAGTGCGAACGAAAGGATCGCAGAGCGGCTACAAACATTATTGTGCAGTTTTAGATTAGCTCAAAACCTACTCAGTGCTTGCGATGACTTCAGACTGTTCAGTTCCTGTTTTGACGTCACAAGAACGCCCTGCGTTCGCCCAGCCACGCCTGCGTTTTTCTTGGGACGCCTGCGTTTTTTCGAACACACCCTGAAAACGGTCAGTTGACACCCAGAAATGCCCACTTCATGTCAATCACTCTGTGGCCAGCAGGGCGACTGAAAAGCTTTGCTAGACCCTGTGTGAAACTACATCACTCGTTGTAATAGTATGACGCGCGTGAGCATTGCGACGCATACGCATGCACATTGCGACGCATACGCATGCGCAGAAGTGCCTTTTTTTGCCTCATCACTGCACTGCGAATGAATGCAGCTAGCGATCAACTCGCAATGACCACCTAAGTGTACAATACAATATAATACATGATAACCTTAATTGGTTTGGTGATAAAAATATTACAGCATTTCTGTGATAGCAGACATTCTATTATTTTGTCTCATGTTGAAAATTTATCAGGTAGTAACACATTTACCATTTGAATCAGCTTCTATCAAGAACACACATGTATCCTATTGTGAAGTACTAAACTCCAATGCAGAAATACATATATCTGTGGTTAATTTATAGGTTCAGGATTATGCTGTAGGAAAAACATAGATGTCAGCTGGTCAGTTAATCCTATGATATAGCATAGTATATATAGTGCTCCTCAAGAAGACAGTCTTAACGTCATAGCTTTAAAACGGAGCAACATAAGGTTGTTATTCGATGCTTATAACAAGAACATTGTAACAAATTTGTTAAACTTTGACTTGTATCTACACCTTCCAAAACAAAGATAAATAGGTAATTAAATAGAACAGCCACAAACAAGATATATGTGTACACAGAGTGCTTAGCAGCCTGTCATTCCACATACCCAGTTTCTGCTTACCAATACATTTGATTTATCTTAGTTGTTCAGCATACAATAGCGAGAAAAGTATGACACCATTACCGACCTGCCCCTTCTGCTGTCTAGAGCAGGCATGTCCAAACTGCGGCCCTCCAGCTGTTGAGAAACTACACATCCCAGCATGCCCTCACACAGCTTTAGCATTCTCTGACAGCAAAACTGTGTCAGGGCATCCTGGGATATGTAGTTTCACAACAGCTGGAGGGCCGCAGTTTGGACATGCCTGGTCTAGAGTCTTCAGAGAGTAAACACCAGATAAGAGTGGGGAGAGGTCTGAGTGCCGACAGAAATAAAGTAAGTGCTTAGATGGCTGGCCGGTATATGGTGTTAAATGATCCCTTATACCCTAGGCATTGCAGGGATCAAATTTACCACCGGATAGTGAGTAACAGCACCAGAAGGTAGTACCTGTTGGAAGGATAAAAAGGTCCATGAGTGTGTCACTGTCTGCTAATCAAGGTTTCCCTTTGCAGTGAGATGCCGGGAGATAACGAGCTGGTTAAAACAATTGTTTCACCATGTATGGCTTTTTCACCTGCAGCCTCAAGCCATACATGGTGAAATTATCATTCTATAACCAGCTCGTTATCTCCTGGCTCCTCACTGCAAAGGGAGACCGTGATCAGCAGACAGTGACACACTCATGGACCTTTTTATTCTTCCAACAGGTACTTCCTTCTGGTGCTGTTACTCACTGTCTGGTGGCTAATTTGATCCCTGCAATGCCTAGGGTATAAGGGATAACTTAACACCATATACCGGCCAGCCATCTCAGCACTTACTTTATTTCGATCGGCACTCAGACCTCTCCCCACTCTTATCTGGTGTCCACTCTCTGAAGACAATAGACAGCAGAAGGGCCGGTTGGTAATGGTGTCATACTTTTCTATCTATTGTATGCTGAACAACGAAGATAAAACAACTGTATTGGTTTGCAGAAACTGGGTATGTGGAATGACAGGCTGCTAAGCATACTGTGTACACATATATCTTGTTTGTGGCTGTTCAATTTATTTACCTATTTATCTTTGTTTTGGAAGGTGTAGATACAATTCAAGGTTATATAAATTTGTTACAAAGGGCCTAATTCAGACCTGATCGCTAGCATGCGATTTTTGCATTGCTGCGATCAGATAGTCGCCACCTAAAGGGGGAGTGTATTTTATTGAATTTTAGTTTATTATCATTAGATATTCACAAGTGAACAAACAATGAGATTTCCGAATGAACAAGCAGATATCACAAGAATACAAATACCAATAAGACACCGTAAAATATTTTAAAAACCATAAGAACACAAGTGGACACATAAGCAGGTACTACACTCCTATCTACCCTCTAAACCATTTAGCATACTAATTGCTTTTGGGAAAAAACTGTGTTTCTTTCAATCTACTAGTCTTACACAGCAAAGACCTACAGTATAACGTAAGTTAGAAGGAAGCAGGGTAAATACCCCATGGTTGGGATGAGTTTCATCACTCAATATACTCCTGGCCTTCTTAAGGAGCCTTTTTTCATAAATGGTCTGGATATTTGGCAATGGTAAACCGACTGTTCGTCCGGCAGTTTTAACAATTCTATCAATCGATTTACGCTCTACTGCATTACAATTCCCATACCAGACGGAAATACCGTATGTAAGCACACTCTCAATAGTACAAGAGTAAAAATTAACTAAAACTGGCTCAGATATTCCAGCTGAACGCAGTTTCCTTAGATATAACCGTTGTTGAGCTTTCTTTATGACACTGTCAATATGACAGTACCATGACAAATCGTTAGATATGATCATACCCAAAAATTTAAAAGATGTGACTGTTTCGACCTCTTGCTTATCCAGAACCAAAGGACTATAAGTGTGCCGATGGGTTGTCCTAAAGTCCAAGATCATCTCTTTTGTCTTTTTATTGTTAAGAATTAGATGATTATCCTGACTCCATTTCTCAAGCCTACTTACTTCAAGTATGAATTCTGAGTCATTGTTACCACTAATGAGACCTACGATAGCAATATCATCTGCAAATTTAAGTATGTGCACCTTGTCTGATTTAGAAACACAATCGTAGGTAAACAAGGAATAAAGTAACGGACTCAGCACATATCCCTGTGGCACACCTGTACTAATCGTTACCTCATTTGTGATTTTGTTATTGATCTTGACTGCCCGAGGCCTATTGGTTAAAAAGTCAAAGATCCATCTGCAAACAAAACTGTCCACACCTAACTGGGTCAGTTTATTAATTAAAGAAGTGGGAACAACAGTGTTAAATGCCGAGCTACATGTATAGTCAACGAATAACATTCTTACTGAGGAATCCCTGTTTTCTAAATGAGTAAGCACATGGTGAAATAGGGTAAGGGCTGCATCGTCAGTAGATCTATTTGCCCTATATGCAAATTGGAACTGATCAAGAGTGGGCAGTATAAAGCCTTTTAAATGTCTAATAATCAGTTTTTCAAATGACTTCATAAGTAATGACGCAAGGGCAATTGGTCGGAAGTCATTTGGCTCATTGGTATTAGTTTTACAATTGTTTGGAATAGGAGTAATTACTGTTATTTAAAATTTTTAGGAACAATGCACTGTGCTAGGGAAAGATTAAAAATTATGGTAAAAATACCTGCTAGTTGTTCCGAGCAGTTCTTAATAACACTCCCTGGAATTCCATCAGGACCAGAGGCTTTACTGGGGCTGATAGCAGCAAAACACTTCCTAACGGACAACTCGTCTA
The DNA here is from genome assembly GCF_028390025.1 of Pseudophryne corroboree. Taxonomy (NCBI): domain Eukaryota; kingdom Metazoa; phylum Chordata; class Amphibia; order Anura; family Myobatrachidae; genus Pseudophryne; species Pseudophryne corroboree. The sequence continues at coordinate 542,148,708 of NC_086444.1, read as the reverse complement.
GCACCAATGGTTCACCATTTCCTTCATTAACCACACACGTACGAGGAAAATCAACGTCCTTGTCAAAACGCGAACAAAAAATATTCAGCGTTTCACCAAACGTGGAGTCTACTGGTTGTTTTAAATGACTCTTATTTGCCTTGCGGTCGGTAATGTCCTGAATGCCCCTCCACATGCTTCTTGCGTCCCTGTCATTTCTAAATTTAGTTTCAAGCATGACAGAGTCTTTTTTGCTTCACGAATTCCCTTTTTTAAGTTTGATCTGGCAACCCTAAAAGCAACTGGGTCTTTGGATTTAAATGCTCTATCCCTTGCTGTTTGCAACAATCTCACTGTGCTGTTAACCCAAGGTTTATTGTTAGCAAAGAGTTTCACATGTTTTTTGATGGTCACACTCTCAATGCAACAAGTAATGTAACCTAATACCATAGAAGTAAGATGGTCTACGTTCACCAAATTATCGTTCTCCTCTTCCTGGGATTCTACGACAAACAATCCCCATTCCGTAAACTCGAAAATATCTTGGAGTTTGGTCATAGCCCCCTGTGGCCATGTTGTAACCAATTTACTTTCAGGTTTAAAATGTCGGACTAAGGATTTATATGTTGGCACCAAATACAAGGAAATATGATCTGAGTTACCATTATTAGCATGTCTAACGGATGAATAGGCCTCCTTGATATTACAGTACACATGATCTAATAAATTTTCCCCTCTAGTAGGAGTCTTTAAATACTGGTAGTATTTAGGAAAGACAGTCTTAAATCTAGCCTGATTAAAGTCACCTGCCACTAAAACAACACCATCCACATATTTAGATTCTAATTTAGTTATGGCAGTGTACAGACATCCCAGAGCAGATACCACATGAGCATCTGGGGGGATATAAACAGCAACCACAATTACTACTGAGAATTCTCTTGGCAGATAAAAAGGACGACATCTAACAATAGCATATTCTATGTTAGCTGAACAAAAGGTTTCAATAAGAAGTGCATCGGAACACCAGCTATCGTTCACATACACACAAATATCTCCCCCTTTGGAATTACCAGAATCCATGGTCCTATCTGATCTAAATAATGTTCTGTCCGCAAGCTGTACAGCAATGTCCAGCATATACTCATTCAGCAAAGTCTCTATAAATATCATAAGAGAACAAGAATTAATAAGATACTGACTAGCCATTGTCGCCTGAATCTCATCTAATTTGTTTGAGAGAGACCTCACATTTGCAAGAAAAACACTAGGGAGAGCAGGTCTATAGGGGCATAGAAGCAATCTCAGTCTAATGCTGGCTCTTTCCCTCCGTTTTTGCTTCCTTTCCCTTCGGGGTTTACGTTTCCATGTGGACCTAACCAACCTGTTTGGCCTCGGTGTACCTGTTCACTGTCCCCTGTGTCCCCCTCAGGCATTGTCCTCCTCCAAGTGTTCACCCCCTCTGGTCGGCCCTTACCTCCACTAGGCACCGAAGCAGAGTCAGCTGCTCGAGTCCTCTTACTGGACCACAAGCCATGATCTCCTCTGTCAGCCCCGGCAGCAGCATCAGTCCCCGGATCAGCCGGCACCCGCGTACCACAATGACGTCGGTCCTTGGCTCTCCTAGCTGCTCCAGCAGCAGCATCAAGCTCCGGGTCACGTGGTAGTCATGCACTGTGGTGACGCGGCAAGTACGAGCCCCCGTCCAATGCTTCACGATCGGACTCGCCAGGACACCCGTCAGCCACCACAGGACTAGCACCGACCCCACCGGAGCCAACGCCACCCGCTGCGCACACGACAGAGCCCTCCAGCGAGCCACTCTCCAGCCTCCCTGTGGGCGCCGCCAAGCCAGCCCGAACTTGGAACGCCAACAGCTGATCACGGGTATGCACAATCCTGTCCGCCTCCAAGCCTCGCACGGCTCCCAGGACCAGGCACAGCACAACCAGAACAGGGGTAAAAACACTGCGGGAATCAGTAATATTTCCATGGTTCCTGTTTCGGTATGTACGTCTGTGCCTCTGTCCTCTTCTCCCAGCCGCTGCATCAAAACGCGCCGCCATCCTCCTCTCCTCCTTGATCCTTTAGCTGAGCAATTATGCGAACGCATGTGTACCAGAGCTGTACAAACAGATTTTGGGCAGTCTCTGTGCAGCCCAGGACTTAGCTACTGCGATCACTTCAGCCTGTCCCGGACCGGAATTGACGTCATGAATCCTCCCTCCAAACGCACGGACATGCCTGCGTTTTTCCAGACACTCCCTGAAAATGGTCAGTTGACACCCACAAATGCCTTCTTCCTGTCAATCTCCTTGCAATTGCCTGTGCAAACAGATCTGTCGCACCATCCCATCGCTGAGCAGCGATCTGCTTTGTACCCATGCAACATGCCTGTGCATTGCGGTGCATATGCATGCACAGTTTGGACCTGTTCGCCCGCTGTGCAAATACGCACAGTAGCGATCATGTCTGAATTACCCCCAAAGTTCTAGTTACAAGCTCCGTTTTAAAGCTATGAAGTTAAGACTGTCTTTTTGAGGAGCACTATATATACTATACTATATCATAGGATTAACTGTCCAGCTGACATCTTTGTTTTTCCTACATCATAATGCTGAACCTGTAAATTATCCACAGATATATGTATTTCTGCATTGGAGCTTAGTACTTCACAATAGGAAACGTGTGTTCTTGATAGAAGCTGATTCAAATGGTAAACGTTTCACTACCTGATAAATTCTCAACATGAGACAAAATAATATAATATCTGCTATCACAGAAATGCTGTAATATTTTCATCGTTAAATCAATTAAGGTTATCATGTATTATATTGCATTGTACATTAAGTGCAATCTATTAAGTATCTTATTACTTTTTAAGATTAAAGTAGGAGACTAAAAACACTTGAATCACTTGAGTCAATTACTCCTTTTTATTTTATAAGGAAAGAATTAAAAGTTATGTTTTAATACTTACAATTTCATTATACTGTACATTTAAATTTAAGTTTATTAAAAGAGTGCCCCTCAAAGTGATCCTCACCCTTTTTTCTGGCTTCTACCAAAAATCCTTTCTAGAGTACCTTTTATTCAATCCCAGGCGCACCTCGAATCATAGCATTTATCTAGGCCAGGCCTGGCCACCCTGTGGCTCTCCAGAAGTTGTGAAACTTTACATCACACCATTTCCTGCCACAGCGTTAGCATTCCCTAATAGCAAAACTGTGGCAAAGCATGATGGGACTTGTAGTTTTACAACACCTGGAGAGCCACAGGCTAGCCAGACCTGATCTTGGCAAATTGTCAAATGAATAAATTAAACTGATTGTTTTTTTCAATTCACAACTTTATACTGGTGCAGGAAACAAGAAACCCTCTTTTTTTTGAAGATGTGTAGGCTCACTAGGCTTGTAAAATTAGCAAAGTCATCTTTGTAATATGTACAGGCTTGTAAGATGTACAGGGTCACCTTTGCAATATAAACAGGCTTTTAAGATGTGTAGGGTCACCTATGCAATGTGAACAGGCTTGTAAGATGTGTAGGGTCACCTATGCAATGTGAACAGGCTTGTAAGATGTGTAGGGTCACCTATGCAATGTTAACAGGCTTGTAAGATGTGCAGGGTTACCTTTGCAACATGAATAGGCTTGAAAAATGTTTTGGCTCACCAGATTTGTACGATGAGCAGAGTCACCTGTGTAATATGTACAGCCTTGTAAGATGTGCAGGCTCACCCTTTTAATGAGAAGGCTTGGAAGAGGTGCAGGCTCTCACTTATAGATGAGTAGGCTTGTAAGATACACAGGCTCCCACTTACAATATGAGAAAGACTTTGTAGAATGAGGAGGCTCAACCAAGTAGTGTTTCTCAGCACCAGGAGTGACCAGTATTTGCAGGGCTGAATAACTATGGCATGAGGAGGAGCAGTCACAGGCAGATAGAATCGCCGGGGGCTATCCTATTAGCTCTTATGGTGGCACTTATCGGGATTATGCTTTTGGTGCCTAAGGTGCTCGAAGCAAAATCTGCGATAAGTGGCCTGACAGAGCCGCGATAACACATGGGATCGGGAGCTTATCCAGAATTTCATGTGTTTTTGGATGTTCATGGTCCGTTTTCGTGCGATAAAAATGGCCTCTAATTGGATACAACAATAATTACCATCGGTCAAAAATTGTAATAGCCGACTATTTCGATCCGCCGAAAATGGATAGCCTCTAATTGGATAATGGCCCTCATTCCGAGTTGTTTGCTCGATAATTTTCTTCGCATCGCAGCGATTTTCCACTAATTGCGCATGCGCAATGTTCGCACTGTGGCTGCGCCAAGTAAATTTGCTAAGAAGTTTGGTATTTTACTCACGTCATTACAAGGTTTTTTCTTCGTTCTGGTGATCGGAGTGTGATTGACAGGAAGTGGGTGTTTCTGGGCGGAAACTGGCCGTTTTATGGGTGTGTGAAAAAACGCTGCCGTTTCTGGGAAAAACGCGGGAGTGGCTGAAGAAACGGGGGAGTGTCTGGGCGAACGCTGGGTGTGTTTGTGACATCAAACCAGGAACGACAAGTACTGAACTGATCGCACTGGAAGAGTAAGTCTCGAGCTACTCAGAAACTGCAAAGAAAAATCTTTTCGCAATATTGCGAATACTTCGTTCGCAATTCAGCTAAGCTAAGATTCACTCCCAGAGGGCGGCGGCTTAGCGTGTGCACTGCTGTGAAAAGCGGCTAGCGAGCGAACAACTCGGAATGAGGGCCAATGCGCTTAATGTTTATTAACTATTGTATTGTACATGTAATAAAAATTATTGTACTATTTTTTAATTATTCATTATTAAATTGGCTCCAATCATACATTCATAAAAAACTTAGGATGGTGATATATGACAAATTGCATTTGGAAATTGCTTTTTTTATGTACAAATTTTGGTGAATTTATAACAAAGAATATTCATAAAAGGGGGCAATTTTACATATAGTTGCTTGTTAAATTCACTCATAGTCTTAAAATCTACCCTAAAATTATAATAATGCAATATACTGTAACATTATAGTTTAGTCTTTGCTTTTAGCAAGTACATTGTGCCTCTATAGTATCTTACTGTTAAAAAAGATAGATGTAGTGATACAAAAGTCAATGATTCTTTTGACACAACCTTTGAAGTCCTCTTTTAATGACACAATGTCAAAAAGATAAGACCAGTTTCTGTGTTACTAAAATGTCCAGGTGCATTAATGTCTACTCTTTTAAAAATGATCCTATTGGCACACTGGTGAAGGGCAGCATGAATGATTAATGGCACCATTTATCCCTCTTGTCAGACACCCAAGCAGGAAGAAATAAAAGTAAACAGTACTGTACAGTATTTGCTTTTCCAAACCTAAAAACAAATACATTATTGAGGGTGTATATAGTTTCGTCATTGTGGGTGGGTGGGGAAAAGTAGTGTTAAGGTGCAGTGTGTTTGGAATCCTTCTCTAGTCAACAAATACAAAATGAGTAGTTCATTCATTTTTATGTATTAACATTTATTTATTTACATCCAGCATATTCCCTTGTGCTTTGCCATTGGGATAAAATCAGTAGTAAAATGAGAGTGGGTGATACCAGACAGACAAAGAGGTAAAATGGTTTTGCTTTAAAGGTTAAAATATTAAAGAGATAGGCATTTTATACATAAAGCATATGCGTAATACATATTGCAAATTGGTACATCCAGATTTAACTTGTTGTGAATTAGAGAACCATAGAGGCACTTGCAAAATTCTGTTCTTTCAGTACTTGTTAATTTGTACTTTTCTTATTTACTATTAATATACAGTACATTACATATAGATGTAACCTCATACATCTAGCCTCAATACGCCATACAGTACCAGACACCTGGTGTGAGTGAGCCATCAGGTCCTGTGTACAGCTACTAACATTTGGCATATATTTTTTTTAAATGCATCTTTCTCGCAATATGATGTGACTTGGACACACCAGGGATTGTGCTGATTAATGTGACAAATTGTATAGCTGTGTGCAACTGAGTCTGTATACTGAGCACAATGGAAATTGGCATGAAAAAGAGCTGCTGCATTGTATACAGATTCAGAGACTCAGTAACACACATATATAAAGTGTTGCATATCAAATTAAGCAACACCTGGTGCATGCTCTTCATGTTGTATTCCGTGACACCCTAGCAGAGCTCAAGGGACCTGGCACACTGAGAGGGGCTATTTGGTGCGACTGGAACATCTGTATGAAATCCATAACATGAAAAGTAGATATTAAAATTACAAACTATACTACATTGAGTGTCAGTTTCTAATAATGGATCTCATTACAAGTTACAACATCAACATTAATAAAGAAAAGAGAGCAGCAAACAAAATAATTATTTTTCTTAGAAAAATACAATCATAAATATCACTTTACAATTACTACGAGCTGAACAAAAGATGATGATAATGAATAGGCGCACTACACCCCACATCAACAGCACAAAAAGTCTCTCAGAAGTTACACCTAACTTCAAGCAGATACAATAAAGACAAAATAAGAGACTTCAATAGGCGTAATATGAGGTTCCATAAACACAAATGGGAGTCCTTCAATCCAACCAAGGTGGATGTAATTTTTTCCTCAGAAGTCTCTTTGTGTGATAAAGACAGTCCCCGAAATTCTTAGTTCTCTTATTCCTTCCAGATAGATTCACTTTAGAGGTTTATTCGCAATATACCCAAAAAGAAAAGAAACGATAATAGTGTAATCCTGTATATATTAATAATAAGGGAATAGTGTAAAGATGCACTTACATTCCAGAATTTAAATGAAGGCATATATCTCACGTAATAGTGAGTAATTCCCAGGACCAGAGATGGTTCTTTCTCTCTTTTTGAAGATGGATTCTACTGGGTGATCTGGATTACAAATGGTTGCCCCGAGGACCCTGGGACCCTGGATCTGGTGAGTAGAATTTATTCAACAGGTACCCCTTGGATTCTACTGGAGAAGAGGACCGACTGCAGCCACCAGGAAAGAGACACAAGTAACAGCCAAATCCAAAATTTTGGATTTGGCTGTTACTTGTGTCTCTTTCCTGGTGGCTGCAGTCGGTCCTCTTCTCCAGTAGAATCCAAGGGGTACCTGTTGAATAAATTCTACTCACCAGATCCAGGGTCCCAGGGTCCTCGGGGCAACCATTTGTAATCCAGATCACCCAGTAGAATCCATCTTCAAAAAGAGAGAAAGAACCATCTCTGGTCCTGGGAATTACTCACTATTACGTGAGATATATGCCTTCATTTAAATTCTGGAATGTAAGTGCATCTTTACACTATTCCCTTATTATTAATATATACAGGATTACACTATTATCGTTTCTTTTCTTTTTGGGTATATTGCGAATAAACCTCTAAAGTGAATCTATCTGGAAGGAATAAGAGAACTAAGAATTTCGGGGACTGTCTTTATCACACAAAGAGACATCTGAGGAAAAAATTACATCCACCTTGGTTGGATTGAAGGACTCCCATTTGTGTTTATGGAACCTCATATTACACCTATTGAAGTCTCTAATTTTGTCTTAATTACTACGAGCTGCCAAACTAGCTACAGTAATTACATGTTCAGATCAGTGACACACTGCTACTTTTCACTTCCCACTTAGAGAACAGCAGCGCTGGGACCGGCAGCCAATCAGAAGAAGTTATGTACCAGCTCATCGCAGTTGCTTCTAATCGCGTGCTGTTCTGCAAGCTGTGATTGGCTCATGGACTGCACCAAGATTAAACTGCTGCCACCATATGCGCTGGGACCCGATCAGAAATCTTTGTGCCTCCACTTGGAGAGAGGAGCTACAGTAGGTGAGAGAGGGAATTGGGGAGAGGGGCTAGGGGTTAGATAAAAAGCATTTAGTGAGAGGTGCAGGAAGAGAGAAGTGGGCAGTGAGTGGGGGAGGGAAACAGAGAGTGGGGAAAGGAAGTAGGCAATGAGAAGTGCAGGGGTTTAGAGAGAAGAAGTGGCTCATAGGGTAGCAGGAGCAGTGAATGGTAGTTGCAGGGGGTGAGTAAAATAGACAGATGGAAGTGATCAGACACAAAGGAGAGCATGTAGGGCATAAGAGGGTTACCTATGATGATGCGGGAGGGGGATTCAATACAAATTTTCCTACCTCCAATTTGAAATTCCCAATTCGTTCGCTGTTTCACATATTAGGATACAATTTTGATAGACATTGCTAAAGAATAAATCACACAAAAAAGAAAAAGAAAGCAATTTTGCAGTACACTTTGACCAAATAACATTATAAAACTTATATTTATTAAAATTCTGAATATATGTACAGTATATCACCGGAAATGGTGAAGCATTAAAATACAGTGTACAAAAAGTGAAAGAAAAAGGTGTATTAAAATTCTTATAAAACACCTCTGGCTGCTGCATTTTCTTACTGCTTTGATATCAGTTATTTATTAGTATATGTTATTAGTATATTTAGGCTACTTTGCCTTGTTAGAAATGTATATAACGTATATAGAAATTTATATTATTGTGGAAGAGAAAAATCTAATCTCACTAAGTAAAGTATACACTTAAAGCAATGAGAAAGCACTGATAAGTCTGTACCAGGATTGATTGATTGATTGATTGATTGATTGATTGATTGATTACTACCTGCATCATAAAATCCTTTATATACATTTCTAACCAAGCAAATTAGCCTAAACATACTAATAAAATATACTAATAAATAACTGATATCAAAGCAATAAGAAAATACAGCAGCCAGAGGTATTTTGGGGGTCATACCGAGTTGATCGTAGCTGTGCTAAATTTTACACAACTACGATCATGAACTTAGACATGCGGGGGGATGCGCAACACAGGGCTAGTCCGCCCCGCATATCAGTGCCAGCCCCCCCACACACACACAAATACAGAAGCATCGCACAGCGGCGATGCTCTTGTATTTGTGGAGTAACTCTCGGCCAGCGCAGCTCCTGCGGCTGGCCGGGAGTTGTGTGTCGCTGCCGCTGGCCGCAGCGGCTGCGTGAGGCATCTTGCATCCGCCGAAGCACCCCCCCCCCAACAGACCGGCCACTCCTGCGTTTGCCGGACCGCACTTACTAAATGGCGGCTTAACGCCGCCGTTCAGCCCCTTCCCACCCAACGACTGCCTCTGTCTCAGAGGTATCACTAGGCAGCGATGACTGCCATGTGCCAGCACACTGCGGTGCCGGTGCACTGCAGTGCCGGTGCACTGCGGTGCCAGTGCATGCGCAGTTCCGACCCGATCGCTGCGTTGCTACAAACTGCAGCAAGCGATCGGGTCGGAATGACCCCCTTTATAAGAATTTTAATACGTTTTTCTTTCACTTTTTTCACACTCTATTTTAATAATTCACCATTTCTTATGACATAGGTATATTCAGATTTTTAATACATATCAGTACAGATTTGCCTTTTATAATGTTATTTGGTCCAAGTGTATCCACAAAATTACTTTCTTTTGTGCCTTTTTTGTGTGATTTATGTCTGTTAAAAAGCAGTGAGTAGCACCTCCTAAGAGTGGATTATCTCTAGAAAAAATAATTCAACTTAATTTATTATATGTATCTATGAGAAAGGGAACTATGAGATTCTATTATTATATTTCATTACTGGTGTGGGATTTATTCTTGTGTGTGTATAAAATTGCTAAAGAAAAGTTGAACATGAAGAACTGTAGGCTTTTTAGAGTTGTATGTTACTTCATAATGAACCCAAACTTTAATATGTATAAAAGTAATAACTTTGAAATAATAAGACCATTGGGAAAAAGGCTATTCAAATGGTCAAATTGATTTGCAGGAATTAGGTACATAAAAAGAATTAGGCCTGTGTAGTGCAACATAAAATTCTACTTCAGTAGAAATTACATAGTCAGGCATGAAAACTGTTATTTATACAATTTATGTACTAAACAGTAGAAAAAACACTTCATGATTAAGCAAGCAAAATTTATAAAAGCAAGATGGATATAAAAATTAAATGGGTGGAGTAACAATAAATGCAAACAGAATATTTTATTAACACAACAAAATTTGCACATTGCATAAACATTTCAAGCATACAAAAAACAATAAAATGAAGCAAACTAGATCATGTATATATTTAATACATTAACATATTAGTTTACATCATAAAATTATTTAAATGTTTCCCATGTTATTATTTGTACAAATAAACTATTAGCAATAGACTTCAGTATTGCACAGCAGGTAATAATTGCAAACAAACAAACAAACAAACAAACCCATTAAAAGTAAAGTAACATGAAGGGTTAAAAGTCTCCTGTCTTGTGGTATATTATTCACAATGCGGGTAATTCCAAGTTGATCGCAGCAGGAAATTTTTTAGCAGTTGGGCAAAACCATGTGCACTGCAGGGGAGGTAGATTTAACATGTGCAGAGATAGTTAGATTTGGGTGTGGTGTGTTCAATCTGCAATCTAATTTGCAGTGTAAAAATAAAGCAGCCAGTATTTACCCTGCACAGAAATAAAATAACCCACCCAAATCTAACTCTTTCTACACATGTTATATCTGCCTCCCCTGCAGTGCACATGGCTTTGCCCAACTGCTAAAAAAATTCCTGCTGCGATCAACTTGGAATTACCCCCAATATGAAATGCTACTGCTACTAACATTTGAATAACAGATTTGAAAATATTTTATACTAAACTCTGTCCACTGTAATGGTCCGTAAACATTAGACAATGGCCCTCATTCCGAGTTGCTCGCTTGCTAGCTACTTTTAGCAGAAATGCAAACGCAAAGCCGCCGCCCTCTGGGAGTGTATCTTAGCATAGCAGAATTGCTAACGAAAGATTAGCAATTCTGCTATTAAGTATTTCCTTGCAGTTTCTGAGTAGCTCCAGACCTACTCCTAGATTGCGATCACCTCAGTCCGTTTAGTTCCTGGTTTGACGTCACAAACACGCCCAGCGTCGGGCCAGCCACTCCTCCGTTTCTCCAGCCACTCCTGCATTTTTACCTGGCACGCCTGAGTTTTTTAAGCACACTCCCTGAAAACGGTCAGTTTCCACCCAGAAACACCCACTTCCTGTCAATCACACTACGATCTGCAGAGCGATTGAAAAGCTTTGTTCGCCCGTGAGTAAAATAGCATCGTTTTGTGTAAAAATACTTAGCGCGTGCGCCCTGCTGTGCATACGCATGCGCAGAACTGCCGGATTTTAGCCTATTAGCAATTCTGCTAAAAATAGCGAGCGAACAACTCGGAATGAGGGCCAATGTCGCTCTGTGATCGACGTCGTCTTATGTTTCCCCTCCCGAGCCGGCTGGTCGGCGGCCGACTGTACACACTGAGCAATATGACCGCTCATATTGCTCAGTGACATCACGCCTCTGCCAGCCCTGCAGGCAGGTCGTGGACGACAGTCCAGATCCTGCATGCATGCACTGGCGACAGCGACGATCGTTGCTGACCCAAGGGGGCGCGCATCGGTCGTCGCTGGTGGCATTCACACTTGCAGATAAAATGAGCGACGTTGCTCAGGGAGGGGGAAAATTATGACGTCACTCATTTTATCGGCAAGTGTGTATGGCCCTTTAATGCAAGATATTTACTAAACATATATCAATACATGCAATATTTATGCATGCAAGTAAGCATATCTGCCAGCCCCTATGTTCTGGTTTTTAATTCTAAATCAATGTTCAGGTTCTGGATTTCATATAAAATGGTCAAAAACAGGTAAGATCTTGTAATGGGTACTTTCATTTCCTACATTACTATTTATTAGAGATGAGCGGGTTCGGTTCCCTGAGAACCGAACCCTACCGGACTTCACTACCAGAGCCCAGATCTTGTAATGGGTACTTTCATTTCCTACATTACTATTTATTAGAGATGAGCGAATTCGGTTCCCTGAGAACCGAACCCTACCGGACTTCACTACCAGAGCACAGATTGGAGCCCGGCTCAGGTTTTTCCGCCAGACTCGGAAACCAGAACAAGGAAAAATGTCATCATCACACTGTCGGATTCTTGCATGTGTTTTGGATTCCATATAAGGAGCCGCGCATAGCCACTATATTCACTCCGGAATTGGAAAGTGTAGTGGAAGGACGTGTCTCTGTCCTCAGTGTCTGTGCGGGAGGGAAGTGGGGTGGTGATTCCAGTGCTGTCTTGTGCTGCTCAGTCCAGAGTAGTGTCCTATGCTGCATCAGTCCAGTCACAGTGGTGGTGTCCTCTGCTGCCATATGTCCAGTGTATCTGTATAAGTCCAGTGCAGTGGTGCTGTGTTGTCATGCATCAGTACAGTGGTAGTGTCTTGTGCTGCATCAGTCCAGTCACAGTGGTGGTGTCCTCTGCTGCCATATGTCCAGTGCTGCTGTATAAGTCCAGTCCAGTGGTGCTGTGTTGTGCTGCATCAGTCCAGTGATGGTGTCTTGTGCTGCATCAGTCCAGTCACACTGGTGGTGTCCTCTGCTGCCATATGTCTAGTGCTGCTGTATAAGTCCAGTCCATTTTAGTGGTGCTGTGTTGTCCTGCATAGTCCAGTGGTGGTGTCCCTGTGCTGATGTATAAGTCCAGGAGTACTGCCATATAAGTCCAGTGATACTGCCGTATATGTCCAGTGATACTGCCCTATAAATCCAGTGATACTGCCGTATAAATCCAGTCCAGTGGTACTGTTGTATATGTCCAGTAGTACTGCTGTATAAATCCAGTGATACTGCCATATATGTCCAATTGTACTGCCGCATAACTCCAGTGGTACTGCTGTATACATCCAGTCCAGTGATACTGCCGTATAAATCCAGTGATACTCCCATATATGTCCAGTGGTACTGGCGTATTAATTCAGTAATACTGCCGTATGTGTTTAGTGGTATTGCCATAAAATTCCAGTGATAATGCCATATATGTCCAGTGGTACTGCCGTATAAATCCAGTGGTACTGCCGTATAAATACAGTCCAGTGATACTGCCGTATATGTCCAGGTGCACTGCCATATAAATCCAGTGATACTACCGTATATGTCCAGTGGTACTGCCATATAAAACCAGTGGTAATGTCATATAAATCCAGTCCAGTGATACTGCCATATAAGTCCAGTGGTACTGCCGTATAAGTACAGTGATACTGTCTTATTATAATTCCAGTACAGTGGTACTGCCATATAAGTCCAATGGTACTGCTGTATAATTCCAGTGATACTGCAGTATAAGTCCAGTGGTATTGCCGTATAAATCCAGTCCAGTGGTACTGCCGTATAAGTGCAGTGGTACTGCCACACAATTCCAGTGATACTGTCGTATATGTCCAGTGGTACTGCCATATAAGTCCAGTGATACTGCTGTATAAATCAAGTCCAGTGGTACTGCCGTATAAGTCCAGTGGTACTGCCATATAATTCCAGTGATACTGCCGTATACGTCCAGTGTTACTGCCATATACGTCCAGTGATACTGCCGTATAAATCCAGTCCAATGGAACTGCCGTATAAGTCCAGTGGTACTGCCGTATAAATCCAGTCCAGTGGTATTGCCGTATAAGTCAATTGGTACTGCCATATAATTCCAGTGGTACTGTCATAAACTGTCCAGTGGTACTGCCATTTAAGTCCAGTGGTACTGCCATATAAATCTAGTCCAGTGGTGCTGTCGTTTAAGTCCAGTGGTACTACTACATAAGTCCAGTGATACTGCTGTATATGTCCAGTGGTACTGCGATAAAAGTTCAGTGTTACTGCCGTATAAATCCAGTCCAGTGGTATTGCCGTATAAGTCAATTGGTACTGCCATATAATTCCAGTGGTACTGTCATAAACTGTCCGGTGGTACTGCCATTTAAGTCCAGTGGTACTGCCATATAAATCTAGTCCAGTGGTGCTGTCGTTTAAGTCCAGTTGTACTACTATATAAGTCCAGTGATACTGCTGTATATGTCCAATGGTACTGCGATAAAAGTTCAGTGTTACTGCCGTATAAATCCAGTCCAGTGGTACTGCCGTATAAGTCCAGTGGCACTGCCATATAATTCCAGTGGTACTGCCACAAACTGTCCGGTGGTACTGCCATTTAAGTCCAGTGGTACTGCCTTATAAATATAAACCAGTTATGGGGCAGTTGTCTGAGGGGGCAGTTGTCTGAGTTTAGAAATATACGAAATATACGAAGTTTTGAAATTACAAAGTTAGGAAATTTTAAAAAGAACAGTTAAACCAACAGTTAGTCTACATATATCTCACTGAATATGGACTGATCAGCTTTCTATATATCTTTTCATCTCACAGGTATGTCGATTTCTGCTTGCTGATAAGTACACCTCTGCAATAACCCACAGACATCTCCATGCTATATTTTCAAATGTATGTCGATTTCTGCTTGCTGATAAGTACACCTCTGCAATAACCCACAGACATCTCCATGCTATATTTTCAAATGTATGTCGATTTCTGCTTGCTGATAAGTACACCTCTGCAATAACCCACAGACATCTCCATGCTATATTTTCAAATGTATGTCGATTTCTGCTTGCTGATAAGTACACCTCTGCAATAACCCACAGACATCTCCATGCTATATTTTCAAATGTATGTCGATTTCTGCTTGCTGATAAGTACACCTCTGCAATAACCCACAGACATCTCCATGCTATATTTTCAAATGTATGTCGATTTCTGCTTGCTGATAAGTACACCTCTGCAATAACCCACAGACATCTCCATGCTATATTTTCAAATGTATGTCGATTTCTGCTTGCTGATAAGTACACCTCTGCAATAACCCACAGACATCTCCATGCTATATTTTCAAATGTATGTCGATTTCTGCTTGCTGATAAGTACACCTCTGCAATAACCCACAGACATCTCCATGCTATATTTTCAAATGTATGTCGATTTCTGCTTGCTGATAAGTACACCTCTGCAATAACCCACAGACATCTCCATGCTATATTTTCAAATGTATGTCGATTTCTGCTTGCTGATAAGTACACCTCTGCAAAAACCCACAGACATCTCCATGCTATATTTTCAAATGTATGTCGATTTCTGCTTGCTGATAAGTACACCTCTGCAATAACCCACAGACATCTCCATGCTATATTTTCAAATGTATGTCGATTTCTGCTTGCTGATAAGTACACCTCTGCAATAACCCACAGACATCTCCATGCTATATTTTCAAATGTATGTCGATTTCTGCTTGCTGATAAGTACACCTCTGCAATAACCCACAGACATCTCCATGCTATATTTTCAAATGTATGTCGATTTCTGCTTGCTGATCCCTGCAAACTATAACTTTGATCTCTATTCACACCAATGTATATTTTAGCAGTGTATGTAATTGTATTTGTAGAATATTAGTACTTGCTTATAGCTGATATTATCTCTTGTATAGATGTGGGTCAGTGGAGTGGAGTTTATTAGCATACATGGCCTGGTGTTTACTTAACACAGGGTAATATAATTCCTTTGATTAGATGTCCAATTAGCTTCAGCTGAAGCCTTTGTAAATTAGAACTAGTATATGTTAGCATTCAGTTATGGGGCAGTTGTCTGAGGGGGCAGTTGTCTGAGTTTAGAAATATACGAAGTTTGGAAATTACAAAGTTAGGAAATTTTAAAAAGAACAGTTAAACCAACAGTTAAACAAACATTGAAAAACATTGGAAAGCAGGTAAATCTACCATTTAATTAACAATTTCCATAAGCATTTTCCTATCTATACTTTACTCTTTATAAATACCATGCTCCACAAACTGTTTTTCTTCATAGCACTTCATGGTATCCTCTATAAAATGACATCGTCCTTCACTATTCCTGTTATTTATCGCTCTGTACACATTGCAGCCTCATTAATCCACTCCCCTCTTATTAACACTCATGAGCTTTTAACCTATCTATGTACACTAACTGTCACATCCTCTACCTGTCACCATAAGAAACTATCACACACCTCCCCTAACTATACCTATCTCTCTCTTCTTCTGCTTCTACTAGCTGGTGACATATCCCCAAATCCAGGTCCAATCCACATACCACGCTCACATTCAGCTGATTCACAACAGAATATAAAATCAACAAACCTTATCAACATCACTTGTCTCCCATCTACCTCCAAGTCACTAAAATGTGCTTTATGGAATGCACGCTCTGTTTGCAACAAATTAACAGCTATTCATGACCTTTTCATAGCAAAAAAATTCAATATGCTGGCTATAACAGAAACCTGGCTCACACAATCAGACACTGCCTCCCCTGCTGCACTGTCACATGGTGGCCTCCACTTCACACACACCCCCAGGCCTGGTAACATCAAAGGAGGGGGTGTTGGAATATTACTATCCAAATGTTACACGCACATTGTTTTACCACCTGTTCCCTCACTCACATTTACATCCTTTGAAGTACACTCTATTAGGATTTTCACCCCTTTCTCTCTGCGTGTTGCAGCTATCTATCGCCCACCTGGGCAACCCAAAAAGTTTCTGGAAGATTTTTCTGCATGGCTCCCTCACTTTCTATCCTCTGACATCTCCACCATCATTATGGGTGATTTCAATCTCTCTATTGACAGTCCACAATCTCCCCATGCCTCTAAACTACTTTCTCTAACCTCCTCTCTTGGCCTCTCCCAATGGACTGACTCCCCTACTCATCAGGAGGGCCACTGCCTTGATCTTGTATTCACCAGACTATGCTCTGTTTCTGAACTCACTAACACTCCTTTCCCTCCCTCAGATCACAACCTTATAACATGCATGCTCTCCTCCATTACTTCAAACTCCATGTCCCTAAAGTCTACAAGGACACCTCTTACCCGCAGAAATATTAACGCTATTAATTTTCAACAACTATCTACCTCTCTGCAACCACTGCTTTCACCAATTTCTACATTCACCTCTCCAGAGACTGCTGTGTCACACCTTAACCAAACTCTAGTAACAGCACTTGATGAAGTGGCTCCAGCTACCCATCACACTCCACGTAGACTTAGATGTCAACCGTGGCACTCTAAATACACTAGACACTTACAAAAACTCTCAAGAAAAGTTGAACGCCAGTGGCGTAAATCTCGTAGTTCAAGTGACTTTCTCACATATAAGACCACCTACCACTCTTATCGTACTGCTCTGGACACTGCCAAACAAACATATTTTCAATCTCTCATGCAGTGATTACTCCCATTCTGAAAAAACAAAACTCTGACCCGAACTCTCTCTCTAACTACCGTCCCACCTCTCAGCTCCCATGCCCCTCCAAGCTACTGGAGAGACTTGCCTACACTCGCCTCACACACTTTCTTAACTCACACAGCCTACTGGACCCACTTCAGTCAGGATTTCGTGCCCAACACTCCACAGAGACAGCACTGACTAAGGTAGTGAATGATTTGGTCACTGCTAAATCTAAAGGACATTTCTCTCTCCTTATTCTCCTTGATCTCTCTGCTGCTTTTGACACTGTTGACCACTCTCTTCTCATACAAACACTACAATCCCTAGGTATTCAGGACACAGCCCTTTCTTGGTTCTCATCCTACCTATCTAATCGCTCCTTCAGTGTTCGTTTCTCTGATTCCACCTCTACTTCGCTACCTCTCTCAGTTGGAGTACCGCAAGGCTCAGTCCTAGGTCCTCTGCTTTTCTCTATCTATACCACATCTCTTGGCAAACTAATCAACTCTTTCGGATTTCAGTACCATCTGTATGCGGATGATACTCAAATCTACCTATCCTCCCCTGATTTGTCACCATCTGTATTGGGCCGTGCCACTGAATGCCTTTCTGCCATTTCATCTTGGATGACATCTCGCCACCTCAAACTTAATATTTCCAAAACAGAATTAATTATATTTCCACCGGCCAATAGTAGTTTCCAACCTGATATCTCTATCACTGTTGAGAACTCTGCAATCACCCCTACCCCACAAGCTCGCTGCCTAGGTGTCATTCTTGACTCTGAACTGTCCTTTGTTACCCACATTCAATCTGTCTCAAGATCATGTTACATAAATCTAAGAAACATATCCAAAATACGCCCTTATCTTACACAAGACACAGCAAAAACTCTAATCCATGCTCTCATTATCTCCCGCATTGATTATTGTAATAGTCTCCTGACCGGTCTTCCCAAACATAGGCTCTCACCACTACAATCCATTTTGAATGCAGCTGCGAGGCTAATCTTCCTTGCCAGACGTTCATCGTCTGCAGATCCGCTCTGTCAGTCCCTCCATTGGTTACCGGTATTCTACCGTATTAAATATAAAATACTTTTACTCACATACAAGGCTATTAACCAAACTGCACCAACATACATCTCTTCACTCATCTCAAAATATCTCCCTACCCGACCTCTCCGCTCTGCACAAGATCTACGTCTCTCATCCACACGCATTACTTGTTCACACTCAAAATTACAGGACTTTATCCGGGCTTCACCCACTCTGTGGAATGCCCTCCCACGCACAGTAAGACTCGCCTCTAGTCTCCAAACCTTTAAATGTTCCCTGAAAACTCACCTCTTCAGACAAGCCTATCAAATTCCAGACCCACCCACATAACCTTCAGTGCTTCCCTATCTAATTACATCCTCTGTAGAGTATTCATAACATCACATATCTTGTCTTTCTGTAGTCTCACACCCTCCTGACACTTGGATAACTTTTTGGGGTATCATCATACAACCCATTAAGAACCTAGCAATCTGGTGCACCATTATGCAATAGGTAGCATCTATCCTTGTGTATCTATGCCTATCTCCCTATAGATTGTAAGCTTGCGAGCAGGGCCTTCCTACCTCTATGTCTGTCTGTTTTTACCCAGTTTTGTTCTATTACTGTTGTTCTAATTGTAAAGCGCAACGGAATATGCTGCGCTATATAAGAAACTGTTAATAAATAAAATAAATAAATAAAACCAGTGGTGCTGTCGTTTAAGTCCAGTGGAACTACTATATAGTCTAGTGATACTGCTGTTTATGTCCAGTGGTACTGCCGTAAAAATCCAGTGTTACTGCCATATAAATCCAGTCCAGTGGTACTGCCATATAAGTCCAGTGGTACTGCCATATAATTCCAGTGATACTGCCACATTTGTCCAGTGGTACTGCCGTATAAGTCCACTGGTACTGTCCTGTGCTGTATATTATTTACTCCAAATAAAGGGGTTATTAATATTTAATCCAGATAATTTTTGCAGGGTTTGCCCTGTGTGGTGTAGGGGTATGCTCTCCTGTGCCGCATATTGGTTAAATAAAGGGCAGACGAGATGGGCCAAGTGGTTCTTATCTGCCGTCAAATTCTATGTTTCTATTGTGTTATATAACTCCAGAAAAATAACGGAGAACAAAAATTTGGAGGAAAAAAAAGTGAAAGATCAAGAATCACTTCCTCCTAGTGCTGAAGCTGCTGCCACTAGTCATGACATATATGATGAAATGCCATCAACATTGTCTGACAAGGCCAATGCCCAATGTAATAGTAGAGGGCATGTAAAATCTAAAAAGCCAAAGTTTAGTAAAAAGACCCCAAAAAATTTATTGAAATGGTATGAGGAGAAACGTAAACTTGTCAATATGCCATTTATGACACGGAGTGGCAAGGAATGGCTAAGGCCCTGGCCTATGTTCATGACTAGTGGTTCAGCTTCACATGATGATGGAAGCCCTCATTCTCCCACTAGAAAAATGAAAAGAGTTAAGCCTAGAACTGTGCGTTCTAAGATGGTATCACAAATCCCCAAGGAGAGTACAAGTGTGTTGATGGTTGCAATGCCTGACCTTCCTAACACTGGACGGGAAGAGGTGGCTTCTTCCACCATTTGTACACCCTCTGCAAGAGCTGGAAGGAGCACCCACAGTCCAGTTTCTGATTGTCAAATTGAAGATGTTACAGTTGAAGTACACCAGGATGAGGATACATGTGTTGCTAGCGTTGAGGAGGAAGTTGATGAGGAGGCATCTGATGGTGATGTGGTTTGTTTAAATCAGGCACTGGGGGAGACAGTTGTTGTCCATGGGATGAATAAGCCCATTGTAATGCCTGGGCAAAATACCAAAAAAGCCACCTCTTCGGTGTGGAATTATTTCTACACAAATCCGGACAACAGGTGTCAAGCCGTGTGTTGCCTTTGTCAATCCGTAATAAGTAGTGATAATGACGTTAACCACCTACTGTAGGAACATGCTCCCTTATACGTCACCTGCTGCGCATCAATCAGAAGTCATTGTCAAGTTCAGACACTTTGGGTAAGAGCGTAAGCAGTACACTGACACCTAAATCCCTTCTTCCTCTTGTACCCAAGCTCCTGCAAGCCACACCACCTACTCCCTCAATGTCAACTTCCTCCTCAGTCAGGAACGTCAGTAAGTCCTGCAGGCCATGTCACTGGCAAGACTGAGGATTCCTCTCTTAACCGGGATTCCTCTGGAGGATCCTCGAGTGGTATGCCTACTGCTGCTGCCGCTTTTGTGGTTGCTGCTGGGAATCAATCATCATTCCAGAGGGGAAGTTGCATGACCACTTGTACTACTTCAAGTAAGCAATTGACTGTCCAACAGTCCTTTGCGAGGAAGACTAAATATGACAGCAGTCATCCTGTTGCAAAGCGGATAACTGAGGCCTTGACAGCTATGTTGGTGTGAGACATGCATCCAGTATCCACCATTATAGAGAACTGATGGAGGTAGTATGTCCACGGTACCAAATCCCATCTAGATTTTACTTCACTAGGCAGGCGATAGCAAGAATGTACAGAGACGTCAGAAAAAGTGTCCTCAGTGTCCTAAAAAATCTGGTTGCACCCGCTATCCACTTAACCACAGACATGTGGACAAGTGGAACAAGGCAGACTAAAGACTTTATGACTATATGACTGTGACAGCCCACTGGGTAGATGTATTACCTCCCGCAGCAACAACAGCAGTGGCACCAGTAGCTGCATCTTGCAAACACCATCGTTCCTATGCAGGCTACGCTGTGTATCACCAGTTTCCATAAGAGGCACACTGCTTACAACCTATTACGGAAACTGGGCCAGGTGTTTGTGCCACACACTTGTGTCGCTTAGCTTAGCCATCTAGCTACCTCACTGCACCTATTTTTCTTCTTTGCATCATGTGCGGTTTGGGGCCTATTTTTTAAATCTGCTATCCTGTCTGACACTGCTGTACCACTCCTAGATGGGTCAGGTGTTTATGTCGCTTAGCTTAGCCATACAGCAACCTCAGTGCACCTCTTTTTCTTCTTTGCATCATGTGCTGTTTGGGGCCTTCTTTTTAAATCTGCCATCCTGTCTGAAACTGCAGTGCCACTCCTAGATGGGCCAGGTGTTTGTGCCACACACTTGTGTCGCTTAGCTTAGTCATACAGCCACCTTGGTGCAACCTTTTGGCCTAAAAACAATATTGTGAGGTGTGAGGTGTTCAGAATATACTCAAAATGAGTGGAAATGAATGTTATTGAGGTTAATAATACTGTAGGAGCAAAATTACCACCAAATTCTGTGATTTTAGCTGTTTTTATGTTTTTTTCAAAAATCATCCAGATTCAAAACCAAAACCAAAACACGAAAGGGTGGTTTTGGGAAAACCAATCCAGATCCAAAACACGAGCAGAGATCCAGAACCAAACCCAAAACATGAAAACTGCCTGCCGCACATCTCTACTATTTATAGTATTAATGTAAATTTATAGTTACTTACTGATACATAGAATGGTACAGTAATTGCTCAAATCAATGAATTGTCTCATCACAGATGCCTGTAAGGGAGGGGTTAATCTAGACTAGAAAAATGAATTCCCTCTGAACACTGTGAATAGGATAGCAAAAGAGTCATACATACTGCATAATAATAGAAACACAGAGACCTCAGTTAATTACATTTGCAAACATCCACCAGCCATGGAATGTGTCTATGATCTGGTGGTTCTTATATTACATGATAATAGCACCATTGTTGAGTCAAACTGTATGTCTATTTATTTCTAAATTAAGACCTAACTCACCTGAAGGCACCCTAAAACCTCCAATATACTGAAGCACTACAAAGATCAGTTTGCCTTCCAGCTACTGATGCCCTAT
Source organism: Pseudophryne corroboree (assembly GCF_028390025.1). Classification (NCBI taxonomy): domain Eukaryota; kingdom Metazoa; phylum Chordata; class Amphibia; order Anura; family Myobatrachidae; genus Pseudophryne; species Pseudophryne corroboree. The sequence goes on along the minus strand of NC_086444.1, from coordinate 542,126,626 downwards.
ATGCATCTCAGTACAGTGATACACCAAACGGTAGTTGCTCAAATCAAATCAATTTATTGGCTAATCACAGGTGCATGTAAGGGTAGAGTTTAATCTAGATAAGGAAAAACTAACTAAATTCACTGTATCACTATCCAGAGAGACACTTCAGTGACAGAGAAAGCCACATTTGTAGCTAAAGTCCTTGGTTGTTTGGAACCCCACAAAAGAATGCATTTTGGCTGTTGCCACTTAGGCTGCAAAGTAGTTTTTATTAAAATTTTTGTAATAGTCACCTTCATAACAGTGGAAATGAAACATACAATCATTATTATAGTCATCATACTCATCACTGTGTCACAAATTGTGATGTTACAGAATGTATTCTGACAGGTCACTTATTTGTATCCCAGATTAGATATCTGTGTCCTGCAGCAGCACTACCGTATCTATGTCTCATTGCGGCCTCCATGATTTCCTCAAGCTATGAGTGCAGTTTCTCCCTCAGTGCCAGGTACTGTGGGCAGCCATGATAGTCTGGATCAGGTGATCGATCAAACAACAACCAGGAATCACCTTGTGATCACATGACACTATCATAATCCCTGGAAGGCCTGGGGTATAGAAGGACTTCCTTGTGAGTCAAGAATCGCCAGTGCAATGCTGTTTTACCCTGCTAAACCACTTCCTGAAAGCTCCTGCAGATTATCATCCATATCTTTTTGCTACATTACTGGCTCCTGTATTCCAATGCCATTCTAGTGACACTCTGGTGACTCCTGCATTCCGGTGCCATTCCGCTGTCTCCTGTAATCCGGTTCCATTTTGGTGTCTCCTGCATTCCAGCTCCATTCTATTGACTCCTGCATTCCAGCTCCAGTCTGGTGACTCCTGCATTCCAGTTCCATTCTGGTGACTTCTGCATTCTTGTTCCATTCCGGAGTCTCGTACAGTCCAGTTCTACAGTATTCGTAAACTGTGTGTTCAGTGTCTAAGTTCTCTACAGATTCCAGCTGCACCTCCAGTATACAATTGCCAAAAGCTACTCCTCCTCTATCAACCTCACACAGTTGTCACTATTTCCTTTACTGTCCATAAGTCGAAACTATCTTAGACCATCCAGTTTCCCAAAACTTGCGTTCACAGGCAAACACAAATGTGACTCTCTGATGTTAATAAGATTATTCTCATTACCCAATATTAGTTCATCCCCATTGAGATCTAGCATTACAATCATCTTGTGATTGGTGGATATCGTTCTCCTCAAATAATTTTAGTTCATTTTGGAGTACACCAGTTTCAAAACATTTCTGGTAGTAACTTACTACTGTACATCGATTGCTCATAGTTTTTTCTGTGGTGCCCAACATTCAGATAACAGTATTACACAACTAGTTTAATCAAATGGCATCAAATCCCAACCCCCTCCCACTTAGAATGCAAAGGGAAATGCTAAATTTTGTATTACTGTAAACCTTGAACATTCTACTTCTAGAAACTGTATCAGTTTATGACATGGTAGAGATGTTAAGGTTTTTCCGGACAATAGCAGTAAGTGAAATGGTAGACATATCAGTTCTGAATTAATCCACCAACTTGCCCACAAGGATCAACAGTATTTGTATTTTAATCTTAATCAGGGTAATTTTAAATGAAAGACATGAGATAGCACTTAAATCTAGTATCAAGAATGGTTGACAAAATGTGATTATTGTTTTTCAAGATCTTGTAAACTCTTATGTTCTTGAAAAGTTAAAAATCAAGAACTTGATCAACAAGTCCACTATACTTAGCTGAATTGTTAGCTTTCATATCCAACTTCAGTTTCTCTAACTGCATTTCTGATCGTTTGATTAGCGGTTTTCAGGCTGCAATGTATGAGCTACTTTGTTTCTCACAATTGCAAATGGTTTCATTAGCTTGCAGCAACAAGTCATGTACCCTCCTCTCCCAATTTCATGGCTAGAGCTGTAGCTTTCCTGCTGTTCCTACAGTCACTCAAGGATAGAAAGTGTGGAATTCAACTTAATTGTTTTTTCTTGCTTCAATCATTTATTGTGAATAAGTAGTATTATCTGCTAGCGCTGAGAGAATGAGGAGTATGATGATAATGATGATGCTACAGGCAATGCAGCTGAGGACAATACACCTACCTAGTGGGTTGTCACAGTCATTTAGTATTTTATCTACAGTAAAAATCCTTAATTAAGTTGATAGTCAGTACATTGTTTTTGTCTAGGGAACTAATTACTTCGGTGTTAAAATCCTGAAATATCTGAGAAAATGAATCAAGATGGAATATGGTAACATGATCACATATCCTCAAATAATTGAGTAATAGCTGAAATACATGAAATTGTGTAACAACTAAAATTAGAAGCAAATCCAATGCCAAGATGTCTGTCATAGCTTTAGTGATTCACTATGCAACAGGATGTTACCTAAAAAATGCAGAAACTAGTGTTTCTGCTAGTGTAATGGGCCCATAAGTGATATTGAAGAGACCTCAGTAAGTCTTAAGATTAATTAAGGGCAGTTCAGAGGATAAAGGCATCTGTTTGGCACTGCATTATCTTGAGTGTATAAGTACTTAGTTCTTTAGTAATGCTTTGGGTGATAGATACTCCTGCTATGTGTTATACCACCCTCTCTTGTCTTTTATCATTTGCTGTGTATTTGTCTTATTTATGTTTACATTTGACTCCAGAAGGTACACTTACTAAAGTGCAAGTCTTACAAATGAGGATGTTGCCCTAATCAACCAATCAGATTTGAGATACAGGTTGAGTATCCCATATCCAAATATCCAAAATACGGAATATTCCGAAATACGGACTTTTTTGAGCGAGAGTGAGATAGTGAAACTTTTGTTTTCTGATGGCTCAATGTACACAAACTTTGTTTAATACACACAGTTATTAAAAATATTGTATTAAATGACCTTCAGACTGTGTATATAAGGTGTATATGAAACATAAATGAATTGTGTGAATGTAGACACACTTTGTTTAATGCACAAAGTTATAAAAAATATTGGCTAAAATGACCTTCAGGCTGTGTGTATAAGGTGCATATAAAACATAAATGCATTATGTGCTTAGATTTAGGTCCCATTGCCATGATATCTCATTATGGTATGCAATTATTCCAAAATACGGAAAAATCCGATATCCAAAATACCTCTGGTCCCAAGCATTTTGGATAAGGGATACTCAACCTGTATTATCTTCTTGTAGGTGCTAGATTAATGATAAGTGGAATTTGATTGGTTGCTATGGGCAACATCTCCATTCCTATAAACCCACATTTTAGGTCTGTCTGTAAAGCCAGATTAGGAAGGGGGAGGGGACAAGTAAACCCAGGCCCCTCATGCACAAGGAACCCCCTGGTCCCATAGGAAATTTTCACTTTCGTCTCAAGTCTTGCAGCTGCTGTTACATTGTTGCTGTCATCAGGACCAGCACTCAATGCTGCTGTCACTGTGCCAAACTGTTCATCTCTCACTGTGGAGAGTATGCCTATACTCCCTCCCCTCCTGGCTGAGACTCTGCCCCCAATACTCTATGAAACCTCACCCCTTTATCTAATTTCTACTATGTATTTGCTTTTTCTGCACTTGTCTCCACCCCTTCCTCTCTCCTTACCCTGTCTGTGACTGTGGGCCTAATTCAGAGTTGATTGCAGCAGCAAATTTGTTAGCAGTTGGGCAAAACCATATACACTTCAGGGGGGGGCAGATATAACATGTGCAGAGAGAGTTAGATTTGGGTGGGGTGTGTTCAAACTGAAATCTAAATTGAAGTAAAAAAATAAAGCAGCCAGTATTTACACTGTACAGAAACACTATATCACACCCAAATCTAACTCTCTCTGCAAATGTTTTATCTGCCCCCCCTGCAGTGAACATGGTTTTGCCCAATTGCTAACAAACTTGCTGCTGCGATCAACTCTGAATTACCCGTGTCTCTTCTTCTCTCCAAGCTCCAGTTCCATAGTCTGCTAAGACCTGGCAGCCTAATTCCTGCTAAAGTATATGGTGAAGTGTATGGGGTTACATTAATGCAGTGTGGGGGTGTATTACTGTTATCTGTGGGATTTATGTTAAGAGGATTGGGGTGTATTGACATTATGGGGGTATATCACTGCTATTTGTGTGGTGGGGTGGAGGTGCATTCATATTATGGGGTCTATTAAGTTATCTGGGTGGTGGAGTGGGGGTGTATTAACATTATGGGGGTATATTACTGCTATCTGGGTGGTGGGTTGGGGGTTGTATTAATACTGGGCCTGATCTAGAGGTGGATGAATCTGCAGTAGCAGCTTCATTACTGCGTGTTTAGGCTAATAACACAGCTGGTGGGCATCCTAATGTGACATATAGTGGCAGTAACGCAAATCTGTGGATGTACGCATGAAGATGTGCCATCAATCAAACATAGGTCGCAACATCAGACATTACAGCATCTCTGTGGTACTCAGACTGTCAATTGGATCATGGCTGACAGTGCCAGTTTAACTGCGTCTTTTTACACAGTACCTGTCATTGACAAAACTACCGCCATTAGCCACCCTCCAGTCACCTCTCATGACCTATTATCAAAACTGCATGGCTCTCCATGCAATGCTTATATGTGTCTACCAGTGGTAACTTTTGGGACACATTACATTATATTGGCCCCACTTGACATAGTGGTAAGATTAATACATTCATAGGATTCTGTACATTTACATCTCTACAGATCTGAAGGCTCAAACTTAGAAAACCAATACATAGAATGTGAAAAAAAGACAAACGGGAGATCCAGTCATCATAAATAACACAATGTCCCAGAGTAGACAGATAGGGCAGTATATCTACAAGAAGCATCATACAGATGTACTCTATGGTGATCAAATAAAAAATCCAATTTGCCTCCAGTCGCATAAGTGCCCCCTCCTGGTCAACCCCCCTGATGGAGACTGGTACCTGGTCAGTCATCTTGTATCTCAAGGTTGCTAATGGGTGTTTCAAATCCCTGAAGTGGCGATCAATTGGTTGAATGCATGCATGGCCCTCCAGGGCCTGCCTGTTAGCGCATCGCTATGCCACCATCCTCTCCTTCAATTGCTGAATCATTATGCCGACAAAAAGCCACATACTTATACAGGCTAGCACATGGGTAATTTTGATAATTTTGCCAGAGTGTGGATGCACAAATGGAATTGCCCACTTCAAGATAACCACATATGAAGCAGCCCACACATTTATAATTCCCAGACTTATTTTACATATGCAAAGTGTGTACTGTAGTAAGGCCCCTCTTGAAATGACTGGCTACAGATAGAAGGGTATTAATGTCCATCTAATAGGAAGTAGTTCTGAGTCAATGTCATTTACAAGAGTTGCAAATAGAACTCAATGTTGGGCCTTCATATTTACAGCTGTTCATAAGGAGTCTCCATGTAGCCTCTATCCCTCTACCATGGTGGATGTTAGTATAAAGATTGACAATGTCCATGGTGCAAAAATAGTTGAATCAGATACATCACCTAGAGCCTGGAGCCTGGTTAATAGATTAGTTGTGTCCTTGAGTTAGGTACTCTGTGACTGCAACAGCGGCTGCAGGTAATGATCCAGGTATCGTGAGATAGAACAGTACAGGGAACCCCTGGCTGAGATAATAGGCCATGTATTTCTAGAAATGATTAATGCAGACCACTAGTGGGTACTAAATTAAACAAAGAAGCTTAGTGTGTGGCGCACTCTTTTATGTAATATTGTATGATTTTAAAATATAACTTTTATTTCATTTGTTAGAATAAATCTCTATGTCCAGGCATGTGAATGTATGTGATAGCCTGAGAGTAGAGCTACAAATAATGGTTGCCTCAATTTTCAATATTCAAATACTGATAAAAATTCCAGAATTAATATGGGGAATTAATTTACACTAACGTTGTCAAACCAAGTGATATATTTATGAAAACATATATATTATTATGCTGATGGCTATCATTTATGCCTATTAGCATGACTTATTCAGTCTAAGATCCTAGACATGAGTCTGACAAAAAAACTATTCTCTGGAAAAATATGTGTATAACTGTTTTGCATATTAGACCTACTTTGGTCGTAAAGCTACAAAAATGAAGAGAAAATATCATCCCCTTAAAGGTCGTAGGGGCTGTCCTCAGCTAGATGCAATGAAATATGTAGAAACTTTAAAATTATGATATGTAACATGTGTACATACTGTCTACCAGTCTATTTGTCCAGACTGTAGTGATCGTACATATGTAGATTTATTGAGTTTTGTATCCACAGTCGTAGCCCAAAAAGGAAGGAATAATGAGGACAGAGAATATATGAACTGTCTCATATGTACAATTAATCAGTTGGTATAATCATTGGTATAATCATTGATTCTCTCCATATTATTTCTTGTATATCCCTTCAGGTTTAAACAGCAGCAGTCACCACATATTAGAGGTATCCTTTGTTAGAAGAAAAAAACAAAACAGCAACATTTTCCATCTCTGATTGATAGAATAGTTTCAGTGACTCAATTCACAGAGAACATTTCTTGAGAAGATACACTCCAAACTTTTATACTTTTTGTATCATCTAATCAAGTTATCCAAATCTAATGATTTTCTAAAGAACACATACGCTCGTGCCCCGCTATTAATCTTCGTGCTGAAATTGCTGCAGGACGTGATCGCCGGATCGGGTGTAATTTCCCGTACTTCCGTTTGATCAGCGTCCACGGCCTGCTGCTAGTGTCAATTGTCGATGACGTACGTTTCACATATTGCTTGATCACATCTGGGACTCTATATATCTCTCAGTTATAATATCTATTTATTAAGAAATATATTGTTCATAAGGATTTGGAAGTAGCATTATACCAGCTATGAATAGTATGATCATTTCCACATATCCAATGTGTTCTTTAGAAAATCATTAGATTTGGATAACTTGATTAGATGATACAAAAAGTATAAAAGTTTGGAGTGTATCATCTCAAGAAATGTTCTCTGTGAATTGAGTCACTGAAACTATTCTATCAATCAGAGATGGAAAATGTTGCTGTTTTGTTTTTTTCTTCTAACAAAGGATACCTCTAATATGTGGTGACTGCTACTGTTTAAACCTGAAGGGATATACAAGAAATAATATGGAGAGAATCAATGATTATACCAATGATTATACCAACTGATTAATTGTACATATGAGACAGTTCATATATTCTCTGTCCTCATTATTCCTTCCTTTTTGGGCTACGACTGTGGATACAAAACTCAATAAATCTACATATGTACGATCACTACAGTCTGGACAAATAGACTGGTAGACAGTATGTACACATGTTACATATCATAATTTTAAAGTTTCTACATATTTCATTGCATCTAGCTGAGGACAGCCCCTACGACCTTTAAGGGGATGATATTTTCTCTTCATTTTTGTAGCTTTACGACCAAAGTAGGTCTAATATGCAAAACAGTTATACACATATTTTTCCAGAGAATAGTTTTTTTGTCAGACTCATGTCTAGGATCTTAGACTGAATAAGTCATGCTAATAGGCATAAATGATAGCCATCAGCATAATAATATATATGTTTTCATAAATATATCACTTGGTTTGACAACATTAGTGTAAATTAATTCCCCATATTAATTCTGGAATTTTTATCAGTATTTGAATATTGAAAATTGAGGCAGCCATTATTTGTAGCTCTACTCTCAGGCTATCACATACATTCACATGCCTGGACATAGAGATTTATTCTAACAAATGAAATAAAAGTTATATTTTAAAATCATACAATATTACATAAAAGAGTGCGCCACACACTAAGCTTCTTTGTTTAATGTAGTACCCACTAGTGGTCTGCATTAATCATTTCTAGAAATACATTGCACCTCCAGCTTAGTGGCGCACCTCCAACCTGTTGTTATTTTTGGGCCCTTTCTTTTGGGTCAAGCAATTCTTTCATTGGTTGGTTTTTCCTATAATCTATCATTAAATTGTTAATAAGTGCTTGTGCATTTTCCTTTGGACCTTGGTGTGTCTCTCTCTTGAGATAATAGGCCACCCTGGAGAATGCTCAGCAACCAGCTTAGGGTGGGTGTAAAAAATTGGTACCATTGGGAGGTGAACAGAGGAAGCCTCCACACATTTATTCGTGGTGATATTGCCTATTATTGAAGATTGAATAATCCGGTCAATCTCCAATTTAAAGCCCATCGTAGAATCCCCAAGCAACTTCTTATACACCATCAGCCCAGAGGAAGCTCTACCATAGAGCGAAATGCACATTGGTTAGCCGTGTGCCGCCAGTGCTATGTTAAATGTTTATAGCTCATAAGTGAATTGCCCTTACTGTATACCTATATGCCGTGTACTGTGTGGAGGAGATTTAGTGACAGGAAGCCTGGTTATGTACTTATATTAAAAATGTGCTAGTCATTTATGTACCATTGTTTTCGGACACACTGCCAAGCCTAATAATATATATCTATAAGAAGTAGAGTCAGTATATTTTGAGCTTAAAACACTACAGCAAATGATCTAATATATATATTAATCACTGACTCTCATATAACCTATTACTATTTATTTGCATTAGGAGCAGACAGCAATACCTGCAGCAATCATTACATCTAGTGCACATGATGCATGGGGAACTATAGAACTCCGTGCATAAAAGCACAGGAGTAGATGTATCTGGAAATATACTGGAACATCTAATATGATCTATATAAACTGACTGGTATATTACCTGGGACATATTTCCCTTGTTGCTGGATAGTATCAGAGGGACACAGATTGAGACAATAAGTATTTGGGGCAAAAAATCTGGCATGTGTAATGCCTGCTTAGTCTCCCTGGTACAGAAATAAAGGAAGACTGCCAAGAACTCTCATTGAAACTTAGACGGCAACATTTGTTGCCAGTCTCTGTACATAAAGCAATACAATATTTGAAACAATTGTTGCTAGTACAATAAAGTGAGTAGATACATTACAAATACCAAGGCTGTGATTGAAACATTAGGGGGTATATGCAATTCACGGCGAATCGTGGCAATTTTTCGCCGTTTTTTAATTCGACTTAATTCGACAGGTGAATTCCGGAAGGTGGCTTCCGGAATTCACCATATTCAATGAAAAACGGATTCGCCAGAATCGCGGGCGAAAATCGGCCGATTTGGCGGATTTTGCCGCGATTTAAAAAAAACGGGAAAAAACGGGAAAAACCCGAAAAAAAATGGCGTGGGGTCCCCCCTCCAAAGCATAACCAGCCTCGGGCTCTTCGAGCTGGTCCTGGTTCTAAAAATGCAGGGGAAAAATTGGGCAGGGATCCCCCGTATTTTTAAAACCAGCACCGGGCTCTGCGCCTGGTGCTGGTGCCAAAATTACGGCGGACAAAAAGAGTAGGGGTCCCCCGTATTTTTAACACCAGCATCGGGCTTCACTAGCTGGACAGATAATGCCACAGCCGGGGGTCACTTTTATGCCGTGCCCTGCGGCCGTGGCATTAAATATCCAACTAGTCAACCCTGGCCGGGGTACCCTGGGGGAGTGGGGACCCCTACAATCAAGGGGTCCCCCCCCCAGCCACCCAAGGGCCAGGGGTGAAGCCCGAGGCTGTCCCCCCCCATCCAATGGGCTGTGGATGGGGGGGCTGATAGCCTTTTGTGATAATAAAAAGATATTGTTTTTTCCAGTAGTACTACAAGTCCCAGCAAGCCTCCCCCGCAAGCTGGTACTTGGAGAACCACAAGTACCAGCATGCGGGAGAAAAACGGGCCCGCTGGTACCTGTAGTACTACTGGGAAAAAAATACCCAAATAAAAACAGTACACACACACCTTGATAGTAAAACTTTATTACACACTACCGACACACACATACTTACCTATGTTGACACGCCGACTGCCACGGTCTCCGACGATCTGAGGGTACCTGTGAAAAAATTATACTCACCTTCCAGCGTCCAGAGGTACATCCAGGTCCAGAGATAATCCACGTACTTGGCAAAACAAAAAAATGAACACCGATCCATACCGGACTAAGAAAGGGGTCCCATGCTTTCACATCAGACCCCTTTCTCCCGAATCCCGGGACATCACGTGACTCCTGTCACTGAAGTCCCTTCAGCCAATCAGGAAGCGCTACTTCCGCGGCGCTCATCTGATTGGCTGTGCGCTGTGACAGCGCATCGCAAAGCTGCTCCATTACTTTCAATGGTGGGAACTTTGCGGGTAGCGGTGGGGTTAACCCGCGGTCAGCCGCTGACCGGCGGGTGACCTCACCGCTAGCCGCTAAGTTCCCACCATTGAATATAATGGACTGGGCTGTGCGATGCGCTGTCTGCTTAGACGCGCAGAGCCAATCAGATGAGCGCAACGAAGTTGCGCTTCCTGATTGGCTTTAGAGACCTTTCTGTGACAGCTGTCACTGACAGGTCTCTCTGCATTCGGGGATAGGGGTCTCATGTGTCAGCATGGGACCCCTTTCAGTCCGTTTGGTCGGGTATTTGCGTTTAGTTTTTTTCTACAAGTACGTGGATTTATCTCTGGACCATGGCTGAGGTGAGTATATTGATCTTTTATTTTCAGGTACCCCTGGATTCTACATGGAGAAGAGGACCGATGTCGGCGTGTGAACATAGGTAAGTATGTGTGTGTCGACGTATGAAATAAAGTTTTACTTTCACGGTGTGTGTGTCCTGTTTTTATTTGGGTATTTTTTTTCCAGTAGTACTACAGGTACCAGCGGGCCCGTTTTTCTCCCGCATGCTGGTACTTGTGGTTCTCCAAGTACCAGCTTGCGGGGGAGGCTTGCTGGGACTTGTAGTACTGCTGGAAAAAACAATATTCTTTTCATGATCACAAAAGGCTATCAGCCCCCCATCCGCAGCCCATTGGATGGGGGGGGACAGCCTCGGGCTTCACCCCTGGCCCTTGGGTGGCTGGGGGGGGGACCCCTTGATTGAAGGGGTCCCCACTCCCCCAGGGTACCCCGGCCAGGGGTGACTAGTTGGATATTTAATGCCATGGCCGCAGGGCACGGCATAAAAGTGACCCCCGGCTGTGGCATTATCTGTCCAGCTAGTGGAGCCCGATGCTGGTGTTAAAAATACGGGGGACCCCTACGCTTTTTGTCCCCCGTATTTTAGGCACCAGCACCAGGCGCAGAGCCCGGTGCTGGTTTTAAAAATACGGGGGATCCCCTGTCAATTTTTCCCCCGCATTTTTAGAACCAGGACCAGCTCAAAGAGCCCGAGGCTGGTTATGCTTTGGAGGGGGGACCCCACGCCAATTTTTTTTAGGATTTTACCGTTCCAGCAATAAAAAAATAAATAAAATAAAAATAATATTTTAAAAAATATATAAATAATATTTGTGCCTCCAAAAAAAAAAAAAAAGTACCTAATCCCTTCTAATATAAATAGATCTGCTATTCCCCCAAAAAAAACACAAAAAAAAACATGTTTAAAATTTTTTTATTTGTTTTCACCCTCCAAAGTGTGGCGGATTGAAAATGACGAATTTGCTGTCTAAAAGCACTGCTGTCGAATTTCCAAACTTGAATTGAATATGCTTTGGTCGAATTGCAGCACTTGTATCATTGCAGAAAAGTTGAATTTGCAAAAATTCGAATTTCAAAAAGTCGAATTTTGAAAGTCAGTTTTTTGGTCGGAAAGCACTGAATTGCATAGGCAAATTTTTTTTTTGGTCGAAAATGACCCGAAATTCGACAATTTTGGGAATTCGACCGCAATTGCATATACCCCTAGATCTCATATATACTCCCCTTTTTTTCTTCTTATAATTCATTGAGATCAACATAGATCATATTGAATACTTTATGCAGTATACAATTCGGGTATAGATGCAGTTATGTATTGCGCATAGAAATCTATGGCAAGGATAATAATACAATACTATTTATAGGAGATATATATAAACATCTGGAGCGTTAAACATTTATACTCATCATAAGAGTACATTGAATATATAAGAAATAACAGGCGGCACACGATTTGGTTTTAACAATATTTTATTTGTACACAAGACAGAAATCTGTCTGATAAAGATTTTCTTTTCTTCACGTTTTTTTATCTCTGTATTGTTTTTAAATATTTCACTTCTGTATGGTCAAATATCCAGGCCATAATAATATCACATGTGGAATAAAAGCAAGGGAAGTATTCCACGTGGGTATTGGTTATTTATGTTTGAGAATGTACACTCAGCAGCAAATTCATGAACTATTAAATATTATAGATATATATTGATGAATGGGATGGAGTGCACCCTAAGAAACTGATCCCTGCTACAATTCTTTTCTTCTATATACACCATCAAGTCAATCAGATTTATAGTCCTCCAGGTCCTGAATGATGATCATGCCCCATGGGCATGATCATGATCCATGGGGCAGATAACGATACCATCACACTTAGATTTTTCGATGCTGCAAATTCCTCCTTGGAGAGATTCTGGTGAATAATTGATCCCGTAAATATTTTTTTCTCAGATACACATATCCATAAGCCTAACATAGGCCCTCATTCCGAGTTGTTCGCTCGCTAGCTGCTTTTAGCAGCATTGCACACGCTAAGCTGCCGCCCTCTGCGAGTGTATCTTAGCTTAGCAGTATTGCAAACGAAAGATTCGCAAAATAGCGAATAGAAATTTCTTAGCAGTTTCTGAGTAGCTCGACACTTACTCTGCCACTGCGATCAGTTCAGTCAGTTTCGTTCCTGGTTTGATGTCACAAACACACCCAGCGTTCGCCCAGGCACTCCCCCGTTTCTCCAGCCACTCCCGCATTTTTCCCAGAAACGGCAGCGTTTTTTCTCACACACCCATAAAACGGCCAGTTTCCGCACAGAAACACCCACTTCCTGTCAATCACACTCCGATCACCAGAACGAAGAAAAATCCTCGTAATGTCGTGAGTAAAATACCTAACTTTTGAGTAAAATAACTAAGCGCATGCTCTCTGCGAACATTGCTCATGCACAGTAAGCGACTAATCGCAATATAGCGAAATTCGGCAACGAGCGAACAACTCGGAATGAGGGCCATAGCTCTTAATTGATTGACTCAGCAAAGCAGGGTCGAAGCAAGAGACTGGATGAACCGGTAATGACTGTGCATACCCCCTTGGTTTTGTCTCTTAAAAAAACTCTCTAAATCTGAGAGAGCGACTACATTTATAAAATTCCACCTTACTCAAAAAGCATTATGGTGGTTGGTGGAAACAAAAGAGAGCTCATGATTCAGAATTGATTCCTCAGCAGGTCTTAGAATTCTGGAAGATAAATTTAAAGTTACTGTACTTTTTCTGTTTCTGTTTCACTCTTGAGGATCCTTTGCCACTGTTGGCTTATATGGGTATGGGATCTCTTTAAGCTTCTCTGTGCCCAGGTGCTGAACCCTAAAGAAGGCTTCTGTGTTGATTTTCCCCTCACAACAAATTCAGATTACCTGCAAATGGGGGCCTGGCACTAGAGATATTAATATCAAAAGTGTGTCGTGCACGTGAATGACAGTGTTGATGGTTCCTACCAGTTTGTCTCTTGCCTGAAGGATGGTACCCAGTTCATAAACCTTATTCTCTGCATCTCAGCCCACTATTACCACTGTGTCATATTTAAATTTAATCAAGTCTCTACTGTATTTCTCAACTTGACCCCTGAATTTAGTAATCCAATCTTCTTCCCTAGCATATTTCGAATAATCCAAGTGTAATTTTCCAAAGCTTTTAATGTTATCCTTAGTCTCCTATAGCTCCTTAGCAGACTCCTCGATGACCAGCAATATCAGATCAAAGTATGCTTTATTGAGGATGGCTGCCTATTTTCTATAGAGATCATGGTTATATCTCCCTATAGTCAGGATGTTATTAATCCAGAAGCCCAGTGGAATCTTCTTGTCCCTGTAGTAATCGGAAAGTGATATCCCATGCAGAAAGAAACAAATACACTGACCTCCTGGGTATCCATGCGGAACAGTAATGTTAAAAGTGCCCAGTGAATAAAAACTTTTCTAATAATGAGAGTGAAAGTACATACAGCAGCAGTGACCTGTTATATACAGATGTAGCCATGCTCATTGTGGCTACCTATGCCGTGGATGGGCACTCTATCAGGAGCCTGATGATAGGCCTGAATTTAGGCAGCAAATTTCCACTGTTCCTGAGTCTGGCATCACATTGCTTTGTGCCAGAGGCTACTGTGCATGCACAGGACTCCAGGAACATGGCATCCACGCCACATACCAGGTGACATCTCTAGTGTGCATGCGTGAAATACTGGAAAAATTACTGCTGTGGCCATTTTTCAAATGATATTTGCAGCTCTGCATCCAGCACTGAGCCAACAGAGCAGTGAGTATAATTAAATGGGCACAGGGTGTGCAGTGAGTGAGCTCTCTGGACCCAGGGGCACATGTGCACCACACACCTTGCACCCATTATAGATATGCCAGTGCTTTCAGGTATAATACTGTCAGGTGACAACCCTGTGCAGAGCACCCAGTCGTGTCTTTTCTCTCTTGTATGTGCAGCTGGAGTTTAAGGAATCCTGAAGGCAGGCAGAGCAGGAAGTGTTATTACCCTGGGATACTGACAGGCAGGAAGGACAGGACCTTACTGCTGTGGCCACTCCAGCATTAAGAGTTTCTCTGTCTATGCACCAGTAGATTGTTTCCTATCCCCAATCTCACCCTCCACTTCTTATCCTGGAAATTCTGGGTATAGCAAGACTCTGGGTATGTAAAGATGTACTATCCCCCCAACAGGGCTGATGGGGATGCAACATGGTGTACCATAGGATCCGTGAATGTTGCATGGCTAAGAATATATTAGGGTATTGCAGAAATTGGGTTACCTTCATGTGACCAATGGCAACTATACAGGAAAGCTCTGCATTTTTCATCTGAGGTTCTATCAGGTCAGGCCATATTCTACCTTACACACTGATAACAAATAACTGGCCCTGCAAAATTAGTGCTGTTGAATTTTTCTTTCATGCCCGTCATTTCCATTCCCTGCTCCAAATTACACATGTTAAGATCTTTCAATCTTTCCAGGTTTTGTGATGTAGGCCATACGCCATTTAATTGCCCTTCTTTGTACAATCTCTAATGTATTAATATCCTTCTGAAGATATGGTCTCCAGAATTAAAAATAGTATTCTAGATGTGGCCGTGGCAATGACTTATACAGTGGCATTATTACTTCTTTCTTTCTGCTGCTGGTTCCTCTCTCTATGCAACCAAGCATCTGACTTTCCTTCCTCCTTGCATTATTACATTGTTTACCTGAGTTTAATTCACTTGAAATAGTGACTTCTAGATCTCTTTCCTCCTCAGCAGTTTAGTGCCATTAATATTATAATTAGCCTTTGGATTTTTGAAATCCAAGTGCATGATTTTGATTATTTTTTTTGCATTAAACTGTAATTGCCACTCTTTTGGCAATTCTTCTAGTCTACCTAGATCGTTAAATATTTGTTTTTCCCCTCCTGGTGTGTCTAACCTTTTGCATACCTTCGTGTCATCTGCAAAAAGGCATAATATCCCTTCAAAACCTTCTGAAATGTCACCATGTATCCCATCTGGCCCCATTGATTTATCTAGATTCTGTTTTAAGAGTTCCAGTAGGACCTTCTCCTCTGTAAATGTACTTGTTTCTGCCTCATTTTTCTAAATATGCCTACAACTTAACTGTGTCCCTTTTACCTTTCTTTCAGTAGTGAATACTGAGTAAAAATAATTATTAAGATGATCTGCTATTACATTATCTCCCTCAACTAGACTCCCACTTTCTCTCTTAATCTTAATGTTCCACCTTTTGTTTTACTGCACTTACTTATATACCTAAAAAAATGTTTTGCCTCCTTTACCCACTGACTGGGCCATTTTCTGTTCAGCTTATGCATTTGCACATATGATTACCTTCTTAGGCTCTCATTCTGAGTTGATCACTGTAGCAACTTTTTGCTGCTCATGCGATCAACTTGACGCCGCCTATGGGGGAGTGTATTTTAGCATAGCAGGGCTGCGATTGCTTGTGCAGCCCTGCTATGCTAAAAAAGTTTCCTGTAAAAGAAGACCAGGGTCAGACTTACTTACCCTGTGCATCGGATCCAGCGACGAAGGTCCCGGAATTAACATCAGACATCCGCCCTCCAAACGCCTGGACACGCCTGCGTTTGCCTCACCATGACCGGAAAACGGTCAGTCGATGCCCTAGAATGCCTCCCGCCTGTCAGTCTTCTTGCGATCACCGCTGCAGTCACTTTTTCCGCTGGCGGCGTCACAACGTGGCCACCGCGCATGCACAGTTCCGACCCATTCGCACAGCTGCGACAAACTGCAGCGGGCAAATGGGTCAGAATGACCCCCAAAGTCTCCTTCTGTCTAACGAGATATACCTCTTTGCCTTAATAATTTTGTGTATGCTTATATTTCCTGAAGGCCATCTTTTTTGCTTTCACAATACTTGCTGCTTCTTTCGTAACAAACACTAGCTTCCTTTTCCTTGTGTTTTTACTAACCCTTTTGATATACAGTACAGGTCTGTTGTTAGAATTGCACTTTTTTCTTTTTCCTATCTCTCCTGCACTCCTTTCAACTTCCTCCAATCTACCAAAAAACTTGTATTTTGAGCTGTGATAAAATGTACAGTTGGATTAATGAACAACAGTTTAATAAAAGTAAAAACACGAAAAGCTGCTTTTAGATGCTACACTCTTGACATTTTTGAAGTCAAGGACTGTGACCACTAAAGATGTATCATAATAAGATATGGAATAAGTAAACTATATTAATAATTTTTATCTTATTTTTCACATGCTCCAAGGGACAAACATTTCATAAATTATTCTCATAAATCAAATGTAAGTGTGCTGAAAGGATAATGAGGATTTTAAAATTGTTACACTTTGGCAGTAGTTTATTGGAGAGTGACCTATTTTCATATTAAACAGATAAGATCTATATGATAAGGCGCATAAAAACCATGACATTGTCACAACTGAGAGCTGGGGGATATATCTAAATAGTATCTCTCAACCTGAGGTTGACTTTAAAAGATTAACTGGAATAACACTGCAGTAAAATTGCATAAAAATGTATTCTATAGAGCACACTGAATGTTATAAAATGTAGATAAACCCAACAGTTTCTTAGTTATATATTGTTTGCTAAAAATGTTGATATATTCAATTTACTTATATAGATTAAAATCCAATTACATATTTTTTGGATATGTTGACTTAGTATTACTCGTATGTTAAGGCTGGTCATTATACCCTTTGTCCTACAATACAGAGTTTTAAATGTGTTATGTAGTTCCAGAAACATAAAGAAATCAGAATAAAAAAAATGCACATTTTGTATGGAAATATCATCATGTATTATGTACAACCTCAACACTCAGATTGTTTCTGACTACACAGAAATTCCCCCGGCATATCAATATTTTTTTTAGACAGAGCTACTTTGGTTGGAAGCAGAGCTGTGGCACATGAATGCCTGCTCTCTAGAGTTATCTACGCACAACACTCAAGAAAAAGGCTGAGAAAGAGTAAGTTCAAAAGTGCTTGTAGGAAAAGGGAAAGCAAATATTAAGGTTGGCAATGGGCAAGATATGAGTGGCAATGTAAGGGATATGAATACGGCATTGTATGTAGTATATACAGTATAGTACAGTACTTCAAAATATGTTTATCATGCTCATTTATGCTCATGGCCATCATGTACTCAAGGCATATGTCGCAAAGTTTCAGCAACACTGCATCTATAGTTGAATTGGTCCAAAAAGGATTTGTTTCTCCATGTAATTATGTATATATCATGGATTTCACTTTCCCTGATGAAGTCCAGGGTATAATTACAGGATGAAATGCAATGGACTATATCTGGGACCCTCTTTAGCCATAATGACATTGGATTCAGATAAGCATTTTATATCTTCTCTTGATGAATGACCATCTTTTGAATGTGTAATTTTTAAGTGGATTAAATTGTTGTTAAAATAGACTACACTATGTCAGTAGTTAATTTAAAATTTCCAGAATGATTCTTTGTAAGTGTATTCAATGGACTTATAAAACAAGAGATGAACCTATGTTATCACTGTATCTGGTCTGCATATTTACCTACAGATTGATTCACAACAATATATTACTTGTTTTTGGTGCACAGTTTTGGTACGCATATTTATTATTACCACATGATGATAAGGTTATAAACATTGTGACATTTTCACATGGTGTTGTAAACCTAATTTGTGGTAGAAATGCACAAAATTCATATTTTAATGGTACTACACTCAGGGCCAGCAACAGGGGGAGTAAAAGGGGACACCTGGACTGGGCCCCAAGGATCAGAGGGGCCCCAAGGATACATCACTTAGTGCCCGGCAGGGATGTAAGCCATCTTGTCCAAATAGGGCAGAGTGCTGTAGGCAGTGGGGGCACAGCCTCAGAGTGACAGGAGCCTCTCACACACATTGACTGGGCAGAGTGAGTGTGGGTCTGCTCTTCTGGGTCCAGCTCTGTTGCAGGCAGTTATGGGACATGGCAGCAGATCTGCTAGCCAGGATTCCTTTGCCCTGTGCCAGCCTCTTCTGGTGGGGTGTGAAGACACATGGTACCCACTGTGCAGTGTTCGGGTCTGGATACTGGGGAGTGCAGTGCAGGACAGTCTCTCCCCAGGGTAAGAGTGGATTGGTGAAGGGATATAGGGCTTTGGGATGGGGGAGCTGGGAATGCAGCTTTGAGTCATTGTGGAGAGACAAACTGTGGGGTGTGTGGGAGGACGGAGAGAGGGAGACACAGACTGTGGTGTGTTTAGGAGAGATGCAGTATAAAGTACATCTTCGTATATGTGTATCAATAAATAAATATATATTTGTTTATTTATTAAGTTTCTTATACAGAGCAACAAATTCCATAGCGCATGTATATATATATATATATATATATATATATATAGGGGCCCCAGAGACATAACTGTACCAGGCCCCAATATTTCTGTTGCCGGCCCTGACTACTCTATGAATTATTATGTTTGGTAGCCTATTTGACCTCTGCAGAATAAGGAATTTAAGATAAACCTCTCTTATAATATTTTCTGGCAAAATGTAATCTCATGGATTTTTACAGTTTTTATAGAATAATAGACTATCTGATTAAAAAGCACTCCTTAAACAGAATTCATTCTTCAAAAAAGAAAACAGAAGATCACCATCATCTATTAGAAATAGTTCCAAATAAAGAATTCTTTAATGTAAGGTGCTTCCTTAATGTTCAAATATTCCTTGAGAGAAACAGATTTATTTCATAGTGTTTAATAACAAGAACATACACTTCAGGTGAAACACTCCTTCCTAGATAAGAATGGAATAGATTACATAGAAACATAGAATGTGATGGCTTTTTACCAAATATTTACCTCAAACCTTATTTGATCCTTATTTCTGTGTAAGTATATCCTTACAGCTTTCCCATGCATGATTAAATTGCTCTACTGTCTTAGCCTCTACCACCTCTGATGGTAGGCTATTCCACTTGTCCTCTACTCTTTCTGTGAAGTAACTTTTATTCACATTTCCTCTGAAACTACCTCCCCCCAGTATCAGTGCATGTCCTTGTATTCTAATACTCATTTGAAGAATGTTTCCCTCCTGGATTTTTTGTTAAAACCCTTGATATATTTGAATGTTTCTATCATGTCTACCCTTTCCCTTCTCTGTTCCAAACTATACATATTGAGATTTTTTAGTCTTTCTGGGTATGTTTTGTGATGTAGGACATACACCATTTTAGTTGCCCATCTTTGTACAGTCTAAAATGTATTACTATCCTTCTGAAGATATGGCCTCCAGAATTGAACACAGTATTCTAGATGAGGCCATACCAATGACCTATTCAGTGGCATTATTACTTCTTTCTTTCTGCTGCTGATTCCTCTTCCTATGTAACCAAGCATCTGACTAGCCTTCCTCATTGATTTTTTACATTGCTTACCTGCTTTTAAGTCACATGAAATAGTGACTTCTAGATCCCTTTCTTTCTCATTAGTTTCCAGTATAGTGCCATTAACACTATATTTAGCTTTTGGATTTTTGAGTCACAAGTGCATGCTTTTGCATGCTTTTGCATTTTTTTCATTAAACTGTAATTACCATGCTTTAGACCATTCCTCTAGTCGACCTAGATCCTCAATAATTTGCTTTACCCCTCCTACACCAGGACAGTCTTCTCTGTTGAATACCTTTGTGTCATCTGCAAGAAAGCATACTTTTCCTTTAATGCCATTTGCAATGTCACCAAAAAAGATATGAAAAAGCACTGTTTCAAGTACAGATCCCTGGGGCACTCCACTGGTAACATTTCCCTCTTATGAATGTACTCCATTTACTACAACTCTCTGTTTTTATCCTGCAACCAAGATCTTATCCATTCAACCATCTTAGTATCCAATCCCAATCTTTCGAGTTTATTTAGCAGTCTGCGATGTGGGACAGTGTCAAAAGCCTAACTGAAGTCTAGAAAAGCGATATCTACAGCTCCACCTCTCTCTATTACTTTAAGAAAGTCAAAAAAGTCAATAAGCTTTGTTTGACATGATATCCACCCAGTGAATCCAAGCTGTTTCGGATCCTGTAAATAGGTGGATTTGAGATAATTTGCAACTATTTATTTTAATAGTGTTTCCATGAATTTCCCGACTACTGATGTAAGGCTCACTGGTCGTTAGCTGCTTGCCTCTTCCTTGCTCCCACTTTTGTGCACATTCCCTACTATTTTTCTTGAAAGTTATCTATTTTATTCTTTAGAATTATTATTTTTATTTTAATGGGAATTCTTTCTTGCAGATCCTTGGTATGGCTAAGGGGATCAGGTTTGCCCCCAGCTATTTAATGCAAAATTAAAAAGAGGGTGTTCCGCACTGGTAAATAATAACAGACAAGACCTTATTGTAAGGTAAAATGTCCGTAACCGACCTTGGAAATATAACACTGATGTGTGAATAAACCGTCGGTGTTGCTCCCAGAGTCAGTAGGTTTACATTGAAAAATCAAAAGAGAAAAAGAAAGACTCTGTGGGGTAAATTTACTAAGATTCGTATTTTCCCGTTTCAGGTCAAAGTTCAATCACGAATGACATCGAAAGTGTAAAACTGCAACTTTTTGAATTTGTTACGATGGATATACTAAGCTGTCGTATTCGGGTTTTTCTTTTCTTCCGATGTCGATGTCATTCGTGTTTTTTTTGTGTTTTTTACGGCAGTGATTAGCAAAACACTGCCGACTTTTTTACAATTAATCTCGGCCGGATCTGTGTGATCCGTGCTGGGGTTCTATTTTTTTTTTTTTTTAATTAAACACTGTAAAATTTAAAAAAAAATTGTGTGGGGTCCCCCCTCCTAAGCATAACCAGCCTCGGGCTCTTTGAGCCGATCCTGGTTGCCGAAATATGGGAAAAAAAATGACAGGGGTTCCCCCATATTTAAGCAACCAGCATCGGGCTCTGCGCCTGGTCCTGGTCCCAAAAATACGGGGGACAAAAAGAGTAGGGGTCCCCCGTATTTTTAAAACCAGCACCGGGCTCCACTAGCTGGACAGATAATGCCACAGCCGGGGGTCACTTTTATATAGTGCCCTGCGGCCGTGGCATCAAAAATCCAACTAGTCACTCCTGGCCGGGGCACCCTGGGGGAGTGGGGACCCCTTCAATCAAGGGGTCCCCCCCCCCAGCCACCCAAGGGCCAGGGGTGAAGCCCGAGGCTGTCCCCCCCCATCCAATGGGCTGCGGATGGGGAGGCTGATAGCCTTTGTTGTAAAAGAAAAGATATTGTTTTTAGTAGCAGTACTACAAGGCCCAGCAAGCCTCCCCCGCATGCTGGTACTTGGAGAACCACAAGTACCAGAATGCGACGGAAAAACGGGCCCGCTGGTACCTGTAGTACTACTACTAAAAAAATACCCAAAAAAAGACAAGACACACACACCGTGAAAGTATAATTTTATTACATACATACACACATACATACATACTTACCTTAAGTTCCCACGCAGGTCGGTCCTCTTCTCCAGTAGAATCCAAGGGGTACCTGTTGAAGAAATTATACTCACGAGATCCAGGGGTCCAGGCTCCTCGGGAAATCCAGGGGTAATCCACGTACTTGAAAAAAATAACAAAACGGTGTCCCGACCACGAACTGAAAGGGGACCCATGTTTGCACATGGGTCACCTTTCCACGAATGCCAGAAACTTACTTTGACTTCTGTCTAAGTGGGTTTCTTCAGCCAATCAGGGAGCGCCACGTTGTAGCACTCTCCTGATCAGCTGTGTGCTCCTGTCCTCACTGACAGGCAGCACACGGCAGTGTTACAATGTAGCGCCTATGCGCTACATTGTAACCAATGCTGGGAACTTTCTGCTCAGCGGTGACGTCACTTTAGGTCAACCGCAGGGCAGAAAGTTCCCATCATTGGTTACAATGTAGCGCATAGGCGCTACATTGTAACACTGCCGTGTGCTGCCTGTCAGTGAGGACAGGAGCACACAGCTGATCAGGAGAGTGCTACAACGTGGCGCTCCCTGATTGGCTGAAGAAACCCACTTAGACAGAAGTCAAAGTGGGTTTCTGGCATTCGTGGAAAGGTGACCCATGTGCAAACATGGGTCCCCTTTCAGTTCGTGGTCGGGACACCGTTTTGTTATTTTTTTCAAGTACGTGGATTACCCCTGGATTTCCCGAGGAGCCTGGACCCCTGGATCTCGTGAGTATAATTTCTTCAACAGGTACCCCTTGGATTCTACTGGAGAAGAGGACCGACCTGCGTGGGAACTTAAGGTAAGTATGTATGTATGTGTGTATGTATGTAATAAAATTATATTTTCACGGTGTGTGTGTCTTGTCTTTTTTTGGGTATTTATTTAGTAGTAGTACTACAGGTACCAGCGGGCCCGTTTTTCCGCCGCATGCTGGTACTTGTGGTTCTCCAAGTACCAGCATGCGGGGGAGGCTTGCTGGGACTTGTAGTACTGCTACTAAAAACAATATCTTTTCTTTTACAACAAAGGCTATCAGCCCCCCCATCCGCAGCCCATTGGATGGGGGGGGGCAGCCTCGGGCTTCACCCCTGGCCCTTGGGTGGCTGGGGGGGGGACCCCTTGATTGAAGGGGTCCCCACTCCCCCAGGGTACCCCGGCCAGGAGTGACTAGTTGGATTTTTGATGCCACGGCCGCAGGGCACTATATAAAAGTGACCCCCGGCTGTGGCATTATCTGTCCAGCTAGTGGAGCCCGGTGCTGGTTTTAAAAATACGGGGGACCCCTACTCTTTTTGTCCCCCGTATTTTTGGGACCAGGACCAGGCGCAGAGCCCGATGCTGGTTGCTTAAATATGGGGGAACCCCTGTCATTTTTTCCCCCATATTTTTGCAACCAGGATCGGCTCAAAGAGCCCGAGGCTGGTTATGCTTAGGAGGGGGGACCCCACGCAATTTTTTTTGAAAAAAAAAGCACTTTCCCACCCCTTCCCACTGATATACATGCACGGATCTCATGGATCCGTGCATGCCTATCTAATCACGGGGAAAAAAAAAAGGTCTGTTTTTTTTTAGCACTTTTTTACGAGTTGTAATTTTTCACGGCAGTGTTTGTTTTTTTTTTGCTTTGCACTTCTTAGTAAATGACCGAGATTCATACTTAAACAGCCGCGTTTTGACCGATGGTGTATTCATTCGTAATTTTTTACTTGGACTTGCAAAAAATTACGAATGCCCTCATCACTGCCGTGATTAGTGTTTAGTAAATTACCGAGATGACACTTTGATGAAAAAACGGCATCTCGGTCAAAATCGGGAGCTTAGTAAATTTACCCCTGTGCTGGGGCACTCTAGAGTGCCCCAGCACGGAATCTTTCTTTTTCTCTTTTGATTTTTCATTGCTCCTAGCTATGCAAACTTATTCATGGCGTATTGGGAGGATTCCATCATATGATGGTAAGTTGGGGGTGGACCTGGTCTTTTTGTATTGTATTATTGATGATATTTTCTTTATTTGGCCAAATGATGATGAAGAATTAATTTCCTTCTTTAATCCTTTACAAATAAAACCACTGTGTATTCAGGTGCTATACAGTAAATTCAATATCTCTCTTTTTGGGTCAACACATACATCCTCTATATACAGTACGGTGATCTGTATATTATTATGAGACATAAAAATAGAAAAAATATCACAGTGTAGATGTACTTCTTTCCAACCAAATGTATGTCTCTCCTTGGATTCTTACTAATGTTAGTGGTCTGCAGTAAATGCAGACAACTTGAGCATACAGTATATCAGTTTTTAAAAATCATGAACACTTACCAGAAATCTTAGTCTACAGAAATCGTAGACAACAAAACAGACACAGGAGTGGACAGTGACAGTCACAGTATCCATTCATATGTTGACGTTCATTATGATCCAATAAAACATGTAGGAAAAATTGCTTCCAATAGTGTAATACAGAATTTAATAAACAAAAACAAATATTAAATTTTTTACCAGTGGGTATAAAATGAACTCTCACCAAAGCTTTAGGTCTACATGCAAGGAGACAAAAAGGCATGTGTACAATCCAACAGGCATCCCTGGTTAGATGGTAAGTACCAAAGATAGAGTTCAGATGGTCCCCACGCTCTCCTCACCAATATGTTTCGAAAACCTAGATGGTTTATTTTCAAGGTATGAGGAGTCAATCTACCAAAGCAGGTATATATACCCATACTAATCCTCTAATAATACCTATTTCCAGACATGGATTTATTATCTGGCTAAAACCTAATTGGCCCCATATTTAATATGCATGGGGTGCAAGAACATCCAAATTAATTTTGGAAAAAAAAAGATGGAGGTGGATATTAATGGTAAAAGTTTCACCATCAGAGATTTTATTACTTGCCATTCATCCAACATCATATATGGTATTGAGTGTAGCTGTAATAAATTTTACATTGGGCATACCACTCGGGTAAGTTTTGTAATTGTACTTTAGGTCATGCACCATTTTACTTGCTCTTCTTTATACAATCTCTATTGAATTTATGTCCTTCTGGAGTTGTGACCTACGGAACTGTTTTCTCATCCTTTTTCCAGTTATACTTTTTCATGATGAGAATGACAGTTCATGAAGTGAAAAACACCTGCCAGTTGAATTGAGTTGAATGATATTGTCAGGACTTTTTTGACAACTGTGTTTATATTCCACTATATGGACTTTTTAGGTGTAATGCTAATCAGTAATTAGAGTTCTGATTATTAATTGGAGCTAATAAAAACATTTCTGAAACGGACATACTGTAAGTAAGCCAATATTACACTGTATATAAAAAAATCCCAATATTATCTGCAATAAAATAAAAATATTAATGAAAAACAAATTGATATACTTATTTCATAATGATAAAACTGTAAAATGCTCCTAAGCATGCAGTATAAATACTATTTTTATGGTAATAAAAAAGCAATTAAGCTGCAATATAGGAAAGCAGCTGGTAGGTAGGGGACTGGTCTCTCTAATTTCAATAACTACACAAATAACATGAACACTAGAGATGAGCGCCTGAAATTTTTCGGGTTTTGTGTTTTGGTTTTGGGTTCGGTTCCGCGGCCGTGTTTTGGGTTCGAACGCGTTTTGGCAAAACCTCACCGAATTTTTTTTGTCGGATTCGGGTGTGTTTTGGATTCGGGTGTTTTTTTCAAAAAACACTAAAAAACAGCTTAAATCATAGAATTTGGGGGTCATTTTGATCCCAAAGTATTATTAACCTCAAAAACCATAATTTACACTCATTTTCAGTCTATTCTGAATACCTCACACCTCACAATATTATTTTTAGTCCTAAAATTTGCACCGAGGTCGCTGTGTGAGTAAGATAAGCGACCCTAGTGGCCGACACAAACACCGGGCCCATCTAGGAGTGGCACTGCAGTGTCACGCAGGATGTCCCTTCCAAAAAACCCTCCCCAAACAGCACATGACGCAAAGAAAAAAAGAGGCGCAATGAGGTAGCTGTGTGAGTAAGATTAGCGACCCTAGTGGCCGACACAAACACCGGGCCCATCTAGGAGTGTCACTGCAGTGTCACGCAGGATGGCCCTTCCAAAAAACCCTCCCCAAACAGCACATGACGCAAAGAAAAAAAGAGGCGCAATGAGGTAGCTGTGTGAGTAAGATTAGCGACCCTAGTGGCCGACACAAACACCGGGCCCATCTAGGAGTGGCACTGCAGTGTCACGCAGGATGTCCCTTCCAAAAAACCCTCCCCAAACAGCACATGACGCAAAGAAAAAAAGAGGCGCAATGAGGTAGCTGTGTGAGTAAGATTAGCGACCCTAGTGGCCAACACAAACACCGGGCCCATCTAGGAGTGGCACTGCAGTGTCACGCAGGATGTCCCTTCCAAAAAACCCTCCCCAATCAGCACATGATGCAAAGAAAAAGAAAAGAAAAAAGAGGTGCAAGATGGAATTGTCCTTGGGCCCTCCCACCCACCCTTATGTTGTATAAACAAAACAGGACATGCACACTTTAACCAACCCATCATTTCAGTGACAGGGTCTGCCACACGACTGTGACTGATATGACGGGTTGGTTTGGACCCCCCCCAAAAAAGAAGCAATTAATCTCTCCTTGCACAAACTGGCTCTACAGAGGCAAGATGTCCACCTCATCTTCACCCTCCGATATATCACCGTGTACATCCCCCTCCTCACAGATTATCAATTCGTCCCCACTGGAATCCACCATCTCAGCTCCCTGTGTACTTTGTGGAGGCAATTGCTGCTGGTCAATGTCTCCGCGGAGGAATTGATTATAATTCATTTTAATGAACATCATCTTCTCCACATTTTCTGGATGTAACCTCGTACGCCGATTGCTGACAAGGTGAGCGGCGGCACTAAACACTCTTTCGGAGTACACACTTGTGGGAGGGCAACTTAGGTAGAATAAAGCCAGTTTGTGCAAGGGCCTCCAAATTGCCTCTTTTTCCTGCCAGTATAAGTACGGACTGTGTGACGTGCCTACTTGGATGCGGTCACTCATATAATCCTCCACCATTCTATCAATGTTGAGAGAATCATATGCAGTGACAGTAGACGACATGTCCGTAATCGTTGTCAGGTCCTTCAGTCCGGACCAGATGTCAGCATCAGCAGTCGCTCCAGACTGCCCTGCATCACCGCCAGCGGGTGGGCTCGGAATTCTGAGCCTTTTCCTCGCACCCCCAGTTGCGGGAGAATGTGAAGGAGGAGATGTTGACAGGTCGCGTTCCGCTTGACTTGACAATTTTGTCACCAGCAGGTCTTTCAACCCCAGCAGACCTGTGTCTGCCGGAAAGAGAGATCCAAGGTAGGCTTTAAATCTAGGATCGAGCACGGTGGCCAAAATGTAGTGCTCTGATTTCAACAGATTGACCACCCGTGAATCCTTGTTAAGCGAATTAAGGGCTGCATCCACAAGTCCCACATGCCTAGCGGAATCGCTCCCTTTTAGCTCCTTCTTCAATGCCTCCAGCTTCTTCTGCAAAAGCCTGATGAGGGGAATGACCTGACTCAGGCTGGCAGTGTCTGAACTGACTTCACGTGTGGCAAGTTCAAAGGGCATCAGAACCTTGCACAACGTTGAAATCATTCTCCACTGCACTTGAGACAGGTGCATTCCACCTCCTATATCGTGCTCAATTGTATAGGCTTGAATGGCCTTTTGCTGCTCCTCCAACCTCTGAAGCATATAGAGGGTTGAATTCCACCTCGTTACCACTTCTTGCTTCAGATGATGGCAGGGCAGGTTCAGTAGTTTTTGGTGGTGCTCCAGTCTTCTGTACGTGGTGCCTGTACGCCGAAAGTGTCCCGCAATTTTTCTGGCCACCGACAGCATCTCTTGCACGCCCCTGTCGTTTTTTAAAAAATTCTGCACCACCAAATTCAAGGTATGTGCAAAACATGGGACGTGCTGGAATTTGCCCATATTTAATGCACACACAATATTGCTGGCGTTGTCCGATGCCACAAATCCACAGGAGAGTCCAATTGGGGTAAGCCATTCCGCGATGATCTTCCTCAGTTGCCGTAAGAGGTTTTCAGCTGTGTGCGTATTCTGGAAAGCGGTGATACAAAGTGTAGCCTGCCTAGGAAAGAGTTGGCGTTTGCGAGATGCTGCTACTGGTGCCGCCGCTGCTGTTCTTGCGGCGGGAGTCCATACATCTACCCAGTGGGCTGTCACAGTCATATAGTCCTGACCCTGCCCTGCTCCACTTGTCCACATGTCCGTGGTTAAGTGGACATTGGGTACAACTGCATTTTTTAGGACACTGGTGAGTCTTTTTCTGACGTCCGTGTACATTCTCGGTATCGCCTGCCTAGAGAAGTGGAACCTAGATGGTATTTGGTAACGGGGGCACACTGCCTCAATAAATTGTCTAGTTCCCTGTGAACTAACGGCGGATACCGGACGCACGTCTAACACCAACATAGTTGTCAAGGACTCAGTTATCCGCTTTGCAGTAGGATGACTGCTGTGATATTTCATCTTCCTCGCAAAGGACTGTTGAACAGTCAATTGCTTACTGGAAGTAGTACAAGTGGGCTTACGACTTCCCCTCTGGGATGACCATCGACTCCCAGTGGCAACAACAGCAGCGCCAGCAGCAGTAGGCGTTACACGCAAGGATGCATCGGAGGAATCCCAGGCAGGAGAGGACTCGTCAGAATTGCCAGTGACATGGCCTGCAGGACTATTGGCATTCCTGGGGAAGGAGGAAATTGACACTGAGGGAGTTGGTGGGGTGGTTTGCGTGAGCTTGGTTACAAGAGGAAGGGATTTACTGGTCAGTGGACTGCTTCCGCTGTCACCCAAAGTTTTTGAACTTGTCACTGACTTATTATGAATGCGCTGCAGGTGACGTATAAGGGAGGATGTTCCGAGGTGGTTAACGTCCTTACCCCTACTTATTACAGCTTGACAAAGGGAACACACGGCTTGACACCTGTTGTCCGCATTTCTGGTGAAATACCTCCACACCGAAGAGCTGATTTTTTTGGTATTTTCACCTGGCATGTCAACGGCCATATTCCTCCCACGGACAACAGGTGTCTCCCCGGGTGCCTGACTTAAACAAACCACCTCACCATCAGAATCCTCCTGGTCAATTTCCTCCCCAGCGCCAGCAACACCCATATCCTCCTCATCCTGGTGTACTTCAACACTGACATCTTCAATCTGACTATCAGGAACTGGACTGCGGGTGCTCCTTCCAGCACTTGCAGGGGGCGTGCAAATGGTGGAAGGCGCATGCTCTTCACGTCCAGTGTTGGGAAGGTCAGGCATCGCAACCGACACAATTGGACTCTCCTTGTGGATTTGGGATTTCGAAGAATGCACAGTTCTTTGCTGTGCTGCTTTTGCCAGCTTGAGTCTTTTCATTTTTCTAGCGAGAGGCTGAGTGCTTCCATCCTCATGTGAAGCTGAACCACTAGCCATGAACATAGGCCAGGGCCTCAGCCGTTCCTTGCCACTCCGTGTGGTAAATGGCATATTGGCAAGTTTACGCTTCTCCTCCGACAATTTTATTTTAGGTTTTGGAGTCCTTTTTTTACTGATATTTGGTGTTTTGGATTTGACATGCTCTGTACTATGACATTGGGCATCGGCCTTGGCAGACGACGTTGCTGGCATTTCATCGTCTAGGCCATGACTAGTGGCAGCAGCTTCAGCACGAGGTGGAAGTGGATCTTGATCTTTCCCTAATTTTGGAACCTCAACATTTTTGTTCTCCATATTTTAATAGGCACAACTAAAAGGCACCTCAGGTAAACAATGGAGATGGATGGATTGGATACTAGTATACAATTATGGACGGGCTGCCGAGTGCCGACACAGAGGTAGCCACAGCCGTGAACTACCGCACTGTACTGTGTCTGCTGCTAATATATAGACTGGTTGATAAAGAGATAGTATACTCGTAACTAGTATGTATGTATAAAGAAAGAAAAAAAAACCACGGTTAGGTGGTATATACAATTATGGACGGGCTGCCGAGTGCCGACACAGAGGTAGCCACAGCCGTGAACTACCGCACTGTACTGTGTCTGCTGCTAATATAGACTGGTTGATAAAGAGATAGTATACTCGTAACTAGTATGTATGTATAAAGAAAGAAAAAAAAACCACGGTTAGGTGGTATATACAATTATGGACGGGCTGCCGAGTGCCGACACAGAGGTAGCCACAGCCGTGAACTACCGCACTGTACTGTGTCTGCTGCTAATATATAGACTGGTTGATAAAGAGATAGTATACTCGTAACTAGTATGTATGTATAAAGAAAGAAAAAAAAACCACGGTTAGGTGGTATATACAATTATGGACGGGCTGCCGAGTGCCGACACAGAGGTAGCCACAGCCGTGAACTACCGCACTGTACTGTGTCTGCTGCTAATATAGACTGGTTGATAAAGAGATAGTATACTCGTAACTAGTATGTATGTATAAAGAAAGAAAAAAAAACCGCGGTTAGGTGGTATATACAATTATGGACGGGCTGCCGAGTGCCGACACAGAGGTAGCCACAGCCGTGAACTACCGCACTGTACTGTGTCTGCTGCTAATATAGACTGGTTGATAAAGAGATAGTATACTACTAATATTATATATACTGGTGGTCAGGTCACTGGTCACTAGTCACACTGGCAGTGGCACTCCTGCAGCAAAAGTGTGCACTGTTTAATTTTAATATAATATTATGTACTCCTGGCTCCTGCTATAACCTATAACTGGCACTGCAGTAGTGCTCCCCAGTCTCCCCCACAATTATAAGCTGTGTGAGCTGAGCAGTCAGACAGATATATAATATATATAGATGATGCAGCACACTGGCCTGAGCCTGAGCAGTGCACACAGATATGGTATGTGACTGACTGAGTCACTGTGTGTATCGCTTTTTTCAGGCAGAGAACGGATATATTAAATAAACTGCACTGTGTGTCTGGTGGTCACTCACTATATAATATATTATGTACTCCTGGCTCCTGCTATAACCTATAACTGGCACTGCAGTAGTGCTCCCCAGTCTCCCCCACATGTGAGCTGAGCAGTCAGACAGATATATATAATATTATATATAGATAATAGATGATGCAGCACACTGGCCTGAGCCTGAGCAGTGCACACAGATATGGTATGTGACTGAGTCACTGTGTGCTGTGTATCGCTTTTTTCAGGCAGAGAACGGATTATAAAGTAAACTGCACTGTCCTCACTAGTAAACTCTCTCCACTCAGTCTCTACACTTCTACAGTAACAGTACTCCTCCTAGTCAGCTCCAGTAAATCTCTCTCAGTCTCTTATAATCTAAATTGAGAGGACGCCAGCCACGTCCTCTCCCTATCAATCTCAATGCACGTGTGAAAATGGCGGCGACGCGCGGCTCCTTATATAGAATCCGAGTCTCGCGATAGAATCCGAGCCTCGCGAGAATCCGACAGCGTCATGATGACGTTCGGGCGCGCTCGGGTTAACCGAGCAAGGCGGGAAGATCCGAGTCGCTCGGACCCGTGAAAAAAAACATGAAGTTCTGGCGGGTTCGGATTCAGAGAAACCGAACCCGCTCATCTCTAATGAACACTGGGCCTATTTCAGGTGCATTTTAGTAGCTTTACCTCTGTATGAAAATGTAGCAGGAGACATCTATTACAAGTAGACACCTCGTGCTGCAGTAATGATCCGAACGGCAACCACATTGGATCACTGTGACTCCATCGGGTGGCTTGCACTCTCCATGGGGTCACGCAACCTGCCCATTGCAGATCCTTGTAAGAGGCCAGGAAAACTCTGTCCAATGACAA
The DNA here is from genome assembly GCF_028390025.1 of Pseudophryne corroboree. NCBI lineage: Eukaryota > Metazoa > Chordata > Amphibia > Anura > Myobatrachidae > Pseudophryne > Pseudophryne corroboree. Next base: position 542,094,725 of record NC_086444.1, on the reverse strand, counting down.
AGATTCAGGCCTATTCCCTACCCCTGAATCAAGGTGTCAAGCCTCCATTTTTATAAATGGAGGCTATTGCCGCCCCCTCCCCATCCCCAAATGGTATCAGACTGTCAATCACTGACAGTCTGGTGCTGTATTGCATTCTGTGTTGCAAGACCCATTTGCACATGTGCAGAATGGGTCCTGTGCATGCGCAAAGTACCGAACATTGATACTTAGTGCATCAGGATCCAGATCCTTTGAGATCTGAATTAGCGACATTGTTGCTTATTATTACAAGTTGATAAATATATGGTTCTGGAGTGAGCAGATTTGCATACTAACCTACCCAAACTGTGTTTTATTGAGAGAATACTGTTGGTTTTCAAAGCGCAGGAAACTGCTAACCCAATTATTGCTACCTGCAATTAACTTTATGGTTGCTTAAAAATGCTAAATTACAAATAACAGTGTGTTGCCTTGAAAAACTGTGGACTGAAAAAGGTTTTGCATACTATCTCCATACTGCTTATTAAACGTGGGCTGTATAAACAAGGTAGCCTTTGTTTAGCTTGTTGGAAGCTTCCATGTTTTAACCCTATACTAACAATAGTGTGGTTTTTGTTCCTGATTTAATCACCACTGCACATGTTAATTCATATGTTGTCTTTATATAATATTTTTCACCAGCCATGTGATTTAATATGTGTATTGTTTTATGGATAAATCTATATTTATTTATTAACAGTGTTTCCTTTTATTTATTTATTTTTTTGATGATGAATGGATATTGTAACAGACTTTGAGGTGTGCCCTGAAGTGCATTGGGGAATTTGCACTGAAATGTACTCCATCTGTATATTACTAACCTATCTTTAAATTTCAGGGTTGGAAAATTCCCATAGTTTTTCCAGGTATTAATAGTTGGAAAGACTGACAGTACTCACACAACTGGTTAATACAGTATATATTTTTCATAGCTGACATAACAAATGACTTACATATACATGCATTTCTGAATTTCCACAATGTTAGTTTCTGATTTAGTAAGTTATGTGATCGCTACTTGCATGACATAATATTTGCAGAACATCAGCATGTTGTAAGTTTAAAAAAATACATAGATAGTAATTCAATACATATTCTAAAAAGTAAACACATTTAAAATGCATGCAGTTAATTAATCATCCACCCAGTTGTTTCATTCTCTGATAGTGATATTAGATAGATTCAGTCAGCTATATCAAGAGCAATTAAATCACTAAAAAGAAAATTAACATATACACAATGCTTGTAGTTCTGTTTGATGATACATTTAAAAGTGGAATTCAGCTTTATGACTCAAAAAGGAAAAATATCAAATTGCATTACTAGTGGCAGGCATACAGAACAATTTAAAAATTAAAATATTAATAAAATGATCGAATTTTTTTTACCTCAAATGATTAATTGCTGAAATCGAAATTCACTGAACCAAAAAAGCATTGTTCATAGCCTGTATTAATGAGATAGAAGCAATTTTAAAAGTCTGATAAAGCAATATGAAAGTTACTGGAATATTAAAATGTATTTTAATGATAAGCTTGTAAAATTTCTGCAATATTTCATTTATAATGGGTCTGACACTTTTATATTTCATTCTAAAATTGGATGCATTCTTACAGTGAGTTTGTCTTTTCCAGAAATATTAATAATTTACAATAACTGTTAATTATATATATATATATATATATATATATATATATACTGTACTCAAACTTGTGTTATATTACTCAACAAACATTCTAAAGCCATGGCTGAATATGTGTAAGGTTAAATATTTATTTGTATAATAGCTAATATTCTCTTGTTAGTAAACATTTTCATGTACGGGGACAATACACAGAGCCTGCGCGGGACCTGTTTTTGGTTAGATCAACACAAAGGACTCGTGGACACTCGCTCAGGTTAGAGGAGAGGAGATTCCGCACAATACGTCGTAAAGGCTTTTTCACGGTAAGGACAATACGTGTTTGGAATTCCCTGCCCGAGGGAGTTGTAATGGCGGAATCTGTCAACACCTTTAAGAATGGGTTAGATAAATTCCTAATGGATAAGGATATCCAGGGGTATGGTGCATAGTCATGCATTATAGTTACTATAAATAGGGATAAAATGCAACGGCTGACAGCAGCATCAGTCAGAAATTTTTAGTCAAATCATCATGCATAGGAGACCACAAATAGGTTGAACTCGATGGACAATTGTCTTTTTTCAACCTCAGATACTATGTTACTATGTATAGATATCACAAATCTTTAGTGAAAAATACAATGTCATGAGGCCGGATGTAATACTGTGTGAAACAGCTGGAGCTCTGAGATTCCAGCTGAACTCATACATTTTCTTAAAGCGGCAATCATTTACAAAGCAAAACCAACCTGGTTTTGCCTTGTAAATGTTTGCTGCTTTAAAAAATAAAACCTTACAAGTTTTTCTGTAATCTCAGAGCTCCAGCCATCTCGCCCTGCATTACATCCAGCCCATGCAGTCCTCATCAGAATAACAATACCCCCTATTGCCATTTTTCATTTGGAGGCCACTTCAAAATAGAATGATCAGTAAGTACACATCCAGTGGCGTATATAGGGTGCAGGGGATGCAGCTGCTATGGGGCCTGGTGTCTTTTTATTTTTATTTTTAATTATTGTTGCCACACCGGAATTGGGGCCCGGCAATGTACTCACTGGTAATGAGGAGGGAGGCGGAGCTGCTTGTTCTACAGAATCCAGTTGGACAAGTACTGCTTGTGTTTATACAGTGCCATATCCATCAGCTGCGCAACGCCAGCACCGCTACTATTGTTGCAGCTACACTCGCAGTTTCTCTAGAACAAGCTGCTTTGCCTCCCTCCTCCCTAACAGTAAGTACACCCAGGGCTCCAAACAAGGCACTGCAGCAGTAGGTAAAAATAAAAAAATAAAGAATTTAAAAAAAATAATAATCTTAGAGGGTGCATTGGGATTGACTTCAGCCCCCCCCCCCAGCCACTAAGCCCCATAACAGCTGCATCCCCTGCATCTTGAATAGTTAGAGGGTCCAGACATTTCTGTCTGTCTATAACCCTCTCTCATCCATCTGACTATGCCACCTCCTGTCCAATTGCCTTTCCATCTATGGTGCCATATGGTGCTCTGTCTGTCCATCTGTCCACCCATGCCCCTGTCCGTCCATCTATGCCCCTCCCTCCCATCTGTCTATACACCCATATTATACTCTATTTGTCCCCTTATCTATGTATGCCCCATCCTGTCCATCCATCTATACCCCCATATGGTGCAGTCTGTTCATCTGTCCATCTATCACCCCACTAGTTTGTCCATCTGTCCAGCTATACCCCCTCTTGTCCGTCCATCTATACACCCATATGGTGCTATGTCTGTTTGTCTGTCCATCTATACCCCCTCCCGTCCATCCATCAATACCCCCATATGGTGCTCTATCTGTCCATTTGTCTGTGTATGCCCCCTCCCATCTGTCCTTCTATACCCCCATATGGTGCTCTACTTGTTCATCTGTCAATCTATGCCCCCTCCCATCTGTCCATCTATTCCCCCGGGTGGTCTTCAGTTTGCCGACTGACGGGATCCCGGCGCACAGTATACCGGCGCCGGGATCCCGACAGCCAGCATACCGACACCTATTCTCCCTCGTGGGGGTCCACGACCCCCCTGGAGGGAGAATAAAATAGCGTGGGCGAGGCGAGCGCAGTGAGCCCGCAAGGGGCTCATTTGCGCTCGCCACACTGTCGGTAAGCCGGCGGTCAGGCTCCCGGCACCGGTATGCTGGTCGCCGGGAGCCCGACTGCCGGCATACCATAGTGAACCCTATACCCGCATATGGTGCATCATTCGTCTGTCCACCCATGACCCCATCCGTCCATCTGTGTCTCCATCACCATCCACTGCTGTAGTGAAGTAGTGTGTCTCCTGTTTGCTCCTTCTTCCTCTCTCTTGCTACTCTTTTTCTCTCTCTCCCTGACACTGTCTCTCTCTTTCTCTCATACCCTCTTTTTCGATGAAAACCCTCTCTCTCTCTCTCTCTCCCCTCTAACTCCCTTCTTTCTTTCTTTCTTTCTTTCTTTCTTTCTTTCTTTCTTTCTTTCTTTCTTTCTTTCTTTCTTTCTTTCTTTCTTTCTTTCTTTCTTTCTTTCTTTCTTCCTTTCTTTCTTTTTCTTTCTTTCCCTCTCTCTCTAAAACAGATAATTGACAAGTGCCGCCAACAGAGCTGCGCAGCAAAGGGCAAGGCCACACAGCTTGTGGGAGGCTGCACCCCAATGCATCCGCAATTTTATTATGGATGCATCTGATCTAAGGTTGAACCTTGCTGTGCTGTCAGGTGGTCAGAGGCCATCTTTTTTTTCTGCCCAGCATGTGTGAGGCTGCACCTGATGCATCCACAATTAGAGTGCAGATGCATCGGAACTAAGGTTGACCCCTAGCAGCGCAGCCTGGCTCCCGCTCCATATGAAGGCAGTGTGTTGTTTCATTTAACAGCAGCAAAATATAAATCCAGCTAACCTCATAAACATCACATGCCTTGATCTTGTATTCACCAGAGTATGCTCAGTGTCTTAATTTAATAACACTCCTTTCCCTCTCTCAGATCACAACCTTATCACCTGCATGCTCTCCTCCATTTCTTCAATCTCAATGTCACTGAAGTACTCCAATCCACCTCAAACCTTCAGAAATATTAATGATATTAATTTTCAAGACCTTTCCACCTCTCTGCAACAACTGTCACCAATTCCTGCAATCACTTCTCCTGTGATGGTTTTTTCACACCTAAACCAGACTCTAGAAATAGTACTTGATGAAGTAGCTCCAGCTACCCATTAAACTCCACGTAGGCCTAGTTGTCAACCATGGCACCCTAACTTAACAAAACACTTACAAAAACTCTCATGTAAAGTTGAACATCTGTGGCATAAATCTCATCCATGCGACATCCTCACATACAATATAAGACTATCTACTACTCTATTGTTATGTCCTGGACACTGCTAAACAGACATATTTCTGCTCAAACCTCTAATCCCAAGCAACTTTTTCATACATTTAAATCACTTCTCATCCCTCCCTCACCCAACCCACCAGCCACTATCAATGTCTTTCTTTCTACTTCAAGGACAAGATTCATAAGATCCATGATGAAATGGTTTGCTCTTTCTCAACAAGTAACCCACTCATTTCCCTACCTGAACCCTCTGGCACTTTCTCCTCATTTGATCTCACAAAAGAAGATGAAGTATCAATGCTCTTCTCATCTTCCTACTCTACTACCTCTCCTCTTGTTCCCATACCCTCATAAATAAGTAAAGCTCTTTCTCCTGTGCTCATTCCAACCATAACTAAAGTCTGTAATCTCGCTCTCTTTCTCTCTCTACTGGTATCCTTCCTTCACTCTTTACTGTTAAATTATGCAGTGATTGCTCCCATTCTGAAAAAAAAATTCTAACCCAAACTCTCTCTCAAACTACCATCCCATCTCTAAGCTCCCATCCCCCTCCAAGCTACTAGAGAGACCAGCTTACACTTGCCTCACACACTTTCTTAACACACACAACTTATTGGACACACTTCAGTCAGGATTTCCTTCCCAACACTGCACAGAGACAGCACTGACTAAAGTAGTGAATGACCTGGTCACTGCAAAGTCTAAAGGACATTACTCACTTCTTATTCTTCTTGATCCCTCTGCTGCTTTTGACACAGTTGACCACTCTTCTCTTATACAAACACTACAATCCAAACAGTAGGTCCTCAGGACACAGCCCATTCTTGGTTCTCATCATACCTACCTAACAGCTCTTTGAGTGTCTGCTTCTCTGAATCCACTTCCTCTTCACTACCTCTACTAGTTGGAGTACCGCAAGTCTCAGTCTTAGGTCCTCTGCTTTTCTCAATTGACACCACATATCTTTGCAAACTAAGCAGCTCTTTTGGATTTCAGTATCAATTGTACGTGGATAATACTCAAATCTACCTATACTCTCCTGGTTTGTCACCATCTGTATTGGTCCATGTCAGTGAATGCCTTTTTGTCGTTTCCTCTTTGATGTCATCTCACCACCTCAAACTTAATATTTCCAAAACAGAATTAATGATATTTCACTGTCCAATAGTAAGTACCAATTTGATATCTCTATCACAGTTGACAACTTAACAATCAATCCTACCACACAACTGGAAAATGTGAAGGTGTGATCCCACTAAAATAGGCGCCACCTATATAGAGTGTAGACACCACAAAGGTGAATAGGAAATAAAGTGTACGTTCCTTACAACAGCTTCATAGATCTTCCAATCCACATTCAATTCTGTATGATGTCCACTCCACATGTAGGAAAAGACATATCATATCATGTGTAGTACAACAAATTTATTACAGTAAATACAGGTACATAAAACAATGTGATGTCCCACAGCAATGCCCCCGAGGGACTGAACAATTACCAGAACAGGGGGAGAACTGATAGAAAGCAGTTCTCAAATCACGTTCTTATTACTCATCCGAAAAGAGCAAACCACCCGGGTAGGCAAGTACTGCCTTGAAAAAGACCAAATTGGGAGGGTTGAAATGCGTCGGATGTTTGTGTTAGTGGACCTTTATTCCCGGAGCTGCTCCTGAGAATTCTGAGCGAAAACCAGATTGGTCCTTATCCTGAGTTTGCCTGCCCGGGTGGTTTGCTCTTTTCGGATGAGTAATAAGAACGTGATTTGAGAACTGCTTTCCATCAGTTCTCCACCTGTTCTGGTAATTGTTCAGTCCCTCAGGGGCATTGCTGTGGGACATCACATTGTTTTATGTACCTGTATTCACTGTAATAAATTTGTTGTACTACACATGATATGATATGTCTTTTCCTACATGTGGAGTGGACATCATACAGAATTGAATGTGGATTGGAAGATCTATGAAGCTGTTGTAAGGAACGTACACTTTATTTCCTATTCACCTTTGTGGTATCTACACTCTATATAGGTGGTGCCTATTTTAGTGGGATCACACCTTCACATTTTCCAGTATTGTATAAAGTGGTTTGTAGAGACACTTTTTTTGATCTCCACTATACAGGGCTGCCTCCATTTATTTACGCAGGGATATATCACCTTAAGTCTACTTTTTTTGCATAATCCTACAACACAAGCTTGCTACCTAGGTGTCTTGCTTCACTATAAACTGTTCTTTTGTTAACCGTTTTAAATCTGTCTCATAATTTTGTTACATCATCTAAAAAACATATCCAAAATATGACCATATCTTATGCAATACACTGCAAAAATGCTTATCCATGTTCTCATTATCTCCCACACTGATTATTGCAATAGTATTACAACTAGTCTTAGAAACTCTCACTACTACAATCCATTCTGAATGCAGGTGCAAGGTTAATCTCCTTTGCTAGACATTCATCATCTGCGGATACGCTCTGTCAGTCCCTCCATTGGTTACCTGCATTCTACTGTATTCAATCTAAAATACCTTTCCACAGGCACAAGATCATTAACCAAACTACACCAATGTACATCTCTTCACTTATTTCAAATTATCTCCCAACCCAACCTCTTTGCTCTTCACAAGATCTATGTCTCTCATCCACATTCATTACTTGCTTCCATTCATGATTCATGATTGCAGGACTTTCTTCAGGGTGCATCCACTCTGTGGAATGCACTCTCGTGCAGAATAAGACTCTCCTCTAGTCTCCAAACCTTTAAGAGTTCCCTGAAAACTGCCCACATAACCTTCATAAATTTTCCTATCCAGCATCCCCCTGTACAGTCCATACATATTCTCACATATAGTATTTTCTTTATCTTCACTTTCCTGTCTACCTGACCCCTGGCCAACATCATACAGCCCACTAAAAACCTTTTCAATCTGGTGGACTATTATGCAATAGGTAACACCTATCCTTGTGCCTATGTCTATTTCAGTATAGATTGTAAGCTTGTGATCAGGGCCTTCCTACCTCTATGACTGTCTGTTATTACCCAGTTTTGTTTTATCACTTTTGTTTCCAGTTGTAAAGCTCAATGGAATTAGCTGGACTGTATAGGAAACTGATATTAAATGATGATGATGATGATGATGATGATGATGACGATGATGATGATGCTAATAATAATTATTATTATTCATACAAGTATATATATATATATATATATATAAAATAAACAGTTACATTATTTAAAAAAAATGTATTTGAACCAAAAAAGTAAAAATTGTATTACTTTGTATGGGAAAAATCCAAATTGACCATAGAACCAGAGCTGGCGGAACCCGCTCAGCAAAAGGATGCAAAGCAGGTAGGGCCAAGCTGGAGAGGCACTCTCCCTGCTCTGCATCCCTGTGCTGTGAGCTGTTATTGTCGCTGCACCTATCACTGTACAAGCAGCGGCAGCCAGCATCCTGGATCGTGGCTCTTCTAGTCCCCACTCCAGCCATGCTGCTGATGTCATCTCCTCCCATCCTGTGTCAGCACAGTGATGCTAGCAGGGGGAGGTGTGGGGGCAGGACTGACTCCGGGAGCAGAGAGCTTCAGTTACTGCTAAATGCAGTACTGCCAGGAGCTACTAGATGCCTCCATCTACATGGATGGAGCCATCTCATCACCTGCCAGGACTCAGGAACAATAGAAAGATTGCCCGGGAGCAGTACAGAGGAACTAAGTGAGTTTTTTTATGTGTGATTGTCTTTCTGTCTATTATCTATCTATGTTTCTGTCTATCATGTATCTATCTATCTATCTATCTATCTATCTATGTGTCTGTCTATCTATGTGTCTATCTATCTTTCTATCGCTCTATCTATCTATGTGTCTATGTATGTATGTATGTATGTATGTATGTGTCTGTCTATTATCTATCTATGTGTCTATCTATCTACTTATTTATGTGTTTGTCTATTATCTATCTATCTATCTATCTATCTATCTATCTATCTATCTATCTATCTATCTACAGGTATATGTCTGTCTATCTATCTATGTGTCTATCTATCTATCTATTTATGTGTCTGTCTATTATCTATCTATCTGTCCAAGGGGCGGAACTGCCGGAGACAACGGAGTCTGTTGCCACCAGGTTCCATCCCAGAAGGTGGCACTTCCTCCATCGTCCCCTATTACATTTGTACACATTCTGCAGTTGCTGTAGTAGAGGAGACACTGAGCACAATGTCTATTATCATCAGCAGTGCTCGCTTCTCCTCTGTGACTGCCTCTGTGCTCGTTCTGCCGTGCTCTGGGCTGCAGACATCATGTGACATCTGACAGCAACCCAGATTGTAGGAGCCAGCGATGTAAGGGGGTCATGGCTAAATCAGAAAGCACCAGGAACACATCGGTGTCCCTAATACATAGGCGCTGCCTGGCTGAGTAGTGCAGGGTCCAAAGGCTGTACAAGTGGCCTGCACTGAGCTGTCGTCCCTTCTTCTGGCTGTCGGCGTCTGGGCTCCTGCTTTCTCCATTCTTAGGTGTGGCCACATCTCTCACTCCCTCCACAGTCTGGGTGCAGCTGAAGTGCCTGTGTGAGGTGGTTACCTTTCTTTGTTGCCAACACTTTCCAGCTGTACAGTAGCTGGAGACCTGAAGGATCGTGCTGCACAGTGAGGAGCCAGCTAGGACACTGCGTGGGTGAGCAGTGTGGGGTTGTCACTGACTGGGGAGTATGCACGAGAATCCAGTCTGCAGTGTTAAGTGCAAACCCTATTGGGGGAGAGTGGCATGGGGGGCGCCGAACGTCAGCATGCACTTTCCTTTATTAAGTGTGGGAGGGAGGGCACAAATTTATATTTTGCAGGGGGCGCGCCGAACACCCTTGCATTGGTCCTGCATAGAACTCAATAGAAAACTAGCTACAATGTTATACCATGCATTGTTACATATTCACAAACAGGTAAATTCATTTTTATCAAGGGAGCCATTCTAAAGTGTAAAAATATATTACAAATAAGATTGACCAAAAATTATTTTTTTTTAAGATTGTAAACATGTTGAACATTTTTAATGAAACATTTTCACATCTGAATCTGCATGCTGCAAATAAGTGTGGATTTAATCTGTTTCCTCCTATGTCTTTATAGCACCACATCAGAGAAGGGGTCCTTCTACAGAGAGGAGCCAACGTGTTTGTCTGGATGTAGAAGCTGCTGGTGAGTTTCTCCTGTCAAAAAGACACAAAACACGCCATAACTATCATACCATGATGTTGGCAGGAAGTTTCATACTGGAAACACCACTGAAAGACTCCGAAATGTCCAAAAACATTGTAATTTATATATTTAAACCCTAGCAAAGGGACTGGGTTATTTTCCTTATTTACAGAGATTGTCGCATTAATACTGGCCACATCTGGCACCGTATATCATTACATATTTATGCAAAGCAGCCCTTTGCTTTCCAGATAACTTGGACTCCTTATTTTGGGGGTTAAAATACAAATTTAACACATCTTGATAAAGAGACATCACATACTCCCAAAACATATGTTCATGTTAATGTGCTAAATGAAAACATGGTTGTGTAGTTGGCCATGGGAAGATGTCACCATAATTGATAACTTACACCCAAATTTGCAAATTCAACATATATTTACCTATCTCAACATATTCACATGAACAACACAGCAATGCCAGCAGGCACGGGTTCAGGTACACTGGACTGAAGAGGACCTGGAAATAATTTTGGTGCCAGTGGAAGCATTTCCTGCTGAAGAACGAACAACACAGGCATCCATTACAGAAAGTCAACCCACTGTCCTGGAAACCCAGCATATGCAAACCACATCTCCACCCCCTACTGCCAACCAACTTGATAGGTCATTAGACACTTTTAAAACAAAACAGCTTGATTTCATGGCCAACCAAAGCCAACAAATGCTCCATATGCAGGGCTACCTTAAAAATATGTGCCACAACTATATAAAGTAGTACACATTGAAAGAGTAGCTGAGGGTACCAGAATCCGGATGGCAGCATTTCTAGATACAAAGCTATCTGAAATTAGTAATGCACTAAGGGCCCAAACAAATGCCATTAGGGCACAAAATGAAACAATTTTGGCCCAAACAGATACCATAAGGTCACAAACAAATGCATTAGTGTCCCTACACACACACACACACACCTTACCGCTGAAGGCTAACCAATAATTCCGAATGCACCTTCAACTATAAGTAGTGTCTCAAGTACACCTATAAGTACCTCTCCTACTACTCCCCCATGCCATAGTGTAAGAACAAGGTTGGGGTCCCAAAAGTAGGCAAGTCTGCTTGCAGCAGGTCACAATGCAAAAAATAATGTGCCTCAACATTTAAGATGAAGGTTTCTGTCTTTTTTGTATTGTGTTTTTCTATATTTGTAATGTTTGAAATTTGGGGCTCATTGTAATTTTTGTACCCATGTTTATGCGCAACAATTACTTTACAGTAAAACATGTTGGAAACCACACATATGCATTTTGACTAAGTAATTTTAGCGGTACATTTTGCAAATGTAGGTTGTTTCTTACTGAAAAAAGCAAGGACAATGTGGAAGCACATATATAACAGAGTATGGGTTAAAATACATGTCAATACTGACATTTAATCAATGTTTTAGATTTACATATGTAAAAGCACTAACTTACCAGCATGTATGTATACAAGCAAGCAGCAGATATGGGTGAACTTCTTAGGGGTGGCCTACATTACCCTAAACATTTGAAGGGGGAAAAAATATATGTTAATGGGCATTGATTGCAAGGAATATGGGGTTTTTGTTTTTAAAATGAAGAAAGGAAATTCAAGCAAATTACCTGAGAAATACAGCCGGATAATCTCATTCTGAATCAGTTGCCCCCTCCGCGTAATCCTATTTGCCCTAACTCGTGTAGGTTAAGTTTTCTCCACGGCTGCTGCAATGGCTTCCTCTGCATAATTGTCTTGGCCCAGGGCATTGTTTTACAGCATGAAGCAAGCCTGGATGATCATCACTACTTTGGGTGGTTGATAAAGTAGGGTACCTGATGACCGGTCCAAACACTTAAAACGACTTTTCAGCACCCCAAAAGTGTGTTCCACAACATTGCGGCTGGCAATGTGTGCATCGTTATATTGGTGCTGTGAAGGGCCTTGTGGATTACGCAGGGGTGTCATGAGCCACGGTAGACATCCATACCCTTAATCCCCTGCAAAACATAAGTTGTGGTTGTGAATGATTAATTACAGTTGTTTTCAGGTATTTGTTACACACTAAGGTATATTTTATTACCAGACCCTAACAGTCAGTTATTACTACACATAAGCACAATCATTAGAGGAATGTAAATTGACTTCATGGCACAAATAAGTGTGTTACTGATCAAATGAGCACACCATTATGGGTCAAGGTCATGCTGCATTGCTAGGCATTAAAACAGTACTTTTAAAAGGACATATTAGGAAACACATTAAAAGATAACTTGAATATACCTACCAAGTAGCCATCCCTCAGGCATGGTGTGGTGCTGGAAGCGTTCCCAAAGGGATGAGTGACGCAGGATATAGGCATCATGGCAAGACCCTGGGTAACCTGCAACCACACTGAGAATTCTAAGGTTAGCTTCACACACCACCTGCACATTGAGGGAATGATGCCCATGTCGATTGACAAAGACATACCCCCTCACGTGTGGTGCCCGAATCCCAATGTGTGTGCATTCTATGGCCCCCAGCACATTAGGGAATGCTGAGAGCCGATAGAATGCCACCTTCATGGCCTGCCACTCGGACTCAGAACTTGGGAATGTGATATATGTGCGCCACAGCTTCTTCAAGGTATATAACACTTGAGTTAAATGCCTTGAGAAAGTGGCCTTTGTAACCCCCAGTGACCAAGAGCCCACAGACTGAGTGTGCCTGTTGCCAAAAAGTGCAGGGCACACATTCATTTTTGCAGCCCATACACTGCATAGTTGGCAGAGCCATATGGCTCCAAATCATGTATCACCTGCAAAAACTCCATTGTGCAATCCCTCACTTGTGCCCTGGATGATGTAGGGGTATTTGTATGGGTGTTTCTGATCAAAGTATGGCTCACCTGTGCAAAATGTAACCCTTTTGAGTGACATGTAATAGGATGAGATTTTTAGACTTTTGAGACTTTTAGGCAAAAATGTCCGAAATCGCCTATTTTGGATGGTGGAAGTACTCTAATTTGCCTATCTCTACCTGGTCTGTTTTGTGTGCGGATTTTCGTCAATTTTTAAGTGCGATTTCCCAAATCCATCCTATTACATTTGCGAGTTGTATACTTTTGAATGGGAAAACATCTGGATGCGATTTAAAGTGCAAAATGAAATCGACCAGTTAAAATATGCAAATTTCTCTGGGAAAAATGCGAATTGGAGTGCAATTTGCATCCTATTACATTTGCAATTTACTCAAAACAGGCGATTTCGCCATTTTTGAACTAAAAGTCTAAAAATCTCATCCTCACCCTATATATTTAAACTGAAGCTGATCCCATTGTGTATAGTGTTTATAGTAGCACTGCATTAGTCAGAAACCCATCACAACATTAGGCAATTGGCAGTTCAGCTGAGAACACAGCCAAGGAGCAAGACGCCATGGGACCTCAGCGATCATGTAAGTTATTTTAAATACTGGTTAATATCACTGTGATACTAAACAAAATATGCAACTATTATTTTTTATTACATAATGGAGACCCTACAGTTAACACACAGCAAAATACATTGGGATATATTTACTAAGATTCGTATTTTGGCCGATTTCAGTCGAAATAGAAGTCGACTGACATCGGCGGTGCAAAATTGCAACTTTTTTCATTTGAAATCGGTAATTTACTAAGCTACCGTGTTTGTCTTATTTGTATTTTCCGATGTCAATGTAATTCGTATTTCTGGTGTGTGTTCTCTGGTCGTATGTGTTTGTGTCCGGCCGAACATGGATATTTGGATGCATGTTTCGTAAATTTTCAAGTGCGGCAGTGTTTTGTGGTCTGTGCAGCTGAGTTTTTACATTTACTTTTTATTTTGAGGGTGATGCGTGATTGGCTGTGTAGAATACTTGGAAGTGTCAAAGCGCAGCCATATAAATATGCCCCAAACCGTCCGCACCTCATGGGTTTAGCTAGTGGAGAGGTGAGAGAGAGTGGTCTGAGGAGTTGGTGAGTGTAGTGCTTTTATATTTAACAAATTCTGATTGCTGTATTGTGTTTGAAAGTTGTCTTTTCTTTATTGTTGTATTGTTAGTTATTAATTTGTCATATTTTCTGTCAGTGTTATTTTAATTTAGTCTCTTGTTAGTGTTTGCGTGTGTGTGTGTGTGTGTGTGTGTGTGTGTGTGTGTGTGTGTGGTGCATGCTGTGTAGAGGTAGAGGGGGAGTTTGTTTTGTTTGTCTTTTTTTAAGTGTTCTTTGTTGTTTGTATGTCACATGCAGAGGTTAGTGAGGTGGAGGAGGTTAGTGAGGGAGGTGAGGAGCTTAGTCAGGGGGGTGAGGCAGAGGAGGTAAGTGAGGAGAGTGGGGGGGAGGTGGCAGAGGATGCGCCTGAGTCCTCTAGTGAGAGTGATGTGACTACGCAGTCATACACCAAGACAGGGCTCAAATGTTAAGTTCACTTTTGATGAAAAGATGGCCCTGGTGCAGGTGATTATGAGGTACCATTGGCAGCTTTTTGGCCCAGAGGCTGCTAAGGTATCATCCTGTAAGAAAACAGCCATCTGGAAGAAGGTGGTTGATGCTGTTAATAGTGAGAGTTTGGTGAGGCGAAAAGAGGAGACATGTAGAAAGAGGTTCTATGATATAAAGCGGTGTGTGAAAGCCAAAATGGCCAAGGAGGCCAAGTCTGCACACCAAACAGGAGGTAGCTGTCCTTTTGTGGCCTCTTATTTAAAGTATGAGGAGCCCCCGCAGAACCTGATTCCTCTGGAAGTAGATCGACCCAAGCAGGCTGGTAAGTTGTTTTTTAATTTAATAATTTTGAAAATGCACTAACTTAAAAATTGTTTCTAGTATGCTTTGTACTTTTTTTTTTAAATGTATTGGTCAGTAATAATGAAGCATGTTTTTTAATAGTAATTTTCTCATTGTGTATGCTGACAACACTGAAATTAATGGTGTGAAGGTTATTTTGTGGTTTGTATTTTTTATGTATGTTGTAGTGAGAGTGTGAATTATTTTTCATGAATTTTGTGGTGGAGTCATGCACACCTTTTTATGGGTATTGTTCATAAAAATTTTACAAACCATACTGTTTTTTCATCTGCATTGTATGTTTGCCAAATTAAATAGAGGTGGTGTTTTTTTTGGATATATGGTTAGTCACATTATGTGTTATAGTTGTTTAGAAAGTATGCAAACATTTTTGATAATGTATTTTTTTAATATACATTATTTTTCAACATTATTAAATATTATTATTATTATTATTATTTTTAAACAAGAGGTTTGAATTCATGAGTAGCAACATATGTGTGTTGATTGTATTGTTTGATTTTAAATTTTATGTTTTATATACATTTTCAGGCCCCCAAAAGTCACAAATAGCCTCTGGACCAGTCTCCACTCCTACTGATGCTGAGGATGCTGATGATGCTGGTAAGTACATAATATTGGGTGTGTTTTCACATAAATTTGGATACAATATTATTTTTTTGTTTTTTTAGGTCCATCCACACATACAGTATGTTGCCACCTCAAAAATGCAGTCTGGGTGTGTCTTCACGTCCAGTACACATCACAACACTACGTCGATGCATGTCGGAGGTATAAGCCATCCCACCAAAGCGACTCCTCGACAGCCCGCAGCCATTGTCACCACATTCACCACTCCTGCCTGTTGAGTAAATAAAAAAACAAAAAAAGGACACATAATTACACACACACTTTACCATAAGTCAAACATTTGGCTAAATCTTCAAAGATGGAATTTCTGTTTAAGATGGAATGTTGGCCATAGCATCAAGTTCTACTTATCATTTATGTTACACCTTATAGTATAAACATCTTGGAATGTGATTGGTTGTTATGTGCAACATCCCAGCTTACAAAGAACACTCATCTCAGAAAAATTACCCCTTTGTAGTTTCACAGTTTAAGGCAGCAGCTTATTAACAAAGTGGTGATGTAAATAATGCACCGCTAACAAACATCTTGGTGGTCATAAATTACTTAAACTAAAATAATTGATGGACATATGTTGACCATAGCCAGCAAACAAAATATAAATATAATTTAGCAAATTATTGACCCAAAAAATCAACAAATATTAACAAAATGTGGATAAGCACAACATCCACTAATTAATAATTAAAGTAAATTAACATTTGTAGCACAAGGAAACATAACACATAGGATATTCTTCATTAGTTAATAAGCTTATACTTACACACAACTGGTCTCTCATTTCAGGTGAACTCATTCTTCACCTAACTCAGCCAGGCCAAGTGCAGTAACCTGACAATGAAGATACATTCACTTTAAATTAGTGATGAGCGAGGTTCGGTTTTACTCGGTTTTACTCGGTTCTCAAAACGGCATCTTATTGGCTATCCAAAACACGTGACATCCGTGAGCCAATAAGATGCCGTTTTGAGAACCGAGTAAAACCGAGTAAAACCGAGTAAAACCGAATCCGCTCATCACTACTTTAAATCTCACAGAAATACCACTTCCTGACCCAACAACTACACATTTGTCTACTCCGCCCACTCAAAGGACACCACAACAGGACATAAGACCTAACACACCCCTACCACAGTCTCAGGAACAGGCTTTTTGGGACAGCTGGTCCACCCAGCAAACCAATAACTTAGATAGGCAAACCCAATTTATTGCTAGTCTGGCCCATCATGTCCCAAGATTATGCAGAAGAAACATCAGACAAACCACAGAACTCACTAGAATGGCTAACACCCTGGAATTAATGAGGACAAACAATAATAGGATGCTAGACACATACCAATGAATCATGGATGAGAATCACATGCTCCATCAAATATACCTGCAGATATTAACTGCAATACAAAACACACAAGAGAGCATGGTCAGAATAATGGAAACCCACACGACAGCCACTAGAGACTTGAATGTCACTCTAACTACCCTAAACCAGCATCTCAGTAATCAATCTGATCAAACAAGTACCAGCTCAACAGCCACAACCCCTTTAGTGTCACCTGTAACCTCACCACCCAGACGTTCTGGATGAACACGACTAGACACAAGTGGGAAAGGCCCATCCAGATCCAGAGGACGACCTGCAAAATAATTGTTCTTAATCGTGTGTTTGAATGAAATGGACATTTGTAATTGTATGCAAGTAGCATTTTACATGTTCTTTACAAAATTAAGGGCGTGGTTTATTATTTGAAAACAAATGTTATTAATTAACATATCCAAAACTAAAACCAAGGAAAAAAAGAAAACTGTTGTCTGACAATTATTTCTAGAGTAATTAGAGTACAGTTGTTTAAGTATATAATATGCATGGTGACATTCAAGCCACATAGTTTACACATGCAGCAGTGGTTAGGTAATGATATAGAGAAGAGTGTCCTTAATAACAGTTAATTATATTTTTAACAATTACCTTAGGGAGTTGTGAAAGCATGGGCAAACATACACAAAGCTAACACAATTCCACATAGAATAGTGTGCTACTATAATGTTTAATCCAAATTTACTTGCATTTATTATGTTTTTAAATGTATAATGCATAGAGAAATAAGTTTTATGTTGTTAAAACTTAACAATAACACAATAAAACTTAAACACTATCTTCAAAACAATACAGGGATATTATAACACTTACCTTAGTAATTGGACAGTAGTGAGAGATGTTAAACACACCAGCCAAAAGCAGTTCTATTTGAAATGTCTTCATTTCTACGAGTTGAGGCCTTTTGAGGCCGAGTTGAAGGTAATTCCGATCGCATTCATAAATACGAATCCTTGGTAAATTACTGTGTTGTATGAAATAACAACCGTATTTGACCGATGGTCTATTCATTTGTATTTGTGTAGATGGCCATGAAAAAACATACAAATGGCCCAAATTTAATGTTTAGTAAATTACCGATATGCCACTTAGAAAAAAACAAACTGGAATGGATTTGAATGGAATCGGGACTTTAGTAAATTTCCCTAATTGTTTCAGAGCAAATACTGTATGTGGCAATGTTAGGAATAACTGCTTTAATAGCAATTATTGCTCCTACCCAAAAAATTTGATGTTGATTTAACCATTTCATGCATGAATTATAATTATAATGTACTTTATTTGTCATTAACAAAACAGCAATGAAATGTCAATGAAATTTCTATATGGACACTCTGTACAATGGAACAAACAATAAACACATTTCATTAACAAGAAGTTAGCCCTAATCCTTTTGTTCATTTAGCAACCGAACAGCTGTAGGAAAAAAGCTATTTAACATGCGCTTTGTGTGTGCATGTACACTCCTAAAATGTTTTTAGGGACGGCATCTTTCAAAAACCAAATAATTTGGATGACTAGGATCAGCTAATATGCATCTGGCTTTTCTTAACACTCTTTTGACATAAAAGTCCTTCATACAGGGCAAAGACACCCCAATAACCCTACTAGCAGTTCTAACCACACGTTCTATGGCAATTCGCTCAGCTACTGTATAATTCCCAAACCACACTGTGGGCCTAATTCTGAGTTGATCGCAGCAGCAAATTTGTTAGCAGTTGGGCAAAAACATGTGCACTGCAGGGAGGAGAGATATAACATGTGCAGAGAGAGTTAGATTTGGGTGGGGTGTGTTCAAACTGAAATCTAAATTGCAGTGTAAAAATAAAGCAGCCAGTATTTACCCTGCACAGAAACAAAATAACCCACCCAAATCTAACTCTCTCTGCAAATGTTATATCTGCCCCCCTGCTGTGTACATGGTTTCGCCCAATTGCTAACTAACTTGCTGCTGCAATTAACTCAGAATTACTCCCTGTGATCCCATAAGTCAGAACACTTTCTATAATACTACGATAAAACCTAACTAAAGTATTCGTATGCAGACAGACAGCCTTAAGTCTCCTTAAAAAGAAGAGGCGCTGTTGTGCCTTTTTAATCAAAAAAGTACTGTACAGTTTAACGACCAAGTTAGGTCATTAGCAGTATACATGCCCAAGAGTTTGAATGAAGCCACATCCTTGATTGGCTTACCATCTAAAAATACAGGAAGTAATGGCCTACTACTACCACGTCTAAAATCAATTACCATCTCCTTTGTTTTAGATATATTAAAATCAAACAATTTTCTTTACTCCATTCTAGTAAATGTAGAATTTCATATCTATAAGCTGCCTCATAATTTTCACTTGTCATGCCAACAACAGCTGTGTCCTCTGCAAATTCCACCACTTTAACAGAATCTGAAACTGAAAAACAATCATACGTAAATAACGAATACAGTAGTGAGCTCCGGACACACCCCTGTGGAACACCAGTTCCTACCCAAACTTCACCAGACACAAACAGTTATGTTCTATGTACTTGGAACCCTGGAGAGTGGGTAGCAACAGAAGATGCATGGAGCTGCCGCAGAACGGAGATACGCAGCTTCCCCTAACAAAAAACCCCTGACTCCGTTGTCCTTCCCAGTGGTCTATTAACGCCTTCAAGACTATGGTTTCTTGTGCCCACGGCAGCCGCATTTGAATCGGCAAATTAGGTCCGCCCAGACTCCGATGCCCCCCGATCTTAATAGGAGACAAGGCATTAACCAAGACCAAGGTGAACAAGGGGAAAAATAACTAAGACTGACACGACTAAAACATAGGTAACAAAAAATAACAAAATAGTTTATGTGCAGCGCGGCCTCCTGGAACAACAGAAAATCAAGTAATGCAGCCTAACTGCCAAATACAACCCATCATAATAAGGCAAGGACAGCAATGCGGAACCCTCCGCAAAATGACACAACCAAAAATAGATACAGAAAATACGGCTTCAGCCATAAAGTATGGCAGAGCCGCTACTCACGACACCATGAAAGGTGTGCACAGGAAACGACCGGAACGCAGAGGCTTCGGATACCAGACCACTCTACTGGAAGGAAACCCGGAGGACATCAGGAAATGATCCCTCATGCAGAACTCAGGAAACTGGACGCAGGACACTGGAGTACACAAGCTGGATGCAGGAACACACCAGAGGCAGGAAGACAAGCTCCAGAGGAAGCTATCACCGTCAGGGCTGCCCTATTTTGGCTCCCATAAAAAAGCCCTGCAGACCAATCATCAGGCAGCCCAGCCCCTGGATCCTGATAAATGCAGCTGTCAGCTGGCGCGCAGTGCACGGCGTCCCGGCTGCTTATTAACAGCCGGGACTACAGTGCAGGGTGGCCGTCCGGCATCTCCGGCTGCTAGGCAACCGTCCGTGGACAGAGAGTCAGCGGTGGAAGTGACACGCTGGCCCCGTTGCCTAGCAATGGCCGGGAGCCTTCGCAATCCACCACCGCTGACAGTAGCCCCCCCTTGAAGAGGGAGTTAAGGAACCCCTAAACCCAGGTTTATGAGAAAATTCCCCCAAAAAACATTTTTTTTTTACTTTAGGGGCATGCAAATCCTTGTCCTGGACCCAAGATTTCTCCTCTGGGCCGTACCCCTTTCAATGGACCAGAAAATACAGCAGACCACGGGAAAATTTAGAATCCAAAACCTCCTCTACCAGGAATTCCTGTTGGCTCTGAACATCAACAGGAGGTCTACCCTGGATAATTTTCTGAGGAAATTTCCTGGAAAGGACACCTGGCTTGAGCAGAGAACAATGAAAGGTTTTGGAAATTTTAAGTGATTTCTGCAATTGCAGCCAAAAAGCAAATGGATTGACCTTTTTGATAATAAGAAATGGTCCGATGAATCTGGGTTCCAACTTGGCCGATGTTTGTCGGAGTTTGATGTTATGGGTTGACAACCATACCTTGTCTCCCACCTTAAAGGTGCATGGATGTCTGAACCTATCTGAAAAAAATTCTCCCGGAAGGCAGCATTCTTTAGAGCAAGGTGTACCTTCTTCCAAATAGCTCTGAGGTGGGAAGTTAAGGCCAAGGAAGAAGATGGACAATTAGGAGTAAAGGAATTGGCTCTAGGATGAAAGCCAATGACCGAAAAGAATGGAAACACCTTGGTGGATGAATGACAGGCATTGTTGTAAGCAAACTCGGCCAGGGGAAGATAATCTGACCAATCATTCTGAAGCTGGCAGTATAAAGATGCAGATACTTCTTTAGCGATTGGTTCACATGTTCCATCTGCCTGTTGGACTGTGTATGATATCTAGAGGTTAAACTGAGTTTCATGTGTAACGAGGCGCAAAAGAGCTTCCAGAAACGGGCAATAAACTGTGGTCCCCGGTCTGAGACAATATCAACAGGTAATCCGTGAAGCCTGAAAATATGGCGAAGGAACAAGACTGCCAAAACCTGAGCAGACGGCAGTCAGGGTAAAGCAATTAAGTGGGCCATCTTGCTAAATCAGTCCACCACCACCCAGATCACTTGAAAACCAGAAGAGAGTGGAAGATCCACTACGAAATCCATGGAAATGTGTGACCATGGCCTGACTGGAATGTCTAAAGGCAGGAGACTGGTACCCCTTGTGCCTAGCACAATCTTGACAAGAGAGAACAAACTCCCTAACATCCTTGGAAAGATTAGGCCACCACACTGAGTGAGAGAGTAACTCCAATGTTTTAGCAACACCAGGATGGCCAGCAACTTTGTTATCATGAATCTTGGCAAGGACACTGCCTCTCAAGAAATCTGGAACAAAGAGACGGCCAATGGGAGTGTTTTTGGGAGCCTGCTGCTGAACCTGAACTAATTGTGTGTGTAAATCTTGTGTGAGGCCAGTCCGGAAAGAGGATGCTGTAATAATAGGAGTGGCAGGAGAATGGTTAAGGCAGAGGTTCCCAAACTGTGTGCCGTGGCTCCCTGGGGTGCCTCGGGACACTTGCAGGGGTGCCCTGGGTTGGTGGTCCAGGACCAATTCAAATTATTCATGGTCAATATAATAGGCAAAACCAGTGCTGGTGGCTGCCAGTCATAAAATATGTGGCCAAACAGAAGCAAATCTTGTCCCTCACCACACAACTGACCCTAAGGATGACCTATAAACGCGATCTACTTAATGTAATATTTCTTTCTAAATTTCTCAATAAGAAATTTTTGGCCTAGGGGTGCCGTGAAAAAAATTCTGATAGTCTAGGGTGCCGTGATTCAAAAAAGTTTGGAAACCACTGGGTTAAGGTGAACAGAAAGAAAACAGCATGACAGGGCATCGGTCTTGGTGTTCTTAGAACCGGACCGGTAGGTGATGATAAAATTGAACCGAGTAAAGAACAGCCCCCAGCGAGCCTGCCAGGAATTAAGCCATTTAGCTGACTCAATGTACTGTACATTTTTTTGGTCCGTAAACACAGTGATGGTATGCTTTTCTCCCTCAAGCCAGTGCCTCCATTCCTCAAAAGCCCACTTGACTGCTAACAATTCTCTGAAACTTACATTATAGTTGATCTCTGCGGAGGAGAATTTTTTGCACATGAAAGCACAAGGATGTAACACCAAAGACTTGGGGTCTTCTTGAGACAGAACAGTTCCCACCCTAACCTCAGAGGTATCTACCTCAATGATAAAAGGAAGTTCAGGGTTGGGGTGTCTAAGGACAGGAGAAGAGACAAAGGCCTGTTTCAAAGCCTGGAAGGCACACTCGGCTTGAGGTGACCACTTAGAAGGATCAGCACCCTTTTTAGTCAAAGCCACAATAGGGGCAACTAACTCGGAGAAAGCATGAATAAAACGTCTATAATAATTAGCAAAACTCAAAAACCTCTGAATAGCCTTCAAGTTAGTGGGTGGAGCATAATTCAAAACTGCCTGGAGTTTTTTAGGTTCCATAAAAAACCCTTCCGGAGAAATAATATATCCTAAAAAGGACACCTGCGTAACATGAATATCATATTTTTCCAACTTGGCATATAAGTGATTCTCTCGCAATTTTTGAAGCACTTGCCGAACATGGAGACAATGCTATTCCGGAGACTTAAAATGTAATCCAAATAAACTACCACGAATCTCCCCAAGAAATCGCGGAGTACATCGTTAATCAGATCCTGAAACATAGCAGGAGCATTAGTGAGACCAAACAACATCACCAGGTACTCGTAGCCATTTTCCACTCATCCCCTGATCTTATTTGGAGGAGGTTATATGCTCCTCTAAGGTCAATTTTAGAAAAAATTACCACAGTGCGGAGTTGATTGAACTACACAGAAATGAGAGGTAAGGGGTAAGTGTTCTTGACAGAAATTTTATTCACGGCCCGATAGTCAAAGAGATTCGTCTTTTTTTTTCAACAACAAAGAACTCCGCACTCAAAGGGGACTTAGAGGGCCTAATAAACCCCTTTTTTAGACTTTCCTGCACATAGTCATCCATGGCCTTAGTCTCTGGGCAAGACAGTGCATAGAGTCTCCCTTTAGGCAAAGTAGCACCAGGAATTAGGTCAATGGAGCAATCATAAGAAATATGGGGTGGAAGGACATCTGCACTACCCTTGGAAAATACATCTGCATAGTCCTGATAAACTATTGGAATAGGTTCTGAAGCAATGACAGCAACCCGTACCGGACGAGTAATACACCTCTCAGAGCAGTTGGAACCAAACTGTGAAATTTCCCCAGATTGCCAATCAATGGTTGGATTATGGATGGCAAGCCAGGGGTGACCCAAGACTAGAGGCATGGCCGGACAATAGGTGAGAAAGAATTCAATACTCTCAGAATGTAACGCACCCACAGTCAAATACAATGGTGGAGTCTGATGAGTAATTACCCCATTAGAGAGAGGGCCTCCATCCAGACCATGCATGGTAATAGGTCTACTAAGCTGGAGCTGCAGAATTCTTAGAGTTTGAGCTCACATAAGATCCATGAAGTTCCCAGCAGCTCCGCTATCAATAAATGCAGAAACAAAAGAACTCTGATTCTTCGGCAGGAACTAATGAGGAATCATGTGAGGAGACTAATTGAAGACCTAAGTGAACCCCTCAACTTTCACTTGGTATGGGCATTTCCCTGCTTATTTGGGCAGCTGTGCGCAACATGTCCTTTGCCCCTACAGTATAAGCAGAGCCCTAAATTTAAACTCCTGTTTCTCTCTTCAGAGGAAAGTCAGGACAAACCCACTTGCATGGGTTCCTCGACGTCCTCAGGGAGAGCAAACACAAATGGACTGGGCCTAAAACTAGCCCCTCTTTCAGTCCTCCACTCTCGGAGATGGCGATCGATCTTAATAGCAAGCTCCATGTGCTTATCCAAAGTCTCTGGAACTGGGTACTGACTGAGACTCTCCTTGATCACTTCTGACAAGCCGAGGCAAAACTGACTGCACAAAGCAGGATCATTCCAGCTACAGTCGTTCGACCAATGGTGAAACTCAGTACAATACGCCTCAGCAGGATTTTTACCCTGTCTTAACTCCCATAAATGGCTCTCTGCAGATGCATCTCTATCAGGATCATCATACAACAGACCTAAAAATTTAAAAAAGGCATCAATAGTAAGTAACACTGCATCATCGGGATTTAGCCCAAAAGCCCACGTTTGTGGTTCTCCCTGAAGTAAAGACATAACTATGCCCACCTGCTGAGATTTTGAACCTGAGGACCGGGGCCTTAAGTGAAAGTAAAGTTTACAACTCTCCCGAAAATGAAAAAAGTATTTTTGGTTACCCGAAAAGCGGTCTGGAAGATTTATCTTGGGTTCAGGAGCTACACTCGGGGAAGTTCGTAAAAGATCCTCCTGAGACCTAACCCACAGAGTAAGATCCTGCACCATTTGAGTGAGGTTCTGGATCTGGCTAGCCAACATTTGTCTTGAATTCTGACCTTGCACTGAAGGATTCATGGGGAAAAAATTTCAAGGCCACTCTGTCTTTTTGGGGCCGGTGATAATGTTATGTTCTGCATACTTGGAACCCTGGAGAGTGGGTGGCAACAGAAGAGTTCCAAGTACAGATGTGTGTAGCTGTGGCAGAACTGAGATATGCAGTTTCCCCTAACAAAAAAACCCTGACTCCGTTTTCCTTCCCAGTGGTCGATTAACGCCTGAAAGACTATGGTTTCTTGTGCCCATGGCAGCCGCGTTTGAATGGGCAAATTAGGTCCGCCCAGACTCCAATGCCCCCCGGTCTTAATAGGAGACAAGGCGTTAACTGAGACCAAGGAGAACAAGGGGAAAACTAAATTAAGACTGACACGACTTAAAGAGAAGAATACAAAAAATAACAAAGTAGTTCATGTGCTGCGCGTACGCCTGGAACAACAGAAAATGCAGCCTAACTGCCAAATACGAACCCGTCATAATAAGGCGAGGACAGCAATGCGGAACCCTCCGCAAAAATGACACAACCAAAAATAGATAAAGAAAATACGGCTTCAGCCATAAAGTGCGGCAGAGCCGCTACTCACGACACCACGAAAGGTGTGCACAGGAAACGACCGTAAATGCGGAGGCTTCGTTTACCAGACCACTCTACTGGAAGGCAACCCAGAGGACAGCAGAAAATGATCCCTCAGACAGGACTCAGGAAACTGGACACAGGACACTGGAGTACACAAGCTGGATGCAGGAACACACCAGAGGCAGGAAGACAAACTCCAGAGGAAGCTATCACCGTCAGGGCTGCCCTATTCTGGCTCCCATAAAAAAGCCCTGCAGACCAATCATCAGGCAGCCAAGCCCCTGGATCCTGATCAATGCAGCTGTCAGCTGGAGCGCAGCGCGCGGCGTCCCTGCTGCTTAGTAACAGCTGGGACTGCAGTGCAGAGTGGCCGCCCGGCATCTCCGGTTGCAAGGCAACCAGCCGGGGACAGAGAGTTAGCGGCAGAAGTGACGCGCCGGCCCCATTGCCTAGCCAAACTTACCTAACTTTACTACTTGAGGCCAATTAGTCAAAAAATGTAAGATCCAATTGCACATAAACCCGTTTAAGCCTAAATTAAAAATCTTAAAAACCAAAGATGCCGGTACTATTGTATTAAACGCAGAACTAAAATCCACAAATAAAATTCTAACACATGTCCCCTTCTTCTCCAAGTTGTTCTGTGCCTGATGTAAAACAGTCAAAGCTGCATCATCCATAGACCAGTACTGCCTATAGGCAAATTGAAAAGGATCAAAGTTTGCAGAAAAATGGGATTTGATATGACTTAACATCAGGCGTTCGAAGCTCTTCATAACTAACGACGTTAACGCAATAGGTCGATAATCATCTAAGCATTTAGGCATGCCCATTATGATAACCAAATGCAAGTTTTCTTTTTTAAATGTTTTTATTAGTGTTCAGGGCTTATCAAAACACTAAAAAGTTTTTATTTTTAAACTATAAAACTGAAGAAATTATACACATGTACATTTGAGTGGACATCATTCATCTGCATCATAAAACAATTCCCTATTTTCACAAATTAGTATTTTAACCCTGAAAGTTTTTTCTTCTAGCTAAAACGCAGCCCTGGGAGGTGACATCTGTAGCCAATCCTAGGCTACTCCTCCCAGCAGCCAGAAGGACAACTTACTGTTTTGCGGGAGAGGAGTAGATTGAGGCATCGGAGAGCATACTGGGAGGCTGACAGCATGCAAGTGAGGGTGTTGGCATGAGTGGCACAGGTTGGCGTGGGGCAGAGGGATTCCATGGGATGTGGCATGAAGCCCATGGGCTTCTATAGGGTATTGCCATAAAAAGCTGGCAATACCCTCCACATCGGTAATCGGACGGCCATGGTTTACTACATTTGAAAATGCAGCAAAACCTCAAAAACAAGGTTTTTACATTATTTTTCCTTTAGTAAATCCCGCCTTAATATGAAAGTTTAAGATTCATCCTGGATGTAAATGCCCAAGACACTGTATGTAGATATTAGAGATGTGCACTTGAAATTTTTCGGGTTTTGTGTTTTGGTTTTGGGTTCGGTTCCGCGGCCGTGTTTTGGGTTCGACCGTGTTTTGGCAAAACCTCACCGAATTTTTTTTGTCGGATTCGGGTGTGTTTTGGATTCGGGTGTTTTTTTCAAAAAACACTAAAAAACAGCTTAAATCATAGAATTTGGGGGTCATTTTGATCCCAAAGTATTATTAACCTCAAAAACCATAATTTCCACTCATTTTCAGTCTATTCTGAACACCTCACACCTCACAATATTATTTTTAGTCCTAAAATTTGCACCGAGGTCGCTGGATGACTAAGCTAAGCGACCCTAGTGGCCGACACAAACACCTGGCCCATCTAGGAGTGTCACTGCAGTGTCACGCAGGATGGCCCTTCCAAAAAACACTCCCCAAACAGCACATGACGCAAAGAAAAAAAGAGGCGCAATGAGGTAGCTGTGTGAGTAAGCTACGCGACCCTAGTGGCCGACACAAACACCTGGCCCATCTAGGAGTGGCACTGCAGTGTCACGCAGGATGGCCCTTCCAAAAAACACTCCCCAAACAGCACATGATGCAAAGAAAAAAAGAGGCGCAATGAGGTAGCTGTGTGAGTCAGGTAAGCGACCCTAGTGGCCGACACAAACACCTGGCCCATCTAGGAGTGGCACTGCAGTGTCACGCAGGATGGCCCTTCCAAAAAACACTCCCCAAACAGCACATGACGCAAAGAAAAAAAGAGGCGCAATGAGGTAGCTGTGTGAGTAAGCTAAGCGACCCTAGTGGCCGACACAAACACCTGGCCCATCTAGGAGTGGCACTGCAGTGTCACGCAGGATGGCCCTTCCAAAAAACACTCCCCAAACAGCACATGACGCAAAGAAAAAAAGAGGCGCAATGAGGTAGCTGTGTGAGTAAGCTAAGCGACCCTAGTGGCCGACACAAACACCTGGCCCATCCAGGAGTGGCACTGCAGTGTCACGCAGGATGGCCCTTCCAAAAAACACTCCCCAAACAGCACATGACGCAAAGAAAAAAAGAGGCGCAATGAGGTAGCTGTGTGAGTAAGCTAAGCGACCCTAGTGGCCGACACAAACACCTGGCCCATCTAGGAGTGGCACTGCAGTGTCACGCAGGATGGCCCTTCCAAAAAACACTCCCCAAACAGCACATGACGCAAAGAAAAAAAGAGGCGCAATGAGGTAGCTGTGTGAGTAAGCTAAGCGACCCTAGTGGCCGACACAAACACCTGGCCCATCTAGGAGTGGCACTGCAGTGTCACGCAGGATGGCCCTTCCAAAAAACACTCCCCAAACAGCACATGACGCAAAGAAAAAAAGAGGCGCAATGAGGTAGCTGTGTGAGTAAGCTAAGCGACCCTAGTGGCCGACAAAAACACCTGGCCCATCTAGGAGTGGCACTGCAGTGTCACGCAGGATGGCCCTTCCAAAAAACACTCCCCAAACAGCACATGACGCAAAGAAAAAAAGAGGCGCAATGAGGTAGCTGTGTGAGTAAGCTAAGCGACCCTAGTGGCCGACACAAACACCTGGCCCATCTAGGAGTGGCACTGCAGTGTCACGCAGGATGGCCCTTCCAAAAAACACTCCCCAAACAGCACATGACGCAAAGAAAAAAAGAGGAGCAATGAGGTAGCTGTGTGAGTAAGCTAAGCGACCCTAGTGGCCGACACAAACACCTGGCCCATCTAGGAGTGGCACTGCAGTGTCACGCAGGATGGCCCTTCCAAAAAACACTCCCCAAACAGCACATGACGCAAAGAAAAAAAGAGGCGCAATGAGGTAGCTGTGTGAGTAAGCTACGCGACCCTAGTGGCCGACACAAACACCTGGCCCATCTAGGAGTGGCACTGCAGTGTCACGCAGGATGGCCCTTCCAAAAAACACTCCCCAAACAGCACATGACGCAAAGAAAAAAAAAAAAAAAGAGGCGCAATGAGGTAGCTGTGTGAGTAAGCTACGCGACCCTAGTGGCTGACACAAACACCTGGCCCATCTAGGAGTGGCACTGCAGTGTCACGCAGGATGGCCCTTCCAAAAAAACACTCCCCAAACAGCACATGATGCAAAGAAAAAAAGAGGCGCAATGAGGTAGCTGTGTGAGTCAGGTAAGCGACCCTAGTGGCCGACACAAACACCTGGCCCATCTAGGAGTGGCACTGCAGTGTCACGCAGGATGGCCCTTCCAAAAAACACTCCCCAAACAGCACATGACGCAAAGAAAAAAAGAGGTGCAATGAGGTAGCTGTGTGAGTAAGCTAAGCGACCCTAGTGGCCGACACAAACACCTGGCCCATCTAGGAGTGGCACTGCAGTGTCACGCAGGATGGCCCTTCCAAAAAACACTCCCCAAACAGCACATGACGCAAAGAAAAAAAGAGGCGCAATGAGGTAGCTGTGTGAGTAAGCTAAGCGACCCTAGTGGCCGACACAAACACCTGGCCCATCCAGGAGTGGCACTGCAGTGTCACGCAGGATGGCCCATCCAAAAAACACTCCCCAAACAGCACATGACGCAAAGAAAAAAAGAGGCGCAATGAGGTAGCTGTGTGAGTAAGCTAAGCGACCCTAGTGGCCGACACAAACACCTGGCCCATCTAGGAGTGGCACTGCAGTGTCTCGCAGGATGGCCCTTCCAAAAAACACTCCCCAAACAGCACATGACGCAAAGAAAAAAAGAGGCGCAATGAGGTAGCTGTGTGAGTAAGCTAAGCGACCCTAGTGGCCGACACAAACACCTGGCCCATCTAGGAGTGGCACTGCAGTGTCACGCAGGATGGCCCTTCCAAAAAACACTCCCCAAACAGCACATGACGCAAAGAAAAAAGAGGCGCAATGAGGTAGCTGTGTGAGTAAGCTAAGCGACCCTAGTGGCCGACAAAAACACCTGGCCCATCTAGGAGTGGCACTGCAGTGTCACGCAGGATGGCCCTTCCAAAAAACACTCCCCAAACAGCACATGACGCAAAGAAAAAAAGAGGCGCAATGAGGTAGCTGTGTGAGTAAGCTAAGCGACCCTAGTGGCCGACACAAACACCTGGCCCATCTAGGAGTGGCACTGCAGTGTCACGCAGGATGGCCCTTCCAAAAAACATTCCCCAAACAGCACATGACGCAAAGAAAAAAAGAGGAGCAATGAGGTAGCTGTGTGAGTAAGCTAAGCGACCCTAGTGGCCGACACAAACACCTGGCCCATCTAGGAGTGGCACTGCAGTGTCACGCAGGATGGCCCTTCCAAAAAACACTCCCCAAACAGCACATGATGCAAAGAAAAAAGAGGCGCAATGAGGTAGCTGTGTGAGTAAGGTAAGTGACCCTAGTGGCCGACACAAACACCTGGCCCATCTAGGAGTGGCACTGCAGTGTCACGCAGGATGGCCCTTCCAAAAAACACTCCCCAAACAGCACATGACGCAAAGAAAAAAAGAGGCGCAATGAGGTAGCTGTGTGAGTAAGCTAAGCGACCCTAGTGGCCGACACAAACACCTGGCCCATCTAGGAGTGGCACTGCAGTGTCACGCAGGATGGCCCTTCCAAAAAACACTCCCCAAACAGCACATGACGCAAAGAAAAAAAGAGGCGCAATGAGGTAGCTGACTGTGTGAGTAAGATAAGCGACCCTAGTGGCCGACACAAACACCTGGCCCATCTAGGAGTGGCACTGCAGTGTCACGCAGGATGGCCCTTCCAAAAAACACTCCCCAAACAGCACATGACGCAAAGAAAAAAAGAGGCGCAATGAGGTAGCTGTGTGAGTAAGCTAAGCGACCCTAGTGGCCGACACAAACACCTGGCCCATCTAGGAGTGGCACTGCAGTGTCACGCAGGATGGCCCTTCCAAAAAACATTCCCCAAACAGCACATGACGCAAAGAAAAAAAGAGGAGCAATGAGGTAGCTGTGTGAGTAAGCTAAGCGACCCTAGTGGCCGACACAAACACCTGGCCCATCTAGGAGTGGCACTGCAGTGTCACGCAGGATGGCCCTTCCAAAAAACACTCCCCAAACAGCACATGATGCAAAGAAAAAAGAGGCGCAATGAGGTAGCTGTGTGAGTAAGGTAAGTGACCCTAGTGGCCGACACAAACACCTGGCCCATCTAGGAGTGGCACTGCAGTGTCACGCAGGATGGCCCTTCCAAAAAACACTCCCCAAACAGCACATGACGCAAAGAAAAAAAGAGGCGCAATGAGGTAGCTGTGTGAGTAAGCTAAGCGACCCTAGTGGCCGACACAAACACCTGGCCCATCTAGGAGTGGCACTGCAGTGTCACGCAGGATGGCCCTTCCAAAAAACACTCCCCAAACAGCACATGACGCAAAGAAAAAAAGAGGCGCAATGAGGTAGCTGTGTGAGTAAGCTAAGCGACCCTAGTGGCCGACACAAACACCTGGCCCATCTAGGAGTGGCACTGCAGTGTCACGCAGGATGGCCCTTCCAAAAAACACTCCCCAAACAGCACATGACGCAAAGAAAAAAAGAGGCGCAATGAGGTAGCTGTGTGAGTAAGCTAAGCGACCCTAGTGGCCGACAAAAACACCTGGCCCATCTAGGAGTGGCACTGCAGTGTCACGCAGGATGGCCCTTCCAAAAAACACTCCCCAAACAGCACATGACGCAAAGAAAAAAAGAGGCGCAATGAGGTAGCTGTGTGAGTAAGCTAAGCGACCCTAGTGGCCGACACAAACACCTGGCCCATCTAGGAGTGGCACTGCAGTGTCACGCAGGATGGCCCTTCCAAAAAACACTCCCCAAACAGCACATGACGCAAAGAAAAAAAGAGGAGCAATGAGGTAGCTGTGTGAGTAAGCTAAGCGACCCTAGTGGCCGACACAAACACCTGGCCCATCTAGGAGTGGCACTGCAGTGTCACGCAGGATGGCCCTTCCAAAAAACACTCCCCAAACAGCACATGACGCAAAGAAAAAAAGAGGCGCAATGAGGTAGCTGTGTGAGTAAGCTACGCGACCCTAGTGGCCGACACAAACACCTGGCCCATCTAGGAGTGGCACTGCAGTGTCACGCAGGATGGCCCTTCCAAAAAACACTCCCCAAACAGCACATGACGCAAAGAAAAAAAAAAAAAAAGAGGCGCAATGAGGTAGCTGTGTGAGTAAGCTACGCGACCCTAGTGGCTGACACAAACACCTGGCCCATCTAGGAGTGGCACTGCAGTGTCACGCAGGATGGCCCTTCCAAAAAAACACTCCCCAAACAGCACATGATGCAAAGAAAAAAAGAGGCGCAATGAGGTAGCTGTGTGAGTCAGGTAAGCGACCCTAGTGGCCGACACAAACACCTGGCCCATCTAGGAGTGGCACTGCAGTGTCACGCAGGATGGCCCTTCCAAAAAACACTCCCCAAACAGCACATGACGCAAAGAAAAAAAGAGGTGCAATGAGGTAGCTGTGTGAGTAAGCTAAGCGACCCTAGTGGCCGACACAAACACCTGGCCCATCTAGGAGTGGCACTGCAGTGTCACGCAGGATGGCCCTTCCAAAAAACACTCCCCAAACAGCACATGACGCAAAGAAAAAAAGAGGCGCAATGAGGTAGCTGTGTGAGTAAGCTAAGCGACCCTAGTGGCCGACACAAACACCTGGCCCATCCAGGAGTGGCACTGCAGTGTCACGCAGGATGGCCCATCCAAAAAACACTCCCCAAACAGCACATGACGCAAAGAAAAAAAGAGGCGCAATGAGGTAGCTGTGTGAGTAAGCTAAGCGACCCTAGTGGCCGACACAAACACCTGGCCCATCTAGGAGTGGCACTGCAGTGTCTCGCAGGATGGCCCTTCCAAAAAACACTCCCCAAACAGCACATGACGCAAAGAAAAAAAGAGGCGCAATGAGGTAGCTGTGTGAGTAAGCTAAGCGACCCTAGTGGCCGACACAAACACCTGGCCCATCTAGGAGTGGCACTGCAGTGTCACGCAGGATGGCCCTTCCAAAAAACACTCCCCAAACAGCACATGACGCAAAGAAAAAAGAGGCGCAATGAGGTAGCTGTGTGAGTAAGCTAAGCGACCCTAGTGGCCGACAAAAACACCTGGCCCATCTAGGAGTGGCACTGCAGTGTCACGCAGGATGGCCCTTCCAAAAAACACTCCCCAAACAGCACATGACGCAAAGAAAAAAAGAGGCGCAATGAGGTAGCTGTGTGAGTAAGCTAAGCGACCCTAGTGGCCGACACAAACACCTGGCCCATCTAGGAGTGGCACTGCAGTGTCACGCAGGATGGCCCTTCCAAAAAACATTCCCCAAACAGCACATGACGCAAAGAAAAAAAGAGGAGCAATGAGGTAGCTGTGTGAGTAAGCTAAGCGACCCTAGTGGCCGACACAAACACCTGGCCCATCTAGGAGTGGCACTGCAGTGTCACGCAGGATGGCCCTTCCAAAAAACACTCCCCAAACAGCACATGATGCAAAGAAAAAAGAGGCGCAATGAGGTAGCTGTGTGAGTAAGGTAAGTGACCCTAGTGGCCGACACAAACACCTGGCCCATCTAGGAGTGGCACTGCAGTGTCACGCAGGATGGCCCTTCCAAAAAACACTCCCCAAACAGCACATGACGCAAAGAAAAAAAGAGGCGCAATGAGGTAGCTGTGTGAGTAAGCTAAGCGACCCTAGTGGCCGACACAAACACCTGGCCCATCTAGGAGTGGCACTGCAGTGTCACGCAGGATGGCCCTTCCAAAAAACACTCCCCAAACAGCACATGACGCAAAGAAAAAAAGAGGCGCAATGAGGTAGCTGACTGTGTGAGTAAGATAAGCGACCCTAGTGGCCGACACAAACACCTGGCCCATCTAGGAGTGGCACTGCAGTGTCACGCAGGATGGCCCTTCCAAAAAACACTCCCCAAACAGCACATGACGCAAAGAAAAAAAGAGGCGCAATGAGGTAGCTGTGTGAGTAAGCTAAGCGACCCTAGTGGCCGACACAAACACCTGGCCCATCTAGGAGTGGCACTGCAGTGTCACGCAGGATGGCCCTTCCAAAAAACATTCCCCAAACAGCACATGACGCAAAGAAAAAAAGAGGAGCAATGAGGTAGCTGTGTGAGTAAGCTAAGCGACCCTAGTGGCCGACACAAACACCTGGCCCATCTAGGAGTGGCACTGCAGTGTCACGCAGGATGGCCCTTCCAAAAAACACTCCCCAAACAGCACATGATGCAAAGAAAAAAGAGGCGCAATGAGGTAGCTGTGTGAGTAAGGTAAGTGACCCTAGTGGCCGACACAAACACCTGGCCCATCTAGGAGTGGCACTGCAGTGTCACGCAGGATGGCCCTTCCAAAAAACACTCCCCAAACAGCACATGACGCAAAGAAAAAAAGAGGCGCAATGAGGTAGCTGTGTGAGTAAGCTAAGCGACCCTAGTGGCCGACACAAACACCTGGCCCATCTAGGAGTGGCACTGCAGTGTCACGCAGGATGGCCCTTCCAAAAAACACTCCCCAAACAGCACATGACGCAAAGAAAAAAAGAGGCGCAATGAGGTAGCTGACTGTGTGAGTAAGATAAGCGACCCTAGTGGCCGACACAAACACCTGGCCCATCTAGGAGTGGCACTGCAGTGTCACGCAGGATGGCCCTTCCAAAAAACACTCCCCAAACAGCACATGACGCAAAGAAAAAAAGAGGCGCAATGAGGTAGCTGTGTGAGTAAGCTAAGCGACCCTAGTGGCCGACACAAACACCTGGCCCATCTAGGAGTGGCACTGCAGTGTCACGCAGGATGGCCCTTCCAAAAAACACTCCCCAAACAGCACATGACGCAAAGAAAAAAAGAGGCGCAATGAGGTAGCTGTGTGAGTAAGCTAAGCGACCCTAGTGGCCGACACAAACACCTGGCCCATCTAGGAGTGGCACTGCAGTGTCACGCAGGATGGCCCTTCCAAAAAACACTCCCCAAACAGCACATGATGCAAAAAAAAAAAAAGAGGCGCAATGAGGTAGCTGTGTGAGTAAGCTAAGCGACCCTAGTGGCCGACACAAACACCTGGCCCATCTAGGAGTGGCACTGCAGTGTCACGCAGGATGGCCCTTCCAAAAAACACTCCCCAAACAGCACATGACGCAAAGAAAAAAAGAGGCGCAATGAGGTAGCTGTGTGAGTAAGCTAAGCGACCCTAGTGGCCGACACAAACACCTGGCCCATCTAGGAGTGTCACTGCAGTGTCAAGCAGGATGGCCCTTCCAAAAAACACTCCTCAAACAGCACATGACGCAAAGAAAAAAAGAGGCGCAATGAGGTAGCTGTGTGAGTAAGCTAAGCGACCCTAGTGGCCGACACAAACACCTGGCCCATCTAGGAGTGGCACTGCAGTGTCACGCAGGATGGCCATTCAAAAAAATACTCCCCAAACAGCACATGACGCAAAGAAAAATTAAAGAAAAAAGAGGTGCAAGATGGAATTGTCCTTGGGCCCTCCCACCCACCCTTATGTTGTATAAACAGGACATGCACACTTTAACCAACCCATCATTTCAGTGACAGGGTCTGCCCCATGACTGTGACTGAAATGACGGGTTGGTTTGGACCCCCACCAAAAAAGAAGCAATTAATCTCTCCTTGCACAAACTGGCTCTACAGAGGCAAGATGTCCACCTCATCATCATCCTCCGATATATCACCGTGTACATCCCCCTCCTCACAGATTATCAATTCGTCCCCACTGGAATCCACCATCTCAGCTCCCTGTGTACTTTGTGGAGGCAATTGCTGCTGGTCAATGTCTCCACGGAGGAATTGATTATAATTCATTTTAATGAACATCATCTTCTCCACATTTTCTGGAAGTAACCTCGTACGCAGATTGCTGACAAGGTGAGCGGCGGCACTAAACACTCTTTCGGAGTACACACTTGTGGGAGGGCAACTTAGGTAGAATAAAGCCAGTTTGTGCAAGGGCCTCCAAATTGCCTCTTTTTCCTGCCAGTATAAGTACGGACTGTCTGACGTGCCTACTTGGATGCGGTCACTCATATAATCCTCCACCATTCTTTCAATGGGGAGAGAATCATATGCAGTGACAGTAGACGACATGTCCGTAATCGTTGTCAGGTCTTTCAGTCCAGACCAGATGTCAGCATCAGCAGTCGCTCCAGACTGCCCTGCATCACCGCCAGCGGGTGGGCTCGGGATTCTGAGCCTTTTCCTCGCACCCCCAGTTGCAGGAGAATGTGAAGGAGGAGATGTTGACAGGTCGCGTTCCGCTTGACTTGACAATTTTCTCACCAGCAGGTCTTTGAACCCCAGCAGACTTGTGTCTGCCGGAAAGAGAGATCCAAGGTAGGTTTTAAATCTAGGATCGAGCACGGTGGCCAAAATGTAGTGATCTGATTTCAACAGATTGACCACCCGTGAATCCTTGTTAAGCGAATTAAGGGCTCCATCCACAAGGCCCACATGCCTAGCGGAATCGCTCCGTGTTAGCTCCTCCTTCAATGTCTCCAGCTTCTTCTGCAAAAGCCTGATGAGGGGAATGACCTGACTCAGGCTGGCAGTGTCTGAACTGACTTCACGTGTGGCAAGTTCAAAGGGCAGCAGAACCTTGCACAACGTTGAAATCATTCTCCACTGCGCTTGAGACAGGTGCATTCCACCTCCTATATCGTGCTCAATTGTATAGGCTTGAATGGCCTTTTGCTGCTCCTCCAACCTCTGAAGCATATATAGGGTTGAATTCCACCTCGTTACCACTTCTTGCTTCAGATGATGGCAGGGCAGGTTCAGGCGTTTTTGGTGGTGCTCCAGTCTTCTGTACGTGGTGCCTGTACGCCGAAAGTGTCCCGCAATTCTTCTGGCCACCGACAGCATCTCTTGCACGCCCCTGTCATTTTTTAAATAATTCTGCACCACCAAATTCAAGGTATGTGCAAAACATGGGACGTGATGGAATTTGCCCATATTTAATGCACACACAATATTGCTGGCGTTGTCCGATGCCACAAATCCACAGGAGAGTCCAATTGGGGTAAGCCATTCCGCGATGATCTTCCTCAGTTGCCGTAAGAGGTTTTCAGCTGTGTGCGTATTCTGGAAACCGGTGATACAAAGCGTAGCCTGCCTAGGAAAGAATTGGCGGTTGCGAGATGCTGCTACTGGTGCCGCCGCTGCTGTTCTTGCGGCGGGAGTCCATACATCTACCCAGTGGGCTGTCACAGTCATATAGTCCTGACCCTGCCCTGCTCCACTTGTCCACATGTCCGTGGTTAAGTGGACATTGGGTACAACTGCATTTTTTAGGACACTGGTGAGTCTTTTTCTGACGTCCGTGTACATTCTCGGTATCGCCTGCCTAGAGAAGTGGAACCTAGATGGTATTTGGTAACGGGGGCACACTACCTCAAGAAATTGTCTAGTTCCCTGTGAACTAACGGCGGATACCGGACGCACTTCTAACACCAACATAGTTGTCAAGGCCTCAGTTATCCGTTTTGCAACAGGATGACTGCTGTGATATTTCATCTTCCTCGCAAAGGACTGTTGGACAGTCAATTGCTTGGTGGAAGTAGTAAAAGTGGCCTTACGACTTCCCCTCTGGGATGACCATCGACTCCCAGCAGCAACAACAGCAGCGCCAGCAGCAGTAGGCGTTACACGCAAGGATGCATCGGAGGAATCCCAGGCAGGAGAGGACTTGTCAGAATTGCCAGTGACATGGCCTGCAGGACTATTGGCATTCCTGGGGAAGGAGGAAATTGACACTGAGGGAGTTGGTGGGGTGGTTTGCGTGAGCTTGGTTACAAGAGGAAGGGATTTACTGGTCAGTGGACTGCTTCCGCTGTCGCCCAAAGTTTTTGAACTTGTCACTGACTTATTATGAATGCGCTGCAGGTGACGTATAAGGGAGGATGTTCCGAGGTGGTTAACGTCCTTACCCCTACTTATTACAGCTTGACAAAGGCAACACACGGCTTGACAAATGTTGTCCGCATTTCTGTTGAAATACTTCCACACCGAAGAGCTGATTTTTTTGGTATTTTCACCAGGCATGTCAATGGCCATATTCCTCCCACGGACAACAGGTGTCTCCCCGGGTGCCTGACTTAAACAAACCACCTCACCATCAGAATCCTCCTGGTCAATTTCCTCCCCAGCGCCAGCAACACCCATATCCTCCTCATCCTGGTGTACTTCAACACTGACATCTTCAATCTGACTATCAGGAACTGGACTGCGGGTGCTCCTTCCAGCACTTGCAGGGGGCGTGCAAATGGTGGAAGGCGCATGCTCTTCACGTCCAGTGTTGGGAAGGTCAGGTATCGCAACCGACACAATTGGACTCTCCTTGTGGATTTGGGATTTCGAAGAACGCACAGTTCTTTGCGGTGCTTTTGCCAGCTTGAGTCTTTTCATTTTTCTAGCGAGAGGCTGAGTGCTTCCATCCTCATGTGAAGCTGAACCACTAGCCATGAACATAGGCCAGGGCCTCAGCCGTTCCTTGCCACTCCGTGTGGTAAATGGCATATTGGCAAGTTTACGCTTCTCCTCTGACAATTTTATTTTAGATTTTTGAGTCCTTTTTTTACTGATATTTGGTGTTTTGGATTTTACATGCTCTGCACTATGACATTGGGCATCGGCCTTGGCAGACGACGTTGCTGGCATTTCATCGTCTCGGCCATGACTAGTGGCAGCAGCTTCAGCACGAGGTGGAAGTCGATCTTGATCTTTCCCTAATTTTGGAACCTCAACATTTTTGTTCTCCATATTTTAATAGGCACAACTAAAAGGCACCTCAGGTAAACAATGGAGATGGATGGATACTAGTATACTTATGGATGGACGAGCGACTGCCGACACAGAGGTAGCTACAGCCGTGGACTACCGTACTGTGTCTGCTGCTAATATAGACTGGATGATAATGAGATAAAATTAAAATATATATATATATATATCACACTAGTACTGCAGCCGGACAGGTATATATATTATGTAATGACGGACCTGCTGGACACTGTCTGTCAGACTCAGCACTGCAGACTCCTAAAGTAAGCTACTAGTATCAAGAAGATAGAAAAAAAAAAACCACGGGTAGGTGGTATACAATTATGGATGGACGAGCGACTGCCGACACAGAGGTAGCTACAGCCGTGGACTACCGTACTGTGTCTGCTGCTAATATAGACTGGATGATAATGAGATAAAATTAAAATATATATATATATCACACTAGTACTGCAGCCGGACAGGTATATATTATGTAATGACGGACCTGCTGGACACTGTCTGTCAGACTCAGCACTGCAGACTCCTAAAGTAAGCTACTAGTATCAAGAAGATAGAAAAAAAAAAACCACGGGTAGGTGGTATACAATTATGGATGGACGA
Organism: Pseudophryne corroboree; assembly: GCF_028390025.1. NCBI lineage: Eukaryota > Metazoa > Chordata > Amphibia > Anura > Myobatrachidae > Pseudophryne > Pseudophryne corroboree. The sequence goes on along the minus strand of NC_086444.1, from coordinate 542,055,403 downwards.
GCGACTGCCGACACAGAGGTAGCTACAGCCGTGGACTACCGTACTGTGTCTGCTGCTAATATAGACTGGATGATAATGAGATAAAATTAAAATATATATATATATATCACACTAGTACTGCAGCCGGACAGGTATATATTATGTAATGATGGACCTGCTGGACACTGTCTGTCAGACTCAGCACTGCAGACTCCTAAAGTAAGCTACTAGTATCAAGAAGATAGAAAAAAAAAACCACGGGTAGGTGGTATACAATTATGGATGGACGAGCGACTGCCGACACAGAGGTAGCTACAGCCGTGGATTACCGTACTGTGTCTGCTGCTAATATAGACTGGATGATAATGAGATAAAATTAAAATATATATATATATATATATATATCACACTAGTACTGCAGCCGGATAGGTATATATTATGTAATGACGGACCTGCTGGACACTGTCTGTCAGACTCAGCACTGCAGACTCCTAAAGTAAGCTACTAGTATCAAGAAGATAGAAAAAAAAAAACCACGGGTAGGTGGTATACAATTATGGATGGACGAGCGACTGCCGACACAGAGGTAGCTACAGCCGTGGACTACCGTACTGTGTCTGCTGCTAATATAGACTGGATGATAATGAGATAAAATTAAAATATATATATATATATATCACACTAGTACTGCAGCCGGACAGGTATATATTATGTAATGACGGACCTGCTGGACACTGTCTGTCAGACTCAGCACTGCAGACTCCTAAAGTAAGCTACTAGTATCAAGAAGATAGAAAAAAAAAACACGGGTAGGTGGTATACAATTATGGATGGACGAGCGACTGCCGACACAGAGGTAGCTACAGCCGTGGACTACCGTACTGTGTCTGCTGCTAATATAGACTGGATGATAATGAGATAAAATTAAAATATATATATATATCACACTAGTACTGCAGCCGGACAGGTATATATTAGGTAACCTGCTGGACACTGTCTGTCAGACTCAGCACTGCAGACTCCTAAAGTAAGCTACTAGTATCAAGAAGATAGAAAAAAAAAACCACGGGTAGGTGGTATACAATTATGGATGGACGAGCGACTGCCGACACAGAGGTAGCTACAGCCGTGGACTACCGTACTGTGTCTGCTGCTAATATAGACTGGATGATAATGAGATAAAATTAAAATATATATATATATATCACACTAGTACTGCAGCCGGACAGGTATATATATTATGTAATGACGGACCTGCTGGACACTGTCTGTCAGACTCAGCACTGCAGACTCCTAAAGTAAGCTACTAGTATCAAGAAGATAGAAAAAAAAAAACCACGGGTAGGTGGTATACAATTATGGATGGACGAGCGACTGCCGACACAGAGGTAGCTACAGCCGTGGACTACCGTACTGTGTCTGCTGCTAATATAGACTGGATGATAATGAGATAAAATTAAAATATATATATATATTACACTAGTACTGCAGCCGGACAGGTATATATTATGTAATGACGGACCTGCTGGACACTGTCTGCAGAATGCGTTTATAAAAACACCACACGACGAGTGTTTAACTTTTTCAGGCAGACAATCACAATATACTGGTGGTCAGCAGACAATCACAATACTGGTGGTCAGTGGTCACTGGTCAGTCACACTGGCAGTGGCACTCTGGCAGCAAAAGTGTGCACTGTACTTAAGTGCAGTCAGATAATGATATAAAGTATATGATGCAGCACACTGGGCTGAGCACAGATATGGTATGTGTGACTGTGTCACACTGTGTATCGTTTTTTTTCAGGCAGAGAACGGATTAATTAAACTGGTGGCACTGGTCACTGGTCACACTATCAGCAGCAAGTAGTACTCCTCCTATATGCTCCCCAAAATTTGTGTCTCTCTCTAGTACTCTAGTCACTCTAAACGGAGAGGACGCCAGCCACGTCCTCTCCCTATCAATCTCAATGCATGTGTGAAAATGGCGGCGACGCGCGGCTCCTTATATAGAATCCGAGTCTCGCGATAGAATCCGAGCCTCGCGAGAATCCGACAGCGGGATGATGACGTTCGGGCGCACTCGGGTTAACCGAGCAAGGCGGGAAGATCCGAGTCGCTCGGCCCCGTGTAAAAAAAACTGAAGTTCGGGCGGGTTCGGATTCCGAGGAACCGAACCCGCTCATCTCTAGTAGATATGCATAGTTTTACTTGTGCACACTAATTTGTGGCAACTGTTAGCATGTTTTGCATCAATATGTTTTGGCCAGTGATTTCACACACTGAACCTGATTTCAGGGGCTGCCTCTGACATGGTATATGGGGTGATATGTTTAACTACTTTTTAGACACCATTTTGATCATGTGTAACTCAATTTTTTATATGTATGACCTCATTGTTTTATATATGTGCTTTTTTATTAGGATTAGTGCTTTGCAGACATATAGGCACCAGTTAAAAATATAGTCTCATGTCAAGCTCCACAGCTGTCTTTCACCTTTGACCTAGTATGAAAGACATAGTGAGTAGAGAGTATACACAGCTTTCAGGCTGGCTGATTATTATAGATATATGTTCCTATTATCAGTATCTCAGATGAAAACAGTCTAGTAAGATATTTGGGGTATTGTATTCATAAGTAGGGGAAAGGGTACAGTTGTCTAGGATAACAGAAATTATGTTATACTGAATGACTACTGCAGCCAGCTTCACAGTCCTTGAATGTAATATCTGTTAAGACAATGGCCCTCATTCCGAGTCGTTCGCTCGGTATTTTTCATCGCATCGCAATGAAAATCCGCTTAGTACGCATGCGCAATATTCGCACTGCGACTGCGCCAAGTAATTTAACAATGAAGATAGTATTTTTACTCACGGCTTTTTCATCGCTCCGGCGATCGTAATGTGATTGACAGAAAATGGGTGTTACTGGGCGGAAACACGGCGTTTTATGGGCGTGTGGTTGAAAACGCTACCGTTTCCGGAAAAAACGCAGGAGTGGCCGGAGAAACGGGGGAGTGTCTGAGCGAACGCTGGGTGTGTTTGTGACGTCAAACCAGGAACGACAAGCACTGAACTGATCGCACAGGCAGAGTAAGGTTGAAGTTACTCAGAAACTGCAAAGTAGTTTGTAATCGCAATATTGCGATTACATCGGTCGCAATTTTAAGAAGCTAAGATACACTCCCAGTAGGCGTAGGCTTAGCGTGTGTAACTCTGCTAAATTCGCCTTGCGACCGATCAACTCGGAATGAGGGCCAATGTTAGCATATCCTTGCAGGGGTATACAACCTAGAGACTTACACATAGCAAGTAGTTACATTCGAACCTAGGTCTGGCTGCAGCAGACCTAGACTTCTAAAAAAAACCTCCAGCTTTTAACTTGCGACAAAGTTATTAGGCGGGACCCTGGAGAATGACTGAACTACATTATTTAAACTACTTAATCGATGACCATCATCTGGGACAGATCTTAAAACATCTGAGGTAAGAGCTATGTATTCTAATTTGTTCTTGTTATTATTGTAACTGACTATAACTTGTTACTTGCATGTTTTCATTATTGTAACTTAGATAAACAACTGCTGATCCTTTCTAATATATCCTGTGTCAGTTTCCATATTTAAAACATTGTATCCCAGAACCTGGTCGCTTTAGAGTTTCAACCACCAACACATGGACTGCATTTCAATAAACATGGAGTCTCACCTGTCTTCCTCTTCAACATTGCTCCACAGAGCCAGCATTGATCAAGCAATGGATACTTTTCAAATCCAATTTATTATTTTCTTTGATTACAGACATTTGTTACAGCAGCCATGCATTTACACATTCACATCAAGAAAATGAAAGAATACCTGAATGTACCATCTCCTGTTTTTGCATCTGTGTGGTTACGGCACCACAAACACTGATCCATGAGATCGACTACCTCCATATGCACGATATACTATTCTGTACCTAATTCTGATGCTAGAAGCTTGATGTCTGGAGAAAATAAAAACAATACCAATAAAGTGTCCACCACTACTACCACAGCTGCTACTACTACTAATTCTAAATATTTTCAGTTTAAAAAAGTTAAGATAACATATAATTATATATATATATATATATATATATATATATTTCACTTATGTCTGGCACTCCAAATACACTGAAAGAAGAAATGCTCTGGTGCCCTGCCTTCCAGGATATAATATAGAGCAAGTTGTAGCTGGCACTCACGGAGACTAAATAAATAGATGACACAGGCATAAGATACTGTGTCATCTATTTATTTAGTCTCCGTGAGTGCCAGCTACAACTTGCTCTCTCTGTCTGTCTCTGTCTCTGTCTCTCTCTCTCTCTCTCTCTCTATCTCTATATATATATATATATATATATATATATATATATAAAATCAGCTGTCAAAATTGGCATATTTGGCTATTATATGAGCAAAATATTTATGTTTTTATTTATTTTGACCTTTTTGTTTTTGTAGGAATTAAAAGCTGCCACTAGGTGGTATACCTTCTAAGTTTGGCAGAGTTTCAAATAAGAGGACACAATGCACTAGATGTCAAAAGAGAGTTTATATAGAAGATAATGACTTAAAAACAGCAGTCCATTGTAGTGGCCTCAACGGTATGCATGCAAAGGGATGGCCTCTATTCATAAAACATGAATGAGCTAAAGAGCTAAAGAGTAAAGAGTAAATAAACTAACTTGTTTTAAAATTACTGGAAAGTGGTTTTTTGTTGGAGTTTACTTGGCGCTTCAAAAATAGACTATGTGGCAGCCTCGTAACTTCTATAGGACTAATCCCGGACAGTCCAAATACATGAAAAAAGAAAGAAGAATGCAGAAGAAGATGGCGCTACTGTGTCTACGGGAAGAGTGGATGGAAGGGCCAAAACAGATACTTATCCTGTGATAGTAGTTCTTTCTTCCCAAACGTGGATCTTCTTAAACAGATGTTCTCGAGTTCATATATGAAAAATATAATGGGAGAGGAATGATGTGTAGAACCTCTGTGACTAATGATTTTACAATTAATGTATACAAAATCTCCACAGTGTTAATGGAGACAATGTTAAATATAAATGAATCAATTTTTCTCACTTACATGAGAAAAAAAGAAGAAAGATACTCTTTAGAGGATCCAAAATAAACAAAAAAAATTAAAATGAGAAAATGTGTGTAAAATAGGAGACGGGGTCTTACCCTATCAGTATCACACACCAGATCCAAAGTCAATGCCTCCTTTTAGCCACCGCGTTTCGAGTCATATGGGACTCTTTTTCAAGGCATGGATGCCTTGAAAAAGAGTCCCATAAGACCCTGTCTCCTATTTTACACACATTTTTCAATTAGACCTTGGAGCATCGAACCGGAACCCTGCTCCCCTAGGGGTCTCCTTTCTCAGGACCACACGCCACCCATATTCAATGCTGGTATTCTCATTTTAATTTTTTTTGTTTATTTTGGATTTTATACATTGTACCATTAAACCCATGTGATTTTTATTCCATCACCTGTGCCCGTTTGATGAAAAGAAACCCATATAGGAGGAGCTAAACCAATTACATCGTGAGTAACGGTATGCTATACCCTTGAATCATAGGATAAAGAAACTGAGATATGTGCTACATAGCTTCTCACTAAGTAAGTGAGGTATGCTAAATAATACTCCATCGTATCATAACCAAAAAGCAGATAAAGAAACCATTATATGTGTCCATCTATCCCTCACTATGTAAGTGAGGTACGCCATGGTCATTTACTTCCTCTAAAGAGTATCTTTCTTCTTTTTTTCTCATGTAAGTGAGAAAAATTGATTCATTTATATTTAAAATTTTCTCCATTAACACTGTGGAGATTTTGTATACATTAATTGTAAAATCATTAGTCACAGAGGTTCTACACATCATTCCTCTCCCATTATATTTTTCATATATGAACTCGAGAACATCTGTTTAAGAAGATCCACGTTTGGGAAGAAAGAACTACTATCACAGGATAAGTATCTGTTTTGGCCCTTCCATCCACTCTTCCCGTAGACACAGTAGCGCCATCTTCTTCTGCATTTATCTAAAATTAGTACAAAACAAAATCTGTGAATTACTGAGCTCAATATTATATATGAAATAACTGCTTCTTATACTTACATTTGTTTGCCTCTCTCCTCTGTTGCTATTTTCATATTTAAAGGAGATGCTATTCTAAATAAGCAGATAGCTTAACAGAATCTATGAGACAGCTTGGCAACTTGCAATGCAGAGATGTTCTTTATTTATTTATTGATTGATTGATTGATTCCTATACATGGTCAGAATTTGTGAGGCCACCGTAACTAGTCAAAAGTCAACAAAACCATCTTTTTGACCTGTAACAGATCCCATCAGGACACTTTCATAAACTTCTTATTGGAGCATTAACTGTTTACAATGCAGCTAGGTGGTAATACTTCCCTGATTAATAACATTACTGAGTATGAGTACCAATGATTGATACCTGTATATTATTATTAAGATAATAATAATAATAATAATAATAATAATAATTATTATTATTATTATTATTGTTATTATTATTATTACTCCTCATTTTATAAATAAGGTTAGCATTCAAATAGTATATAATATTATTCTAACATGGCTATAACTCCTCCTATTGTGGTACATCTCCACAAATACAGTATGACTCTCCACTAATAACAATGGAACAAGAATATCTCAAGATAACATGTACAGTATGTGTATGTATAATTAGGCTTTGCAGGCATTTTTGTGACACTACTATCCATAATATATCGAATTGTCATATAACAAAAGTTTTTTTTTACATTTTGAACATCTGGTGTAGCACTATACGAAGCCGGCAGCAGCGTGGCTATAATTCTGTAACACTATAGGTGTAACAATGCTTTAATATAATGTATTGATTGTTGCCAACAGCCACTTATTTGTTAGTTTGTGATTAGGTTATGTATTATTGTAACACATTGCATGAATCTATGGGGGTAATTCTGAGTTGATCGCAGCAGGAACTTTGTTAGCAGTTGGGCAAAACCATGTGCACTGCAGGGGGGAGGCAGATATAACATGTGCAGAAAGAGTTAGATTTGGGTGTTATGTGTTCAATCTGCAATCTAAATTGCAGTGTAAAAATAAAGCAGACAGTATTTACCCTGCACAGAAACAAAATAACCCACCCAAATTTAACTCTCTCTACACGTTATATCTGCCTCCCCTGCAGTGCACATGGTTTTGCCCAACTGCTAACAAAGTTCCTGCTGCGATCAACTCAGAATTACCCCCTTATGTGGGGAGTCTCATATGTATGTTTTAATCACTTAACAGAGGGATGATTCTCCGTGATGCTGCGGGCCGGCGACCCGTGATGACGTCATTTGGCTGAGCAGGTTTGGCGGACGGTGGGCGGCACAGACAGTCTGGCGGGGGTATTTAGGTAAGTTTGTTTTTGTATGTCTTTGTCCTGATGAAAATGTCTTAATACAGGCGTTGAAACGTTGATGCATATTTGACTGCGTGGTGTCATAATTTTACACTGAGCCGTGAGTGCCGCCAACAGTGGGTGTATTTATTTGGGAGCATAGACAGTTACCCATGGAGGGCACCGGCCGTTTAAAGAGGATTTTAGACTTATGGAAAGGCATGCCGCTGATTGCTTTTTTACATGATTGACTCATACCTCTTGATAAGAAGTGTGTGTTCTATGCGTGCACACACCTGATTTTCAGCATTTATAAAAACCATCTGGACTTTTTTTTATCTACACTTTGGGTGAGCTACTTTTTTTACACTTATCCTGTTTGGCAACATGAATACTGAGGCTAGTATGTCTAAACATGCGGATGCAGATTTGGATGCCCTTTTAGCCACTATTGAATTCTCACAGGGAGAAACTTTCAGCTATTCGGATTCTGATGCAGCAAATATTCTGTTCAAGGAGAATCTCACCTCCACAGTAGGCAGTCTTGATAATTTACACCTGTTTTGAGAACTGTTGAGATTTAAAAGGAAGGAGCAAGACTTTTATTATCATGGGGTGACCCTATCTGATTACCAGTGGGAGGGCAAGATACCTTGTGGATTTTGTATTACAAATATCCCTTCCATCAGACGCTTCCATGTATCTTTTTGCAAAAAATGGATCCTTATCTTGAATAAATGTTCCTATGACCTTATATTGCTAGTCATAGAGGAAGTTACCTGTGAATTGACAAACATTCGCTCGCAGATCGAAACATTTGAGTCTGCACATAAAACTACACTTGAATCTGATGTGTCTAATAACTGGATGGAGAAATTTACCACCCAGATTGACAAATATAAGAAAGACTTGATACAGTACAAAAGGAATAAACTTGACAAAGTCAATAATGATTACGCAAAGAGACAAGTGGATCCATGGATATCGGGTACTCCCATATCAAGAAGGACCAATAAACAATGACCCTTTAATAGATTCAATACTGCACATCTGGATACGGAAACACCTACGGAGGGCACAGCATCCGCTAGTAACAACGAAAACCAGGATACAATCCCAGGTCGTCCCCCTTTAGGGGTATGCACCAGAGTTCAACTTGCTGACCCCGAAGGCACTACACAAAGCGGGGGGGGGGGGGCGCAGGGGCAGAGAGCGAAACACCAAATACCGTCCGTATAACAAACAGAAATGATTTTTAATCTGTCGGATCACATCTTTACACCTGTGGAAAATAAAATCCTGTCTTTGGGATTGAATTTTGTCCTTACTACCAAATGAAATCCCTTTGAATGGAGGGTCGAACAGTTTAAATTGGAACATCAACTTAAACTCACAGAATATTTTAATACACATCCATCGATGTCCTCTACGTCTTCTATGATTCCGCCCTCTCCAAGGGTTAAATCAAAATTTGACCCAACATCCCACAACTCAGCCATTAAAGCATACTGCACAACTATTGATCATCAGGTCCCAACCAGCAATATCCAACAATTGGATGGACATTCCAATTTGTCAAAACCTGAATGGGAGGCATTCATTTGATTGTCCAGCTATGACAATGTGGTAGTTTGACCGGCAGACAAAGGCAGCACCATCGTTGTCCAGAATACTGTTCACTACATGAAAGAATTGGATCGCCAGCTTGCAGACAGTGCCACATATTTAAAATTACCATCAGATCCTACACACAAATATAAGGCAGAATTGGATTCTATCCTAAAGGAGGCTCTTGTTGATAATCGACTCTCGCAGTCGGCACTTTAGGCATTGTCTACCACTTTTCCTATTACACCTATCCTATATTCTCTCCCAAAAATACACAAGAACAGCCAGACTCCGCCTGCACGACCCATCATATCCGCTAGAGCGTCTCTATACCAATGTATATCTGTCTATTTAGATCATTTTTTTCAGCCTTTGTTCAGGCTAGATCCATGTGTCTGAAAGACACTACCTCATTACTGAATCAATTACTAGTCATTGATTTTGTCCCTTCTGATTGTATTCTGGCAACTTTTGATGTAAGCAATTTATATACCTATATCCCCCAGGATGAGGAGTTATAGGATGTAAGATCGCTTATTACCAATAACGTGCTATATACTGGGCCAGATATTGAATTGTTGAACTGTTAAAATTAACATTACAAGGGAATTATTTTTTAACAACAATTATTTTTTACAGCTTCAAGGCTGCTCTATGGGCAATAATGTGTCACCCTCTTTTGCTAATGCTTTCATGTTTCAGGTTGAAGATAGTTTTTTTCATCTGCTGATACTATATATAAAATTTTTATGTATTTTAGATACATCGATGACCTATTGCTATTTTGGACAGGGCCCCGGGAGGACTTAGAGATCTTGCTCAATGAACATAATAATTCACCCTCACCAGTGAAATTTACATATCATTTGGATTACAATAATGTAGAATTTTTGGATGTACACATTGAGGTTAAAAACAACACAATTAGTACAAACCTATTTCCTAACCTACGGATAGAAATAATGTACTTCTTGCATCCAGCCACCATCCCCTTCCATTACAGAAAGGGACTTCCATACTCACAGATGCTCAGAGCACGACGTATTGTGAGTGATGAAGCTAAAATTGAAGCAACATTAGATAATATGATCACGAAATTTAGTACTCGTTAGTACCCCTTAGGGGAACTTGTAACAATAAAACAAAAAGTACTGAAAATTCCACTTTTAGAGACACTTAGGGGCCCAGAACAAAAAACAGAAGTGAATAGGTTGATTTGGGTTAATAAATTTAATACCCAAAGTCATAATATAAAACGCATTAGCAAAAAATGTTGGCCCATCGTGCAGTCAGATAAACATCTTTCATCTTTGTCCAAGACAAGACTCATGCCAGCTTATAAATGAGGCAAGAATATTTGAGACCATCTGATCAAAATGAATATAGTGTTTCCCCCTACTAAGAAATTTCATCAAGAGGGTTTTTTAAGTACATCTAAACCAGGTTGCTTCCACTGTCTTGGGTGTACTACCTGTAGCCGTATGTTGGCAGGGGATAGTTTCTGTCACCCATACAGTGGAAAACGCTTTAAAATAAGGTTACCTGCTCTACAAAATTTGTTGTCTACCTTTAAAGCTGCCCATGCGGCCTACACTATGTAGGGAAGACTTAATGTACATTCAAGGAGAGGATGGCGGGTCAAAGAACATCTATTAGATTGGCCTTGGCAAAGGGACATAGTGACCAGCCAGTCGCCCGTCACATATTAAGTGCCAGACACACTTTGGCAGTCCTTAAACATTTCATTATTGACCACATTCCTCCTCTTATACGGAGTGGCAAACGGGGATTGTGTTTGTTGAAAGCAGAGGCTAAATGGTTTTTCTATTGGATACCCTATCACCTAGGGGTCTCAATGAACAAACAGGTCTATCATGCTTTTTATGAGATCCTATAAATATGAGAGTTTGATGACAGGTATTTGCTCTTGCTCTATTATCTTATTGATTATCTATTAAGATCGCATATAATAACATAGAAACATAGTATTTGAGGTTGAATAGAGGCAAATTGCCCATCGTGTTCAACCTGTTTAAAGTTGTGATGATTCTACATACTTGCGAAATAATGTTTTATGACTAGTAGCTATTATAACTCATGTTACCCCCGGATTAACCACGTTGATATTTTAAGTATTATAACCTTGGATAGCTTTTTAATTCAGAAATGTATCCATTCCTTTTTTAAATCCAACTACAGAGTCCGCCATTTCCACCTTCCCTGGCAGGGAATTCCACATCCTGATTGCCCTAACAGTGAAGAACCCTTTCCTCCGTTGCGTTCAGAACTTTCTCTCCTCCAGTCGCAGCGAGCGCCCACGTGTCCTAAACTGTGTTCTTTTAATAAATAATTTCTCTGATAACTCTTTGTGATGTCCCTTTACATATTTGAAGATATTAATAATATCTCCTCTTAGGCGCCTCTTTTCTAGTGTTTACATATTCAGCCTAGTAAGTCTTTCCTTATAGTCCAGTCCTTCTAGGCCTTTAATCAATTTAGTAGCTCGCCTTTGAACACTTTAGAGTTCACTGATGTCTTTTTTATACAATGGTGCCCAAAACTGAACACAATAATCCAGGTGCGGATGTACCAATGCCTTATACAGCGGCATGATTACATCCGAGTCCCTTGTCTCAATTCCCCTTTTTATGCACGCTAGCACCTTACTTGCCTTCTTTACTACGTTTTGACATTGTGTACGGTTATTAAGCCTATTATCAATTAATACCCCCAAATCTTTTTCCAACTCTGTTTCCCTTAGGCGTTCCCCATTTTTTATGTAGGATGCAAGTTTGTTTTTATTCCCAAAATGCATAACCTTGCATATGTCTGCATTGAACCTCATTTTCCATTTAGACGCCCAGAGTTCAAGTTTAGATAGATCATTCTGCAAGGACTCCACATCCAATTCTGAATTAATCACCTTACACAGTTTAGTATCATCTGCAAAGATTGACACTGTGCTTTCCAGGCCTATTTCTAGATCATTGATAAATATGTTGAACAGTAGTGGTCCGAGTACGGACCCTTGTGGTATTCCGCTGACTACTGGGGACCAGGTTGAGGACTTCCCGTTGACCACTACTCGCTGTACCCTGCTATCCAACCAGCTGCTTATCCATGAGCAAATAGTTTTTCCTAGGCCAATCTCCTTTAATTTGATCATCAGTTTCCTGTGAGGAACTGTATCGAAGGCCTTTGCAAAATCTAGGAAGACCACATCCACTGCTTTTCATTGATCAAGATTATTGCTCACTTCCTCGTAGAAGCTAATTAAGATAGTCTGACATGACCTGTCCCTCACAAACCCATGCTGGTTCTTGCTAATAATCCTAGCGGACTTTAGATACTCCTGTAGGACGTCCCTTAGAATTCCTTTCAATATTTTCCCCACTATAGATGTTAAACTAACCGGTCTGTAGTTTTCCAGAAGATTTTTGGATCCCTTTTTAAATAATGGCACTACCTCAGCTATACGCCAATCCTTCGGTACCATGCCTGATCTAATTGAACTATTGAAAATCAAGTGTAGGGGTCGTGCTAGTTGTGAACTAAGCTCCATAAGAACCCTCAGGTGAAGTCCATCAGGACCAGGTGATTTATTAATCTTAATTTTGCTTAGTCTCTCCCGGACTACTTCTTCGCATATATTAGGCTTTGCTAGCATTTTTGTGACACTACTACCCATAATATATTGAATTGTCATATAACAAATGTTTTTTTTAACACTATACGAAGTAACACTATACAAAGCCGGCAGCAGCATGGCTATAATTCTGTAACACTATAGGTGTAACAATGCTTTAATATAATGTATTCATTGTTGCCAACAGCCACTTATTTGTTAGTTTGTGATTAGGTTATGTATTATTGTAACACATTGCATGAATCTATGTGGGGAGTCTCATGTGTATGTTTTAATCACTTAACAGGTGGATGATTCTCCGTGACGCTGTGGCCAGGCGACCCGTGATGACGTGATTTGGCTGAGCAGGTTCGGCGGACAGTTGGCGGCACAGACAGTCTGGCGGGGGTATTTAGGTAAGTTTGTTTTTGTATGTCTTTGTCCCGATGAAAATGTCTTAATACAGACGTTTTAAACGTTGATGCATATTTGACTGTGTGGTGTCATTATTTTACACGGAGCCGTGAGTGCCACCAACAGTGGATGTATTTATTTGGGAGCACACACTGGTGGCTGTTTAGGTGTGTTTTGCTTTATAACCTTTTTCACATGTGTTTAAGGGTGACTTAAATACCTGGCTTCTCACACCTTTGGTGTATAGTTTTAAATAGTGACACTATGGACTCTTTTTGTTATGTAAAAATGAAGACATTTATTTTCCTATCTGTAGTGCTCAGGGGCCTGGGAGACTGACTTTGTTCTTTTTATGTTTACCTCTCTATAGTTATTCTATGGATGTACCTTTAAATATGTTGCCATCTAGGCTGGTCTTGATAAAGATTCAAAGAATTGGGTCGAAACATCGACTACTAAAAGTCTGAATTTTGACTGAATTAAACTTTTATCCTATTGACTTACATTGAAGACGTTGTTCTTGGAGAGTGCACCCCCATTCGATTGGACACTGTTCATATTTATGTGGCATCACCACAGTTAGGTGATTGACCACTGGGAGCACCCCCCGGTTGCTATTTTGTTGATGTTAGTGCAGGATTTTCGCGGATATATATGTATATATATATAATATATATATATATATATACTGTATACATGTGTGTATGTATATACTGTGTGTGTATATATATATATATATATATATATATATAAAATTAGAGCTCACTTCAAAGACTGAACAACTGCAAGAGAAATTTTTTTTTAGACAAATTACATTATACAGCAATTTTCAAAACATATTGGACATGTGGAACTGCAGTGTTATAGCAGTGAAACCTTATCTTTGAGATTGTTCTCACTGCCTCCATACTATATAACTACAGAGCACTTAAAGCATTTTTGACACAGGTTAGCGTTTGAGTCGCACAATGCACCTGCTTGTAATACTAGTGGCAGTTTCCAGAGTGCGTGTGCATTTTACTTTGTCATATTAGCATTGCAACAGACATGCCAAAAATGGAGTTGGGCCTCAGGAGGGTGGAAAGGGCCTCAGTTTCAGGGATGGTGCCTAGTGCTGTGACCTCAGTTTTCATCATGTGGGACAGCGGGACAGTGTCCAATTACTGGGACTGTACCGCTGTATTCAGGACAGTTGGGAGATATGCATCGGTATATAGTTCTTTCTGTATATCTTTTTATTTGTCTGAGAACAGATTATCTGATTTTGTTTCGAATATTGTTGGATTGTATATTACTTACAGTTTTACACTGTTTGTCACTTTCAGCAGCTGACATGGTAAAACTATATATTTTTATTTTGTAAATTTTTTAGACACAAATAAGCATACCAGTTTTATCACATGTTGAATTATTAATAATTATTAATAACTGAATATAGTTATGAGAATGTCTACCCCAGAATATTTAAGCTGGCAACACTCACTGTGAGAAAGTGAGCCTATCATTGTTCAGCTATGTCAACAACATCAGACTATGGCCCTCATTCTGAGTTGATCGCTAGCTGCCGTTGTTCACTGCATAGCGATCAGTTAAAAAAACCGCCAAATCTGCGCATGCGTATGCACCGCAATGCGCACGCACGGCGTACGGGTACAACGAGCATCGTGGTTTTGCACAGGTTCTAGCAACGCTTTCAGTCGCATTGGCGGACACAAGGAGATTGACAGGAAGTGGGAGATTCTGGGTGTCAACTGACCGTTTTCTGGGAGTGTTTGGAAAAACGCAGGCGTGGCCAGGCATTTGCTGGGCGGGTATCTGACATCATTACCATGTCACTCGTCGCAGCAATCATCGCACAGAATAAGTAACTACAGGGCTGGTCTTGTTTTGCACAAAATGTGTTTGCAGACGCACTGCTGCACAGGCGTTCGCACTCCTGCAAAGCGAAAATACACTCCCCCGTGGGCGGCGACTATGGGTTTGCACGGCTGCTAAAAGTAGCTAGCGAGCGATCAGAATGAGGACCTATGCCATTTTGACTTGCACCAAAGCGACTCAAATTGCAGAGATGGGAGAGAGAGCCACAAAACTGTAATAAGCCTCCATTTTATACTGCCATGCATGACAGCATTTCTATTAATTTCAGATGACAAGTGATAATATTTGTGAATATGGACTTCTCAACACAAATATAAGTGATTAAGATCTTTAGTGTTTTGGGTCCTATGGGCGTATTGTCCTCACTTGTATGACTTACTGAAGGAACAGTCATATTGGGTTTATATGAATTGATTGTTCCGGAGTGAGGATGTAAGGATAACAGCAGTGATTGGGATATTGCTTTTATTTGTGATGCTGCTATATTTCCTCTGTCTTCCACTATGTGTCCAATCCAGAGGTTTTAAAATAATGGTGCAGGCTGCACCTGAGTGTCACTCTTCCAAGGGGTCACACTAAAAAGCTGGCTCCTCTGCACTGACTGGAGCCAGGTGCTACACTGTGAGTTATTATGCAGCATTCAGCTCCTGTCACTGAGAAGGAGCCGACAGTGCAGCCAGAGTCTCTGAAGGCAGTCCACAACTCTGTTCTCTGGGGATGCCAGGCACGCCCTTAGAGTGATGTAACTGGAGGCATCCCACAAGGCCATGCTCACCTCCCATGAAGCCACACCCCATGTTTGGATCAGTGATCAGGCGGAAGTTGTCTACATTAGATGTCACTGACCACGGTGCCACCATTGGTCCAATCCAAGGAGCAATGTAATTATAACTGTTGGATATGATATGCTGGGTTTTTATATGCAAAATTGTGAGGGCAGCGTACTGATTGAATATAAAAAAGTTTTTATTTTTATTTTAGCTTAGCAATATTTGTCCTACATATTTTCTATTTACTTGCCAGAACATGACATTTTTGCCATCAAAGTGGCTATAAAGTGAGAGACTTAACAGCTAGAGCATCTGTTTGAGCCTACATGTTTCACATACTGTATTCGGAGGCAGAGGAGCTACTACACTTTTTCTACTGTATATTGGAAGACCTGGGTGTAGTCTTCATGATATTTATCAACTAATTACACTATTGTATTGCTTTCCATGTATAAAGGGATTTGACTAATGCAGAGGAAAGTTGGAGATTAAAAGAAGAGCACTAAAAGACATCTAGACTGTTTTTGTATATTATGTCCAGTTTCAGGATTGCAAATGGTCAACATAGTCTTCGTGTATTGGTTATCTTTTCACCAATGTAATACTGTATGTAATTTCCCCTTTACGTGGAAGTTATAAATGACTTTGCCATTAGCACTAATCTACACTGATATGTGGAATACACTCTGGCTTTACTAACATAATAACATATGTGCTACTTTCAACTACTGGTCAATGTACTGTAACTTTCTTGGGATGCAATATTATTGTTAAGTCTTTAGACTGAGTTTCATATGATGTAGCTTCAATACCATACTTATAGTACACTTGTGCTGTTGTATTGATTGAGGGTAATGCTATTTTCTATCTACTCTACTATTAAGATTATATTTAGTCCTTTCTACGCAGGGCTGGACTGGCCCACAGGGGTACCAGGGAAACCACCAGTAGGCCCCACTGTCTGATGGCCCACTCCTTTCTCTAAGGCAGTGGTTCTCAAACTCGGTCCTCATTACCCCACACAGTGCGTGTTTTGCAGGTGACCCAGCAGGAGCACAGGTGTATTAATTACTCACTGACACATTTTAAAAGGTCCACAGGAGGAGCTAATTATTTCACTTTGGATTCTGTGAGGAGACCTGCAAAACATGCACTGTGTGGGGTCCTGAGGACCGAGTTTGAGAACCTGTGCTCTAGGGATCAGGTTCCAGACTGTGCACTTGTATTATACATGGTAGATATGTTGCATTACACTGCACTAAACTATTGTGTATTTCAAGCCTCTGTGGAGGTTGGCCACACCCCCTTGTAGACTGGCCACACCCCCAAGTATGGGCCCCTATCACTGCATTCCCCCGGTGGGCCCTTCATGCCCCAGTCCGACACTGCTTCTACGCAAGGGCAAAAGTCCCAGAGGCAATGGAGGCACCTGCCTCTGGGCTACAAGCCGTGAAGGAGCACCTGCATGTACAACAGCACCTGTGTGGTTCACAACAGGATCTAAGTGTGACTGCTGCTCTTCCCTCAGAGCTCTGTGGCATACCCACTGCTGCTGCAGAGTTAATTGTCTCTGTCCCAGAAGCACTATTAACACCTACAATAGGGAACAGAACAGCCTCTGCCTGGTACAGCTCAACCTGCGACGCAGCAAGTGATGGTGCACACACCGCTGCTGTTGGACCATGAGATGGGGCCAACCTGTGAATGCCAAATCAGCATATTGCTGACAGCAGAATCACAGAGTACTGTAGCCGGAATCCTGCCAATTCACTGCAGGCTTCAGTCGCTGTAGCTGAGAATACTATCTAAATAATTATGTAAATTGTGTGTTTATGTAAAGCAATACAAACACACATACACACCATATTTGTTTTCCATTTTTTTGAGTGGTGGGGGTGCACCAAACTCCAACTTGCCTCCAGGTGACTGGGTTGAACTTACTCCCCTGCTTCTACGTAAATTTTCTCACAAGGTTTAGGAGGTGGTCTGTGATTTCATATATGTGTTATGAGGTTTTACTTGTATTATTAGTGCAATAAATCTATTTAGTTTTTATATTCTCATTTGTCTAGATTTCTGTGGATCCCAAGCGCCATTTATATTCTTCAGATTATATTAAGGTTTTCCTTTTAGTACCCATCATCCCTTTAATGGGCCCTCCTTTTAGTCCCCATTGTCCCTTTAGTGATCCCTCATTTTTACCCCTTATTGTCCCTTGAGTGATTCCAAATATATTAGTCTCCAGCCTCCATTTTAGGGATCCCTCTTATAGTCCCCCTGCCAACAGTCACCCTGCCTCCCCACAATCTCTGTGACATGCTCGAGGCTGGGAACTGGGACCAGCTTGTTGGTGGTGACACTCTTCCTGTGCAAAGAAAGTGTGGCCAGGCACCCCATCAGCAACATGTCCTCCTCTCATCATTGTACTCCTGATACTCCATAATACCCAGCATAGACAGCCTCGCCCTGATCTCTTCTTGTTCGGAGGCCCAGGAGAATGCAGTAACCCCTCTGCATGGCATGCACTCACAGTACACCTCTTGATAAGCAGCAGCCAGACCCCTGTCTCACTCCACTCAGGGGATGGGCGACTCATCTTCTTCATGCAGCAGGATACACAGTGGCACTATGGGAGTTAGACTGGTGGAGGTGGGCATTCATTAGCTATTGATATGGGAGGTGCTGAGCAAGTGGTGCCATGCACAGTGGGGCAGCTAGGCAACCTCCTTCAATCAGGAAGCACAGCACTGCCTCTACAGAGTGCTGTGGCCAGCCAAGGTGGCGTGAAGTGTAACCAACAACATTAATATAAACATAGAAACATAGAATTTGACAGCAGATAAGATCCACTTGGCCCATTAAGTCTGCCCCTTTTTTATCATATTTTCACCTCAAACCTTATTTTATCCTGATTTCTTTGTAAGGATATTCTTATGTTTATCCCATGCATGTTCCAATTGCTTTATTATCTTAGCCTCTACCACCTCTGATGGGAGCCAGGGGCAAATGCAGAATTTCTAGAGGGGGGTGTCCAAATGCATTCCACAATCTCCCAGTCTGCAGAACATTGTAGCAAGTACGGGAGTCTGGAGAAGTGGTTGATTAACCTAGTACTGACCCTGGACATGTATGTACACATTGGTCTATTTATACACTGAATATATAGACTGTCTATAGTGTAGATTATAAACATATTTAATATAAATAACATAAGAGGTCAGAAAAAGGTTAAACATCCCATAATGTGTATGTGTATGTAAATACACATACATACAATAGAACCTGTAGGAGACAGAAATGCACATTATAAGCACCCAATTTCCAACTTCA
Source organism: Pseudophryne corroboree (assembly GCF_028390025.1). Lineage (NCBI taxonomy): Eukaryota > Metazoa > Chordata > Amphibia > Anura > Myobatrachidae > Pseudophryne > Pseudophryne corroboree. The sequence goes on along the minus strand of NC_086444.1, from coordinate 542,036,359 downwards.
TGGTAAGGCTTCTGTCTTTTCTTCCTGGCAGCTACTCTCTGGTCCAGTGCGGTGTATGAGGCATCAGATCTATAGACACAAAGCAAACTTGGTAGAAGCAGCTGCAACCACTGGGCATGTGCAGCAGTTCCGCTCTGTCCCTTAAACTGCATGATGTGGTGGCAGTTTAAGAAATACTGTTATATACTGTTACTATTGTGGTCATAAATTGAGCTGCTGGCCAAGAGGAGGGGGGTTTCTAGACAACTGGAACCCCCCCTGCGGTTGCCTATGGGAGGCTATGCCACTTGTGCACTACCCTTTCTGGGAAGTATTTTTTCTTCAAATTTCCTCTGAACCTACAGTGTCAGTGCATATCTATTGTGGTGTGCCTGTGCACACATGGCACCCTCCATATGCATGCCTATAATTTATCCCCCTCTCAAGTTGAGCCGGCCCTAGGCTTGGCATGCATGTCCCTAGGTATTCCAAATGCCCTAGGCATTTGTGAAGTTTCCTATTCCTAGGGCTGGCACTGGCAGAAGGTACAGTAAGGAACCAATGTTTTACCAATAAATACAGTTTTGCCCAGATAGTCTATAGTATAAATCCTACTGCTGAATGTTCACAAGTGTGACTTGGCAATATCCTGCTAAGATGAAATTGTTTATTATGCTTTATTAACATTATGCAATATAATGAGACTGGCAACTAGAAACTGTTGTTACTTATGTATTGCTGTGATTACCAACATACAGTACAGTATGACTGCATGAACTTGCTACTGACTACTCAGGCGCGCATGCAGGGGGGGTTTCCGAGTACCTAGAAACCCCCCCACCCCCAAGCCGCCAATCTATCGCACAGCAGTTTGACGTTTTTTTTTTTAATACTTCCTGGAGGTCTGACTGCAGCTTGAGCCAGTCACAGTGTCTCCCTGCGCACCTGTACACTGAGAGGCTGGATGCTGCATGTAGGGGGAGCTGCAGTTCCTCTCAGGCTGAAACTGGAGAGGCGCAGCGTGTGTTCATACTCCCTGCCAGCGGCCAGCCCACGGGACTCACTCAGTGGACTCCAGCAGTGCAGCCAGCGCGGACCAGGAGGTGATCACGGTATGTTGCGCAGTATGCTTGGTCCGGCCGCCAATAGATTATACTGTGACAGATGTGGCCACAATGAGTGCAGGAGCCAGGAGGGGGCATGGTGCATCAGTCTATCTGGGGGAGGGGGGGTCATGGTGCATCAGTCTATGTGGGGGAGGGGGGGTCGTGGTGCATCAGTCTATGTGGGGGAGAGGGGGTCGTGGTGCATCAGTCTATGTGGGGGAGGGGGGGTCGTGGTGCATCAGTCTATGTGGGGGAGCCTATACACAAATTATTTGGAAATCCCCCTTTCAAAATTGTGCGTTTGCCACTGCTACTAACCAAAATTGTGGCTGTTTGTACTAATTAAATTGGTTGGAGTTAAGATCTCTGTGCATACTAATTACAGCCTTTTACATAATTATATACAGCTTATCATAAGTTAATTATGCACACTAACTACAGTAGCTCTGCTGAGATTCATTTTGCTTGAAGCCTTTGAAAGAAAGTGCATCCTAACAATACTGTAGCAATAGGAAATGTATTAGTATGGATATTATATACAGTATATATATATATATATATATATATATATATATATATTTATAGAGATAACGGGGGTCATTCCAAGTTGCTTACTTGCTGACGTTTTTCACAGCGCAGCGAACAGGTTACTACTGCACATGCGTATGTATCGCAATGCACAGGCGCGTCATACAGGTACAAAGCGAATCGTTGCTGGGCGATGGATTTAACAAAGTATCCATTCGCACAGCCAATCGCAAGGAGATTGACAACAAGAAGGCGTTTGTCGGTGTCAACTGACTGTTTTCTGGGTGTGTTTGGAAAAATGCAGGCAGGTCCAAGCGTTTACAGAGCAGGTGTCTGACGTCAATTTCGGGACCAAAAAGACTGAAGTGATCACAAAGGCTGAGTAAGTCCAGAGCTACTTAGAAACTGCAAAAAACATTTTCGTCCCGCTTGGCTGCACAAGCTTTCGCACACTTGCAAAGCAAAACTACACTCCCCTATAGGCGGTGACTATCTGATCGCTATGCTGCAAAAAATAGCTAGCGAGCGATCAACTCGGAATCAGGGCCATAGATAGATAGATAGATAGATAGATAGATAGATAGATAGATAGATAGATAGATAGAGATATATATAACATGTAATTATTGTTAATATTTTATACATATAATTGTGTATATTACTGTTATTATTTCTATTAATAAAATTTGAATTGTCTTACCGAATGGCGCTTCCATTTCTGTATTCATTTTATAATATATAATGCAGGGAAACACTGACTTTACCAATAGCTTCATCAAAAATACTGTAAAAGAATAAACAATTTACAATTTATAAAATCTAAAAACAGGATAGAATTGCAATATTGGATTATAGTGATGTGAAAGTAAGCAAATGAAATATAAACAGAAAATGCTACTTTTATTATACTACACTATAAGCTTCCCTTTGCTATATTTGTAGTTCTTGCAGACATTTAATAGTTTCATTAATTTTATCATCCATCCTACACATTCAAGTAAATTCCAATGCTATTAAAAGTTATTATTATAAAACTGGTAGTAAAAAAGATACAGTAGTGAGGGCATAAGAAATGTTCATTTTAATGCAGGATACAGCAATGTGACATATTCTATGAGATAAAGTGGATACAATACATAAAATTAGAAAAAAACATCCTAGCAAATTAAAATGATGCATGTGACAGGGAAAAAATGGCATATCATGGAACTTAGCAGTTTTTCACGTTTTATTGTTCTCTTTAATAACATTTGCCTTGTGGGTGATCAGAAGTGTAAGAATGTTTTTCTCAACTGCATTTGAAGGCTATACGGATAGATTTTTAAATGGCAGTTTTAAAACTTAGAAAGAGCAAGGCACAGTAAAAGAAGGATGATTCATGAATAGGCACACTACACCCCACACCAACAGCCAAGAGGTCTAGAAGAAGTTACACCAAGCATGCTTCTGACAAAGAACCTGCAGAGGTTCGAAACACGTTAAGCTACTGCCGTTTGCTGTGACCGCCAGTGAGGACCTGGGACTGTGAAGGGACGGAATACCTTAGCATGTGGATCTGTCCGGACCTTATCCATTTCTGCTTTATACATCTCTGAGGAGGTTTTGTTCCTGTTCACAGTTTTGGTAAACCCATTGTGCGGTTGATATGCCTGTACTAATTTTATCTCTGTGAGTGTGATTTATTAAAATATCTTTTAACTATTTGGAAAAACATATCTGCACTATTGTTTGTTCCTTCATTCTTTTGGGTTATTAGAAATGAGTACTGTGAATCAAATCATCCCTATTTGAATGAGGATAACCAGGACCTGAAGTGGAGGATACTTGTGATCACTCACAGTCAAGTGAGATATATGCTTGCTTATTCTGTTTATATGTGTAAACTCTCAGTCCATCCCTTTATTGGTGTATATACAGTTTTGCACTATACTGTGTCTTATCTTTTTTGGGTTATCGTCGTGAGAATCGAACAAGATGAACATATCCCATAGGATTATGAGAGACCTTTGACTCATCATTCAGACCTCCAATATTGTATAAGGAAAGTGTTTCTGTTATTTATAGGGGGAGTAAAATTCTCATCTAACTTTATTTTTTGTGTGTTACATGGAATCCTAACCAGCACCTAGTGAAGTCTATTTTTGCATGCTTCTAGAAACAGCAAGGGCACAGACTATTGCTAAATGAATTCACCATGGGGGTCATTCTGACCCGATTGCACACTGCAGTTGTTCGCAGTGCAGCGATCTGGTCGGACTTGAGCATGCGCCGGTGCTGCAGTGTGCTGTCACATGCCAGATGGCCGAAAGCCGTCGTTACCTAGCGATCGCCTCTGCTTGATTGACAGGCAGAGGCAGTCGCTGGGCGGGAGGGGGCAGTACGATGGCATTTGCCCGCCGTTTGCGGGATGCGATCTGGCGAACGCAGGCGTGGCCGGATCATACGGGGGTGGGCCGCAGCGGTTGAATGAACCGGGGCAGTGACGAGCAAGAGCTGCGCTGGCCGGGAGTTACTTTTCAAGTTCAAAAGCATCACCCGTGTGCAATGCTTTTGTACTTGTGCAGGCGGGGGAAGGGCAGACTGACATGCGGGGCGGACTAGTCCTGTGCTGGACATCCCCCTGCATGTCTGGGAAGATGATCATAGCTGAGCTAAGTTTAGCACAGTTACGATCAACTCGGAATGACCTCCCATGTGCCTACATCAAAATTATACTTAGCCCAGTACATACTGTGATAAGCAGGGCTTAAAGTTGTCCTGAAAAGGTGGCGGAACTCATACCCCATCACCTACCCCTACCCCCATACACACACCACCCCCTAAAATTAAGCAGAGCCAGTGCCAGTGTTAGTGTTTTCAGCACACCCCTGCAAACCATAAATTAGTGCCCTACTACTCATATTTTATAAAGGGATATTAATCTCACAAAGAAGCATCGTGATCACACAATAGTTACCCCAATTCAAATGACACCACACAGTAGCACAATCCTATTCACATTACACTACATGTAGTGCCAGAGTCTTATTACACCACATAGTAATGTCCCTTATTATGTTTACATCACTCAGTAGTGCCCTTTATTCATGTTGTGCTACACAATGGTACCCTTTATATATGTTATACCACATAGTAGTGCCCCTTATAGTCAATGCCCACAGTAGTGCCCCTTATACACAATTTCTACAGTAGTAGTGCCTCTTACCCATAATGACCACAAAAGTGCTGCTCATACACAAGATGCCTATATTTGTAGTGCCGCTTATATACAGAATGCCCACAGTAGTAGTGCCCCTTACACATAATGCCCAAAATAGTAGTGCCCCTTACACATAATGACCATATTTATGCTGCTTATACACAGAATGCCCACAGCAGTGCCCCTTATACACATATCTGCCTCTGTCACTCCAACAGCTCACTGCCTGTGTCCCTCAAGCAGCTACATGCCCTGTATCCCTCCAGCAGCTTCCCCACCTCTCTTGTCCCTCCAGCCTCCTCTTATCTGTTCTTCAGGATGCACAGAACCTGCTCCTCTTCATTGCTCTTCTTCACTTCAGCCTCAGGGACCTGAGGAGGGGATGCATGCTGTCCAACAGACACAGCATTTGTGAGAACCAGGAGTGGTAGGCTGTAGATGGAGGAGGACCATGGAGCCACCAGAACCTGAGGAGGTGGCTGCAACTCTTCAATAACAGTAGCACCGCTTGCATCATCATTTGACATAGGTTATGGGGTTGGCTTTTCTGTTGGAATTACTGTGCAGGACAATGGAGGAGGTTGAACTAGTTCCCCCTGCTATTACAGGTGGCGGAACCCAGTTTCACCTCATTCCCCCACACTTTAACCCCTGGTGATAAGCAATCTAACAAGGCCAGCACTGGCCTAAGCATCACCTGAGGTCATTCTTTATTTTACCACCCCCCTCCACAAAAAATAAGTAAATAAAAAATAAACTCTTTACTGTCATATTTCATATTGGGTACATAGATTGCCTGTGACTACTGCACTTAATATAATGACTTGAAAAACTGGGAGGTGACCATTCAAGTATCTTGCCAGTGTATGTAAAACACCAATGATGCCAGTTACGGTGGTTCTTAAAAGTTTGTGGACCTTAAGAATTTTCTATATTTCTACTGAAATTTGACCTAAAACTACTTCAGATTTTCAAACAAGTCCTAAAAGTAAATAGCTAGAACCAAATCTAACAAATGAGACAAAAAATAGACGTTCTCATTTTTTTATTGAGGAAAATGATCCAAAATCACATATCTGTAAAAGCATGTGAACCTTTGGGCTTACCAGATATTTTGAAGGTTAAATTAGAGTCATGTATTTTAAATCTATGGGATGACTATCAGAGTGAGTGGACAACCTATCTTTTAACATATGTTTGTGGAAGTGTATCATGCCATGAACAGCGGAGATTTCTGATGACATCAGAAGAAGAGTTGTTGATACTCATCAGGCTGGAAAAGGTTATAAAACCATCTCTAAAGAGTTTGGACTCCACCAATCAACATTGCTGCCCATCTACAGTTTGCTAAAGATTACTTGGACAAGCCAAACTGTTATTGGAACAATGTTTTGTGGAACAATGGGGGTCATTCCAAGTTGATAGTAGCTGTGCTAAATTTAGCACAGCTACAATCGTTAATTCAGACATGCGGGGGGATGCCCACACAGGGCTAGTCCACCCCGTATGTCAGTGCCGCCCCACCCCCCCACACAAATACAAAAGCATTGCACAGAGGCAACCTAGTGACCACCTCTGTCTCAGAGGTGATCACTAGTTAATAAAAGCTGCCATGCACTGGCACACTGCGGCGCCGGTGCATGCGCACTTCCAACCCGATCGCTGCACTGCGACAAACTGCAGCGAGCGATCGGGTCAGAATGACCTCCAATGAGTCCAAAATAAAACATTTGGCTTAAATGAGAAGCATTATGTTTGGAGAAAGGAGAACACTGCATTCCACAATAAAAACCTCATACCGTTTGTGAAACATGGTGATGGTAAATTCATGGTTTGGGCCTGTTTTGCTGCATCTGGCACAGGACAACTTGCCATCATTGATGGGACAATGAATTCTGAATTATGCCAGAATATCCCAAAGGAAAATGACAGGACATCTGTCCATGAGCTGCATTTCAAGAGAATGTGAGTCATGCAGGAAGACAATGACCAAAAGCACACAAGGTATTCGACCAAAGAATGGTTAAAGAAGAATAAATCTAAAGTTTTCTAATGACCAATTCAAAGTCCTGACCTTAATCAAATCAAAATGTTGTAGAAGAACATGGAGAGAGCAGTTTATGGGAGGAAACCCACCAACATAACAGAGCTGAAGCTGTTTTGTATGTAGGAATGGGTTAAAATTCCTCCAAACCGATGTTCAGGAATAATCAATAAAAAATAACCACGTCACTATTTTTATGTCTCATTTGTTTGATTTGGCTGTCTTTATCTACTTTTAGGACTTGTGGAAATCTGAGGTAGTTTTACTCGAAATTTCAGCAGAAATATAGAAAATTCTGAAGGTTTCAGAAACTTTCAAGTCCCACTGTAGTTTGTCTCATGACAAGAATGTACTTGCTACAAACACTCTATATATGGTAGAGTATGACCAAACTTGCTCACCTACAGACTGTAAGGAGAGCAGAACCCTCCCTGCACATTTCAACCAGTAAAGTGGGCAGTCTATGGGCTAAATGACAACTGGTTCCCAGTGCTGCAAATTATGGCATAGAACATTATGGGGTTGGGCTACATTTATGAAAATTCCTGAAAGGAGAAAAAAAACTTTGGGCCAAATGTAATAGAGTGAGAGTTTCAGAAAGTGAGAGATTTGGTATGGTTTTTCAGTTTTTTTTAAAAGTGCCAATCATTTACACTGCAAAACCAGGTTGATCTTGCTGTGTAAATGATTGCCACTTTAAAAAAAACTGCAAAGCCTTACCAAATCTCTCACTTTTTGAAACTTTTACTCTATTACATTTGGCTCTTTGTCTCTGTTTAAAAATCCTTCTGAGGTTGATGAAACATTTGTTGACAGCACAATGAACTGGAGTGAGTCCAAGTTGTTGTCAGCACCTTTCCCAACAGAAGTTACATAAGAATTTTTGAGCATAATACAGATGTAGCCATGCTCATAGTGGCTACATCTGTGGCAAACGGGCACTCTTGGTGTGGCTAGGTGGCACCTGGCCATGCTGAGCTGTATCTATTGCTGCCCCCATTCATGTACATCTAAGGCTTATACGTGGTCATGCTAATCAAGGTGCGATCACGCTGAAATGTAGCCATGATGAGTGTGGCTACATCTGTACATATTTTGTTTTACTAATTCAGAGTAAAGCTCAAGGTAGCTCCCTTTAGATTCAAGTAAAGAATATTTTGCTTTTAACTTAATAGTTGCCTCCCTATTTGTATACCAATTTTTCTAAAGTTTTTTTGTGTTCCTGACAAACCTATCAAAATGTATTTATATATTTGTATTTGGTTGGCAGTAAGCTGGTCTCCATCAAACACCTGCACCTTTTAACCTTTATCTAGGTTTTTCTTCAAGGTCCATCCAAAAGTGTGAATACCAAAGTTAGTCCTACAGTACATTCCTTTGAAACCCCCCACTGTCCAATCGTAGATGTTCAGACACAGATAATCTCTATAAAACAGTCCCATGATTCTCTACTGTGCCCCACCAATCCTTGCAGTCTTTAGTATATTTATTCTGGTTCAAAAGGTTGTTTCCATGGTATCCGCTACTATCCGTTCATCCTAAGGAATACAACTGTACAGGTGGTGGTATGTTACAACCAGTCCATTACCGCACCAACCTCTTGATGCACATTAGTCCAGAGACTAGAGGAGTTTAGACCAGCAACACATCCCCAATCCACATCACCATAGTGTCAGAATCACCTTGTAGCATTACATCACTTCTGATTGCTTGTCACCATAGTAACCCACATGTTAATGGTCTGCAGCTTTAATGAATATTCGATTAGTATGCTGGTGTTTTCAGCCATGTTTTCTTTGAAACGGCTATCTCAATACAATATCCTGTCTAACAAAACCCCTATGGCTCACGTTTTGTTAATTGAAAAGGGTCTCTTCCAACATTGTTACAGTATTTCAGCATTTCTCTTTCGCTAAGTATGCAATAAGCAAATCAAAGTAACTTTATCCTCAGTGAATTCTTACTTTATCTGTTAATTGTTTTCATACTGTATACTGTACTTTTGTCTTCAGAATAAGATGAGCTTTTTCTCATTAACACTTCACAAATCCTGCCTGCAAGCATTCACTTAAAAAGGTTTTTTTTATTCAAAGTTAGAATTTGTTGTGCAAGTTTATTTCTACTATGCCCAATTATTTTGGTCTGATGTCCATTCATACATTCTCTTAATCAGTGTTAATTTTGACAAGGATTTTCAATATAGTTTTAGTCTTAGTTGCTTACTCACTTAAAATTGTAGTTGGCTTAAAGTCACTTTTTTTGTTTCATTTAAGTCAATATTTAGTCAGTGGATCTCAGTTGTAATTTTAGTATAATTTTAGTCAATGTTGTAGTCATAACTTTTGCAAACAGCTTAGTGATACTGTAATGGAATTTGCTGAAGAACATTTTTCTAAAATTCCCTTGAAAATATTGCATATCTTTAACTATATGTTTAGTATTCTAGAGTAGGCTCAGTAGGCTGAGAATATGTTAAATACTGAGTCTGACTTACGGTAGTACTCCCATATATCATATACAAATTAATGCCTTTAGTTTGTTAGAAAAAAAAAACAAGTGCAATACACAATTATATTTCCTTCACAGCAGATCATATTTATTTTAAATTTAGTTTTAGATGTAGTATTAGTCGCTTTTTTAGCTTTGTTTAAGTCAAGATTTAGTGAGTGGATCTCGGTATTCATTTTAGCCTAATTTAGTCTAATTTTTGTCTTGAGAATACTTTTAGTCAAAATTTTAGTTGACAAAATTAACACTGCTCTTAATGCCACATTTTCTTACTGAACCTCAAAAACTTCTGTTATGCAGTCTCTTTCTATGTAACATGTTACATAGCAGCCAGTTTTATATTTGACTCTTTACAAGAAGAGACCTGCACTATCACTTTCTCATGTCTGCACTGTAAAAACATATTCCATTATAAATGCACTCTCTTTCTAACTAGAGTTTCTTTCTACATTTGATCTCCAAACCTTTTTCTCTTGTTCATTAAACATTCCTACCAATTTTTGTTGTATTGCTTCTCTTCGATAAACATCTATTTATAAGTGCACATTTTATATTGCAAGCATTTCTTTTTACAATAGATAACTCAAACGTGTCTCAAGCAGAACTGAACTTGGGTCATATGATTCACTCCAGGCAATCCTAGAACCACAATTTTTCATTGACAACAGATATTTTTACATTTATTTTCCTTTTGTACTTTTTGCAGACTCTAGTTCTGATTTTGTAAATCTCCATACTGAGGGTCAGATGGACTAAGCCTGGGGAGTGAGAGAGTTCAACCAATCAGCTCCTGTCACTTTTGAGAAGCAGCCTGAAAAATGACAAGTATGAGCTGATTGATTGGTTTTTGAGATCTCTCCACTTTATCCCTCTACAAAGCTTAGTACATTTCCCCCCAAGACTTTGACATACATGTAATTTTATGTGTTTGTCGCTAATAATCATTAATTATCCTTTTTTGTTTTGCTCATTTATGGTAACTTGCAAAATAACAAACTTTATCTTCATAAAAAAGACCCACTTGTATGTTCAACTTAAATGAGAAAAGAAAAGTTTTTATGCATCATTATTTAAATGTGAATATAAAACCAGATCTGTGCCACTGAAACGGAAGGTTAGATGTGTGCAGTAGTGATGGGTAGTTCATGAATGATTAGTTCAAAATGAACTACTCTTCAAAGTGAACTAGTTCGTTCAGTTCACAGCTCTGGCAAAGATTAGTTCATCAGGAAGGAGGAGGTAGACACAGACAGAATAGAGCCAGCAGCTGCATTAGGCTACTCACTGTCTTACTCACTGGATTTTACTTCCTGAATCTGATGCTGTAAAATGAAAGTTAAAAGTACAACACAGCCCAGCAATACAGATCTAATAAATAAAAAAATTGCATCTGCACTGCCTAGCCAAAGTCTATGTGTGTCTGTGAGTGAGCATGTGTGGTCATGCTGCTCATCTTTCTGTGATACAATCACAGTCCTATTAGTACAGATGTCCAAACACTTGCTGCTGCTTCTGGTACTACTGGCTCCTGAGCATTCTGCTGTGCTAAATATTCTACTGGGTGTGTAGGTGCTGCTGCAGAAGCACTGTTGTTAAGCTCTCACTCAGCAATACTCATGAGCCAATACATCTCTGCTGCCACAGGTGGCAATGCTGTGCTCAGACATGGAGTGTACTCTGTGGAGCTGATTAAGCTACATTGTCCTGACAACTCATGAGACAAGTAGCTCAGCAGTTCACTGATTCATACAGATCACTGATCAGCTCACTGACTCAATGACTCATACAGTCATATGAGTCAGTACAGTACCTCTAAGCTACCATGTGTGGCACTGCTGTGCTCAGACATATACATTGTATGGAGCTGATCCTGAGCTGCAATGCCATGATTCATTCCCCCAGTAAGTTAGGTGACAAGCTACACTCTCAATCAGCTAAAGACACAGTGCTAAGTGCTGCATGCTATCCAGTAGGGTTTGATTACTTCACACAAGACACAGGGGGATATGTACTATGAACCTTCAAGTAACATAAAGCAACCAATCAGCTTCTGTAACTTTATATACTGTTGAAGATAAAGGACAGAAGCTGATTGGTTACTTTGCAACATCTCCACTTTATTTCTCTCTAAGGTCTGTTACATTGGGGCAAAGGGACATTTTTTTCTCACTGACTCAATGATTCATACAGCCATACTATGAGTCAGTACAGTATCTCTAAGCTACCATGTGTGGCACTGCTGTGCTCGGGCATATGCATTGTATGGAGCTGATCCTGAGCTGCATTGTCCTGATGACTCATGAGTCATTCTCCTTGCAAGTAGTTCAGTAGGTCACTGATTCATACAGATCTCTGATCAGATCTCTGACTCAATAACTCATATAGCCATAACAAGTCAGTACAGTACTTCTAAGCTACCATGTGTGGCACTGCTGTGCTCAGGCATTTGCTATGGAGTAGATCCTACACTGCATATAGCCATGATTAATTCACCTACACTAAAAATGCAAAGAAAAAACTTTCACCAGGCGCTAATGAATTGTAACAAATAATCATATACCCAAAATATAAATTTAATTGTAATAAGCTGCAGGAGAGCCCTTGACTTGGGGTTAGCAAGTCAAAAAGCAACAAGCACTGGGACCCCCAAGTGCAATTGACCAGAAAAACTCTAACAAATGGTCTCTTGCGCTATACTAAACATATGATATGGCTGAAAAAATCCAATACATCAATCTTTATATTTGTATATGTATTGTAAATAAATGTATTCATATAAAAATTCACAAACTATAGAGCAAGACCGGTCTTATTGATAATAAAATCTTATGCAATAAAAAATATATATTATTATACTATACGGAGGTGAATCTAAGCTTATTCTCTGCACATAAATGTATATAATATATATAAATAAAACTCAGTCCATGAATTCAAATCAGTGGATAAAACCTATATCAGCTGCTAATAGAACCCTTATATGATTATGTGTCCATAGAAGATTACTTTGTATCACAATCCCTTGTTAAATTACCACTCAGCAATGAGTGATATGCTACGTGTATACCGCTCCACGCTGGAGTCTTACATGTGGCTCCAGCTGCGATGTCAGTGGGGGAGAGTCCCAATGTCTAACAAGGTGGTCTCTGGCTGCGGGAAGCGGTACCAATGCTGGCGCTTGTTAGTAGCGGTCCTGCCCGACCTCAAGGCTCTGTGAGTCCACACCTCTAAGTGCCGCATACAGGCACTTCCATGCAGTCTCTCTTCTCCCAATATACAAGCTGATGGCAATAACAGATAGCTGGTACAGCATATGTGTCCAATAATGTTGCATGGGTATGGTAAACAATACCACTGACGCATTTTGCTCCTCTCACGGGGGCTTTATCAAATATTCTTTGATAAAGCCCCCGTGAGAGGAGCTAAATGCATCAGTGGTTTTGTTTACCGGACCCCTGCAACACTATTGGACACGTATGCTGTACCAGCTATCTGTTATTGCCATCAGCTTGTATATTGGGAGAAGAGAAACCGCATGGAAGTGCCTGCATTCGGCACTTAGAGGTGTGGACTCACAGAGCCTTGAGGTCGGGCAGGACCACTACTAATAAGCGCCAGCATTGGTACCGCTTCCCGCAGCCAGAGACCACCTTGTTAGACATTGGGACTCTCCCCCACTGACATCGCGGCTGGAGCCACATGTAAGACTCCAGCGTGGAGCGGTATACACGTAGCATATCACTCATTGCTGAGTGGTAATTTAACAAGGGATTGTGATACAAAGTAATCTTCTATGGACACATAATCATATACGGGTTCTATTAGCAGCTGATATTGGTCTTATCCACTGATTTGAATTCATGGACTGAGCTTTATCCACATATATTATATACATTTCTGTGAACAGAATAAGCTTAGATTCACCTCCGTATAGTATAATAATATACACTGCTCAAAAAAATAAAGGAAACACTAAAATAACACATCCTAGATCTGAATGAATGAAATATTCTTATTAAATACTTTGTTCTTTACATAGTTGAATGTGCTGACAACAAAATCACACAAAAATTATCAATGGAAATCAAATTTATTAACCCATGGAGGTCTGGATTTGGAGTCACCCTCAAAATGAAAGTGGAAAAAGAAACTACAGGCTGATCCAACTTTGATGTAATGTCCTTAAAATAAGTCAAAATGAGGCTCAGTAGTGTGTGTGGCCTCCACGTGCCTGTATGACCTCCCTACAACCCACACAAGTGGCTCAGGTAGTGCAGCTCAACCAGGATGGCACATCAATGTGAGCTGTGGCAAGAAGGTTTGCTGTGTCTGTCAGCGTAGTGTCCAGAGCATGGAGGCGCTACCAGGAGACAGGCCAATAAATCAGGAGATGTGGAGGAGGCCGTAGGAGCACAACAACCCAGCAGCAGGACCGCTACCTCACCTTTGTGCAAGGAGGAACAGGAGGAGCACTGCCAGAGCCCTGAAAAATGACCTCCAGCAAGCCACAAATGTGCATGTGTCTACCCAAACGATCAGAAACAGACTCCATGAGGGTGGTATGAGGGCCCGACGTCCACAGGTGGGGGTTGTGCTTACAGCACAGCAGGATGTTTGGCATTTGCCAGAGAACACCAAGATTGGCAATTTCGCCACTGGCGCCCTGTGCTCTTCACAGATGAAAGCAGGTTCTCACAGAGCACATGTGACAGACGTGACAGAGTCTGGAGACGCCAAGGAGAATGTTCTGCTGCCTGCAACATCCTCCAGCATGATCGGTTTGGCAGTGGGTCAGTAATGGTGTGGGGTGGCATTTCTTTGGGGGGCCACACAGCCCTCCATGTGCTCGCCAGAGGTAGCCTGACTGCCATTAGGTACCGAGATGAGATACTCAGACCCCTTGTGAGACCATATGCTGGTGCGGTTGGCCCTGGGTTCCTCCTAATGCAAGACAATGCTAGACCTCATGTGGCTGGAGTGTGTCAGCAGTTCATGCAAGACGAAGGCATTGATGCTATGGACTGGCCCGCCCGTTCCCCAGACCTGAATCCAATTGAGCACATCTGGGACATTATGTCTCGCTCCATCCACTAACGCCACGTTGCACCACAGACTGTCCAGGAGTTGGCGGATGCTTTAGTCCAGGTCTGGGAGGAGATCCCTCAGGAGACCATCCGCCACCTCATCAGGAGCATGCCCAGGCATTGTAGGGAGGTCATACAGGCACGCGGAGGCCACACACACTACTGAGCCTCATTTTGACTTGTTTTAAGGACATTACATCAAAGTTGGATCAGCCTGTAGTGTGTTTTTCCACTTTAATTTTGAGTGTGACTCCAAATCCAGACCTCCATGGGTTAATAAATTTGATTTCCATTGATAATTTTTGTGTGATTTTGTTGTCAGCACATTCAACTATGTAAAGAACAAAGTATTTAATAAGAATATTTCATTCATTCAGATCTAGGATGTGTTATTTTAGTGTTCCCTTTATTTTTTTGAGCAGTGTATATTTTTTATTGCATAAGATTTGCTCTATAGTTTGTGAATTTTTATATGATCACATTTATAATACATATACAAATATAAAGTTTGATGTATTGGATTTTTTTCAGCTATATTATATGTTTATTGTAGCGCAAGAAACCATTTGTTAGAGTTTTTATGATTAATTCACCTAGCATATTAGGTCACAAGGTACACTGTCACTCCCAATCAGCCAAAGACACAGTTCTGAGTGCTGCATGCTATCCTGTAGGGTCTGATTACTCCACACAAGACATAGGGGGATATGTATGAACTGTTAATAAAAATAAAGTGGAACAGTTGCTAATAGCAGTCAATCCACACCTGCCTATCATTTATTATAGAAACAAAAGAGATAGGGAAGATTGTCTCTTGGTTGGCGCACAAAAGGAAGAGAAGATTAATCAATCTTAAATATAACTTTTAATGATAATCAATTAAAATTGATGTGAAATATACATGGAAAAATATTTTATTAATAAAAGATGTCATATCTATTATAAATATTCACTGTGTGTCATTTGTTATGTTTCCATTTATGGTAGTATTATTATTCAAAGGATCCGGACCACTCGTGACAGTCTGAAAATTTCCAATATAAACATGTAGACAGGAGTCCAACAGATTGCTACAATTTCTTGCAGTTTTTCAAGTAATATACCTCTAAGCAAAGAACCTAAAATAAGGCTTATGTGGGATGGGAAATTCCCTGTATTCCTATCTGACCTTAATTTTGGTATAATACTGGCCAAACTGTCCTTGGACAGTCCTAGGATGATGGCCTATTCTTTATTTATAATAAGGTAAAGTATTTATCATTTTAGGTCCATTCAGGTGTCCTATCCACATTATTATTGATTTGTTACAGAAAAGGTATCCCGTGATATATTGCACTTTTAGTGCAATGCCATTTATCTGATGCCCCCGTCCTGTGATTTCTCATACAGGGTTAATCCTTACAAAATCACCTGTTAACATTACCAGGCTGAATTATTAAAGGAAAACACACTGTAACATATTGGACCATACAATGTTGCGATTCCCTTTTACATTACCGCAGCACTGTAACTGTTTAATATAGTTTGTTCTCCTTTATTGTAAAGAGATTCATAGATAAAGTGGGACGGGTTAGCATATATAATGTGCTTTTATTCAGCTTCACGAGCGTGTCACTAACAGTTTAATCCCACTATGTCGTTAATGAGGAGCCACTGAGAGTAGAGAGTTACCACAGTATTTGATAGCATATAGCTATAATTTTACACATATGCCGTCTTATTATCATGTGCCATATATATGGCGCGGTATTAATAATATGATTAATTTCTCATATGTGTCTCGCAAAATAGAAGCAAAGGATCACTGAGACCTATATAGTAGATTGTATCTCTATTGATACATTCATGCAGCTGCTTTTATTGCGTGCATAGTTAAATCACCATCAGCGTGTCTCTAAAGCAGCTATTTGATACGAATGTAGCCTATGTTGCACTGGTTCACTGTGAGTGTCAGTGCATGTTTTCATACAATTGCTTCTATTGCGTGTGTGTTTAAATCACCATCATCACATGCCTGTGGCGGCTTATTAAAAGTTTAATAGCATATAGCTACCAATTCACACATATGCTGTCTCATTAACGGGCTCACTACGGCTGGCCGGCGGTCGGGCTCCCGGCGACCAGCATACCGGCGCCGGGAGACCGACCATCGGCTTACCGACAGTGTGGCGAGTGCAAATGAGCCACTTGCGGGCTCGCTGCGCTCGCCACGCTACGGGCACGGTGGCGCGCTACGCGTGCCACACTATTTTATTCTCCCTCTATGGGGGTCGTGGACCCCCACGAGGGAAAATAAGTGTCGGTATGCCGGCTGTCGGGCTCCCGGCGCCGGTATACTGAGCACCGGGAGCCCGACCGCCGGCATACAGAAGACCACCCCTCATTAACATACGATATTGATAATATAATTAATTTCTCATGTGTGTCTCACAAAATAGAAGCAAAGGACCACTGAGACATATGTAATGCATTATATCTCCATTAGTACATTCATGCAGCCGTATATAGTTTAATCACCATCAGCGTATTACTACAACAGACATTTTGTCTTAGCCTTACCTTCCTACGTCAGGGACACCATGGATGTTCTCAATCGAATTCAGAACATCACTGTGACCCCGGGTACTTGGCTAGCGACATATGATGTCGAGATCCTGTACACCAGTATAGATCACATGAAAGGTATCAATGCAATCAAATTTTTTCTTGACATGAATATACAACATGAGCTGAATGCATTTCTCCTCTCCCTACTTGAGTTCATACTAACGAAAAATTACTTTACATGTAATGAACGATACTATCTCAAGGTTAGAGGCACAGCTATGGGGACGGCTTGTGCCCCCACGTATGCTGGCCTCTACCAGGGATGGTGGGAGAGGGAGATGGTTTTTCAGGATGACTATGCGAAATATACAGATCATATTTTACTGTATCTCAGATACATAGATGACGTCCTCATCCTTTGGGATGGGGACCAGAATCTATTGGAAGAATTCATAACCATACTCAACATCAATGATCTGAACCTGAACCTTACAGGTGTAATGAGTCAAGAAACCGTCAACTTCTTGGACCTCACTATAAATATTAATAGTGATGGCTCAATTTCCACTGACACTTTTAGGAAAAAAACTGCTACCAATAGTATTCTTCATGCTGACAGCTCACATTTGCCTACAACCATCAAAGGAATACCCAAAGGCGAGTTATTACGTATCAAGAGAAATTGCTCAGAACCAACTAACTTTGCTATAAGAGAACAACAGCTGGTGGACAGATTGAAACAGAGGGGATATAGTAATAGGGCCCTGAAGACAGCTAAACGTGACATTAAAACATACTCCAAAGAATCTCTACTTGTCCCTAAGCCCAAAACTGTAAAGGATGAGCCAGTACAATTTATAGGCACTTTTAACAATAAATGGCGCGAAATAAACACCATCCTACAGAATCACTGGTCAGTGCTAAAAACAGATGATGATCTGAATGAGATCTTACCGAATAAAGTTCAAACTAGTTGGAGGAGATCGCGTAATTTGAAGGATTTTTTGGTGAGAAGCCATTTGCCATCTTTAAAGAAACCCCCACATCAAAAGAAAGGATCCTTTTGTTGTAGACAATGCAAAGCTTGTCAATACATGATCCCCAAAACAGAATATAGGGATAAGTATGGCAGAAAATGGGAGATCGATAGCTATATTGACTGTACTACAACAGGGGTGGTATACGAATTGATATGCCCCTGTAATTTAATTTACATCGGCAAAACAATCAGGCCTTTAAAGGTAAGATTGTTGGAGCATATTGGTAGTATCAGGAATGCCAGACAGGATAAACTAAAATTTAAAACTCTGACTCCAGTAGCTAATTACTTTCTGCAATTTCATAATGGGATCCCAAAGGGCCTCCAGGCCTTTGGCATGAGGCACTTTGAATCAAATATTCGAGGGGGGGATATAGATGGAGATCTCCTCAGATTTGAGAGCAAAATTATATTTTTGATGGGCTGCCAATATCCAAAAGGATTAAATGAAAATAACAGCTACCTACCCTTCTTGTAAAGGTAGGAGCCATGTTGAGTGCATTGCCATATCATACCACCTGTACCATACTTACCTGTAGAGCTCATTTGTATGTATATCCAAGACTACCCGGAACCCTCCACATGAGAGTGGTATTTATTCATCTCTATTGTCTATCCATATGCATATCCAATACCTACCTTATGTGTGCATATAAGAAGTTATATTAGATAGAAATGTATCTTAGAGGAAAACTATCATGAGAGATGGGATGTACATAAAATTCTTAATGATGACAAAATGGTTTTCTATTTTGAAGCATCCACCCACTCACTCATAGATGTATTAGAGGGGTAATTGGATACGTCATAGAAATTGGAAGGATTTGACAGCTACTTATTTGAGCAGGAAGGATGAGGGGACTGCTCAATGAAATACAAAGTGAAGTCCACATCTTTACTGTACATTACTAACCCGGTATAACTTACCTTCATCTTCTATTTAATAGATAATAAAGTAAGAGGATGTATATGAATCTAGCTATATATATTTTCTTCCCTATCAGGGAACTGTATACATATAAAACCCATCACACATTAGGAGTAGTGGCCCTGTTTATAGTAACCCTAAGGCTGTCAAAATTATTATTTAATATACAATAGCATTGCTATGCACAATATAATTAATTTATAATTTATTTATTCAATTCCACATTTAATTATTTTCACACTTTTCACCAATATATGGTGTGGGCAGAATGCACACCCCATATTCTTCTTTATTTTTCACTTTTCACGGTTCACTATTTTGCCTGATTTTTCTCCTCTTTTTATTCTTTGTACATGAACTTCTACATTTCTTTGATATAAATTATAACATTCATACCACATCTTACACACCACAGATGATTCACATCTTATTTTATATACATCTCACTCATATCACACAAGCACATTCATGTGGTATTAACACGGACTGAGTATCAGTCTTTAAAATGTCATTAAATAATTGAAAATTATATTCATAGGTGTCCCTCTTTATTCCTTTTTAGTACATCAGACTATATTAATTATGGGAATTTATACATCATAGCATACAATGATTGATATCTCTCAAAGCAAGTAAAAAACGTCTTTATTATCATTACAAATTCTCTTATGAATTTCAGCTATGTACCTAAGCAATATACCTTCTAAATCTATATATGGTGGGTGTTCATAATTTTTGTCTGGGTTATTTTGAAGCATTAAGCATTGTTTATCAGGACTAAATATGTCCAGTGTAAGGAACTGTGTATCCTGAATTACGGTGTCAGTATGAGCACGAGTAGAGATGACGTGGCATGCGATCATGTGATAAGATATTTTGAAATGATTGGCTGATCTCCCCTTTATAGCTATCCTTGTTAGGACAATCGGGTTTGCCCTGACGAAGCTGATGTGAAACGTGCACGTTGGGTGGCGTTTCAGAGCGGCATGAATTTGCCTGCTATATTCACTGTAAAATGTTGAAATCATTTGTTATAATGGAAAATAGTTTAAGGTTATATGTAATAGGATTAGGATCACTCGTACTGACGGACCACCAATCTAGTTAGACAAGGAGAGAGTCGAGGAAACTATTAATTAAGAGAGCCATATGTGTGTGTAGCAGGAGAAATGTGTATGGATACTGTTAGCAATGAGCCTCTGTGAACCAGCGTGATATGCGCCACACACGTACTAATAGCCGCTACAGTGATATGCTGACGGCGATCTAAATACACATGCAATAGAAGCTAATATATGAAAACATGTACTGATACCCATAGTATTGAATTCAGGAGAATCAGCATAGACCACACTCGTACCAAACAGCTGTTGTAGTAATACGCTGATGGTGATTAAACTATACACGGCTGCATGAATGTACTAATGGAGATATAATGCATTACATATGTCTCAGTGGTCCCTTGCTTCTATTTTGTGAGACACACATGAGAAATTAATTATATTATCAATATTGTATGTTAATGAGACAGCATATGTGTGAATTGGTAGCTATATGCTATTAAACTTTTAATAAGCCGCCACAGGCATGTGATGATGATGATGATTTAAACACATACGCAATAGAAGCAATTGTATGAAAACATGCACTGACACTCACAGTGAACCAGTGCAACATAGGCTACATTCGTATCAAATAGCTGCTTTAGAGACACGCTGATGGTGATTTAACTATGCACGCAATATAAGCAGCTGCATGAATGTATCAATAGAGATACAATCTACTATATAGGTCTCAGTGAACCTTCGCTTCTATTTTGTGAGACACATATGAGAAATTAATCATATTATTAATACCGCGCCATATATATGGCACATGATAATAAGACGGCATATGTGTAAAATTATAGCTATATGCTACCAAATACTGTGGTAACTCTCTACTCTCAGTGGCTCCTCATTAACGACATAGTGGGATTAAACTGTTAGTGACACGCTCGTGAAGCTGAATAAAAGCACATTATATATGCTAACCCATCCCACTTTATCTATGAATCTCTTTACAATAAAGGAGAACTAACTATATTAAACAGTTACAGTGCTGCGGTAATGTAAAAGGGAATCGCAACATTGTATGGTCCAATATGTTACAGTGTGTTTTCCTTTAATAATTCAGCCTGGTAATGTTAACAGGTGATTTTGTAAGGATTAACCCTGTATGAGAAATCACAGGACGGGGGCATCAGATAAATGGCATTGCACTAAAAGTGCAATATATCACGGGATACCTTTTCTGTAACAAATCAATAATAATGTGGATAGGACAACTGAATGGACCTAAAATGATAAATACTTTACCTTATTATAAATAAAGAATAGGCCATCATCCTAGGACTGTCCAAGGACAGTTTGGCCAGTATTATACCAAAATTAAGGTCAGATAGGAATACAGGGAATTTCCCATCCCACATAAGCCTTATTTTAGGTTCTTTGCTTAGAGGTATATTACTTGAAAAACTGCAAGAAATTGTAGCAATCTGTTGGACTCCTGTCTACATGTTTATATTGGAAATTTTCAGACTGTCCCGAGTGGTCCGGATCCTTTGAATAATAATACTACCATAAATGGAAACATAACAAATGACACACAGTGAATATTTATAATAGATATGACATCTTTTATTAATAAAATATTTTTCCATGTATATTTCACATCAATTTTAATTGATTATCATTAAAAGTTATATTTTAGATTGATTAATCTTCGCTTCCTTTTGTGCGCCAACCAAGAGACAATCTTCCCTATCTCTTTTGTGTCCTCAATCTTATTGTCTATGGCGGCACCCCCAACATATGATAGTGAATTAACATCATAACACATGTATTAATGGGGTTCACACTATATCAGAAAGAACATATATTGACCTTTTGACTAGTGTAGAAGTTTTCCCTTTCCCTTTGCCCCTTACTTGTTATCATTTATTATAGACTGTATATGATAAGTAAAAGCTGATTGGTTGCTATGAGCAACTTTTCCACCTACCCTTTTTAGAATCTATTATATACCCCCCCCCCCATCCCAATTTTGTAGAGGTATACAATATTGTCTATCACCAAATACTGTAGACTGGACAGTAATTTGTACCCAGTAGTGACTGAAGCAACTCTACGTGTCCATGTTAAGTGCAGATAATTCACTGAAGAGAAAGAGAAGCCAGATATGGAATCATTTCAAACTTAGTGGAGATTAGAAAAAAGCAAGCTGTTCCTATTGCTCAAGTGAAATAAGTATAAATTGCGGTTCTGTGAGTAATCTGTCATGCCATTTGAAATCAAAACATCCAACAATATCCACTACTAGGAGTGAACCACAACAACTGATACCTAGTGTCTCATCATACAAGATGTGAAGATGAAGTTCAAGACAATACACCTGAACCGTCACAACGTACCAGTGCAACTGCAAATTTAATTGAGGTTGCTACAGGTTTTTCCTCCACTGTAAAAACTGTCCAAACCAAGCAACAAACAACCCTAGGCAGCTATTTCAGCAGCAATAGGACAGTGTCTGTTAAGTGCTCAAAAGAATTGGATAAGCAACTGCTAAAATTTATTATCAAGGGTTTCCACCCATTTAGCATTGTGGAGGAGGATGAGTTTAAAAAGTTTGTCCATGCTCTTTGCCAGTAGCGGATCTTGCCACGGGCAAGCAGGACTTTTGCCCGGGGTGCTGCCTTCCGGAGGGCGCAGGGCGCCGTCCGGAGGGCGCCGCACCAGGGCAAGATCCGCTGCTGCTGTGTGCCCCCCGCTGCCCACCTGCTGCCGCTGGCCGCTGCCCCCCGCTGCAGCTGTGAAGGGAAACTAGACGCGTATGCGTCTAGTTTCCCTTCATGGAGAGGTCCTTTACTGTGCGGTGCGCGATGACGTCATCGCGCACCACACAGCAAAGATCCTTTCCACGTTTCCCTTCGTGGAGAGGACCTTTACTGTGCGGTGCGCAATGACGTCATCGTGCACCACACATCATTTCAGTCTGTATAGGGGGCGTAAATGACCACACCCCCTGTACTAAGCCACGCCCCCTATTGCCACCCGGGGCGCTCAGAGCGCCAGAACCGGCCCTGCTCTTTGCCCAGCATACAATCCTCCCATGAGGAAAACTGTATCTAGCAGTTTGCTATTGCGGCTCTACAACAGCACTTTACAGGAAGTGTGCTTGACCGTGCAAGAAGTTGATGCATATTGCTTAACTACAGACTCATAGACTTCTTTGAATAATCAAAGTTTTAATGCAATCACAGCGCATTTTATTAATTCAGAATGTGAGCTACGTTCAGTTCTCTTAGAATGTCTTGAAATGCAGGAAAGACACACTTCTGAAAATCTATGCAGGCAATTAAAAGTCACAGTGCATGAATGGGGTCTAGAAAATAAGTTGGTTGCTGTTGTCACAGACAAAGCCGCTAACATTGTAGCTGCTGTCAGATTGTGCAAACGGCGACATCTACCATGTTTTGCACATTGGGGGTAATTCCAAGTTGATTGCAGCAGGAAATTTTTTATCAGTTGGGCAAAACCATGTGAACTGCAGGGGGGCAGATATAACATGTGCAGAGAGAGTTAGATTTGGGTGGGTTATTTTGTTTCTGTGTAGGGTAAATACTGACTGCTTTATTTTTACACTGCAATTTAGATTGCAGATTGAACACACCACACCCAAATCTAACTCTCTCTGCACGTTATATCTGCCTCCCCTGCAGTGCACATGGTTTTGCCCAGCTGCTAAAAAATTTCCTGCTGCGATCAACTTGGAATTACCCCCATTGTGTGAACTTTGGCTCATCTTCCTCACCAAACGCACTACGTCCACCTCTCCTCTCTTACTAGACCTTCACTGGCTCCCCTTCCCTTTCAGAATCCATTTCAAGCTTCTCACACTTGCTTACAAAGCCCTCACCCACTCCTCTCCCATCTACATCTCTGACCTTATCTCCCTTTACACTCCCACCCGTCCTCTTCGCTCTGCTAATGCACGTCGACTCTCCTGCCTACGGATTACTTCCTCCCACTCCTACCTCCCAGATTTTTCACGTGCTGCACCACTTCTCTGGAATTCCCTACCTCTCCCCCTCAGACTCTCCACCTCTCTACAAAACTTCAAACGGGCTCTCAAGACCCACTTCTTCACCAAACCCAGCCAAATCTCATCCTAAACCTCTGTTCCACGCTCTCTATGTACCCCATCTGTCTCACCCCTGTCTGTCTACCCTCCCCTTTAGAATGTAAGCTCTCACAAGCAGGGCTCTCTTCCCTCGTGTGCTTATCCTTTTCTTACTTTAATAATATTCAACTGCACCAAATCCAGCAGTCTTCTGCCACCTGATACTTATTCCAGTGTCATCTGCTGATGTAGCTATGTTTATTTACCCTGTACTTGTCCTATATTGTCAACTGTAAGTTGCTGTTTTTCTGCTTGATTATTTGTTTATGTACTCTGTAATTGGGCGCTGCGGATCCCTTGTGGCGCCATATAAATAAAGGATAATAATAATAATAACTTGGTAGTTCATGCTGAAATTTCTGTTTCTGGCATTCATATCAATATAAATAAGATTAAAGGTATCATTAAATTTTTCAAAAAAGTTCCCATGGCCTTACAAAAATTGCCTGACACTCAGAAATAGATGGGGCTACCATATCTGAAACTGACCCAAGATGTCCCTACTAGATGAAACTCTACTTTGGACATGATATCCAGGATTGTTAAGGTCAAGGATGCAGTAGTTGCCACCTTAGCTGTGCTACACACAGAACTGAATACGTTGACACCCCATGAATGGACAGTTGCTGAAAAAGCAATAGATGTACTACAGATTTTTCAAGATGTCACAGTGGAAGTTAGTGCTGAAAAATCTGTGCCCAGATCGAAAGTGATTCATTTTGTAAAAATAATGAATAACAAAATGGAGTCATTGTTGGATGAGCAAGCAACGCCAACAGAAATAACATCTATGGTGACAACATTGAAATAGCAACTTGCTTGAAGATTCAAAGACCTGGAAGATAACGAACTTAACAATCAGGCAACACTTTTGGACCCCAGATTAAAAAGGTACGGATTTTCAGATGAAGCTAAATTTCACATGGCATATGAAAATCTGAAGAGAAAAGTGTGTGGATTGAGAATTACAGAAGAAATACCTATAGCACCTGTGGAAGAAGCTCAAACCTCACAATCCAGCTCATGCCTATGGGGTGATTTTGATATAGAAGTCAGCAAAGTAATTGCAGTACAGAATCCAGTGGATGCAGGAATTATAGAACTGGACGGATACATGCAACAACCCATTTTACGGAGGACTGCGGATCCACTACTTTGGTGGAATGAGAGAAAAGAAATCTATCCAAGACTTTTTCAACTGGAAAGCGGAGATTGTGTGTTTTGGACTCTTCAGTTCCCTGTGAGAGAATATTTTCAAAAGCAGGGCAAATACTTACATAGAGAAGAAACAGATTTACAACATCGAAAGCAGGACAAATCCTGTTTCTAAACCATAATCTGAAAATGTAATTACAGTTTTGTTCAAGTTGACATTTTTCTCTATGTGAGAGTATATAGATAGATAGATAGATAGATAGATAGATAGATAGATAGATAGATAGATAGAAATATATATACAGTATCTATATATATATATATATATACATATATATATAGTTTTTCTGTTAGGTTTTTGTTCTACTCTTCCAGTTTATACAGTATGATACATAAGTAAAATATGATAGTAATGGTACAGTAAGAGTTACTGATATTTGTCCAAATCTGGTATATTATTGATGTGTAGAGAGTGCTTCTGACATCTGGACCTTTGTTACACAATATGTAACAACTGTTAAAAAAAATATATATATATTTTTCAACCTGGTACAATATTTTCTTTTAATTCAACTTGAAATAATTAGAAATATGATGACTCGTCTGAATTTGGGTCTTTCACTTGCATATTATGAAGTAAAAATTAGTACCAAAAATGGGATTAATATTGCAGAGATAAATATGTCACTATAAGGTAGCTATATAACTTATTACTTTTCTTAAATATAAAAGAATCTGACATATTAAACATATCTGATCATATGAACAAGATTATAACGCCTACAATGAGCTAGTATTAGAAATACCTAGTCTATGTGTAATAGTCTAGACTAGTTCTAATTCCATTCACTTCTCTCAGTCTCAGAGCCAGTGAGTGAAATGATGAACTAAATGAACTACATGAACTAATCTTCTGAACTAATCTTTTGAGTGAACTAGATCATAATGAACTAATCACCAAACTGACCTTTGATAAAGCTGCCTATAGACAACGAAACGTGTCAGTTGTCCCCACTTATTGGTCAGTGGACTACAAGACAAGTTCATCAAATTCTTCAAATAGGACCCACGTGGATTTTTTAACCAAAATGGTCAAGTCTGGATGGTTAGAGGGACTCCATACAAAATTGCGCTAAATCTCCATTGTTACATCCCGGATCCCTGGAACCTACCCCGAAAAATACCACTGGACTGGTAAATATATCCACGTTATTGGATACCTGTTGTCTATTATTGGACTAAGCCCTGATGCAATCTTGGGCACAGTCTTGTCTAATACCATCTCTTAGGTCCACCGAAATCTGACCATAAAGATACCTTTCAAAAAAGGGGAGCAAAGACTTATGTTGCACTTATTCAAAATGTATGTTTCTTAACTGTACAAGCAATCAAATTTTAACTGTGTATATTAAATGTTATTTTTTATTTAGTACACTGTGTGGCTTTATATATATATATATATATATATACACACACTGCTCAAAAAATAAAGGGAACACTTAAACAACACAATGTAACTCCAAGTCAATCACACTTCTGTGAAATCAAACTGTCGACTTAGAAATCAACACTGATTGACAATCAATTTCACATGCTGTTGTGCAAATGGAATAGACAACAGGTGGAAATTATAGGCAATTAGCAAGACACCCCCAATAAAGGTGTTGTTCTGCAGGTGGTGACCACAGACCACTTCTCAGCTCCTATGCTTTCTGGCTGATGTTTTGGTCACTTTTGAAAGCTGGTGGTGCTTTCACTCTAGTGGTAGCATGAGACGGAGTCTACAACCCACACAAGTGGCTCAGGTAGTGCAGCTCATCCAGGATGGCACATCAATGCGAGCTGTGGCAAGAAGGTTTGCTGTGTCTGTCAGCGTAGTGTCCAGAGCATGAAGGCGCTACCAGGAGACAGGCCAGTACATCAGGAGACATGGAGCAGGCCATAGGAGGGCAACAACCCAGCAGCAGGACCGCTACCTCTGCCTTTGTGCAAAGAGGAACAGGAGGAGCACTGCCAGAGCCCTGCAAAATGACCCAGCAAGCCACAAATGTGCATGTGTCTACGCAAACGATCAGAAACAGACTCCATGAGGGTGGTATGAGGGCCCAAAATCCACAGGTGGGGGTTGTGCTTACAGCCCAACACAGTGCAGGACGTTTGGCATTTGCTAGAGAACACCAAGATTGGCAAATTCGCCACTGGCACCCTGTGCTCTTCACAGATGAAAGCAGGTTCTCACTGAGCACGTGACAGATGTGACAGAGTCTGGAGATGCCAAGGAGAATGTTCTGCTGCCTGCAACATCCTCCAGCATGACCAGTTTGGCAGTGGGTCAGTAATGGTGTGGGGTGGCATTTCTTTGGGGGGGCCGCACATCCCTCCATGTGCTCGCTAGAGGTAGCCTGACTGCTATTAGGTACCGAGATGAGATCCTCAGACCCCTTGTGAGACCATATGCTGGTGCAGTTGGCCCTGGGTTCCTCCTAATGCAAGACAATGCTAGACCTCATGTGGCTGGAGTGTGTCAGCAGTTCCTGCAAGACGAAGGCATTGATGCTATGGACTGGCCCGCCCGTTCCCCAGACCTGAATCCAATTGAGCACATCTGGGACATAATGTCTCGCTCCATCCACCAATGCCACGTTGCACCACAGACTGTCCAGGAGCTGGCGGATGCTTTAGTCCAGGTCTGGGAGGAGATCCCTCAGGAGACCATCTGCCACCTCATCAGGAGCATGCCCAGGCATTGTAGAGAGGTCATACAGGCACATGCAGGCCACACACACTACTGAGCCTCATTTTGACTTGTTTTAGGGACATGACATCAAAGTTGGATCAGCCTGTAGTGTGTTTTTCCACTTTAATTTTGAGTGTGACTCCAAATCCAGACCTCCATGGGTTAATAAATTTGATTTCCATTGACAATTTTTGTGTGATTTTGTTGTCAGCACATTCAACTATGTAAAGAACAAAGTATTTAATAAGAATATTTTATTCATTCAGATCTAGTATGTGTTACTTTAGTGTTCCCTTTATTTTTTTGAGCAGTGTATATATCCATATATGTATATGTAATTTTATTTATTATCTGAGCGCTGTTCCTTTATATAAAAATTCCTATGTGTTTGGGGAGTGTTGACTACCTCTTGCTTTTTGATAATTCTTATTAGAGTTACCAATCTACCATTAATCACCAAAGTGAACTAGATTCCCCATCACTAGTGTGCAGAAATATAAAAGAACACTCCAAACTGAAAAACTATTGATTAGAAAAAGTGTTATTTGTCCACACAAAAGAAGTCAGGACTTATAAAGAGACTTGGCAGCTAAGAGTGTACTAACTAATGTTTCAACAGTGTGGAAAAGGCTTAAAGAGGTGGAAAGATTTTTTATTAAAAAACAATCCTTGCAACTAAGGTGAAGAAAAATAGTGGAAAACAATGCAGCTAAAGTTAGTATATTATTTAATAAAAATAATAGGTAAACACATTTATTTTTTTACAAACAATAACAAGACACAGCAAAAAAAAGTGGGTTTTGTTCCATTTAATTTGCAAACAACTGTACTTGACTCAGGCATTGCAATAACCAGGATTTGCACATGAACTGTTTCCTTATTTCTACTTCTAATTTTTTTTTTACTTTGCATAGGTTTTTAACACACCAACTCTTAGTGGTAAAAATTACTTTTTAGATGTTAACAAAAACAAAAATGTATTTTGTTTTTCTCTCTTAATACAGTCTTTAACAATTTTTGCTGAACAATTTTGAACCACAGTATTAATGCATATCTTCTCAGAGTGGCTGGACTCCAACAAACAGGTGTTTCTTTGCTTCTCAAACAAGTGTAATTGTACCTTTTCAATCTTGTACTGTAGGAGAGTATTCTTCTTTCCTGTGGATGGCCTGGTATATATATATATATATATATATATATATATCTATCCATAAGCTGTCAGCAGCACTCTTTTCCATATATAAAAGAAACACTGTAATGGCTGGTGCCCTCCATGGGTAACTACCATGGTTCCCAGGTACACATGGCAGCTGTTGGCGGCACTCACGGCTCCATGCAAATAATGACCCAGGGAGATCTAAAGTGCTTCAATATTTCAATGTTTATAGTCAAACTAAAATGTTTGACTATAAACATTGAAACGTTGATGCACTTTAGACCGTCTTGAGTCATTTTTGCATGGAGCCGTGAGTACAGCAAAAAGCTGCCGTATATATATATATATATATATATATATATATATGGTCAACACTTGCACTTACTTTCATGGGTTTTATCAGTTTCTGTGCACAACAACATTAAGCATGTTCATGGTCCATTAGGCCACCCAGTGTCTATGCGGTCTATTTACTAAGCCTTGGATGGAGATAAAGTCAACAGAGATAAAGTACCAGCCAATAGGCTCCTAACTTTCATTTTTCAAACACAGCCTGTGACACGGCAGTTTGGATCTGATTGGCTGGTACTTTATTTCCGTCATCTTTATCTCCATCCAATGCTTAGTAAATAGATCCCTATGTCACTATAGCTGGGTAAGATGCATTACTTGAACAACTCCAAACACCATCCAATACGAATAGCCTATAATCCACACGAATCACAAAATGTATAAAAGCAAATTTTGTTCCCAACAAATGGATTTTTGTGTATTAATGCCTCCTCTTGTAATTGTTTACATACACAGGTTACATATACCTTCATGTACAATAGTCATGCTCTTCTTTCACCATGCTACGTTATATGAGACTTCAGCAACCATGGTACAAATAAAAAGTTTTAAACTTCTACAGTAGTGGTGCTGTGCAAATATAAAAAAATACTATACATTTAATCACATTGTCAACCACACCACACAAACACTGCTTAATTATATAAAAAAAAATTCCAGTTTTTAGATTTTGTCTATTCCACCATGCAATGGATTTTTTTACAGTGAGATACTGAGGCCCCTCTACAATATTTTTTTCTGACCACTTACTCTAACTCAGGTAATAGCATATATTAAAACTGTAACATGATATTCCCTAAAGATGTTTATTAAAAAAATATTTTCTTATAAATAAAGTCAGTAACAACTTATTGGGCTATTTGTAACTTTAATAAACACAACATGTTTTCCTTTTCTGAAATACATGTTATTGGCTCATATATTCGTAGCAATGCCTATTTGCAGGTGTAATAAGAGGTTTTTTTTAAATACTGCTTTCCACCACCTCATGGTATTCTAAGGTAGTAGTACTATACAGTAAGTGTGCTTGTATTAAAACTAGGGATGTGCACTTGAAATTTTTCGGGTTTTGGGTTCGGTTCCGCGGCCGTGTTTTGGGTTCGACCGCGTTTTGGCAAAACCTCACCGAATTTTTTTTGTCGGATTCGGGTGTGTTTTGGATTCAGGTGTTTTTTTCAAAAAACCCTAAAAAACAGCTTAAATCATAGAATTTGGGGGTCATTTTGATCCCAAAGTATTATTAACCTCAAAAACCATAATTTCCACTCATTTTCAGTCTATTCTGAATACCTCACACCTCACAATATTATTTTTAGTCCTAAAATTTGCACCGAGGTCGCTGGATGACTAAGCTAAGCGACCCTAGTGGCCGACACAAACACCTGGCCCATCTAGGAGTGGCACTGCAGTGTCACGCAGGATGGCCCTTCCAAAAAACACTCCCCAAACAGCACATGACGCAAAGAAGAAAAAAAGAGGCGCAATGAGGTAGCTGTGTGAGTAAGCTAAGCGACCCTAGTGGCCGACACAAACACCTGGCCCATCTAGGAGTGGCACTGCAGTGTCACGCAGGATGGCCCTTCCAAAAAACACTCCCCAAACAGCACATGACGCAAAGAAGAAAAAAAGAGGCGCAATGAGGTAGCTGTGTGAGTAAGATAAGCGACCCTAGTGGCCGACACAAACACCTGGCCCATCTAGGAGTGTCACTGCAGTGTCACGCAGGATGGCCCTTCCAAAAAACACTCCCCAAACAGCACATGACGCAAAGAAGAAAAAAAGAGGCGCAATGAGGTAGCTGTGTGAGTAAGCTAAGCGACCCTAGTGGCCGACACAAACACCTGGCCCATCTAGGAGTGGCACTGCAGTGTCACGCAGGATGGCCCTTCCAAAAAACACTCCCCAAACAGCACATGACGCAAAGAAGAAAAAAAGAGGCGCAATGAGGTAGCTGTGTGAGTAAGCTAAGCGACCCTAGTGGCCGACACAAACACCTGGCCCATCTAGGAGTGGCACTGCAGTGTCACGCAGGATGGCCCTTCCAAAAAACACTCCCCAAACAGCAATAAAAATGAAAGAAAAAAGAGGTGCAAGATGGAATTGTCCTTGGGCCCTCCCACCCACCCTTATGTTGTATAAACAGGACATGCACACTTTAACCAACCCATCATTTCAGTGACAGGGTCTGCCACACGACTGTGACTGAAATGACGGGTTGGTTTGGACCCCCACCAAAAAAGAAGCAATTAATCTCTCCTTGCACAAACTGGCTCTACAGAGGCAAGATGTCCACCTCATCATCATCCTCCGATATGTCACCGTGTACATCCCGCTCCTCACAGATTATCAATTCGTCCCCACTGGAATCCACCATCTCAGCTCCCTGTGTACTTTGTGGAGGCAATTGCTGCTGGTCAATGTCTCCACGGAGGAATTGATTATAATTCATTTTAATGAACATCATCTTCTCCACATTTTCTGGAAGTAACCTCGTACGCAGATTGCTGACAAGGTGAGCGGCGGCACTAAACACTCTTTCGGAGTATACACTTGTGGGAGGGCAACTTAGGTAGAATAAAGCCAGTTTGTGCAAGGGCCTCCAAATTGCCTCTTTTTCCTGCCAGTATAAGTACGGACTGTCTGACGTGCCTACTTGGATGCGGTCACTCATATAATCCTCCACCATTCTTTCAATGGTGAGAGAATCATATGCAGTGACAGTAGACGACATGTCCGTAATCGTTGTCAGGTCCTTCAGTCCGGACCAGATGTCAGCATCAGCAGTCGCTCCAGACTGCCCTGCATCACCGCCAGCGGGTGGGCTCGGAATTCTGAGCCTTTTCCTCGCACCCCCAGTTGCGGGAGAATGTGAAGGAGGAGATGTTGACAGGTCGCGTTCCGCTTGACTTGACAATTTTCTCACCAGCAGGTCTTTGAACCCCAGCAGACTTGTGTCTGCCGGAAAGAGAGATCCAAGGTAGGTTTTAAATCTAGGATCGAGCACGGTGGCCAAAATGTAGTGCTCTGATTTCAACAGATTGACCACCCGTGAATCCTTGTTAAGCGAATTAAGGGCTCCATCCACAAGTCCCACATGCCTAGCGGAATCGCTCCCTTTTAGCTCCTCCTTCAATGCCTCCAGCTTCTTCTGCAAAAGCCTGATGAGGGGAATGACCTGACTCAGGCTGGCAGTGTCTGAACTGACTTCACGTGTGGCAAGTTCAAAAGGTTGCAGAACCTTGCACAACGTTGAAATCATTCTCCACTGCGCTTGAGACAGGTACATTCCACCTCCTATATCGTGCTCAATTGTATAGGCTTGAATGGCCTTTTGCTGCTCCTCCAACCTCTGAAGCATATAGAGGGTTGAATTCCACCTCGTTACCACTTCTTGCTTCAGATGATGGCAGGGCAGGTTCAGGCGTTTTTGGTGGTGCTCCAGTCTTCTGTACGTGGTGCCTGTACGCCGAAAGTGTCCCGCAATTCTTCTGGCCACCGACAGCATCTCTTGCACGCCCCTGTCGTTTTTTAAAAAATTCTGCACCACCAAATTCAAGGTATGTGCAAAACATGGGACGTGCTGGAATTTGCCCATATTTAATGCACACACAATATTGCTGGCGTTGTCCGATGCCACAAATCCACAGGAGAGTCCAATTGGGGTAAGCCATTCCGCGATGATCTTCCTCAGTTGTCGTAAGAGGTTTTCAGCTGTGTGCGTATTCTGGAAACCGGTGATACAAAGCGTAGCCTGCCTAGGAAAGAGTTGGCGTTTGCGAGATGCTGCTACTGGTGCCGCCGCTGCTGTTCTTGCGGCGGGAGTCCATACATCTACCCAGTGGGCTGTCACAGTCATATAGTCCTGACCCTGCCCTGCTCCACTTGTCCACATGTCCGTGGTTAAGTGGACATTGGGTACAACTGCATTTTTTAGGACACTGGTGAGTCTTTTTCTGACGTCCGTGTACATTCTCGGTATCGCCTGCCTAGAGAAGTGGAACCTAGATGGTATTTGGTAACGGGGGCACACTGCCTCAAGAAATTGTCTAGTTCCCTGTGAACTAACGGCGGATACCGGACGCACGTCTAACACCAACATAGTTGTCAAGGCCTCAGTTATCCGCTTTGCAACAGGATGACTGCTGTGATATTTCATCTTCCTCGCAAAGGACTGTTGGACAGTCAATTGCTTGGTGGAAGTAGTAAAAGTGGGCTTACGACTTCCCCTCTGGGATGACCATCGACTCCCAGCAGCAACAACAGCAGCGCCAGCAGCAGTAGGCGTTACACGCAAGGATGCATCGGAGGAATCCCAGGCAGGAGAGGACTCATCAGAATTGCCAGTGACATGGCATGCAGGACTATTGGCATTCCTGGGGAAGGAGGAAATTGACACTGAGGGAGTTGGTGGGGTGGTTTGCGTGAGCTTGGTTACAAGAGGAAGGGATTTACTGGTCAGTGGACTGCTTCCGCTGTCGCCCAAAGTTTTTGAACTTGTCACTGACTTATTATGAATGCGCTGCAGGTGACGTATAAGGGAGGATGTTCCGAGGTGGTTAATGTCCTTACCCCTACTTATTACAGCTTGACAAAGGCAACACACGGCTTGACAAATGTTGTCCGCATTTCTGGTGAAATACTTCCACACCGAAGAGCTGATTTTTTTGGTATTTTCACCAGGCATGTCAACGGCCCTATTCCTCCCACGGACAACAGGTGTCTCCCCGGGTGCGTGACTTAAACAAACCACCTCACCATCAGAATCCTCCTTGTCAATTTCCTCCCAAGCGCCAGCAACACCCATATCCTCCTCATCCTGGTGTACTTCAACACTGACATCTTCAATCTGACTATCAGGAACTGGACTGCGGGTGCTCCTTCCAGCACTTGCAGGGGGCGTGCAAATGGTGGAAGGCGCATGCTCTTCACGTCCAGTGTTGGGAAGGTCAGGCATCGCAACCGACACAATTGGACTCTCCTTGTGGATTTGGGATTTCGAAGAACGCACAGTTCTTTGCGGTGCTTTTGCCAGCTTGAGTCTTTTCAGTTTTCTAGCGAGAGGCTGAGTGCTTCCATCCTCATGTGAAGCTGAACCACTAGCCATGAACATAGGCCAGGGCCTCAGCCGTTCCTTGCCACTCCGTGTGGTAAATGGCATATTGGCAAGTTTACGCTTCTCCTCCGACAATTTTATTTTAGCTTTTGGAGTCCTTTTTTTACTGATATTTGGTGTTTTGGATTTTACATGCTCTGTACTATGACATTGGGCATCGGCCTTGGCAGACGACGTTGCTGGCATTTCATCGTCTCGGCCATGACTAGTGGCAGCAGCTTCAGCACGAGGTGGAAGTGGATCTTGATCTTTCCCTAATTTTGGAACCTCAACATTTTTGTTCTCCATATTTTAATAGGCACAACTAAAAGGCACCTCAGGTAAACAATGTAGATGGATGGATACTAGTATACTTATGGATGGACGAGCGACTGCCGACACAGAGGTAGCTACAGCCGTGGACCACCGTACTGTGTCTGCTGCTAATATAGACTGGATGATAATGAGATGAAATCAATATATATATATATAATATCACTAGTACTGCAGCCGGACAGGTATATATATTTATTATGTAATGACTGATGACGGACCTGCTGGACACTGTCAGCTCAGCAGCACCGCAGACTGCTACAGTAAGCTACTATAGTAGTATGTATAAAGAAGAAAAAAAAAAAAAAAAAAAAAACACGGGTAGGTGGTATACAATTATGGATGGACGAGCGACTGCCGACACAGAGGTAGCTACAGCCGTGGACTACCGTACTGTGTCTGCTGCTAATATAGACTGGATGATAATGAGATGAAATCAATATATATTATATCACACTAGTACTGCAGCCGGACAGGTAGATATATTTATTATGTAATGACTGATGACGGACCTGCTGGACACTGTCAGCTCAGCAGCACCGCAGACTGCTACAGTAAGCTACTATAGTAGTATGTATAAAGAAGAAAAAAAAAACCACGGGTAGGTGGTATACAATTATGGATGGACGAGCGACTGCCGCCACAGAGGTAGCTACAGCCGTGGACTACCGTACTGTGTCTGCTGCTAATATAGACTGGATGATAAGGAGATGAAATCAATATATATATATATATATATAATATCACTAGTACTGCAGACGGACAGGTATATATATTTATTATGTAATGACTGATGACGGACCTGCTGGACACTGTCAGCTCAGCAGCACCGCAGACTGCTACAGTAAGCTACTATAGTAGTATGTATAAAGAAGAAAGAAAGAAAAAAAAACACGGGTAGGTGGTATACAATTATGGATGGACGAGTGACTGCCGACACAGAGGTAGCTACAGCCGTGGACTACCGTACTGTGTCTGCTGCTAATATAGACTGGATGATAAGGAGATGAAATCAATATATATATATATATATATAATATCACTAGTACTGCAGCCGGACAGGTATATATATTTATTATGTAATGACTGATGACGGACCTGCTGGACACTGTCAGCTCAGCAGCACCGCAGACTGCTATAGTAAGCTACTATAGTAGTGTGTATAAAGAAGAAAGAAAAAAAAAAAACACGGGTAGGTGGTATACAATTATGGATGGACGAGCGACTGCCGACACAGAGGTAGCTACAGCCGTGGACTACCGTACTGTGTCTGCTGCTAATATAGACTGGATGATAATGAGATGAAATCAATATATATTATATCACACTAGTACTGCAGCCGGACAGGTAGATATATTTATTATGTAATGACTGATGACGGACCTGCTGGACACTGTCAGCTCAGCAGCACCGCAGACTGCTACAGTAAGCTACTATAGTAGTATGTATAAAGAAGAAAGAAAAAAAAAAAACACGGGTAGGTGGTATACAATATTATATATATATTATATACAATTTTATATATATATATATATATATATATATTAAACTGGTGGTGACTGGTGGTCAGGTCACTGGTCACACTATCAGCAACTTGCAAGTAGTACTCCTAAGCAGACAATCACAATATATATTATACTGGTGGTCAGTGTGGTCACAATGGCAGTGTGGCACTCTGGCAGCAAAAGTGTGCACTGTACGTTATATGTACTCCTGAGTCCTGCTCTCAGACTCTAACTGCTCCCCACTGTCAGTGTCTCCCCCACAAGTCAGATAATATACAGTCACACTATCTATCACTTCAGCAAGTAACTAGTACTCCTCCTAATGCTCCCCAAAATTACTACTGTGTCTCTCTCTACTGTCTCACTCTCTTCTCTATAAACGGAGAGGACGCCAGCCACGTCCTCTCCCTATGGATCTCAATGCACGTGTGAAAATGGCGGCGACTCGCGGCTCCTTATATAGAATCCGAGTCTCGCGATAGAATCCGAGCCTCGCGAGAATCCGACAGCGGGATGATGACGTTCGGGCGCGCTCGGGTTAACCGAGCAAGGCGGGAAGATCCGAGTCGCTCGGCCCCGTGTAAAAAAACATGAAGTTCGGGCGGGTTCGGATTCCGAGGAACCGAACCCGCTCATCCCTAATTAAAACAAGGGAAACCTTCACAAATGTGCACTGTACACTATGCCCATATCATGTAAAGTGTTATTCCAGACAGATTAGAAAGTTCACAATGCCTCAATGAATATACAAGCATGTTTAAGTACTGTACATTAGCTAATCTTATTTCAGATGAAGGCTGTGAATTTAGGCCTGAGGGAAATAAAACCATGAGGGTTTTTTGGGAATGTTGCATGTGTTATGGATGTTTCTGCAGGTGCTCCTCCCGTGGTTGTTGTGAATGTGCCTGGTGTGTCCAATTGTGAGTTTGAAGATGATGTATGTTTGAGTCCATTGTGCATGCTCAGTGGGATAGTTGATAAACTGTATCTTTATCCTCCTCCTCCTCCAGGTCTGATAAGGGTACTGTAGCTGTATGAGAAGGTTGCAAATAATTTTTCAGTGCAATCTGCAAAGTTCTAGGTGATCTATAAAGTCATGTTTATCCAGTTAGGGACTCCCCAGCGGTCCCTAGGGGTGGGGTTGTCCAATGTGATAACACTGCAGTGCTTTGGGAGCCTTACTCAGAGTATATGTGCCAGGATTATGTTTTTGCTTTAACAACTAAAGGAAAGAAGGAGTTTAAGTCAGCAAAGTGGTGTGGTGCTTATTACTCCCACCATAATTTTACTTGCAGGCTACTACATCTTTGCTGTGTTTTATCTGGAATCACACCCTCAAGAGTATTTTAATGTGATTAAATATCTGCATTTAAAGCATTCAATGTCCTGTTCAGTGCAAAAATTCCTCTTAGCAGTCATATGAAGAGGAATTCTAACTTAAACAGTTGGTAGGCTTGATCATTGAGTTTGAGGCTGTGGGCTTAAGTAAAGCTGCATCTACCATTTGTCTCAGCCAGACATCACACTGGTTTGAACTATATCCACACTATATCCACACAAGTAAGAAGCTGAATTTTAGTTTTGGGCTTTGGCAATGGTATTTGATCACCAATATTAGGATCTGTTTCTTCCGAGTTGCCAAAAAATCTAAATCATCTGTTTATCAAACACATTTGGTGCTCGCAAAACTATGAAGTGGAGTTGTGATGGATGAATGATCCCTTTCCTTTATGTCCTTTGTTGGACCATGTTTTTTCTAGATTGATAGAAGTTTCTAATCTGTGTGGATCATCTGTGAATGAACCAATACCCCCTAAATTGTGTTGCAGTATAAATCCTTTGACCAGCCATTGGACCTTGTGAGGGTTTCTGGTCCAAGATCATTATTGGCTAAAATTAATATTGAATCAGCCTTCTGTCTGTTACCTCTACAACCTGAGTCTTTAAAGTTAAAGGTACATCAAAGCTGCCACTGATATCACCCCCATCCCTACCGCCAGAAGATAGGTAGGGGCCCCAGTGCATTTATTTGCCCAAGGGCCTACACTGCTGTTAAGACAGCACTGAGCTTATGCACAATTCCAGTATTGTTTTTTGTTTGACAACTTTAAAGCAGTGCAGTTGATCAACTGCCAGTTTTTCTTCTCTTCTGCTTCTTCATTTGCTATCCAGGCTTGTCCTTTGCTGCTTTATTGTTTATAAGCATTTTGTAGATGTTCCTGGGGTGGAAAGTGTTATTGCAGATACATTGTCATGGTTCAACTTGCCTCAGTTTAAGGAATTAGTATCCCAGGCTGAGCTGGTTGGAGACCTGTGCCCTTCTTATGTTTGGCAGGTCTTCAGGCTGACATGGGGTAACTAGAGAAATGGACTATTGCCCCAAATATATTGGAGCTAGCTTTTGTGTGGAGCCTTTGCAGTCCAGATAGGTGCTGCTATCTCAAAGGCTGCCAAAAAAATCATCTGTTTATCAACCACATGTGGTGCTCACAATAAAGGAGGTTGAGTTGGGTTGAATGACCTTTCCTAAACCTCCCTTGGTGGATCTTGTTCTTTCTACAGTAGTCCCTAATCTCTATCCATCTAACACTTCCAGGTCCTTCCTAGTGTCTAAGGCCTTGTGATGTTGATCCATATCACTGCTCTTGACTGTTGATCGTAGGAATCCTATTGACATTTTACTTTTGCACATTTTTTGGATTCTGTATCCTATTTATGTTATTCCAGTTATGAGTTTAATGTTTCAAGTATGTTTTGTAATGGCATTCCATGGTGCATTTAAAATTCATGAGCTACTGTAGTTGTGGTTCAGTACAATATTGTTTTTGTGTCAGCTATAGCATTCCATGACTGACCAGGCTAGTAAAGGGTATCAGATTTCTTTTCAAAATGTTCTTTGAATAAAGTTTGTCAGGTGTTGTTGGTGCAAGCCTTGTTACAAGTGTGATTAGTTAGGGAGGGATAAAGGTTGCTGGACGAATATCAGGCAGTAGTTATTACATACAGTGTCAGTTTTGTCAAGTCTTAAAGTGCTATTATTCTTTTTAGGTCTGTCACAAAATGAATTTGTTACATAATAATTTTGGATTGGTACTGCTAAGCAGCCTTGGGTCATTCTGATGCAAAGATTCAGTCTCTGGCTTGGTGGCATTCAAATGCATTCTGTCACTATATCTGTCTGAATTTGTCTTTTTTTATTCTCTGTAGCTTGTCAACAGACTGCAGGGATCCCTGATGAATATCTTTTTCCTCTAGGGTTGTAATGCATGGATATTTTTTTTTATTTACTCCAGGGGGGTTATGTCTTGCCTCAGGTCTTGTTTTATATGTTTAATGTCCATCCCTCAACCTGTCATGTATTGTATTGTTTTCATGTGGTTTGAATAACTATTTTGTTGTTTTGATGTGTTTTATCCTTACGATGAGACCATTTTTCATGTGTTTCTGGTGGATCTGAGCATAAACCAATATGGGTCTTGGGCCATTCTTATATTTTTGGTTATCTCATTTTCCCTTAGCTACTGAATGTAGCTATTTTCCTCACGCATGTTTGCTGGGATGTGGTGGTATTCATTTCAATCTAATGTATTTTGGTAGAGAAGGTCCATTCTTACAGAGTGCCTCTGATGCTGAATGTGAATGATTTTGGGGAATGTACCACACTTCTTTGTGTTGTTATTATTATTATTATTATTATTATTATGTATCAGAGGCTTTACCATTTTTATTTAATATTTTTCCAACTATTCATATAATTTACTACCTTCCCAAAATTCACAAATCCCTCCATTCACTCCCTGGGCATCCCATCACTTCAAATGTTAATTCTCTTTATTCTATTATTTTTTTGTTTGCACCTTTCTTCAACCAATGGTTTAAGCAGTAAAGTCACATATTCATGATACAATATATTTTATCCAAAATATAGTTAAGAAAAATATATATGACTTACTGATACTAGATGTTTCTGCCTTTTATGCAGACATTCCCCATAATTTAGGTATCTCTGTGATTCATGAAAATCTCTTACAATATGAATATTTATCAACAAACAATAGAGAGTTTACTATTGATTCCATTTATTTTATTCTGATGCACAATTATTTTTTTTCCTGACACATTTTATCTTCAGATGATGGGGGTTGCCATGGGCACCAGTTTTGCCCCTAGATATGCCAACCTCTACCTGGGTATATTTAAATACCACCATGTGGCGAGAGGGTCTTATGCAGTGAAGCTGTTCTAAAGAAGTTATATTGATGAATTTTTATTACTTGGGATGGGTCCTATGACATTGTGGATTTGTTAAGTATCTTAATACGAATACTATCCCCTTTCCTTTATACATACTTATAATGCACATTTGTTCAACTTCCTGGATGTGACACTTGACATTATTGATAATAAAGGTATCACCTCCAACTTCTTCAAAGATGTAGACTCCAATAATTACCTTTATTTTCATAGTGCACTTCATAAACCCTGTAAACTCAGGGTGAGAAGAAACTGCTCTACCATAGATTAATTTAATATACAAACAGAAAAATACTAGAACATTTTAGAAAGCTCCAATAACCAGAAGAACTCTTTAAACCAGAGACATG
Source organism: Pseudophryne corroboree (assembly GCF_028390025.1). Classification (NCBI taxonomy): domain Eukaryota; kingdom Metazoa; phylum Chordata; class Amphibia; order Anura; family Myobatrachidae; genus Pseudophryne; species Pseudophryne corroboree. Next base: position 541,995,244 of record NC_086444.1, on the reverse strand, counting down.
TGGTGAGGTAAATGGCTCAGGAGGCACTGGACATTTACCTTCAGAGCCAGATTTACACACAATATATGATCCCAAGGGTGCTTGTGTGCATTATACACAGGTGCAGCAAGCAATGTATACTGTTTGAAATTTAGTTCGTTTTAATCAGAAAAGATAGGCAGGGGAGGTGCTGCCTCACCTGTCATAGAGTTTTTACTCAGGAATTTCGACTATAACAATTATTAGAATAATACAAAGAAGATATTTCTAATATATTTTATGTATTTTTCATATAATTTATATAGTCAAAACCCTGGCGTATATGTTAGTATGACAGGAAAGGCTCTGCCTCACCTGACTCACCTTAATGCACATCACTGCTTTCAACAAGCTTTGGAGAAACCTAGCCATAGACTACCCATACCTTACAAGCAAGAGGTCCTCAATAACCTAAAAAAATGCATTCACCCTCTATAGTAACAGAAGATAACTTAATCTATGTATCTAATTTCAATTGATGCTCTCAACAAACAAAACAAATTATAAACCAAAACTACTGTATACAATTTTTCAACAAAATGCCTTACTTAAACTATGTATACCTGATAATCTCTTAGCTTATAGAGCAATTTAGTAGCCAGTTTTATTAGAATTATTCCATCTAATATAAAAGAGGATAGTATTTAGCTGGTTAACATCTAGACCAAAATGGTTATTTTAATGTGCTCAGAATCTTTACATTACATGTAAATATGTTATTAATAAGACTTAAAAATGTTCTACTCTAAATTCACAGACTTCCTAAAGAAAAATCAAGATCTCTTAATAGATGAGTTATTTAGCATCATTAACCAAGAGCCAAAAACTTTAAAGATAACCGCCAAGGGAATATAGACTGTTTAAGAGATTTCTTTTCACCTTTGTAGAAAAGAACCCACTATATGTTTACATTAAACACTATATTTTCATATGGTCCAAACAAGGCAGATTAATTTACTGTAGCTGCATCAACAGCCCTCTAAACATCCATTAGTAGAAGTAATTTGATAACCTTCTCCATCATATTTACAACAATTTTGTTATGGGGCCACTCAATGAGAGTCTAGTGGCTGTCTGGTCAAAGTTTCTTTCAGTGTCTCACTCATTCCACAGATATGGTTATATACAATAGCATATGCATGTATAGTTACATATATTTATTTTCTTCACTATATACAGTATAATGCCGAATTGTCATATTTATTTTTGCTGGTTGTCATACTTATTTAGAATTTTCTTCCAGTAATCTATTTCCTTATATAAATTCATTTCTCCTTTATGATATAAAAGATACTTTACTATATAGACATGTAAACTCTAAATAACTCTATAATTCGTACCTGCTTCATATTATTTTTAAGTAATCAATCTGTTTCCAGAATATTTACTTTATATTTTTTAATTGTAAAGAGATACTTCTAGACCCTCTCTAATGATAAGGATGTGAGTCCTTCTCACCTTTATTCCAATGCTCTATGTGGGAAGAAATTGTATTAGCAGTTACCATAGCAACTGGATATTCAGCACCAGCTATTTAATAGTATATATTTAGAATGAGTATCTCAACTCATCTCTGTGTGATTACTGTCAGCATCTGCACCCTACCTATTGTTTATTATGGGAATATATGTGTCAAGGTTATAAAATGAACATGGTGGTTTATTAAAATATAAATAAAACGCAGTTTTCTTCAAAAAAAATTTTTTGTTAAATTATTACAAATTTTTTTAAAATTATTAATAATGAGAAAAATACAGTGAAATTCTGTTGTCAAATTGAGGTATATATATTATGCACAGTGTATATATGGGTGTAGTAGATATTAAAGAAGGCAATGGGATGTGTCTAAATATGACCTTGTTTATTATACTAATAATTCTTTAAAAATGACAATTTAAAACTTTTTTGCTTGAGCGCGCTCTTTGTGTTATTATCACTAACATGCAGTGAAAAATAAAAATGAAATAGAATAAAACTAAAATAAATTTGCAATAAACATGCAATAAACAAATAACACTTTGTATACGATTCTAAAAAGTAATGGAGACCGGTCTCCTGCTCTTTAAGGTAATGGTGGCTTGTTATGTATAAGTTCCGGCAGGGCAGACTATGTCCGCAAAAAGGTCCGTTTTTTACTGAGTTCCTGGTGATCCGTAATTCCAGGGTAGAGTAATAAAAGTACTTCGTTTTCAGGTGAAAAAAAGTTTTTATGGATCACTTACGTGCCTTCACCCTGTTCAGGGCTGGGGGATCCGTGTGTGTTCTTCGGTGCTGCAGGTGTCTTTCTCCGTAGCCGCGGTTTGTTACAGGCGCCTGTAACCCCGGTTCTCTTGGTGTTTCCTCGCCGGCGTCTTCCAGGAGGTCGGGATCTCCGAGTTTCGGGTGAAAGAAGGGGTCATGGTCCAACGCGTTTCACTCGGCCAATGGTGCCGTGCTTCGTCAGGGACAGTGTGGTGACGTGTGCCTCGGGCTCTCTTAAGTAGTATTGAATTTGCTGTGATTGGTCCGTGGTGGTTTCTTTTTAATTAGAGCAAATATCATTTTTTTAAAACGGCTGTTTGTTTAAAGTTCTATCTTCAGTTTGGTTAGCAATGGTAATAGTCTATTTCTATCTTCATCTTTTCATATATAATGCTTTGTTAAATCAAAAAACGGAATAAAGAGGGAAGAGCAGGTTTTTGATACATTCTATTTTTCTGAAACATAGTGTCTAATAAGCCTTTGTGTGGAGTTGCTATTTTCTACCTTCTACAGAGGAGTTTGTAATCAGAATGTGCTTGCTATTTGAACGGCTGTTGTATATAAGGAAAAGGGGGAAAGAAGATGATGAAGAAAAGATGATTAAAATAAAAATAATAATAATGATAAATATAAAATAAACTAGAAAAAGATAGATAAATGATATTTTATACAGCTAAGAGAAATATAAATAGATAGATAAATGCTATTTAATTTATTTTCTAATTAGATGTTTCAATGGACAGTGCAGTAATATTATAGAGAATAGTTTATAATATTGGTATTTATAGCAAGACAGGTTCTCGATACATTCTATTTTTTGAAACATTGTGTCTAGTAAGCCCTTGTGTGGAGTTGTTATTTTTTCTCTCCACAGAGGTATTTGTGATAGAATATACTTGCTGTTTGGACAGTTGTTGTGGATATGGAGAAGGATGTTTAGAGATGATGAAAATGTGATTAATTTACGTGCAGATAAAAATGTAGATAAGTAGATAGACGAATGATAATTTGTTTATTTAGATGTTTCGTGGAGCAGTGCAGTGATATTTATTCATCCTGTAGAGAATAGTTAGTAATTTGTTTTTGGTGTGTAGCTTGGTTTTTTATTTTCATGTGGTGCATAATTCTTCTTGGTTTAGTCCTGGATGTTTTTCCTGGTTGATTAGTCCTTATTCCACTTGTGTCCCAAAAAGGTTGCCCCATATTATCACCGGGGTATTGCTGCATGTGATATTACTGCACCTAGGGTACATAAATGATCTCCCATTTTATTACTTGCTAGGCCCAACCCTCTTAACTTCCAAGTTCGGGATGGGATCGGGTGGTTTGTGGATGGTATGGCAGTATTGATTCGCATGTTTGCAGCCTCGGTGGTGTGGGTAGATCCTGTTGGGCATTTTTGTGGCATTGGTTAATCTCCCAGGAAGCTGCTGAGTTCAAAGTCAATGTTTAGGCCCTTTGGTGCTAGGGTTTGCATATTGTATATCCACTTTGTTTCCTCTCTGGACATAGTTCTGATGTAGTCTCCACCCCGCCAGGGTATTTTGACTTTCTTAATTGCTATAAATTTCAAGAGGCTTCCATCATGTTTATGATTCCTTTTGAAATGGTCTGAAATGCTGTGTGTCTCTACTTCGTTATCAATATTCCTTAGATGTTCGTTTATCCTTGTTTTGAGGCTTCTTGTAGTTCGTCCTATATATTGTAGGTTGCATGGACAGGTTAGGAGATAGATTACTCCTGTTGTGTCGCAGGTCATCTTTTCTTTTATCTTGAAAGTTTCTTTAGTTTTGTTGGATATGAAGTTGTTTACTGGTTTGGTGCTTCTCTGTTTGCATGTTTTACATCTCGTGCAGTGATAGAATCCTGGTGTGGTATCATTTATCCAAGTTCTTTCTTTTTCCTTTTTGTCTTCAGGTAGAAAGCTAGAGACTAATTCTTGTTTTATGTTTGGTGCTTTTCTGTAAATTATCCTTGGTCGATCTTCTATGTACTCTTTGATTTCCTCGTCACGTCTGAGCAGAGGCCAGTTCTTGTTGATTATTCTTTCAAAGTGTCTGTGCTGACTGTTGTAGTTGGTAATGAATGTCACTTCTTTTGGTTCCTGATTGCTTTTCTCTTTGTATTTTAGAAGGTCTTCTCTTTTTGTTTCTTTTGCTGCTTCTATGGCTTTGTAAACGGTATCTTTGTCATAGTTTCTATCGAAAAAATTTTCTTCTAATGTCAAAGTTTGTTCCTCAAAGGTGATGTTTTTTGAACAATTCCTCTTGAATCTTTTGAATTGTCCCCCAGGTATTCCTCTCAGCCAGTTCTTATGATGGTTGCTGGTTGCTGGTATGTAATTGTTGCAGTCTACGGACTTGATGTAGGTTTTTGTCTGTATCATTCTGTTTTCAATGTAGATTGTTAGGTCTAAAAAATTGATTGTTTCGTAACTGTGTGTTTCTGTAAATTCCAAATTTAGATTGTTGTGGTTTATATACTTTGTGAATTTGTTGAGTGGTCCTGTCCAGATGACTATGATATCATCGATATAGCGTTTCCAAAGTGCTATGTGTTCCATATGGCGCAGTGGGAGGAAGACTACATTTGGAAAAACAATAGCCTATCAGAACACATAGCACTTTGGAAACGCTATATCGATGATATCATAGTCATCTGGACAGGACCACTCAACAAACTCATGGAATTCACAAAGTATATTAACCACAACAATCTAAATTTGGAATTTACAGAAACACACAGTTACGAAACAATCAATATTTTGGACCTAACAATCTACATTGAAAACAGAATGATACAGACAAAAACCTACATCAAGTCCGTAGACTGCAGCAATTACATACCAGCAACCAGCAACCATCATAAGAACTGGCTGAGAGGAATACCTGGGGGACAATTCAAAAGATTCAAGAGGAATTGTTCAAAAAACATCACCTTTGAGGAACAAACTTTGACATTAGAAGAAAAATTTCTTGATAGAAACTATGACAAAGATACCATTTACAAAGCCATAGAAGCAGCAAAAGAAACAAAAAGAGAAGACCTTCTAAAATACAAAGAGAAAAGCAATCAGGAACCAAAAGAAGTGACATTCATTACCAACTACAACAGTCAGCACAGACACTTTGAAAGAATAATCAACAAGAACTGGCCTCTACTCAGACGTGACGAGGAAATCAAAGAGTACATACAAGATCGACCAAGGATAATTTACAGAAAAGCACCAAACATAAAACAAGAATTAGTCTCTAGCTTTCTACCTGAAGACAAAAAGGAAACAGAAAGAACTTGGATAAATGATACCACACCAGGATTCTATCACTGCACGAGATGTAAAGCATGCAAAACATGCAAACAGAGAAGCACCAAACCAGTAAACAACTTCATATCCAACGAAACTAAAGAAACTTTCAAGATAAAAGAAAAGATGACCTGCGACACAACAGGAGTAATCTATCTCCTAACCTGTCCATGCAACCTACAATATATAGGACGAACTACAAGAAGCCTCAAAACAAGGATAAACGAACATCTAAGGAATATTGATAACGAAGTAGAGACACACAGCGTTTCAGACCATTTCAAAAGGAATCATAAACATGATGGAAGCCTCTTGAAATTTATAGCAATTAAGAAAGTCAAAATACCCTGGCGGGGTGGAGACTACATCAGAACTATGTCCAGAGAGGAAACAAAGTGGATATACAATATGCAAACCCTAGCACCAAAGGGCCTAAACATTGACTTTGAACTCAGCAGCTTCCTGGGAGATTAACCAACCCCACAAAAATGCCCAACAGGATCTACCCACACCACCGGGGCTGCAAACATGCAAATCAATACTGCCATACCATCCACAAACCACCCGATCCCATCCCGAACTTGGAAGTTAAGAGGGTTGGGCCTAGCAAGTAATAAAATGGGAGACCATTTATGAACCCTAGGTGCAGTAATATCACATGCAGCAATACCCCGGTGATAATATGGGGCAACCTTTTTTGGGACACAAATGGAATAAGGACTAATCAACCAGGAAAAACATCCAGGACTAAACCAAGAAGAATTATGAACCACATGAAAATAAAAAACCAAGCTACACACCAAAAACAAATTACTAACTATTCTCTACAGGATGAATAAATATCACTGCACTGCTCCACGAAACATCTAAATAAACAAATTATCATTCGTCTATCTACTTATCTACATTTTTATCTGCACGTAAATTAATCACATTTTCATCATCTCTAAACATCCTTCTCCATATCCACAACAACTGTCCAAACAGCAAGTATATTCTATCACAAATACCTCTGTGGAGAGTAAAAATAACAACTCCACACAAGGGCTTACTAGACACAATGTTTCAAAAAATAGAATGTATCGAGAACCTGTCTTGCTATAAATACCAATATTATAAACTATTCTCTATGATATTACTGCACTGTCCATTGAAACATCTAATTAGAAAATAAATTAAATAGCATTTATCTATCTATTTATATTTCTCTTAGCTGTATAAAATATCATTTATCTATCTTTTTCTAGTTTATTTTATATTTATCATTATTATTATTTTTATTTTAATCATCTTTTCTTCATCATCTTCTTTCCCCCTTTTCCTTATATACAACAGCCGTTCAAATAGCAAGCACATTCTGATTACAAACTCCTCTGTGGAAGGTAGAAAATAGCAACTCCACACAAAGGCTTATTAGACACTATGTTTCAGAAAAATAGAATGTATCAAAAACCTGCTCTTCCCTCTTTATTCTGTTTTTTTATTTAACAAAGCATTATATATGAAAAGATGAAGATAGAAATAGACTATTACCATTGCTAACCAAACTGAAGATAGAACTTTAAACAAACAGCCGTTTTTAAAAAATGATATTTGCTCTAATTAAAAAGAAACCACCACGGACCAATCACAGCAAATTCAATACTACTTAAGAGAGCCCGAGGCACACGTCACCACACTGTCCCTGAAGAAGCACAGCACCATTGGCCGAGTGAAACGCGTTGGCAACGCCCCCTTCTTTCACCCGAAACCCGGAGATCCCGACCTCCTGGAAGACGCCGGCGAGGAAACACCAAGAGAACCGGGGTTACAGGCGCCTGTAACAAACCGCGGCTATGGAGAAAGACACCTGCAGCACCGAAGGACACACACGGATCCCCCAGCCCTGAACAGGGTGAAGGCACGTAAGCGATCCATAAAAACTTTTTTCACCTGAAAACGAAGTACTTTTATTACTCTACCCTGGAATTACGGATCACCAGGAACTCAATAAAAAATGGACCTTTTGCGGACATAGTCTGCCCTGCCGGAACTTATACATAACAAGCCACCATTACCTTAAAGAGCAGGAGACCAGTCTCCATTACTTTTTAGAATCGTATACAAAGTGTTATTTGTTTATTGCATGTTTATTGCAAATTTATTTTAGTTTTATTCTATTTCATTTTTATTTTTCACTGCATGTTAGTGATAATAACACAAAGAGCGCGCTCAAGCAAAAAGTTTTAAATTGTCGTTCTTAAAGAATTATTAGTATAATAAACAAGTTCATATTTAGACACATCCCATTGCCTTCTTTAATATCTACTACACCCATATATACACTGTGCATAATATATATACCTCAATTTGACAACAGAATTTCACTGTATTTTTCTCATTATTAATCATTTTAAAAAAAATTGTAATAATTTAACAAAAAATTTTTTTTGAAGAAAACTGCATTTTATTTATACTTTAATAAACCACCATTTCTGAGTATTAACCAGTAGCGCCAAAGGTTGGTCCCTTCCCCTAGATATTGTAAAACAAGGAAACAACCAAAAAGAGTTTCCTATTCTAACCTGGGCAGCTCGGATACTCAAATACACAAGTAAACATAGGGAGCGCAGAGCACACCCCCAGCTATTCAGAAATATAAAATGAACATGTATATTGATCGTAGGAATGTTGTGGTTGCAGTGAGTTACCACCTACTGTACAGTGGGTGGAGTCAGTAACAGGCAATAACTGATAGTAAGAGGGAATCCCCTATCAACCCAGGTTCCATAAGATCAAACAATTCTGTGATTGATTGATTGATGCAGCTAGGTGCATCAGTCAAAGTTACTTATTCAAGAATCTGGGCTTACTAGCTCTTATGCTGCTAAAGTATACTGTACAAAGCATAATACAGTAGATAGGTTTAAATGGTAATCAATATATGGTGATATTCTGTCATTCTTATGAAAACATCTCATCTACTTTTAACACTGAAGTCTCTGTTTTAGCAGAAAATAAACTATTTTGAACATGCATAATCTTAAAAAGCTGAGGATAGGTGTGTCAAAGTCGAAAATATTATAGTCACATGTATCACGTGCATTCAGAGTGGCCTCTGTGCGGTTGAGTACCAGCCGTGCATGCACAAACCCGGACGCTGCGTACATTGGCTCGTGAAGCCCTGCATATTAGCATGTGGTATGAGTAAATACAGTAACATACGCATTCGCATAGAAAAGCCACAAAAGCTATATTCAATATTTGATCCATATAGTGCATAACTCACACACCGTCTGTACATTCTTCAATAGCAAGTTACTGTGCACACACAAATTAATCAAACCACTCATACGCATAGAAAGGTGATTCTTCCAGAAACTCAATCACAAACAGTGCCTTGAATGTATCAGACTGTCATGTTTACGCAAAGCTTTGTAATCATGGAACATGGACCCTGACTCTATGAGGAAGGTAAATACCTTTGGTTGCCCCCATTGTTTTACATTAAGACAACAGATACTGGACTGTTATTGTTTTACTAGAAGCCAGGACAAACAAGAAGACAATATCCTACACAAAACACAAGCCTTGCTTGTACAAATCACTAAATAGCTGACAAATTACATACCAGACATTTAGATATCAGAGGTATAACATTTATAGTCTAAACTCATGGAAATATATATATATATATATATATATATATATTTTTTTTTTTAATTTTATTTCATAACAAATTGTAATAGCAGGAATGTATATATGTGTGTATGTATATGTATGTATGTATGTATGTATATATATATATATATATATGTATGTGTATGTATATATATATATGTATATATATGTATATCTCAAGGATGGAAATGGATAAACATATCATGTGTGGGATCATATTGTTCAGGGTCACATAAGCAGTAATCCAGTGGGTATGAGGATATTGTCGCATATTGCAGCAATAAGTTATTAGTAATACCGGATTTATGTATGATTAATGTGGTGGGTTTAACTGGTCTTGGGGTGGGAACTCAGATGTAAACAACAGTAATCACATCTCAAGACTTAGCCATCGCCCACCTCTTGAGCTGACCAATGATCCCCAGTGCACAGGATATGTCCCACCCCCAAACCAATGGAAGAAGAGCATACAGTTTCTATTGTTTCATGCTTTGGAATATTGTATAAAAGCCAAGCCTCCTGGCCAGTCAGTCACATTCTCTGAAGGTCATCTACCCAGATTGACTGAGGACCAGAACCGGGTGTTGCAGGCAAAAGAAACGTATGTATCCATTGATTGTAGCCCTTTTCTCTTATATGATTGTAATTATTGTTGTAACCCCTTTTTAGTAAATAACTGTTGGTGAGTCAGATCCCAACATTTTAAATACAATTGGTGTAGTGTTCCTTTCCTGCTAGGGGTTATAAAGTGTATTCTGCCTCACGTGTAGCTACACCATGCTTACAGCGTGATGGCATGCTTACACAACTTGTACGCATCTGTTAGTGGTTTCACACACGCTTAGCGGCCTGATCAGATATATATTTAAGGTATTGCTTTTCTTCCTATAAGTTAATCAGCTTTAACAATTGGGGGCTCCTCCGGTTCATCACACACTCACAGACTTACAGGCCATAACAGACTTTGATCTTTCAGCAAAGGGTGGAGACACATGCTACATAACCTTGCATTGTGTTAAAACCAGTTTGTGCTGTTAGATCACGTCTGTTCTGTCTAGTCTAAAGAGGTGCTGGTGTATCCCGAAGGACACAGTGTACAGATTTGCATACTCTCTCACATATTGTTGCCATAGGTTAACAGTCATTTTAGATCTGTGTGAAATCGGATACATTTTTTTGCTATATATAGCAGGTGCCTTTGATAATCTCTGCAAGGCATCTGCTTCTTTATTCTTCGCCGTGAGTGCCGCCTGACTGGTGTTGTATATATATATATATATTTGAAATAGTGTATTAAGGGTGTAATTGTAAAACATGAAACGCAGTTCTGACCTAATCATTTAGGTTTATACGGAATAAGTGTGGGTTGTGTTAGTGAGCGATAGTAGTTTTATTGCTCAGTTTAATCGAGATAGTGTGGTTTATTGAATTGCGAATGCACAGTTGTTGCGGTGCAAAGTATAACCACACGATAGTTCAATTTAAGGTGGGATTACATTTAATACAATAGCGCATAACTATCCGATTTCAAAAGCAGATTAATATAATATTTTGTTTAAACTGTACTACGTCTGGGGTAAAGTAACTAATCAAAGGGAGTGATAGTTTCTGTACAGAAAAGAAAAACACTCTGTATCTGAGTGAGTGAAAGTAGGAGTGATTGTCTTGAACCCAGAAGAATCGAATTGTTGTGGAAACACTGGGTTAGTAGAGGCCCGGCAGCGTAAGGCCCGCTACCTTACGTGAATACAGAAATAGAGAAACACGCAAGTCGTGAGGAGACTTGCACAGGAGCGTGTTAGGGAATTGGGAATTGTGATAGAATTGTGAATTGAAGTAAAGGTTTTTTGTTACGCTCCGGCTGAGGAGCACAGCTTGTGAAATTCGACTCCAGCAATCGTACAGCATATAGATAACAAGTATCTATAGGCCGTGCGATTGAACCGCACATCTGTGTGTTCTACACAGCACAACATGATACTATTGTGTCAAATGCGCTGTGGAAAAGCATACGCAGACGTGATTATGTAAACAAGGGGTTTTAGCTGATTACGTCAGGAAATCTCCCAGGTGGAAGTCCATTGGAAAGGGTGAGCAATAGTTACTGAAGTTTTCTATTTTTCACCCTACAAAAATTCCAGTGGAAAGATACCAAAAAGGAATTTTTCGCTGCCTCTCTTAGGAAAATATTCCAACAGAACCTCCACCGAAAGAAATTGCGGTGCTGTAAGGTCTGATAGGAGTCCGAAGTTGGGTACATCGCGATCCACTATCGACAGTGTATCGTAGTACTGGCCATGGTGGGCGACAGCGAGTGAAGAGCGCTCAGAGAACTTTCACCATCTGCTTGCATTGTGTATTTTGGTGTTTGTGGTAGAGGACCCAAAATGGCTCAGTTGCTCAAGTGAGAGACATACAGCAGCCAGGGTTCAGGCTGGAGATCTACAGCCAAGAGGGTCAGCTCGGGTTATAATGTGTGGGAAATATGGTTCACACGCGGAGGCTTATTGTGATGAATGGGTACATATGACTGCTGAAGATAGGGCATCATTCCCTAGGGTGGGTAGCTTTGAATCAGAGGTATTACAGAGCATAAGAATTAGAATATGCCTGATCAAATCTTGAAAACAGAGGATCAGACATACTGACTGTTTAAATCTGTGGCAACAGGAGGGGGAGGTGCAAAGGGAACTGGCTCGCACAGCAACTTCTAAACCTAGCGGGAAAGCGATTGAGAGCGCACCACCACCGCCATATGTTGATGGGGAGAAATTGGCTACAACCAATGGTGCATCGATAAAGGATAGCAAAATGATTAATCAATGTGTTAACCCTAACCCATGCCAGTTGTATCCTGGTTTGAATTTTCTCCAAGGTAGTGAGGAGGATTATGAGCCTAGCATGATATCGGCACTCTCTTTAGCAGCCACCATACAGGATACTCGGGTGGGCATGGCTCAACCACCAAGAGTAGTAGCGATGCCCCCCAGACAATAGCTCCCTGTATTATAGAATCAAACAAAAATGATGTGGTTGAATTAAATCCAGTCAGGGTGATTGCAGTGCCCAACGGGAGAACTGATAGTCAGGGAGTAACTCCCATTAGGAACATTGCAATGCATTGTCCTTGGTCCCGATCAGAACTGAGATCAATTATGTCAGAATTCCCCGATCCCAGAAAAGATCTAGTTGGATGCCAGAAATTCATTAAAGAATTGGGCAATGCCCATGAGCCCACAAATAAAGATTGGCGAACAGTGCTACGAGCGAGTTTACCCTCAAACATTGACATCCCAAAATGTGTAAGTGATTGTGAATTAGATGTAGAAGTGCCTCTCACTGATGAGTACAACCAGGAGAATGTAAAGCAAATCAGCCTGCAATTAGGAGTGTATTTCCCCACTGTTGTGAAATGGAACAAAATTGTCTCCATAAGACAGAAGTACAGTGAAATAGCATCCGAGTATTTCTATAGAGCACTGCAGAAAATGGCTAGATGCACTGGGATAGAGGATATTAAGGAGAATGCCAACCACAGGGAGGTAGCTGTCTCTGTGCTAATGAATGGATTAAAGGAGGCACTGAGGACAAGGGTGCAAACCTCTCTGCCAAATTGGAGAGGTATCTCGGTGGCTGCGCTAAGAGAGTCCGCCATTGAGCATGATTGCAACATCAGTAAGCACAGGGAGTCACAAGGGGATAAGCTGATGATGGTAAGTATACAGGCTCTTACAGGAAAGTCCCATAAGTCTAAACCCCAGACCCCAGACAATTGGAAAAGGACGGTAACATGTTTTAATTGCAGGAGGTAAGGGCACGTTGCAAAGGAGTGTAGAAGTAACAGGACACATAACGTATATAGACCACCTAGACATGAATACGAACCACATTACCAGACACACAGTTGGGAACAGGGAACACATAGAAGAGATTATGAGCTGCATAGAGGGGAAACAAGGAGGTACCCACCCAGGAGGGACTGGCAGGCCCCCGAAAACTCACAGTTATCCCCTGCACATATGGTAGCTGCCAATGCCCGGCGGGAGGGTCCCACTACACAATAGAGGTTAGGCCACACCTGTAGTTTGCAGCCAGTGAAATTGATTGCTGGCCTTGGTAGTGAACCTGAGGTCATGGTTGATTTAGCTGGTGTATCATTACCTTTTCGTATAGATACAGGGGCGGCCAGATCAGTGTTAAACTCCACCACAGGTGTAACGAGCACGGGAAAAATGATTTCGGCAATGGGAGTAACAGGAAAGGTGCAGCAATACCCTTTGAGTAGACCTGCAGAGGTTACGATAGGGCCCTTGCAAACCAAACATTCCTTTCTGCTGGCTGCATCGGCTCCAACTAATCTACTTGGTAGAGCTCTAGTAACATAGTAACATAGTATTTGAGGTTGAATAGAGGCAAATTGCCCATCGTGTTCAACCTGTTTTAAGTTGTGATGATTCTACATACTTGCTAAATAATGTTTTATGACTAGTTAGCTACTATATCTCATATTACCCCAGATTAATCATGTTGATATTTTAAGTATTATAACCTTGGATAGCTTTTTCATTCAGAAATGTATCCAATCCTTTTTTAAATCCAATTACAGAGTCCGCCATTACCACCTTCCCTGGCAGGGAATTCCACATCCTGATTGCCCTAACAGTGAAGAACCCTTTCTAACAGTGGAGAACCCTTTCTGTTGTGTAAAATGCGGTGTGTCATATACTGTACCCCTGAGGGTGTATTCTTAGATATACATGAGAACCATGCACAGGAGGTGCAAGATATATTAGACACCCCTCAAAGGCTAATGCTGCACTCTACTGTTATAGACACGTGTCCATCAAAGGTAGAGGAAATTATCTCGCAAATACCGGGTTCCCTTTGGACCAAAGATGGACAGGACACTGGATTGATGGCAAATGTAGCCCCAGTAGCAGTACAAGTAAAAGTTGGCAGGATAGCTCCAAAAATTCCCCAGTATCCTCTGAAGCCAGAGGTAGAATTAGGAGTGTACCCCGTCATAGAATGGTTGCTACAGCAGGGCATCCTAGTCAGGACGTCCAGCAAAGCCAATAGCCCCATCTTCCCTGTGAAAAAGAGTGGGGGGAGGGGTTACAGGCTAGTGCAGGATCTAAGGGGGATAAACAAGATAGTTCAGAGTCAATTCCCCGTTTTGCCCAATCCAGCTGTCATCCTAATGCAGATTCCCTCAACCTCAAAATTATTCACTGTCATTGATCTCTGCTCTGCTATCTTTTCTGTCCCTCTCCACCATGACAGCCAATACCTCTTTGCCTTCACCTACAGGGGAGTACAGTACACCTGGACTCATCTCCCCCAAGGTTTCATTGACAGCCCAAGTATTTTCTCCCAGGCCTTACATGACTGTTTGCAATCTTTTCAACCTGGGAGTGAGTCAGTGCTTATACAGTATGTTGATGACTTGCTGTTGTGCTCCGACTCATTCGAGTAATCCTTGACATACACTAAACAGCTTCTGTTTCATCTCTCCCAAACAGGACACAAGGTTTCAAAGGATAAGTTGCAGTTATGTCGGACTAAAGTTAAATACTTGGGGCATTGCTTGACGCAGGGACTTAGGCACCTGACCACTGACCGAATACAGGCCATCCACGACATGACTCTGCCACAAACTCAGCAACAGATCTGCACTTTCCTTGGAATGTGTGGGTACTGTCGGAACTGGATTCCAGGGTTCTCTATACTGGCACTACCGCTGCAAGAAATGGTCTCCTCAAATAAACCAGAACGGGTCTCTCACACAGATGAGTCCAAACTGGCACTTGAGAGACTAAAACAGTGCTTGTTGCAAGCACCAGCATTGGGTATGCCAGATTATGAGAAGCCCTTTGAATTGTATGGTACTGAAAGCGCTGGGTGCGCGTCAGGAGTCTTAACACAGAAACATGGTGATGCCAGCAGACCGGTAGCCTATTACAGTGCACAGTTGGACACTGTAGCATGGTCTCTCCGCCCTTGCTTGCTAAGCATTGCAGCCATAGCTCTCCTGGTAAGTAAAAGCGAGGACGTAGTGTTAGGACACGACTTGACCATCCATACATCTCATGCAGTATCAGCCTTGCTAAACTCTGCCCAAACCAGACATGTCTCATCTGCTCAGTTTACAAGGTGGGAACTATCACTGATGGCCCCTGTAAACATCACCATTAAGAGGTGCAGCTCACTAAATCCTGCAACTTACTTGCCAAGTGTGCCTTGTCATGCACAAAGAGTGGAGGATGAGAATGATGGTGAAGGAGGATTTAGTGAAGACACTGATACGCATGATTGTATGGAATACCTGAACCAAACTTTCACTGCGAGACATGACATCAGTGACAACCCACTGGAAGTAGTAGACTTTAACTTCTACACTGACGGTAGTTGCCACAGACAGACAGAATCAGGAGGCCTGTGCACCGGATACGCAGTTGAAGATGACGAAGGTATTATAGAAGCTGAACCCCTTGGCCCACCACACTCAGCACAAGTCACTGAGCTGGTAGCACTGACCAATGCATGTGAGTTGGCAAAGGGTAAGTCAGCTAATATATACACGGATTCTAGGTACGCCTTAGGAGTGGTGCATGATTTTGGGGCCCTGTGGCACCTCAGAAATTTCATGACGGCAGCTGGCACACCAGTAGCGCATGCGTCTTACATCAAAAGGCTTTTGACAGCAATACAGGAACCAGACAGAGCGGCTGTTATCAAGTGTAAAGCACACACTTACAACCAAGACCCAATTTCACTTGGTAACAGCCGGGCAGACGAAGCTGCAAAATCAGCAGCAAGCACTACCATACGAACTAACATCACACCACTGGTGACATTTAACACAGTTAACATGCAACAGTTAATTGAAATGCAAAATTTGTGTTCCCTACAGGAAAAGGCAGTCTGGAAGGTGAAGGGATATGGTCAGGAGTCCTCGGGACTTTGGACAGATGGACACAGTAAGACAGTAGCCCCCAGAGCATATCTCCCAAGTCTAGCTGAGGCAGCACATAGTCTGACTCATCTAGGTAAGGAAGGTATGTGCAAACTGGTAAGAACCTACTGGAGTGCACCAGGGTTCTCTTCTCATGCAGGTAAGAAAGCAATGACACGTCTTGCTTGAGGAAGAATATTGGTAAGGCAATACCAACGGAGCCATCCCATATCCCTCCTACAGATGGACCTTTTCAGGTAATACAAATCGACTTCATACAGTTAACACTCTGTAGGAATTTAAAATATGTGTTAGTATGTACTGATGTGTTTTCAAACTGGGTGTAAGCATTCCCCGCTGCCACAAATACTGCTGTGTTCACTGCAAAGAAAATCGTGCAGGAATTTGTGTGTAGATATGGTATCCCTAGAGTGAATTAAAGTGATAGGGGTACCCATTTTACAGGTGAAGTCTTTCAGGTCATTGTCAAACTGATGGGTATTAATAGCAAGCTACATACTCCATACCTTCCACAGGCAAATGCGGAGGTGGAGAGAATGAGCAGCACTATTAAGAATAAGCTGAGCAAAGTGATGGCTGAAACTGGATTGTTGTGGCCAGAGGCCTTTCTATTAGTGTTGAATAGCATCAGAACCACTCCCAGGTCACCGCTTAACTTATCACCCTTCAAATTTCTTTTTGGTCGACAACCCCATGTAATGATAGACCCCCAGGATGATTTGAAGTGCAATAACAAAATAACTGTGCAATATTTGGTTAGGATGAGCCAACAACTGAGAAATCAACAAAGGAATCTAAAACTGGCGATTCCTGACCTACCAAGCATTAATTGTCATGACATTGAGCCTGGGGATTATGTGATTATTCAAATTTTTTTACACTCAGGTTGCCTCGTAGACAGGTGGGAAGGACCGTATCAAGTTTTGTTGACCAGCACGACAGCACTAAAGGTTGCCGAGAGAGAGACTTGGGTCCACTCGCCCCACTGCAAGAAGGTTGCTGACCCAGAGAAAACTCATGACAAAGAGCAAGGTGAAGAGAACCTCGTATCACTAGAGAATTTGTTCCGGGAAAGCTGAGAGGCAGGACTGTTGAACGGCACCTGAGTGCGGAGAACAACAAAATCAAAGACGGTTGTCGTACCATTTTTCTTTTTTTTCACCTCCCCCACTGCATTTTTCTATTTATTTCCCTTCTTACTTTTCTTTTTGCTCCTTAACGAAATGGATCTATCTCAAGAGACTGTGTTTCAGGTTTTTCTGGTGACTTTGATCAGGACAATCTGTTTTTGTGAGGGTCCCAGAGACGTCGAGCAAGGATCTGGAATGGGTTTTGATGGCGAGTATGGATTTGTAGGATCCCAGGAGCAGCACATCACTCTAGTAAAGGCTGGTATCAGTAACGATCTGGTAGTCACGGAGCTCAGAGGCAATGTGAAGGGTTATTGTCTGATGAATATTGTATATGTAGGCATTGCGAGAACATAGTCGAAGATGGGTGCATCCAGAGATGTCAGTCAAACAGTAATATCGACATTGGCCGACATCCGTTGAGTGATTACCACTCATTAATGGGTACGGTTTTTAACCAAACAGAATGTTGAATGTGCTCACAGGTACCTCAAGGACAGAGTAAGTCAGGATTAGTGCCAAACCCTTTAACAATAGATGAGGTACTCGAATTACGGGGTGGGAGACCGGTGGACAAGAAATTCAATATATCTAGGCCCCCTAGCTTGAAGCTCCACCAGTACCACGTAGATAGGTCACTGTTGTGTTTTAATGTTTCCAATTTCTGAAAACCAGGAAATTGGGAAGTGATGTGGAATAACCAGACAATGATCTGATAAAATACCTATTGACTCCGAACTTGTATGCAAGATAGCCACCAGTGGGAAGTACTTTTGGTACAGTTATACACGTGGGATCAAAACTATGTGGGTTGGGAAAGTATCGCAGGGGTATTGTGCCCATATCATCCATCCCGATACTTGTACGGAGCAAATTAGAGAACTAGGGATTGGTTTCTTTATAAGGAAGATATGTGATATGGTGTTGTTGCATTTTGTCCCTTATGTTCTCCCAGATGATGCTTATTTCATATGTGGTAGGAAAGCGTATAAGTGGCTTACTCCGAGCTCTGAAGGGTTGTGCTATTTTGGGAGAGTACTACCAGAGGTCATGACCATAGCACACGACAAAATGAAAGACATTCACCACCACGCTCAGACTCCTTATACTCATACCCATTATGAACACATCATCAAGAGACACCTCATAGATAGGGCAGAGCACGCAGCCTCTGATTTAATCCACAAATCCACCAGGATTCAAGTTCTTCTCACATTAGACATCACCTGTACTGCCAGAGGAACTATAAATTATAGGTATATCCATGCGCTAGCAAACTTGATAGATAATATCACTGAGATGTATGATGACACCTTCAGGTATACGGGCAGGGAGTTACAAGCCTACAAGAAGGAGCTGGTCCAGCACAGAATGATCCTTAATTATGTTACGGCTGTGACAGGTGGGTACTGTGTTACTCTAGCAACTCAATATGGTGTGAAGTGCTGTATGTATATTACGAATAGCACTGACGACCCAACGGAGATCATCGATCAGAAGATGGATGAGATCTTGCAGTTGAAGTGGGAGTTCAGGAGGAAACACAACCTAACCTTGATGGCTGTGGGTAATGAATTGACCGGCTGGGCCTCATGGTTGAACCCACTCAAATGGTTTTCTGGATTAGGAGAATGGGCGCAGAATGTAATTGCAAGTATAGGAAAGTTTCTCCTTTGTATCCTGGGTGTCGTCATAATTATTGGTCTGATATTCAGGTATGTTCGAATTCTGAAGCTGTGCAAGCACAGCACAAATTTAATGAGTCTAAGGAGCGAGGACATTGTTACAGAAGCAGATTTGATTTATGATCCATCTGTAGAGACAGAGTTATGATAAGGATTGCAAATTAATTTCATGGCCTGTTTCTTTCACCATTTTTCTCTGTTTCCCCCTCTACCCAGAAACATCCAACCAGAAAAGACGTCAACCATACCCAATTTTATGTGAATGTATTTTTTTTATATGTGTCTTACCCTCATCTCTGCAACCTCCAGTTAATGGAACACATAGTTGACAGGTGTATCCACATATAGTAGCACTCACATATGTTTCCCCTTCATGTATCATCAGATAAATGTGCTCCCCATTTGTTGGTATAAGAAGCCAAAAGGGTGAGGGTTAAAAGCTCTTGCCCGAAAAAAGCTTGGTAGTGTTTGTTTGCCTATGTAGAGACCCTTAATAAAGGATGAGAAGGATTTAATGTAAACTTCGCTATACCTCGAAGCTTACTTAGAACATATACGGTATGATGATACATGCCCCTCAGACATTGATTCATACATACATGCTTTTTCCTATCCCACTAGGCTACACATTTCCTACCTACAACTCTCTCCCGGTCATCCAAACTTTGTATATATTGTATAGATAATATTTTCAGTTTTATTAGTTAAGTGTGGCAGTTATTGTTGACTGCCAAAGTCGAAAATATTGTAGTCATATGTATCTCGTGCAAACACCATTCAGAGGCCTCTGTGCGGTTGCGTACCAGCTATGTGTGTGCAAACCCGGATGCTGCGTACATTGGCTCATGAAGCCCTGCATATTAGCATGTGGTATGAGTAAATACGGTAACATACGCATTCGCATAGAAAAGCCACAAAAGCCATATTCAATATTTTATCCATAGTGCATAACTCACACACCGTCTGTACATTCTTCAATAGCAAGTTACTGTGCACACACAAATTAATCAAACCACTCATATGCATAGAAAGGTGATTCTTCCAGGAACTCAATCACAAACAGTGCCTTGAATGTATCAGACTGTCTTGTTTACGAAAAGCTTTGTAATCATGGAACATGGACCCTGACTTTATGAGGAGGTAAATACCTTTGGTTGCCCCCATTGTTTTAAAGTGTACATTAAAACAACAGATACTGGACTGTTTTTGTTTTACTAGAAGCCAGGACAAACACGAAGACAATATCCTACACAAAACACAAGCCTTGCTTGTACAAATCACTAAATAGCTGACAAATTACATACCAGACATTTAGATATCAGAGGTATAACATTTATAGTCTAAACTCATGGAAATATATATATATATATATATATATATATATATATTTCATAACAAATTGCAATAGCAGTAATGTATATACAGATGTGTCCACTATTACCTTTCTGAAAAAAGTATCATGGCCTGCCGTTCATGGCACGAGATAAGCTTTCTTCTCAAGATATACATGGCGAGCCATGTGTATCTCATCTGCAATATAGTGCAGTACCACTTTTCAGACAGCAGGTGGCATTTTCAGAAACTGAGTAAGCAGAAAGTCTGATAGAGAGATTCTAGAGGGAGTAGTTCAGACCTGATCCTAGCAGCATTTTATTTGCAAATGGGCAAAACCATGGGGGTCATTCCGAAATGATCGCACACTAGGTTTTTTCGCAGCGGTGCGATCAGGTCGAAACTGCACATGCGTATGCACCGCAATGCGCATGCGCGTCATACGTGTACAAAGCGGATCGTTGCTGAGCGATGGATTTAACGAAGAATCGATTCGCACAGCAGATCGCAAGGAGATTGACAGGAAGAGGGTGTTTGTGGGTGTCAACTGACCGTTTTCTGGGAGTGTTTGGAAAAACGCAGATGTGCCCAAGCGTTTGCAGGGCAGGTGTCTGACGTCAATTCCGGACACGAACAGGCTAAAGTGATTGCCCCGAATTTACGTCAGACACCCACCCTGCAAACGCATGGACACACCTGCGTTTTTCCAAACACTCCCAGAAAACGGTCAGTTGACATCCACAAATGCTTTCTTCCAGTCAATCTCCTTGCGATTGTCTGTGCGAATGGATTCTTCATTAAATCCATTGCTCAGCAACGATCCACTTTGTACCCGTGCGACGCGCCTGCATATTGCGGTGTACACGCATGTGCAGTTATGACCTGATCGCAGCACAGCGAAAAAAACTAGCGTGCGATCAGGTCTGCATGACCCCCATGGTTTTGCCCATCTGCTAACAAAATTGCAGCTATGGGGGGTCATTCCGAGTTGATCGTAGCCCTGCAAAACTTTGCAGGGCTACGATCAGGAACAGAGACATGCAGGGGGACGCCCAGCAAGTCCCAGTCCCCCCCCCCCCCCCGCAGAAGTGCAAAAGCATTGCACAGGGGCGATGCTTTTGTACTTCAGGAGTAGCTCCCGGCCAGCGCAGCTTTAGCGTGCTAGCCGGGAGCTACTCGTCGCTAACCGGCCCGCAGCGGCTGGTCAGCAGCAACGATCGGGTCAGAATGAACCCCATGAGCCGTATGTGCAGGGCAATTTATCCATCATGCACACGGGAATATCAGCTGCAGCAGCTAATTGTGAAGTATTAATATATGTCCAATACATCTCTCATACTAACTTCCAACATGTACCTGGCTCAATGTTGCCTATATGTTTGAAAAAATCTTTTCCCTTATGATTGATAATGTGTTGATGAAGAGTTCATACAAACTCCACACAGAGATTCAATATGGAAATTATGATACTAACTAAAAGGCACTATTGATACTTGTCATTTTTTGCAATTGTTTGGTGGTTAAGGTGTTAGTAGAGAGAATTTTTGGTATTTCAATACCACATATATTTCACTGGGATCCGGTCTGAAGATCGACAGTGTCTGTCATACAAGTGGGTGCTGCATCTGTCTGCCACAAATCGGTCCAGTGCTGAGGCTGTGTTGCCATAATAAGTCACCGGGTGCTCTGTCTGCCATACAAGCGGGTGAAGAAACGTGAGACGCAGGGCCTGATCAGCCATAAGGCTGTAAGGCTGCAGCCTGGATGGCTGAGTCCTGGGGGGGGGGGGCGCAGCACCGGCACAATAGATGCTTAGGCTCTACCTACTACTGGAAGCTGCAGATTCCATGCAGAAAGCATGGAAGACTGCCCTTCTAGGAGACAGATGCCAGGGGTATTACTAGACCATTACCCAGCGCTACCCAGAATGAGCATGTAACCCCCTGGCACTAAGCATGTAACCCCTATGGCAACAAGCATATGTAACCCCTGGCAACTAGCATGTAACCCATGGCAATGAGCATGTGACCGGGTCCTACTTCCGGTCAGCAGAATCACGGATGCCGGCGGCTTCTCCTCCCACCTCTAACCACCAACAGCACTGTGGGCAGCAACACGGACATCCGTATGCAGGCACACGGGAATATCAGCAGCAGCTAATTGTGAAGTATTAATATATCTCCAATAGATGTGGGAGTGCCAGTAGTATCCTCGGTTCAGAGGTGCAGGTGGTGTAATCAGTGCAGGAGGACTGGCAGTATCCCCAGTGCAGGAGTGTCGGCAGTGTGGGAGATGTACTCCTTGCACTTGGTTGGTGGTACCGAGGACACTTCTGGCACTCCCGCACTGCCAGCACCCCATAACTACTGCAAGGAGGACACCTCCCACACTGCCGGCACCCCTGAACTCCAGCCCCGAGGACACTTCTGGCACTCCCACACTGCCGACACCCCTGAACTCCTGCACTAAGGACACCTCCAGTACTCCCGCACTGCCGACACTCCTGCACTGAGGACACTGCCGGCACTGCCAGCACCCCATAACTCCTGCAAGGAGGACACCTCCTACACTGCCGGCACACCTGAACTCCTGCACTGAGGACACCTCCCACACTGTCAACACTGCTGGCACCCCTGCACCAAGGACACTTCTGGCACTCCCACACTGCCGACACCCCTGAACTCCTGCAGTAAGGACACGTCCAGTACTCCCGCACTGCCGACACTGCCAGGACCCCTGAACTCCTGCACTAAGGACACCTCCAGTACTCCCGCACTGTCAACACTGCCGGCACCCCTGCACTGAGGATACCGCCCGCTCTGCCAGCACCCCTGAACTCCTGAAAGGAGGACACCTCCTGCACTGCCGACACTGCCGGCACCCCTGAATTCCTGCACTGAGGACTCCTCCCTCACTGCCAACACTGATGGCACCCCTGCACCGAGGACACTTCTGGCACTCCCACACTGCTGACACCCCTGAACTCCTGCACTAAAGACACCTCCAGTACTCCCGCACTGCAGACACTGCCGGCACCCCTGCACTGAGGAAACCGCCGGCACTGCCTGCACTGTCAGCACCCCTGAACTCCTGCAAGGAGGACACCTCCTGCACTGCCGACACTGCCGGCACCCCTGCACTGGGGATACTGACAGCACTCTTGCACTGAGGACACCTCAGCAGGAGGCGTCCTGCTATGGAAAACCATTCACTCCCGCTGACATCGCTGGGCAGGGGGAAAATCGCTCAGTGTGTATGCGTGTGAAAATCTCAGTGTGAGAGGCCTTTGAAGTAGATTCCTTGGGGGATAGAGATACAGCACAGTAACATGTATTCTGGGTGGGGGAAGGGCTGCTGTCCTGGAATTTGAAATGAACAGTGAACTTTTAGCAATTCAGAGCCTCAGTTTATTAATGCAAAAATTGGAGTTATTTGTTACTCAGAGCACAGAGGTGAATGAAGTTTAAAGTGACATTAAAGAATAAGTTAATTAAAACCTAATAGTGCTACAAAGTAACGGAACATATTATAAGACTTTGCAATGATAAAATAATTCCAAATAAAGAGTATAAATATACTGTAAGTTAGACGAAAATGAATGCAATCATTTGGATGCTTTGTACAATCCATACACAATTACAGTATACAGTGTTGCAGAGGTAACTTTACTTTTTTTTTAAAAACAATTTTCAAGATTGCATAACAAATGTAATACTAGGGTGAAGTACATGTTACAGATAAAATATAACAAACTAATTAATTTAAGCAGGTAGTCTAATTTTGATATTTCAAGCATTTGCAGAAAGTATGAGTACGATAGGTAAAGGGCCCTTTATGCAAATACTATGCATTATTCGTTTGCGTACTATCTTTTTTGATGTGTCGACATATGGCCTGTCGACCAATATTGGTCGACCTAATGACTGTTGACCTTCTTATTGTTGACAATATGACCCATTCCAATTACATGCAGCTGGCTTGTCCATTTCTTTCTATAATCACTGGCAGCACAAAAAATAAATGGTCTACATAATTATTAGAGGTCAGGGGGTCGGCAGTGTGGGAGTGCCAGAAGTGTCCTTGGTGCAGGGGTGCCAGCAGTGTTGACAGTGTGGGAGGTGTCCTCAGTGCAGGAGTGCTAGCAATCGGTGTGCCGGCAGTGCGGGGGTGTCGGCAGTGCGGGCGGTGTCCTCATTGCAGGAGTGCCGGCAGTGCCAGCGGTGTCCTCATTGCAGGAGTTCAGGGGTGCTGGCAGTGTGGTAGTGCCGGAAGTGTTCTCTGTGCAGGTGTGCTGGCAGTGTCGGCAGTGCGGGAGGTGTCCTCATTGCAGGAGTTCAGGGGTGCCGGCAGTGTGGGAGTGCCGGAAGTGTCCTCGGTGCAGAAGTGCCGGCAGTGCAGGAGGTGTCCTCAGACCATGAGTGCTAGCAATAGGTGTGCCGGCAGGCTGGGGGTGTCAGCAGTGCGGGAGGTGTCCTCATTGCAGGAGTGCCGGCAGTGCGGGCGGTGTCCTCATTGCAGGAGTTCAGGGGTGCCGGCAGTGTGGGAGTGCCAGAAGTGTTCTCGGTGCAGGGGTGCCGGCAGTGTCGGCAGTGCAGGAGGTGTCCTTAGTGCAGGAATTCTGGCAGTATCCCCAGTGCAGGAGTGTCAGCAGTGCCGGCGGTGTCCTCAGTGCAGGGGTACTGGCAGTGCGGGAGTACTGGAGGTGTCCTTAGTGCAGGAGTCCAGGGGTGTCGGCAGTTTGGGAGTGCCAGAAGTGTCCTCGGTGCAGGGGTTCCAGCAGTGTTGGCAGTGTGGGAGGTGTCCTCAGTGCAGGAGTTCAGGGGCGCTGGCAGTGTCGGCAGTGTGGGAGTGCCGGAAGTGTCCTCGGTGCAGGAGTGCCAGCAGTGCGGGAGGTGTCCTCAGTCTAGGAGTGCTGGCAGTATCCCCAGTGCAAGTGTGCTGGCAGTGCGGGAGGTGTCCTCAATGCAGGAATTCAGGGATGCCGGCAGTGTGGGAGTGCCGGAAGTGTCCTCGGTGTAGAAGTTCCGGCAGTGCGGGAGGTGTCCTTAGTCCATGAGTGCTAGCAATAGGTGTGCCGGCAGGGCGGGGGTGTCGGCAGTGCAAAAGGTGTCCTCATTGCAGAAGTGCCGGCAGTGCGGGCGGTGTCCTAATTGCAGGAGTTCAGGGTGCCGGCAGTGTGGGAGTGCCGGAAGTGTCCTCTGTACAGTAGTGCTGGCAGTGTCGGCAGTGCAGAAGATGTCCTCAGTGCAGGAATGCTGGCAGTATACCCAGTGCTGGAGTGTCGGCAGTGCAGGAAGTGCCGGAGGTGTCCTCAGTGCAGGAGTGCCGGCAGTGTCGGCAGTGCGGGAGTACTGGAGGTGTCCTTAGTGCAGGAGTTCAGGGGTGTCGGCAGTGTGGGAGTGCCAGAAGTGTCCTCTGTGCGAGAGGTGTCTTCAGTGCAGGAGTGCTGGCAGTATCCCCAGCGCAGGAGTGCCAGCAGTGTCAGCAGTCAGGGGTGCCGGCAGTGTGGGAGTGACGGAAGTGTCCTTGGTGCAAAAGGGCCGGCAGTGTCGGCAGTGCAGGAGGTGTCCTCAGCGCAGTAGTGCTGGCAGCATCCCCAGTGCAGGGGTGCCGGCGGTGTCCTCAGCGCAGGGGTGCTGGTGACTTACATACCTGCTGCAACGTTTTCAGCCTGTTCGGTCCTGGCTCTGACGTCAAACACCCGTCCTGGACACGCCTGCGTTTCTCTCACCACGCCTGCGTTTTTCTTACCACTCCCCGAAAACGGCTGCAAACGGTGAGTTGATGCCCAGGAACCCCCTCCGCCTGTCAATCTTCATGCGATCGTTACAGCAATCGCTTTTTTCGGTTCCAGCGTCGTTGCCCGGCCGTCGCGCATGTGCAGTAGGGACCCTATTGCAGCTGTGCGAACGACTACACGCTGCGATTGGGTCGTAATGACCCCCTAAGTCCAGAACTACTTAGAAACTGCACATAATTTTTTACCATAACAGGCCTGCACAAGTGATCAAAGCCTTGCTATGGGAAAAAAATAACCTCCATAGGCGGAGGTTAGTTGGTCGCATGGGCTGCAAAAAGCAGCTTCGTCTTATCAACTCGTAATGAGGCCCTTTATTTGGAAATATTTTATCATTGCAAAATCTTATAATATGTTCTTTTACTCTATAGCACTAAGGTTTTTATTAACTTATTATTTAATTTCACTTAGACTTCATTCACCTCTGTGCTTTGAGCAACATACTGTATAGTAAGCAGGGACGTGCCCACCGCACTACACTGATAGTAACATCCCCCAGCCAGGATAAAATCTGTACCCCCCCTTAGGAGTCTACTTCAAAGGCCTCTCACACTGAGATTTTCACACCTACACAATTAGCAATTAGACTTTAAAGCTGGCCATACTGATTACAGTGTCTATTTAACAGCAATGTTAGTGCAAAGCTATGTTACGTGATGCACTGGCCACCCAGTGGTGAAACTATGAATTGTCATGAATTGTCACGGCACAATATGACGGCACAAAAACACAAGGAATATATGTCATGCCAAATTTACTACCATGGCACTGTTTTCAGAAAGGTAATAGTGGACACATCTGTATGTGTGTATGTATATGTATATATGTATGTACATATATATATATATATGTATGTGTGTGTGTTTGTGTATGTATGTATGTATATATATATATATATAAATATGTATATCTCAAGGATGGAAATGGATAAACATATCATGTGTGGGATCATATTTTTCAGGGTCACATAAGCAGGATTCAGGTGGGTATGAGGATATTGTCGCATATTGCAGCAATAAGTTATTAGTAATACCGGATTTATGTATGATTAATGTGGTGGGTTTAACTGGTCTTGGGGCGGGAACTCAGATGTAAACAACAGTAATCACATCTTAAGACTTACCCATCACCCACCGCTTGAGCTGACCAATGATCCCCAGTGCACAGGATATGTCCCACCCCCGAACCAATCGAAGAAGAGAATACTACTGTTTCATGCTTTGGAATATTGTATAAAAGCCAAGCCTCCTGGCCGGTCAGTCACATGCTCTGAAGGTCATCTACCCAGATTGACTGAGGACCGGAACCGGGTGGCGCAGGCGAAACAAACGTATGTATCCATTGATTTTAGCCCTTTTCTCTTATATGATTGTAATTATTGTTGTAACCCCCTTTTTAGTAAATAACTGTTGGTGGGTCAGATCCCAACATTTTAAATACAATTGGTGTGGTGTTCCTTTCCTGCTAGGGGTTATAAAGTGTACTTTGCCTCACGTGTAGCTACACCATGCTTACAGCGTGACAGCATGCTTACGCATTTTGTACGCATCTGTTAGGGCATGGGTCTTCAACCTGTGGCCCTCCAGCTGCTGTTAAACTACATGTCCCAGCATGCCCTGCCACAGTTTTGCTATTAAGGTATGCTAAAACTGAGGCAGGGCATGCTGGGATGTGTAGTTCCACAGCAGCTGGAGGGCCGCAGGTTGAAGACCCATGTGTTAGGGGTTTCACACACATACGCTTAGCGGTCGCAGCAACCTGAACAGATATATATTTAAGGTATTGCTTTTCTTCCTATATGTTAATCATCTTTAACAGGTGACATAGTGAACAAGAATGCAGATTATTCTGACAACATGAAACATAATTTTGTGTAACATGCACTAAAGCAGCACTTCCTCTTCTTAGTACTGCCCATGACACAATCTTACTATTATAGGTTGCTTTTATAAGCATGAACAAAAGAAGTACATAGTGTGCTACTGTACACTCCTTTGGTGGCACCAACCCAAATCCTCTGACTTTAATCACCAAATTTGGCAAACACAAATCCTGGCTATGTACCTGGTGATTGCTCAGCAGTGATGTCAGAAGACACTACAATACTGCACCTACACTTTATTGGCCTGCTTTCCCCAAGGAAGAGATAAGCAGTCCATGCTGGGGGGCATGAATATGTGTAGAGTATGGATATGCCACACACATATCTCATGAAGACTCTGCAAATGCCAATGTTTGGTAAGTAAATATTATTTGCACTCCGTGAGTGCTATTTTACATTTCTTGATACATCTCCACTTATTGATCTTTCTCATCTTTGTCAGGATGTATTTTTTTCCTAAGAGATACTTCCCTAGAAGATGAAACAGAATAAATGTGTTTATACTTTCTGCATTATAAAGTTTCTTGTTCCATGTGCCTATTGAAATAATCTACATTTATCCTTATCTGTCCCTTTGTTATCTTGATTGTGATCAGCTATTTAAGAGACTAAAATCCATTTTCCATACACATTAAGGTCTCTTACTTCTCTCCAGCAATTACAAACATAATAATTTATTTTGTATACAGAATATATATATATATATATATATATATATATAAATCGTAATACGGTATTTAATGCTTTACAGATAATATTAGACTCACACAAACATGACTAGAATGAACACTACACAGACAGTGCCCTGATTGAAATCACACCCATGGTCCCAGTGATAGGAGGAAGTAATACTATCTTTTTTGCCACTAAATATCAGTGCTATTAGACATCAATAATCATTATTGTTCAGAAGTTTTATTGTAACATAAGTGAGTATTTAAGCTTCCCTTCATAATCAATTCACTATGCATACTTTTATCTAATTGTATTAATATGACAAACCTTAGGCAAAGCTCATTCTGGTTATTTTCCAAAGCACCTTATAAACTCCCCATTTTATAAAGTCATACACTTGATACACAGATACATTAACTATACTATACTTGGACTGGCCCACAGGTGTGCAGGGGAAACCCACGGTGGGCCCCACTGCCTAAGGCCCACCTCCTCATCTAGAGATCAGACTACAGACTGTGCTTTTTAATTATATTATAATATATATTTCATTATACATATGTTACCTTATACTGCACAGGACTGGTGTATTTTCTACAGTGTATTGCTTTTATTAATCAGATACATTATCATGCATGTTCTAGCAGTATTTACTGTATATATATTTATCACGGGGCCCAGCCTATGCACTCCATAATGGTTAGGAAAAACATTGTGTTGGCTGGCCACTCTCCATCTGGAGACTGCACACACACCCCTAAACATGGGCCCCTACCACTGCGTTCCCCCAGAAGGCCCTTCACGCCCCAGTCTGACACTGCTAAAATGAAACCAATTTTAGTATACTACGATATATTGATAAAAGCATACAGTATTAGAGCATACTGCAGTGTAACAGAAACATGTTTAATTTAATAAATAATAGTGAATAATAAACAATTATTATGTTTATTCAAGAATAATTTTGTTTAATACAAAGCAATTGTGCTTAGTTAATGTAAAACTGTTTTGATCTATTTTGCAAGCTACAGTATAACTCCGTGAGAAAGCTGTAAACTTTTAACTTTCATCAAGAAGTCTGCATTTTAGGAAAAAGCAAATAGTCCTTAATGCTAAAAATAATGAAGATTATGAACCTTCCATTTCATAGTTTGAATGAAAAATATTTCATGGAATGAACTGAGATTTATTAAGTGTATTTTTTTTATTTTCCTCCTATATTACATACAATTTAACACTGTATGTCATGCAACGGCATGTATATTTTACCAATTCCTGAATAAAGATGTCCTTGAAAAAATTATACAACCTTCAACCGTGCTTCTAATTTCTCCTTTCATTTGATTCCTGGAACATAAAACTACATAATTTCCCCAAGGACATCTGCTTCTCCCATCTGCTTAAACTTTGTTAAGGCATTTGGCAAATAAGAAGAAATACAGAAATACTTGTTATTACAACATTATATATTTCTGCTCTTCTGGCTTTTTTATGTTGCAGGTTAAGGAACCTAATTTCATTATGTTATATATCTTTCTTAGCAATTTATTTTAATATTATTATTCCAATTTATTTATAAATAGTCAGAATATCTCACTCTGAAAAAATGGTAAGGAGTGTTAATGGTGAAGAATAAAAATGAAACACGCAGTAACAGAAGGGTGGGTGTACCATGCTTATTTCACTTTATGGTTTTTAGGAAATGTGATAGATACAGGGCCTCAAGTAGCTGGAAGCAAAGAGTATATCTGCTGAGAACTCTAACAGGGAATAGAAAGTGACAAGTGATCATGAATTTTATGGGGCTTTCAGCTGCATTATAAAATTGTGACAGAACCAAATCTGATACTTGTGTGTTGAAAGAAACGAGTAGCAACAGAAATTGGTTAACACTTTGGAATTTAATTTTCTAAAATCTCCTTCACTCTAGCCCAGGGGTGGGCAATTATTTCAGCTGGGGGGCCGCTTAACACTTCCAGTGAATATTCGAGGGCCACACACAAGGGCGGGGACTAATATGAATGACAAATATTTGTAGGAGTAAGTCCTGGGCTGCGCAGAGACTGCACAAAGTAGATTTTTGCAGCTCTGCGTACACATACGATCGTACACTTGCACGGGTGAATTTACACTCCTCCTGGGGGCGGCGACTACCCGAACGCAGGACCGCAAAATTTGCAGCACAGTGATCAGGTCTGAATCAGCCCCTTAGTCAGCAGTTGCTGCAAAATGAGACCCATTATAGGGCCCAATTCAGACCCGGTCGCTGCTGTGTATTTTCGCACAGCGGGTGATCGGGTCTGAACTGCGCATGCATTGCAGTGCGCAGGCACATCGGTCCGCCGCGCTGGGGAGCGTCAGGCAGTGATGGGATGGTGCGAACAAAGCGATCGCACAGGTGATCGCAAGGTGATTGACAGGAAGAGGCCGTTTGTGGTTGGCAACTGACCGGTTTAGAGGAGTGCACGGAAAAAGGCAGGAGGGACCAGGCGTTTGGAGGGAGGGTTTCTGACGTCAGCTCCGGCCCCGATCATCGCACTGGAAGAGTAAGTCCTGGGCTGCGCAGAAACTGCACAAACTTCTGTTTCTGCAGCTCTCCTGCAAATGCGATCGCTCCCCTGCACAGCGATTACCCCTCCCCCTGTAGGCGGCGACTACCTGATCGTGTCAGTGCAAAAATCACACCCTAGCGATCAGGTCTGAATTAGGCCCATAGTTATATATATATATATATATATATATATATATATATGCTGGCAGGGTGGCGGCACTCACAGTCTTTACTGACGTAAATAGCGAATAGCTTTTATTTAAGGCATCAACATTTCGGGTAGGCACCCGTCGTCAGGATAGCCGCCTGGTGATCTAATGAAGGTATGCCTAGGTATTTAAATGTGTTAAGTTGCTTTATTTGTTATTATGCTATCCTGACGACGGGTGCCTACCCGGAACGTTGATGCCTTAAATAAAAGCTATTCGCTATTTACGTTAGTAAAGACTGTGAGTGCCGCCACCCTGCCAGCATATGCTTTTGGAACCAATTCCTATGGAGGGCACCGGAGCAAGTACAGCTTTCTAAATGCTAGTGCCGGATGATTCAGTTTATTTATATATATATATATATATATATATATAAAAACATAGTATTCTATATATATATATATAAAACCATAAAAACACACACACCACAATATACATTACACCGCATACGTAGTTTTTTACAGGCAAAATACAAATGTCTAAAAAACACATCCAGTAATAAAAAAATAAAAATAAAAAACTGCTACAAACAAACAAACAGCATCCTGTGTAATGCTGTTATCAATCGTATTCACAGCTGGTTACTAGCTCCCCCCACCCGCTTCCCTGAACCCACATAGCAGTCTCAAACCTCCCCTCTCCCTTAAACCCATATAGCAGTCTCTACCCCCCTTCCCCCACCCCTGAACCCATATAGCAGTCACTACCCCCCTTCACCCCCTCCCCTGAACCTATACAACAGTCTCTACCCCCCTTCCCCTGAACCAATACAGCAGTCTCAACCCCCCTCCTCTCCTCCCTCCCTCCCTCCTCCTCCTCCTCCCCCCCGGACCCATATAGCAGCTTTACCTTTGATATATTTTTTTCACAGTGGCAGATCTGCTGCCCAGATTATCCACCGCCTTCTGCCAGATCCGCTGCCCGCTGAGCTGCGCATAACCGCTGCTGCTACCCGCTGCCCTCTGCACGCTCCTGCCGTGGCTCCGCCCCCTATGCCGCCCAGCGCCTGATGTCACAGAGGAAATCCCGGTCAGCAGACCGGGTATTTCCTCAGCGGCGCCGCATCTCGGAGCTTCGTAGCGCAATGACAAGTGGCTCAGCCGGGCCGCTTGTCATTGCACAGTGGTATGGGACAGCGGGCCAGGCAGAATCGGTTTGCGGGCCCAGACCATGCACCATAAAACATTTTTTTCTAGGACCCTACCTTCCCTTTGGGCACAAACTAGAAGGAGAGGATTTGGTATTACAAAACATAAATCCAGGGCTCTAGCCAGGTGCACCTTAGTAAAATGTTTTATTTACATTGTAGTGCAATATTGAAATGTGCAACATATTCTGAGACTCTGTATTTCTGTGCAGCCACTGAACATTTAGGGAGAATTTTACTAAGAATTGTGTTGTGCTGTGTATTCATCTACTACCCACCAACTGAGGTTTTGCCCTCCAATCTGTCAGATTTAAAATGGGCATTTTTGTGGGGGATTTTGAAAAGTTTGGAAGTAATCACCATAAATTAAATAAAATATATTCTCAGAACTATGCAAAATAAGAGATAATATAGTGTACTGTGTTATATTATTAAAAAATAATGTTTTTGGTCTGATGATGCTCAATTGTATGCAGTTGTGGCACCAGTTTTGGTGTCAATTTAAATTGCATAGTTATTTACAGAAAAAGAAAAAGAAATTGTGAAATAATAAATTAGCAAAATAAGCATCGGAAAATATCCATAGTGTGAATGCTACTGCAAATCTTTTATCAACTTGTAAATTCAGGTAAGTAACATAACTTTTTTCAAAGATATTAATAAATACTATAACCCCACTATAATATTAATAAATATTATTTTCCCCATTATATTATTGAATTTTATGGCACCATCTGTATTAATAAAATTACACTGGACTCCTTTATATATTTTAAATTAAAAATAAAGCCTTCTTTATTTATTAAACATGCAATATTGTGCCCACTTTAATCGAAAATATTAATTATGCCCTCTATATTTTATAACATAGGTCTAAATGTCCATAGCATTTTCAATAATTCAGTGAATGTCCTATATTACTAAACTTTACAGTTCCTCAATTTTCTTTGATATAACCAATAGGGGCCAGTTGACATACAATCATGATTGGTCTCTTATCTTTGATGAATAAGATCCCAATACTGATTGGTAGGCCATCTATGACATGGAAGGACATCCAGACATAAATACATTCTGGTTTGGTAAGCTGAAAAGATCAGACCTTCATGGTCAATCTGGTTTAATGTTTAAGCCCCTATGTGTTATATACAACAGAAGAAAAAATAAAGGTAAGAAATGCAGGTCTTCCAGTCCACTGCAAAAAATTTGACGAGGTAAGCAAACTAATAGTGAAAGGGCAGCACGGACGGTGTAATGGCTGGCATCACTGCCTCACAGCACTGAGGTCATAGGTTCTGTGTGTAGTTTGTATATTCTCCTGGTGCCTGCATGGGTTTCCTCCACGTATTCTGGTTACCTCCTACAATCCAAAAATATACTGGTAGGTTAATTGGCTCCAAACAAAATTAACCCTTGCGTGAATATGTGTGCATGCATATGTGGTAGGAAATATAGATTGTAAGCTCCATTGGTGCAGGAACTGATGTGAATGGCCTAATATTCTCTAGAAAGCACTGTGGAATATATGTGCACTATATAAATAACCAGTGGAGGTTTTTACCTATGGGCTGCAGCCCCCCTTAGGTAAAATCCGCCACCTTAGCACAGAGTCTGTAAAGCCAGATGCAGTTTGTGAAACTGCACTGGCTTCACTGTGACTGGCAGTGACTTCCTATTGGAAGTCCTACCTGCCAGTCACAGACACTCCCGGCCGTCCTATTGGTTGGTGTTCTCTATCTCCAGGACTTCCAGACTGGGCTGTGAATAGTAGAGCTGGCTTCCTGTAGGAAGACACTCTCTCACTTTCAGGCAGCCCTAGGTGGCATCTATGAGCTGCAACCGATGCCGCTACTGTGCATGCGCTGGTCCCAGGACCCGGCTGACTGGCTGCAATGGGTACAATGGAGCAGGGGTGCGGCTTATAAGAGTACAACTTCAGATCACCTATGTATTGGTAAAGAGATTAAGGTGTAATCTCATTTTGTCTGGTGCCATCTCTTGCTAAAGATGCTAAATCATTTGTTGAAACATTTAACATTTATAAAAGTAAAGTAAAAGCCACAGAGGCCAGTGTTTGGCCCACTTAGGACATTGCCTAAAGTTGTGAGCTGTGTTCTCATGTTTCAATGAATTTGTGGAAATACCATTATCTAAAGGTACCTATGTCATATGTTTTGTGGTAGACAGATTCAATAAGACTTATTTTATTATCTTCACATGAGTTCCATGACCAAGATGTTTGCATTGTTGTCTGTACAACAATATTTTACTTTGCATGGTGTGCCATCTAATATAGTATCAATTTATTGTACAGTTCTGGTAGTCGTTTTGAAATACGCTGGGTATTGAATTGATCTTTTAATCTGCATATCATCTACAAATGAATGGCCATTCTGAAATGGTTAATCTATCTTTTGAACAATACCTCAGGTGTTTTGATTCCTTTTTGCATAATAGTTAGGCTGAGTTACTCTCTTGGCCATAGTTTGCATATACAGTAATAAAGCTCTGCATTCTGCATCAGATTTCTCACCATTTTTTGTGTACATTGGCCAACATCTTCAGGCTTCAAACTTTTTCGGTGTATTACATTCTTCAGCATTTGATGTCAGCAATGTTTTAAGGTGTTTAAAATAATATGAAAGGGGTTCAGATAATTCTTTGCAAATCAGTGTGCAATGGTACTGTATGCATTTTTAAAATTGCAGAGAATGTTTTACTTTAAATCCTTAACATTAGGTTAAAGCATCAGCTTAATTAAGAACAAAATAAATTGTGCCCTTTAAGATTGTTGCCAAATTAAGGGCCTAATTTAGACCTGATCGCTCGCTAGCTATTTCTTGCAGCGCCGCAATCAGATTGTCTCCGCCTATTGGGCTTAATTCAGACCTGATCACTCGCTAGCTATTTTTTGCAGCGCCGCGATCAGATAGTCGCCGCCTACAGGGCTTAATTCAGACCTGATCGCATGCTAGATTTTTTTGCTGTGCTGTGATCAAGTCAGAACTGAGCATGCGTATGCATCGCAATGCGCAGGCGTGTCGTACGGGTGCAAAATGGTCATTGCTGGGTGATAGATTGTACAAAGAATCCATTCGCACAGCCGATCACAAGGAGATTCACAGGAAGAAGGCATTTGTGAGTGTCAACTGACCGTTTTCTGGGAGTGTTTTTGAAAAACACAGGCGTGTCCTAGCGTTTGCAGGGCAGGTGTCTGACGTCAATTCCGGTCCCAGACAGGCTGAATGATAGCAGCAGCTGAGTAAGTTCTAGCAACTCAGAAACTACACAAAACTTTTTTGTACCGCTTGGCTGCACATGCGTTCGCACACTTGCAAAGCAAAAATACACTCCCTTATAGGCGGCGACTATCTGATCGCAGCACTGCAAAAAATGCTAGCGAGCGATCAGGTCTGAATTAGGGGAGTGTATTTTTGCTTTGCAAGTGTGTGAACGCATGTGCAGCCGAGCGGTACAAAAATGTTTTGTGCAGTTTCTGATTTGCCCATAACTTTTTCGGCAGCTGCGATCACTTCAGCCTGTCCGGGACCGGAATTGACGTCAGACACCTGCCCTGCAAACGCTTGGACACGCTTGTGTTTTTCCAAACAGTCCCAGAAAACGGTCAGTTGACACCCACAAACGCCTTCTTCTTGTCAATCTCCTTGCGATTGGCTGTGCGAATGGATTCTTCAATCAATCCATCACCCAGCAATTGTCCGCTTTGCACCCGTACGATGCACCTGTCCATTTCGATGCATAAGCATGCGCAGTTCTGACCTGATCGCAGCGCAGTGAAAAAATCTAGCATGCGATCAGGTCTGAATTAGGCCCTAAGAGCAGTATTTTCCAGTATCTGATGGATTTACGTATGTCCTTATGAACTCCACAAGATTTTCATTGTACTTTGCTGAAACAATTCATTTTAAAATAATAATAATAATAATAATAATAATAATAATGTTCTGGAAGAGGTAATTACATCAGTGACGTGCGGTGAGGTGCTTGGCTGGGGAGGCACAGACAACCCATAGGCGTGCGCAGCTAATTTTATTAGGGGGTGCACAGCAGGAGTGGCATGCCAAACACCACCTTTTGGGTGTGTCTATAACCACCTTTTAGGTGTGTCTAGCACCACCCAGGGGCGTGTCTAGCACTATTTTACATTATCTCAGTAACGTCACATGGCTTAATCTAATTTCTCCCTAGTTCCTAATAATACATGTAGATATCATAAACCCCAGTGAAATAAAATTAAACTTAATGGTGCTATGGCATAACCCTGAGCCCTAGTTGGCGCTGCACCATATCGTTGCTTACACTTCCCCAACCTACTCTTGACCCAGTGGCGGAAATAGAGAGTGGTGGACCTAGGTGCATATGCATTCTGCACCCCCAGCACCTACGCTCTAATTTTGAGTGGGCTACTCTGAAAAGTACAGGATATTTAGGGGGCTGAACATATGACTTTTAAAATAATGCAAGTAAAGTTTAAAATGTACACATGTGCAGGACACCAGCATTTGTCATACATGTCCCCATGCTTACCAGCAACTGACAGTGGTGCCCCTTAGTCACATTACCCTACACAGCATAAGCCAAAATCCACATTATGCCACACGGTATGAGCTGAAAGACACGTGTTATGCCACACAGTATGAGCATGAGCCAAATTCACATTATGACACACAGTGTGAGGAGAAATTCACGTTACGACACACAGTATGAGGAGAAATTCCTGTTACACCACACAGTATGAGGAGAAATTCACGTTACGCCACACAGTATGAGGAGAAATTCCTGTTACGCCACACAATATGAGGAGAAATTCCCGCTACAGCACACAGTATGAGGAGAAATTCCCGTTACATCACACAGTATGAGGAGAAATTCCCACTACACCACCAAGTATGAGTATAAATTCCCGCTACACCACACAGTATGAGGAGAAATTCATGTTACACCACACAGTATGAGGAGAATTTCCCGTTACACCACACAGTATGAGGAGAAATTCATGTTACACCACACAGTATGAGGAGAAATTCCCGTTACACCACACAGTATGAGGAGAAAGTCCTGTTACACCACACAGTATGAGGAGAAATTCCCGTTACACCACATAGTATGAGGAGAAATTCCCGTTACACCACACAGTATGAGGAGAAATTCCCGTTACACCACACAGTATGAGGAGAAATTCCCGTTACACCACACAGTATGAGGAGAAATTCCCATTACACCACCAAGTATGGGTAAAAATTCCCACTACACCACACAGTATGAGGAGAAATTCATGTTACACCACACAGTATGAGGAGAAATTCCCGTTACACCACACAGTATGAGGAGAAATTCATGTTACACCACACAGTATGAGGAGAAATTCCCCTTACACCACACAGTATGAGGAGAAATTCCCGTTACACCACACAGTATGAGGAGAAATTCCCGTTACACCACACAGTATGAGGAGAAATTCCCATTACACCACACAGTATGAGGAGAAATTCCCGTTACACCACACAGTATGAGGAGAAATTCCCGTTATACCTCACAGTCTATATTTCTACCGAAAAAGTAGAAATATAAATAAATATGTGTAAAAAATACATTTTATATATATATATATATATATATATACACACACACATACACAGACACATAGAATAGGAATGTAAAATAAATATATACACACACACACTCATAAAACAGATATGTACTGTAAATAAGTATATATAAACATATGTAAAACAAGAGGTAAATAAAAAAAAAATATATATATATATATTCGCACACATAAAAGTTATAAAATGATTATAAAATGACTAACAATGGAGAATTGTGCTTACCTATTATCCTTTAAAATAATTATATGGTACTGTATATGGTCTTTGCCACTGATCACAGTCATCAGCCATAGCGGGTTAACTGGGGGAGAAGAACAAATGAGGAAGCAGCAGAGGTATCAATAAAGGGGCAGGGGCACACATGGGTGTGGGGGGGATGTGTCAGAATTACAGGAAGCAAATGGGCAGAGGCACAGAGGAGGTTAAGTTGGTGAGGCACAAATGGGAGAGGGAGCTGAGGCATGGAATGGGGGGGAGCAAACACAAAGGGGGAAGGGGGGAGGAGCAGAGACACAGCTGGGGAATGTCTTCTGAGTGTCTCTGTAGCCCAGCCCGAGCCAGGGAAAGCAGAGAGTCAGGGAGATGGTAGGAGCTGTCATGTGGGGGCGGGGCGACACGAGTGAGGAGAGGAAGATAAGTTCAGATTCAGAATGAAAATGTCCGTTGGGGAGGGGGGCACACACAACCCCCATGCCACCTTTTTAAGACTAGATGTAAAGCAAAGGCTGGCAGTGGATCTCGCTAGTGCTGATGATCCCAGTCCTGAGCTGCTTCTTGCTCACACTATCACAGGCATACATGTGCCTGTGAGTGAGAAGCAGGCTGCTGCCACGATCATCAGCACTAGCGTGTCCCTCTGTCAGTTGTCCTTCCTGTATCCACCTTAACCCACCACCAGCCTCCCACCACACCAGTATGCAAGTTATTACTGGCCCTCTCATTTCAGTCGTTCATCAGTCTGTCGAGCTCTAAGCACAGCCAGCTGACTGAATAATTTGGAGAACTCTGACCACTTCCCTCAGCTCTGCCTGCTACTCAGCCCAGCCCCTGCTCTGTGTCAGCTAGTTGTCTGGCCCCTCAGTACCCACACACCTGTCATAAATAATGCGGTCCTTTGGCCCCGCAGTGTCTCCGAATGGCTGCCTGTCATACACATACATTCCTGACGAAAGAGAGGAGATCACCCAGACAACGGGCAGACTAACCAGCGCGCTGCTGGGGGGGATGGACATTAGGGGGTGCACGCCAATGGTTGCACCTCACTGCAGCTGCCTCCCTCTCTAACCTGGGATCATGATGCCGCTGCTGCTGGCTGGGAGGGCGGACCCGGCGGAGGAACGAGAGGGGATAGTGCTGTCCGCTACTGCTGCCACATACACACCTGCTCTGGGCTTACCGAGGCCACCGCTGCTGTAGTGACCCGGGACAGCTCCATGTAACTGCCGGGTCCCGCCACCACTTCCCCCCACCGCGTATGTGTGATTGGGCCAGCAGATCCAGCACTGGATCCGCTGTCCAATCACATGTGCCTCACTGGCAGGGGCGTGCTTTCCCTGCCAGCGAGGCACTTGTATAAGTGTCGCATTCCCCTTATTTTCTAATGGGCTTTTACAGCCCACTACTTGGCCCCGCCCCCCCGCTTCATCCCCGTTCCCACTGTGTACGGGAGGCACTTGCTATCGGTGCCTCCCGAACTAGATTTCTAGACTAAAATGATTAGAGTAATATAAAGGGGATACATATGACAGAATATGTGTCTTATGTATCTTCTTTGTATTATTATAATCATTAATGACAGGGGAGGCACTGCCTCCCCTGCCTCCCCTGACTGCACGTCCCTGAATTACATGTCACTTGCAGTCTTGGCTAATTGTCAGGCAGAATTCGAGGTAAAAATTTTGTATACTAGGGAGGTTCTGGGACAGGTGCAAGATATTACCAACAGAATATCAAACATTGAAACTTATGTAAAAAGGAGTCAATTCCTTAGGCCCAGATCCCTTGATATATCGCAATGTTCATTTTCCTGTTTATTTTTCTTTCAAATAGTGACAAAAAGAAACAAAAAAATCATGGTGCAGCATAATTTTATTTAATTTGATCACCACGTGTATCACTTCACAGTGAAACCTATCAAACAATGTTTTAAAGAAATACACCAAAGATAGAAAAAAAAGGACAGGAATAGTTTCCACTTCCGAAAAGCTATAAATCAGGGAGACTAAATTATTATGGTCTGCCTTATTTTATTATATGCTTGTACAATAAGCTGGTTTAAAAGCTGTATATATCAAATTTATGTCTTGAGTGGAATATTCCAATATTCTCAGATTTCATGTAGACAAAAACAGAAGAGTGAAGAGTACACCTATTGTATTATTCTAATAAATTGTTTTTTTTTTATAATAAAATTGCCCTCACATACATGTAATATATAAGACTACAGAAAACATCATCTTCACCTCATATGGGTATTGATAGAATACAGAGGCCGTAGAGTATACAAATAGGGTGGTATTCAATTCTATTCATCCCCTTCCACACCCAATCTGTTTCTGCTGATGGGCGTGGTATAATCATTTCAGCTGGCTACCCCCGGGATAGTGAGTGCACCCAATCCTTTACGCAGCTAAACCTGATTACTATTGGCGCGATATGCGCGATATCAGGGAACACTTTTGAAAGGAGATAAGGCATGATATATCATTTGAATACTGCCCATAGAGTGTCATCTATTTTATTGCTAATGTTTTTTATATAGAATTTTACTATAGGAAATCTGTTTATATTCTTTATATGCTAATATATATACTCATGCCACATGAAATTAAGCTTAACAGAAGAAGATGTAAGTGTGGATCCAAGGCAATTGCTGAAGCAGTATCCATTGTGGTGTATTAAAGTAGGTAAAATGAGAGATATCCAAGGTGTACCCCCTTATTAAAAATAGTCTAAACATTGGGGTACACCTTACAAATTGTGCATCTCCATTTAAAACCTTCACTGACTGTGGTATAGAATCATCTTTATTGGGAACTCTACAATTGCAACACTTCAGTAAACAATGTGACACCTACTCCAAGACAGGTCTACACAGGCTGCTCTGAAAATGCCACTACTAATCTATATATTTCCACTGTATCATAATTTGATACCATTATAAAACCATGGTAACAGGCCGCTGGTTGACTGAGAATGACT
Organism: Pseudophryne corroboree; assembly: GCF_028390025.1. NCBI lineage: Eukaryota > Metazoa > Chordata > Amphibia > Anura > Myobatrachidae > Pseudophryne > Pseudophryne corroboree. Next base: position 541,953,806 of record NC_086444.1, on the reverse strand, counting down.
GTCTCTAAGCCAACCAGTGGCCTGTTAAAATGGTAGCAGCGACTTGGATCTGACAGGATCCAACAGGCAGAAGTGATAGAAACCATGAGGGGGACATCACTACACCATTTTTCCTCCCCGGCAGTCCATCCTTCCCATGGGCAGTCAGCTGCTTACCCTCCAATATAACTGAAGATGGGGGTGCACAGGGTAGCTGCTGCTGACCCTGGCTCTGCTGAGAAGTTGGAACGGACTGCTGCACTGCTGCCTCTTTACCTAATGCAGCACTGGCAGCCGGGAGGCAGCAAACTTTTGGGCACTGCGGGGATCACTGAGGACAATGGAGAAGCAGGTGGTAAATGCAGAGGGTTCCAGGCAAGGGGAGAGCATAAGGGGTGTAATGTAGGACTGAGCAAGCTTTAGGCCACACAGGTGTACCCGATTTTATTTCTGAGCTATGGGGGAACTGCAAGTGTATAAAAACTATCAATAACTGGTCCTTTCAGTTATGTAATTAAAAAATGTTGTTACTTTTTAAATATATTACTACAGTCAGCAAATTCGGACCCTTCAGTAGATGATAAAAAATCATGTGAGGTTTCACCAGCATTAGTTTATTTCCACACTTAAAATGCACTGATCACATAGAACCTTTGGAGGCAGCCATTTTTGTTTCTAGTCATGAGAATTCTGCTGGAACCTGTAGTCCCCCTGTAAAGGAAAATCTTATTTCAGTCTTACTGAAAGCTATGAACTTCAGCCCAAACCTGGAGTACACTGGAGAGGATGGACCTCTTCCCTGGCAATCCTTTACTGTCTAGCTGGGCGGGATTAATGCTTTTGCCGCGGTGTGTTTTATGGATGTGTCAATACCCCACCACTAGTAGGGTATTGTTGGTTCTAAAATTACTAAGGGATGGTTCTAAAATTACAAGGGGGCCCCTACTCATTTTCCACCATATGTTCACAACCAAGGGCTCCCAAGCTGGTTTTGATTAGGGGAAAATCTTTTTTTCCTGATTTTAAACACTTTTCTATTGCACACTGGCCCTCATTCCGAGTTGTTCGCTCGCAAGGCGATTTTAGCAGAGTTACACACGCTAAGCCGCCGCCTACTGGGAGTGTATCTTAGCTTCTTAAAATTGCGAACCATGTATTCGCAATATTGCGATTACAAACTACTTAGCAGTTTCAGAGTAGCTTCAGACTTACTCGGCATCTGCGATCAGTTCAGTGCTTGTCGTTCCTGGTTTGACGTCACAAACACACCCAGCGTTCGCCCAGACACTCCTCCGTTTCTCCAGCCACTCCTGCGTTTTTTCCGGAAACGGTAGCGTTTTCATCCACACGCCCATAAAACGCCGTGTTTCCGCCCAGTAACACCCATTTCCTGTCAATCACATTACGTTCGCCGGAGCGAAGAAAAAGCCGTGAGTAAAAAAACTATCTTCATTGCAAAATTACTTGGCGCAGTCGCAGTGCGAACATTGCGCATGCGTACTAAGCAGAAAAACGCTGCGATGCGAAGAAAATTACCGAGCGAACGACTCGGAATGAGGGCCACTAATCTGTGCAGGCTTCTGCAAACATGCAGCACTGAGGCACATCTATTTAAAAAGTGTATTTTGTCGCGAGTTCACTCAATGTTTACAACCATGATTCTTAGGAAATGTCTGTGTTTTGTTATTTTCTATTAAAAGTACTTGCAAGTAGTTTAAATGGTGTATTGATTTCTATTTGTAGATTTGGATGTGTTCTGCAGTTCAAATTGTGATATTATTCTATGTTTGCATATATTTAACTGCCATTCTTTCTGCCACAGCTGTGCCGCAATGTTTCATAGATGTGCTAAATTATTTTAAATTGCCTTGTGTTTGTGCCGCTGCTCTGTCACTGCGTTTAGCTAGCCAGCCCTTGGCCAATATTGGTGAGGTAGTAAAAATTCCCTGGAAATGAATGTCATTAAGGTTAATAATACTGTATAAAAAAACAGGCCCAAAATACATGATTTTAGCTTTTTTAGGGGATGTTTTCGGCATACCGGTGGACGGGATCCTGGCAGTAATGTGCCACTCAGGAGACCAGCACCAGGACACCAAGAGCTGACATCCCAAAGGTGAGTATCAGGGTACAGGTTATGGTTAGGGCCCAGGGGGAGAGGGTTAGGGTTAGGGTTAGGCACTGGGGGTTAGGATTAGGCTCTAGGGTGTGATTTGCCATAGACACCACCCCCAGAGTGTTATCCATAGCCACCACACATGAAAGGTTAGCCAATGCCCCCGCCCCCAAAGTGTTAGGGTAAGGGTAGGGGACAGGGGAGGGGTAGAATACTAACCCCATCTGGTGTAGAGATCTTCATTGTTGGGATGTCCCTGTCGGTCATTGGACACGCAGTATCCCGACCACAGGGATAACATATCTAACCTGTTTCTAGTATTAAAAAAAAATACAGACTCAAATCCAAAACATGAAATCAATACAAATCTAAAACCAAAACGCAGGGGGTCAGTGCATATCTCTTGTACTGTATATCAGTCTTTACAGTGTATGCTGTTATGATATTAGCATTACCAAATATTAATGTAAAAAGGTTGAGCAATATAAAGCTAGTACTGTACACATTTCAAGGTTATCTGCCCAATCTGGTTTGTTGTCACAAAACTCTGGTAATATTTGGGATGGGAGCAAGTGACAATTGATCATTTATGTAAAACAGACATAAATGGTCATTTTAACAAATTTATCTTAACAACCATTTTTGTTCCTGTTTTTTTACAGTGTTTGGAAGCAAATTACTAATTGTCATTTGTTCCCAAACTATACCATACTGGTTCCCAGATCATTATTTATATATTACATTTCACTAAAATATTCCTTGAGATCCTCTGAGTAACATAGGATATGAATAATCTCATTATTATGTTAATTGGCTAAGCAGATAACATAATTAAAAAAATAATGGTGTGAGGACATCTCCTGGCCAAACAGTAGAATGTTATTTGGATACAAATTAGAGACTGAGCAGTTATGGAGTAGCATACAGTGGGATAATAAATCTATTCACATCATTATTGTAGCCTATTTCAACTGCTTTTACTAAATTATTACTATGTAAAAATATTTAGATCACTATTGCAGCCTATTTCGACTGCATTTACTTTAGTATTACTAGGTAAACCAATTCAGATCACAATTGCAGAGTATTTCAACTGCTTTTACTCAAGCATTACTAGGTAATTTGATCAACTAGTACTTTCATTGAATTTTAGTGTTCTGTGTTTTTATAACATAGCAGTGATTACATTGCATAGTTAGAACTTTAGAAAGTTGTAATCAGGATGATCACGTGTTTCTGTAGGCTTACAGAATTTATTCAGTATAGGTGATGATGCCTGTCCTTTAGCACACTAGAGTGCCTAGTATATAAAGTACCTATTATAAAGTGACAGCTTAAAATCAATAGCAGGATTATACCTGAGTTTCACTGAAGGAAAACAGAAAGCAAACAAAAACCAACAGGATCAGGCTTACCACCCTGGCTGAGAACATCAGGTCTGCCCCCAGCCTAACCCTCAAGATGAGCAGGAAGCTGTAGGGAGAGAGCACAGGACCAGGTTCAGCAGGGACATTTCCATTGGACTTGAGTGTGCTCTCCACATTCTCATACCCACCCGTACTGCTCCCATGAAACCAGGACATTTATAATTCTATCAAAATAATGGTATCCTAATTTCCCCCCTTCCATTGGTTAACCAGTGAATGTTTTCTGTCCATCAGCAGGATGTAATGCCACCTGAGTCCATCGGCCATGTGGGATGCCGGACGAACTCGGACGTCTTTTTAAAGGGACAATCACTTACAAAACATGGATTTGACTTGTAAATGATTGTCCCTTTAAAAAAAACTCCAAGTTCGGCTGTCATCCTGCATGGCCAATGGACGCTGGCAGCATTACAGCACGCCACATATGTGGGTTGTTTTTTTTTCTTCTACCCTGTGTGTTATTCCTGTAATGTGTACCTCCACTGATTGCACACCCTGCCAGTTTGACCTGCGCAGTGCACCCAAGTTGGTGGCCTCGAATGGTTCCTCCATGGGCAGGATGTTCTTCATGTGAATGTTTCCATACAGGGTAAATCATACTTCTACTATTACTACACCATCCTCATGCTTGTTTATCTGAGTCTATCATCTCTCTCTGGCTACACTATTCACACCCCAAGAAAGTTTGTCTACAAATGTCTGTGATCTGTCTTCAATGCAAAATTCCCTCTGTTATTTAGCTGAAATTCTGATTTTATACCTCCCACTTTGCCAACTGATATAGTGTGTAGCATTTAAGAGCAATATCATCAAGGCCTTCAGTCAGGACTTAGCCTGCTTGCATTTGTGAAGTATACATTTGTTAAGGTTGTATTTTAAGGATGAAGTTAGAAACGGACTTTTAACTGGATTTGGACTATGCTAGAATCTCTAATTAATCTAGTTACCCAAACACTGCAACTAAGGACCATTATGTGGCCTCTTCTCACCTCTGCCATGAGAACACCAGGACCAATGCCTACTACTCCTCTGTCCAAGAACATCATGACTGCCCCGGGACTACCCCTCAAGTTGAACAGGGAACTGAGGAGCATGTGCACCAGGACCAGACTTTGCTTGGTCATTTTCATTGGACATTAGTGTGCTCCCCACATTCTCAAACCCACCAACACTGCTCTCATGAGACCAGGACATCTATATAATTTTTGCAAAATAATGTTAGTACAGTTTTCCTGCAAATGTGTTTTTCACTTCTTTTTCTTCTTACAGCGTACTTCCACCCCACTATGTGCTATTCCTGTAATGTTTACCTCCACTGATTGTACATCCTGCCAGCAGCAACCTATGCAGTGTGCCCCACATGGCTACCTCAGATGGTTCCTCCGTGGGCAGGGTGTGCTTCATTTGGATCTTTCCATGCAGGGTATAGCATGCTCCTACACATGCATCAGCTTTCTCATATGTGCATTTGGCCCTTGTATGGCTCATCCCCCACTGTGTAACCTTCATAGTGCGTTCAACTTGACTGCCGTATCTGGTGCACTTGTGAATGGGATGAAAAATACATGGAGTTGATGGTTTTGTTGGAACCCTACTCTGAACTTTAAGACTCTGTAATCTCCCCATTTTGTGTCATCTCTTCTAGGGGTGGACTTTTCCACCCAGGGTAATCCTATGCAGTGCACCCTAGATGAACAACAGAACAAATAGGCTGAGCGCTCAGTGAATGGTGGTGTAAACAATTGTCAGCAGCAGCTGGAAAAGGGAAAAGCCTTTTGGAAAAAGACGCCCTGCTGGCGTTGAAACGCGTTAAGGATACAGGTTATTCTCCCTCATTCCTGTATACCCCTGAGACTATTCTATCACAAAGGATTAGCTGCAGCACGAGCACGGCTACGGCGGCTGTTCATTATTCAGCTCACAGCCAGACACCGGATATTGGAGTCATTTCATCACGGCAGCTGTGCTTCTCAGCAAAGCCCACCTGGAGCTCTGTGTGATAATTCAGTTAAACACACTGGTAGTGATGGTGTGGTGACTGCAGTCTACAAACACTGCAGACACCCTGTGACTCCATCATCATCTTACCTTTGCATAGGTGAACAACAGAGAGGCTCCTTCTGAGCTGCCCGTGGGAGTCCCGTCGTGCCGCTATTGGTGAGAGCCCGCTGGCATCGGGCCGCACAGGCTTAGCCGCCTGGGAAGTACCAGCATCAGCCGCCAGCATGAAGGGCTGCATTCCATCTTGGCCCGGCGGCTCAGTGCGGACCCTGCTCTACCGTCCCCATGCAGGGGCATAGCGGCTGACCGAGACGACATCACTCCGGGCTCTCTCTGCTGCCATCATCACAGTGGGTAATTGTGTATCTGCACAGTTTATTTCTATATCACTCGGACATTGTTTATTCATTTAAGATTCCACATCATTTAAAGATCATTGAAACTGTCACGTGCTGCTATAAATGTAAGACTTTTCTTGGGACTTTGTTTTCACGGATTAAGTGAGTTTCATTTTTCTGTATACAGATCTGCAGTTTATTTTTTAGTTCACCATCAATGTTACAAATTATCTTTTAACCATTTGTAGTTCGCATCAAACAGCATTAGGCATTCTTTGCATAGAAAGTACCTTTTAATTAATTAATTATCAAAGTTCAGGGGTATTCTATTTGAGCAGATTATTATGTCATATTGAATTGTTTTTATCATACTCCCGGGAGAATTGTTGTAAATACTTTTATTACAATAAATATTCATATTTTTTTGATTGTCAAGCGCAACCTGGTTTTTGTTGTTCATAGTGCACCCAATATGGCTGCTTCACCTGGTACCTTGTGAGGGTGGATTACAAATCCCTTTGAAGTTATGACCAAAAATGCTTACACCAATCCTGCATTATGCTTACTGTGTGCTCAAGGTTTTCTTTTTATGTCTATGTGGCTTGTCTTTTGCTGTATTACTTTAATCTTCTGTATTATGTGCATTGTTTTTGATGTCTGTAAAGCGCCTTGAGTCCTAATGAAAAAAAAGCTCTATATAAATAAAATTATTATTATTATATTATTTTATACAGTATAGTGCACTCATATTCCGCACCGCTTTACAGAGAATATTTGGCCATTCTCATCAGTCCCTGCCCTAGTGGAGCTTACAATCTATAATACCTACCACGTGTATGTGCACACACATTGACATTAGGGTTTTATATTTATATTCAGTATATTTGGATTGTGGGGGGAAACCAGAGTACCCAGACAAAACCCATGTGAGCACAGGGAGAATATACAAACTCCACACAGTTAGGTCCATGGTAAGGATCAAACCCATGACCTTATTTCTGTGAGGAAGTAGTGCTAACCATTACACCATCCGTACTGCCTTATCAATCTTCTTGTTATTATGTTATTTGGCTACACACACACACACACACACACACACACACACACACACACACATATAAACACAAAGACTCAGACTCCAAAATAAAGCTAGAAGCTTGCTTTGGTACCCTCCTGTAGGATAAAATCCCTGATATGCCATCTAATTAGTAAGGCGACACTCCGAGTCTTGTAATTAGTGTAGTAGATGATGTTTAATAAATCTACATTTCGTGGAACGTATCCCCATCATCAAGACACACACATGTGTCTGCTTAACTAATTACAAGACTCGTAGATTCACCTTACTACTTGGATCATATATGAATGTATATATAGATAGATAGATATATATATACAGTATATACAGTATGTAGATATATGGAAGGTATGTCATGCTCCTGTGAGTGGGTACTTATCACTTGCTAGACACACCCCCAAAGAGGTGCAGCCATGCCCTAAACATGATGTGGCCACACACCCTCCAGGGGGCCACGGGAAGTTGCTATAGGATTTCTCTTGGCAGTCCTGGTACCACTATATAAAAACTATTTTTAAGTGTCATGTGATTAAGTAATAGGTGGTTTACTGTGGATAAAATATATGTTTTTAAATAGCTGAATTAAAGATAGACTAGCTAACAGAAAGGAGAAGGGTTTAAAATTTTCACTTGTGGGTTTGCTATGGATTGCAAAATATACACACAATAATTCACTTATCTTTCAATCCTTTGTACATTAATAGATAGCCTTTCACTGTACTCATTTAAATCACACTAATATTCCTATTAAACCAAGTAATATTAATCGGTCAAACAAATTCTTATATATTGTGATGATGACTACATACAAAGCCAGTGTTGGACTGGGGCATAAAGGACCCACCGGGGGAATGCAGTTATAGGGAACCATACTTAAGGTTGTGGCCAGCCTACAAAGGGGGTGTGGTCAGCCTCCACAGAGGCTTGAAATACACAATAGTTTAGTATAGTGTAATGCAACATCTCTACCATGTATAATACACGTGCACAGTCTGGAACCTGATCCCTAGGGGAAGGAGTGGGCCCTCAGGCAGTGGGGCCTACCGGTGGTTTCCCTGGTACCCCTCTGGGCCAGTCCAACCCTGTACAAAGCACTAGTGTTCTAATCAAGTGATGCTTTGCATCATTAGCACCATTTGTAAGCCTTACATTACAACTCTGCATGATCTATGAACTAAGATAAGCTACATTTCATTATTTCAATTGTTATTAAGCTCCTGTATCATTAACTTCTTAATTGTAGATTAATGCTTTTTTAACAAATGCAATAATCTGAGGATTTACTTGATATAGATGAATGTAAGTTGTCATTATTAATACTCTAGTGGCAAGGTCCCCACTAATCAAAGGGGAATTTGTGTGAACTATGCAAATAATATGTAAATAAGGCACCCATCAGCCATGTTCACTTGAGTTTTCACAGGTCCCTATTTAGCATGGTAAGGCCATTACTTCACCAATTGACATAATTGAAGTCGTGTATAAGCTAACAATGCTATGGTTATTGTACCTGATTATTTTCATTCTCCTAGAACCTTTAGAAGGGGTTGTCCCCACATATGATGATCAGAAAGATGTGTCTGTGTGTGTGTATATATATATATATATATATATATATATATATATATATATACACATACACACACACACATATACATACGCACACATATATATCTCTATCTATATAGATGCATCTTTCTCTGTGTATATATATATATATATACATACATACACACACACACACACACACACACACACAATATATGTATTATATATATATATATATATATATACACACACACACACACATCATCTTGTGTTCAGCGGCACTCAGGAACAAAGGACATATACACACACAGGTAGATTTCAATGTTTTGAAGGTTTAATCTTTCGTCATCAGGATACAAAACATTAATACAACTCACCCTTAAATCCCTTAACCACGCCATGTGAATCGGCGGCAAAAAAAATCTGTCTTCATACACTGATGTGATCATTCAGCCTGCCAATAAGGGCGGGGCAATTGTGGTACAAGACATCGGTATGTATAGATGGAAAATTGAGAGGCAATTGTCTGATAGTAATGTTTATAGATTACTTACACAAGATCCAACTGAGATATTTCCACAGGCTTTGGAAAATTGTTTGTGTAGAGCGGTGGATAATGGCCAAATTTCTGTTGAATTGGGCAATGCCCTATTATCCAAGAATCAGGTGGTTCCCCTGCTCTATACACTTCCTAAAATACATAAGAGCTATAGCAACCCACCTGGCCAGACGATTATATCTGCCAGGGGGTCGCTATTTCAACCGGTATCTGTATCTGGATTGCATTTTACAACCATGCATAATGGGACATCCTAAGTACATTTAAGATACCACTGCTTTTCTGAATAAATTATATACTGTGAATTATATACCTGAAAATAGCCTACTATGCAGTACTGATGTATCCAACTTATATACCGTAATACCTAATGTAAAGGCTATTAATGCGGTTTGCGATTTGATTTTTGAGAATCCGCTATATGTTTGTCCAGACATTGATTTTGTTACTGAGCTTCTTGAGATGAAACGGACAAGAAATAATTTTCTTCACAATGGAAGGTTTTACCTCCAGGAATCAGGGTGTGCAATGGGGTCGAATGTGGCCCCATCGTACGCTAATGCATTTATGTTTAAAATTGAGAATGATGTTTTCTTCACTAACCCGGATATTTGAGATAATACCGGGTTCTATGCTAGGTACATAGATGACCTGTTCATCATATGGACAGGGTCTGAATTAGCATTTACAACATTCATGTCTGAACATAACGCATCTGACAGTCCAATCAAATTTACATATACCATCGATACTAGAAGGGTTAACTTCCAGGATGTACAGACTGTATTGCAGGATGGTCAATTATCAACAAATTTGTATTTCAAACCTACAGACTGCAATACAATATTACATGCTGGAAGATTTCATCCCAAACCCTTAAAATTTGGATTGCTGTACTCACAATGTTTGTGAGCTAGACGCATTTGTAGTGACAGTGTAAAGGCAATTGTGAGTATTGACAGCATGATCTTTAAATTTGTGGAAAGAGGGTATGATTTAGGCATGCTTCTTCAGTCAAAGGAGAAAGCTTTAGTAATACCATATGATCAGTTGCTGAAAGCAAGGATTAGAGATAACAACAACAATCAAATTCCTTGGGTTAATCATTTTAATGACAGATGCAATTATATTAGATGCATCTCAAAGAATCTGTGGTCTATAGTTAGTTCTGATAAAGGTATGAACCTCAAGGATAAGACATTGATGCCATGCTACACTAGAGAAAAGAATATCAGTGATTGGGTGGTAAAATCTGATATCACGGGCTTTGATGATAGTAGAAGTCAGGAACAGGATTTTTTAATCAAAGAAAAATGGATGTTTTAAATGTTTGAACTGCATCACGTGTCGGTATCTTGTTGCAGGAGATACATTTTAACACCCACATAGCAGTAAAAAAATATATGTGCAAACAGAGGGTTACTTGTACCACTAGGTACATAGTATATATGATCACTTGCCCATGTGGTCTCAGCTATGTGGGGAAAACGGATATGACCCTGAGGGAGAGAATGGCCACACATAGATTATCAATTAGAACTGCCATTTAATGTGGGCATAGTGATCAGCCAGTGTCCAGACACTTTATTAATGCTGGACATAATGTATCCACATTAAGGTACAGAATTATAGATCATATCCCACCTCGATTGAGGGGTGGTGATAAAATGTTGGCACTATTGAGATGTGAATCCAGATGTATACACAGGCTTGGAACTATAGCTCCCCGGACACTTAATGAATATATGGGACTTCATAGTTTCGTATAAAGAGTGTTATGTACCAGCTCCAATATCTATTATACTAAGTATTCTATTCCCGTGTTTGTATATTTCTGGCTAACAGCTGAAATAATATTGAAAGCTATGGCTATATTTATTTAGTGATGGATTTACTGTTATAGCGAATTTAAAAACCAATTTATTGTTATTATGTAACTAATGGTAATCTCAATAATTGTACTATTTTTGTGGATCAGACTGCACGCTGAAACCGGACTGCGTTGTTTTTAAATTCACAGTATATTGTGTACGGTTGTTATGGTGACGGGGAGCGGATGATGACGTCATGTTTAGACGACGTCAGACAGCCACTGGATCCCGCCGATTCATGCGGTGTGGTGAAGGGATTTAAGGGTGAGTTGTATTAATGTTTTGTATCCTGATGACGAAGGATTAAACCTTCGAAACATTGAAATCTAGCTGTGTGTATATGTCCTTTGTTCCTGAGTACCTCCAACACAAGATGATGCATATTTGGTAATCCCGGCACATGGGATACTTACAAAAGGCCCCGACTTGCATATGTTTTATGAGGAGTGCTGCCCACCGAGACGGATTATTTATATATATATATATATATATATATATATATATATATATATATATATATATATATAAAATCTAATACTAACACCAAAGGTAATAGATTTATATAGATGCCTGTAATATTCTAAATATATTTATACAGGTTGAGTATCCCATATCCAAATATCCGAAATATGGAATATTCCGAAATACGGACTTTGAGCGAGAGTGAGATAGTGAAACTTTTGTTTTCTGATGGCTCAATGTACACAAACTTTGTTTAATACACACAGTTATTAAAAATATTGTATTAAATGACCTTCAGGCTGTGTGTATATAAGGTGTATATGAAACATAAATGAATTGTGTGAATGTAGACACACTTTGTTTAATGCACACTGTTATAAAAAATATTGGCTAAAATGACCTTCAGACTGTGTGTATAAGGTGTATATGTAACATAAATGCATTCTGTGCTTAGATTTAGGTCCCATCACCATGATCTCATTATGGTTTGCAATTATTCCAAAATACGGAAAAATCCCATATCCAAAATACCTCTAATCCCTAGCATTTTGGATAAGGGATACTCAACCTGTATATAATTTATAATTACATTTTCAGCAACAAGCTGGAAGCAGCACCACAGTCGATGTTTCACAGACCTTAGTGGTGTGGGTTTTCTCAACTCTAGCTCCCATCTGAATCAACAAATCACCAGTAGCCATCCCCCTGATTGTTCCCACTGTGCTTCACCACAAGACTTACAGGCGTGGCCAGCATACCTCATCTGCTACTCAGTCTGCCTACAGAGTCCCCACCCAGAAGCTTCCCATAGCCGGGTTGCAGAGAGAGACTCGTGAGATGACATCATCATCATATTGCAAGATGAAGCTCTGCAGCGGCACTGTCTGCATGGCATACTGTCTGCATGGCATACTGCACTACACAGCATGGCGATACCTGCACCCCCTCCCCTACTCCCAACAACCCAGCTCCCGGTGACTGGCCACAGAGAAAATAGAGAAAAAATAACAAATAAAAATATCTGTACTTGCTCTCCCCCCTCTCTGTGCCATAGCATGGTACTAGCCACTAACTGAACTTCAATATATTAAATGTAAACTCAAATAATTTAAATTACAGAATTCAACTTTTAATGTGTTCAGCTTCGTCAACAATCTCATCGAATGAAGTCAGATAACCTCAAAACAATCAAGCTCCTGTTGCCTGGATTTTGAAAAAATAATTCTTCATTAAAAAAAAAATAGAACTTTCACACATATGCCTCCTTTCCAATAACTGCAGTTTTTTGTTATTATTGACAGCATTAAGTTCAACATGTTCAGTAGGCCTTTAAAACACGTGCAGTGTGCTTTTCTATGAGACATGTGAGACAAAAACTTCCATAACAGAGAGTTGCCAATCTTCACACTATTTACTGTACGTAGACATTTTCTTTTAAAGCCTGTAATGCAGTTATAAACAAAGAATTTCAGGTTCTGACAGTCCCGGTTCTTAAGAGCTTCTGCTTCAGCCTTTAAACATTTAGCACAGTCTCACTTTGCTGGTACATGACAAGATGTGATGAAACGATTCTTGTGCCTTTCCACTGCTTCCACCTCTGTCTGCTGCCAGGGTGTTTTCTTCTTCTGGGTAGTTTTACCTTAAAGTGATCAGAAAAATAAATTTTTAATTGAGAAGATAAGAACGAGTATATGCTCAAATTCTGATCCATAGTTCTAAATCCTATATTAGAATATATGCCAGCAAGTAATATTATTTGCACATTTTTTCTATAAACCATTCATATTGTGTGGTCATAATATTAATTTAGAATGTTTCAAACATAACTTTTAGGAAGAAACAACAGTGTTCTTATCAACATTTTGGATGCATTGGATAAACCCATCTAGCTATCCTATGTATACTATGTCCAAAGAATTATATATCAGACATAACAACCATTACGCAAGTGCTACTATGATGATTATGGCTTTAGCAACTTTAGCGTTGTTAATTATTTCTATTGCTATTATAGCTATTTGAAGTTGAGTTGCTTCTATAGTATGAGTAATACTCCAAGTTATTACTATTCCTCTATCTACAAATTAAACTGGTCCAGTCTCTGAACACCCAGGACAGGTGGTAGGTATATGAGCTAGTTATTATTAATGTTTCAATTATTAGAAAAGTGACTATTACTAGTCCCACTTCAAACACCTTGTAGACTCAAGCAACAACCTAGCAACCCTATCAAGTACTGTGGAATTGATTTATGAGAACTGTGATCTAGATATTCATGTGCACACATAAGAGAAATGTGTAGTGTTCACCTTTGGATGAAGGTCTCATAGTACTGACTCCTGAAGCTATCTCATTATCTGATAATGGTGGTTTGCGTCTCTTGGGTGGTGGTGGTGGTGTAATTTCTTTCCTCTCTGTGGTAGGAAGTGTCTCCTCAGCTAAAGGTACTATATAAAAATAATCAAAATTCAACATTTTTGAGAAAGATATATCATTACATATACCAAAATAATTCGGACAATAAGATAGTTGTTAATTAGAATTAGTGCATAAAAATGTTTTTATGTTCTTTTAATTTGCTATTGACTCATGATATTAATAATGATGATAATCAGTGTCATTACAAAATCCCAGTGCCAGCCAACTCATGAGGCTATCTTGTCAATAAACAGACCCACTTTAAAAGTTAGACTGCCATGAAGATACAGTATGTTTAAGTACATCATGGATAATGTGATTTTATACATTATTGTAGCTTTCAAGCCCCAAGGCCTAATTAGACCTGATCATAGCAGCAAATTTGTTAGCATATGGGCAAAACCATGTGCACTGCAGGGGGGGGGGGGCATATATAACATGTGCAGAGAGTGTTAGATTTGGGTGGGGTGGGTTCAAACTGAAATCTAAATTGCAGGGTAAAAATAAACCAGCCAGTATTTACCCTGCACAGAAACAATATAACCTGCCCAAATCTAACTCTCTCTGCACATGTTATATCTGCCCACCTGCAGTGCACATGGTTTTGCCCAGTACTTAAAGTGGTCCTAGAGAGGTGGTGGAACTCACCCCCTTCGCCCCTGGCTCCCATACAATAAAGGTATTGCACACAAAAATGGGCGTGGACTCAAAAAGAAAGAGGTGTTGTCACACAATAGCATCCCCAATTAAAATTATACCACACAGTAGCACAATATTATTCACTATTGCTCTTTGTAAGGGCTTGTATTTTAAAGTGCTGCTTGGATTTGTAAGTGTGTGTTGGTAACAGCAAAAGGTGAGTTCTGATTATTCTCTGTCTATCCATATAGGGATAGTAATATTGTGAGAGAAAGTTAATCTGAATCTGATTGTTTGTATATATACTGTTTGTTTTTTTGTGTTTGTATCTGTACTGGGTTTTTTTTTTGGAGGGGAAAAAAAAGTGTGAGGTGAAAAGCCAGATGGAGGGGGTTGAATCAGGTGTGAGTAATCAGGAGGAGGAGGCGCTGACTAAAGCAGCTGGCTCAGCCTATATAATCAGTGATTAGACTCTTTGGAGCTTGCTCTTTGTAAGGGCTTGTATTTTAAAGTGCTGCTTGAATTTGTACGTGTGAGTTGGTAACAGCAAAAGGTGAGTTAGAATACAGAAAAAGGTGAGTTTTATAATGCACAATCAGGAACACACATATTTGCAGTACCATTAAACTTCTGGTGAGGCTGCAAGGGGCTGACCTTGTGAGTGAGTGAGAGGGTCTCTTACTTGGAGTAGCAGAGGGGCTGTGATTGTGCGTGTGTGAGGGGCATTTTTTTTTTTAACAGGAGCTGGAAGCCGAGTGAAAAGGAGGTGCAGTGAGCTGGAACAACTGCAACTGCTAAGTGGAGTATATTTGCCGCAGGACAGAGTACTACGGCTGCATAAAAGTGAAGGACCAAGAACCGCACAAAGATAGATAAGTATAAGTCAGCTTAATTATTGTATAAGTGAGATTGTTTGTCTTCTACTTTTTATTTTTGCTGCTTTTTCTTTGAGAGTAACAGGGAGTTAGACCTTACAAACAATATGGGAGGGGCTGTGATTGGGGACCTCACTCAGTGCATGTCGTGCAAGATGTATGCACACCTGGAGCTACCGGCCCAGTGTGATTACATCTGCATGAGGTGTGTGTGAATGGTTACCCTCGAAGCCCAGGTAACTAATCTAGAGCAAACCGTTACGCGACTGAGGGAGATTCACAATCTCGAGCGAAGTTTAGACAGAACGGCGGAGGAGTTGCGGGAGGGGTCACTGGTAGAAGAGGATGATGATCAGGTAGCCAGCTGGGTCAAAGTTAGAAGGAAGAAAAAGAGGGGGAGGCTCGACATCTCCGAACTATCAAACCCGAACAAATTTGTCCGACTGGACGAGGAATCGGAGGATGATAGTGAAGAAATGACGGTGCCGGAGGAGACTGCTCCCTCTAGCATCCAGAGGAGCGGCCCCTCTGGCGCGGTTGGGATAAAAGATAGTGAGGTACCTAGTCAGATGGTGGTGGTAGGGGATTCTATCATCAGGAAGGCAGATAGGGCAATCTGCTACTGAGACTGTGATCACCGTACAGTCTGTTGTCTCCCGAGTGCTCGGGTACGGCACATCGCGGACCGGGTAGATAGATTGTTGGGAGGGGCTGGGAAAGACCCGGCAGTCTTGGTGCACGTTGGCACCAATGACAAAGTTAGCGGAAGGTGGGATGTCCTTAAGAAAGACTATAGGGACTTAGGAAAGAAACTGAAGGCAAGGACATCTAAGGTAATATTCTCGGAATTATTACCCGTGCCATGCGCTAGTCCAGGGAGGCAGAGGGAGATTAGGGAGGTAAATGTGTGGCTTAGGGATTGGTGCAGGAAAGAGGGGTTTGTGTCCCTGTAACACTGGGCGGACTTCTCAGTCAGGCGCCATCTCTTTTGTCGTGACGGATTGCACCTGACTGAGGAGGGGGCAGCAGTGCTGGGGGGGGGGGAAGGATGGTTAGAAGGTTGGAGGAGATTTTTAACTAGGAGCCTGGGGGGAGGGTTTCCTATTAACTACGGGTCATGCAGTGAGAATAGTGGGGATGGCGGTAGTAAACGAAATGGGGAGAATTTGAGGGGAGGGTGAGAGCAGGCGGTAAGGTTACTAACATGGGTACTAAAAGAGATTTTACCAAAGCACTAACCAATGATGTTTACAGGTCATCATTGCTACATAAAAGATGAAAGATGTCCCTAACGCAAGGGAAAATACTTATCTTAGTTGTATGTATGTAAACGTCAGAAGCATTACTGGTAAAAAGGGTGAACTAGAAATACTTGCAGCAAGCAAACAGTATGATATTATAGGCATTAATGAAACTTGGTGGGACGAATCTCATGATTGGACAGTCAATCTAGAGGGCTATACACTGTTTAGGAGAGACAGACTAAATAAAAAGGGTGGAGGGGTGTGTCTTTACGTAAAGCCATTTTTAAAACCTGATATATGGGAAGATATTCAGGAGGGGACTGTAGACACTGTCAAGACATTATGGGTAGAAATTGCATGCAGGGAAAAAGGAATAAAAAAAATAGTATTGGGTGTATGCTATAGGCCGCCTGGTATCAACGCATCTGATGAGGAATTGTTACTAAAGCAAATTGAAAGAGCAGCAGGAGTAGGAGACATAGTAGTGATGGGAGATTTTAACTATCCAGAGATAAACTGGAAAAAACGATTCATGTGATACTGCTAGGGGCAATATATTTTTAAACACACTTAATGATAACTACTTAGTTCAACTAATTGAGGAACCAACTAGGTACAATGCAATCTTAGACCTGGTATTAACAAACAATGGGGATTTGGTATCAGGTATTATAGTAGGGGAACCCATAGGAAACAGCGACCACAATATGGTCACATTCAATATCAGTTTCCATAAACAGCCCTATACTGGCTCAACTAAGACTCTAAACTTTAGCAAAGCAAATTTTGAAAAGATAAGGGTATTTTTCAGGGATATTGAATGGGAAGGTTTGTTTTTAGGAAAAAATACTACGGAGAAATGGGAGGTACTAAAATTCCTGCTAGCTAAAAATACACTTAAATTTATTCCTACGAGCAGCAAAAAAAGGAATAAAAATCATAAACCGATGTGGCTTAACAAAAAGATTAAGGAACTTATGGGCAAGAAAAGGCGAGCATTTAAAAAATACAAATCTGACGGGGAAGCAGAGTCATTTCAGCACTATAAGGAATGTAACAAAGTATGCAAAAAGGAAATAAGAGCGGCTAAAGTAGAAACTGACAAACGAATAGCAAAGGAATGCAAAGCGAATCCCCAAAAATTATTTAAATACATTAATAGCAAGAGATTAAAGAAGGAGAGTATAGGCCCTTTAAAAGACAAGTTGGGAGTCTTAAGCAAAAATGATAATGACATAGCGGACACACTAAATTAGTTTTTTTTCAACAGTATTTACTAGAGAGGACCCAATTCAGGGACTAACATATAATCTCAACTTGCAAAACCGCTATTTTTGATCTTTAAGGATTCAGTAATATCAGGTACGGTTCCCAAAGACTGGCGTATAGCGGAAGTAGTGCCTATATTCAAAAAGGGAAGTAAAGCTGAACCAGGTAATTATAGACCAGTTAGTCTTACATCTATAGTGGGGAAAGTATTGGAAGGTATTCTAGGAGATAGTATTCAGAAGTTCCTTGAAGTCAAAAAGGTAATTAAAAGGAATCAACATGGGTTTATGAAGAACAGATCCTGTCAAACCAACTTACTTGGCTTTTATGAAACAGTAAGCGCAAACCTAGATCAGGGTAAAGAGGTGGGTGTAATCTTTTTAGATTTAGCCAAAGCATTCGATACTGTACCACACATGAGACTTATCTACAAGCTACAAGAATCAGGGCTAGGAAGCACAATATGCACTTGGGTCAAAAACTGGTTAGATAATAGGGAGCAGCGCGTTGTGGTTAATGGATCTTTTTCAACTTGGACTGAAGTGCTAAGTGGTGTGCCGCAAGGACCGCTATTGTTCAATATTTTCATTAAAGACCTAACAGAAGGTCTAGAGAGCATGGTGTCAATTTTTGCAGATGATACTAAAATTGTGTAAAGTTATAAATGCGGAGGGGGATGCTGAGTCGCTTCAGAATGGCTTTGTTAAATTAGAAGCTTGGGCAGCGAAATGGAGAATGCGCTTCAATACAGACAAGTGTAAGGTAATGCACTGTGGTAACAAGAACAAAAATAACAATAATGGGGTAAAATTAGGGGATTATGTATTGGAAAAGTACTTAGGTGTCCTCATAGATAGCAAACTAAACTAAACAGTAGTACCCAAAGTAGGACTGCAGCAAAGAAGGCTAATAAGATATTAGCATGAATAAAACGGGGAATTGATGCTAGGGATGAGAGTATTATACTCCCGTTATATAAATCACTTGTGAGGATACACCTTGAATACTGTGTACAATTCTGGGCACCTTACTACAAAAAGGGTATCCTGGAGCTAGAAAAGGTTCAAAGGCGGGCAACCGAACTAATTAAGGGTATGGAGACGCTGGAATACGAGGAAAGGCTTGCAAGACTAGGCATGTTTACACTGGAAAAGAGGAGATTACGAGGGGACATGATCAACATTTACAAATATAGAAGGGGGCAATATACAGATCTTGCGCAGGACCTGTTTTTGGTTAGATCAACACAGAGAACTCGTGGACTCTTGCTCAGGTTAGAGGAGAGGAGATTCCACACAATACGGTGTAAAGGCTTTTTTACGGTAAGGACGATACGTGTTTGGAATTCCCTGCCTGAGGGAGTTGTAATGGCCAACTCAGTCAACACCTTTAAGTAGTAATGCCCCCTTGTAGTTTGCCCCAGTAGAAGCACCACTAATACACTCAAACATGAAGAAAAAACCTACAATACTTGCCAAGCCCCACTCTTGCTTCTGACAGCTGCAGTCCTTTCGTCATCTGCTTCTCTGCACTATGGGAGAGACATCATGATGTCTCTCCTATAGCACACACTGACAGAGCTGGGAGCCGGAAGCAGGAGCTCAGTAGCTAGCTCCTGCCACTGGCTTCCACTGTGGAGAGGGAGCCGGATGCTCGCTGGTAACACAATCTCAGCAGGCGCCCGGCTTCTCCCTGCGGCGTCAGGCACACATCAGGTTAGGTGAGCTGGAGGAGGCGGAACTGCGTTCCATCTCCAAGTGAAACTGACAGAACATAGTACTGCCCTGTTTCAGCTATCATTAATCCCTGGTTTTGCCCATCTGCTAACAAATTTGCTGCTACGATCAGGTCTGAATTAGGCCCCCAACAGTAAGTCCATATGCACCCCTAATGTTGTACTGACATGCACATTATATAAACACACCCTAATGACAATTCATCCCCCCAAATAACCATTACAGTCAGAGAAAAAACACTGACATTAATTAGCTAATTTACTAACAGCATGATGAAACCCTTTTTTGCATTGGGACTTCAACAAAAGCAAGTAAGTTGATATAATAGAGACATATGTAATATTTCCACAGTCACTCGCTGACAATACATACCAACAATAGTGGATGAACAGTGTCCCTGCTGTATGCTCTCGTCTACCTCATCACAGTCCAGAAGTTTTTCTGTGGATGTCATACAATGTACAGTGTACCAATGTGATTAAACAAAAAAGGAATAGAGGGTAAACACAGAAAGAAAAAAAAAAAAAAAAGAGTCAAACAAAATAACATACCATCTGGATCCATCACAATTTCATCCTAGTTCTTGCCATGAAACTCAGCTAATCTTCCTTGCTCGAGTGCCATTAGAACTTTGCTGATCTTGGCGAGTTGCAGGGTCTCCTCACGGAGCCGATAGAACTCATGATGGATTCTTATGTCATGTCCAAGAAAGTTGACCAGCTGGTCCATCACAATGTCTGTCATGTTCAGCACTGATGAAAGGGTTGCAGCATGCTTTCACAGTCTGGTAGAAGACACTTTGCACCACACAGCTTTGCAAAGCCACGAAATGCATCCTGACCTTCTGAAATGTGTCATAGCTTCTGATCTTGCAAACAAAAAATGATTGTCTTTTAGAAACCCACAAGCCTTTCTTTGCTTAACAATGAGTTTTACTGCACAAAGCATTTTTGGAGTCAGAAGAATTGGAACCGGGCGACCATGTTTTCCCCTGTTCACAATCCTTGAGAAGTGTCTGCAGAGTTTTTTTTCCACTTCAGAGAGTGCCCAGTCAACATCCTCATGCGGATCAGAAGTGTCTCTTGATGAAAATGCAAATAAAAGCATGCTCGCCACCTCTTCTTCCACACCTTTGCCAGCTCCATCCAAGCTTTTGTAGAGGGGTTTTCAGATAGTAAATTGTAACACTCATCTTGTCTTTTACTGAGATATGGGTGCAATTTTTTTTAGATCTTCAGTGAAGGGTATGCGAGTGGGAACATTCCACTTTGCTTCCCTGATGTTCCTCAATGCTGTAGCCGAGATCAGATCATTCCACTTTTCTTTGTGAACATCTTGAAAATCACTGGCATTCTTCACAAGCTCTTTATTGTTTATCATTAAACCCTGAGCTTTTAAGAGTCTGGTTACTTTGACCTGGGAATTTCCACGTTTGCTTGCTAGTGATGGAATCAAGAACGTGCTTGTTTCACTGTCATACCCACATGTAAACTCGACAGCTTTGACAGTCTCTATATACTTTTTTGGGATTTATGATATCTTCCATTTTTGTTATGGTGGTGAATCATCTTGCATTGAGAATCAGCCTTCCCATTTCTCACATCTTCTCTCTCACACACTGCTGATTCTTGGCTGATATCCCCCCTTTGTTTAACATGTGTTGCCCGACATGAATAATGACTTGATCATTTTAACTATATTTGTGATTGGGTCAGGATTCAGGTCACTGATTACGCCCCACAGTTGTTTAGTTTTGTGTGAAGGCACAGGCCCTGTGTATGTACACATGGACTGAACACTGTTCTTTCCTGGTTTGGGGGCGACTGATCCAGGTGTAAGTTTACAACTATGCTTATGTCACCAAAGGACCTTTCTTGTAAAAAGTCCTTGACAGTATGCACAATGCATGAAGTAATTTCCCTGTGCTTCTTTAGGTGGTCGCTTAAATGGCACTAGTTCCCCTGTTCCTGACTCCATAACAGCAGCATTGTGAGCATAGTTTCCTTTGATTTGAAAATACTATAGCTGTTTTTTCCTCTTCTTGGAACCCTATGGAAAGCTTAGAGCTTTAGCCACATCAGATTTATTTTCATGTGCACGTTCTAGATGCCTTGCAATCACAGCTTGAGGCTTACAGCAATACAAGCAATAATTTCTCTTGTTGTACAGTCTATTTCCATCTTTTTTCTGGCATGCACTGACAAATATATTGTCATTTATGTTCTGACTTGAACAGGGTTCTTCTCCTGCTCCATTGGCTTCAGATTTAAGGCTGTGTCTGTCAAAGGTTATGTTTTCAAATGTTGTGGTGTAAGAGATAGGGGAACTCACTGAGACATCCAGTTTATCATCAAGAGACTGACATTTTGTCTTTAAGTTTGGTTTAAGGCTAGCATCACTGTTCCTTTTGCTAGTGGAAACTGGACTGTAATCATCTGCACTTTCTGATGTAGATTCATAGAATTCATCAGAATCTTCAAGACAGGTGTCTTATCTAAAAAAAACAAATAAAGAAATTAAAAATATGTAGAGCTCTAAACATTAGAATAATTGATAATGATACACTTCACTACACTACACATTCTAATGTTTGAAAAGTCAGTTGGGTGTCTGTTTTTTCCTATCTAATAGACAGGAAAAAACAGACACCCAACCGACTTTTCAAACATTTGAATTCCACCCTATACTCAAAACTTTGCATCATTTCAGAATTTAGAAATAATAACTAATAAGGGAATAGACTTCAAAATCTCTAAGATGAGATGGATGCCGACATAAAACTAACTTTTTATAAATAAAATTCAAATTATAGTAAAATATTTCTTCCTACCCAGCCAAGTTCTGTCTGTGTTCACAATTTCAATAAAACAGGCATTGTGGGGACATTTGACACACAATGGTTACAGTTCCTTGTGGGGACCAATCATGTCTACATTTTCACATATAATTTGTGCTCAAACACGGACTGAAGATGTTGTGGGATCACCGTGAATGTCCAGAATAGTGATCAATTCCCAGGAAAACATCTCTGTGAAGGGCAAGATCAGCTCTAAATATCCAGCTACCACTTACCATCTATATGCATTGCATTGAACTTTGGGGGTACTGATTGACACTAGATTACCATCACAGTATGTTCCCTTGCTCCTTTTTAGCTGCTTAAAAACATCTTAAAATACAAAATCATGACGAAGACAAACTGTAGAATTAATTCTGAAGTGATCAACATACCTGTTGAGGACTGTTTGGACCAGTAGCATCATCCACCTGAGTATTTGACAGGAGTGAAAAATTAGAGTCCTCCACAGCCATAGTATCAGCTGTAATACAGGTTGTCTATAAATGCGTATTTTAAAATGACAGCAGTTTAGAATATGAAAACATAAAATACAAATGGTCATTTTTATATAAATTCATCATAATGCACATAGACTGACCTAGTGTTTATACAAAATCTCTAAGATAAGATGCATGCCAACATAAAACTAACTTTTTAGAAATAACATTTATTTTATAGTAAAATATTTCTTCCTACCCAGACAAGTTCTGTCTGTGTTCACACATTGCATAAAACAGGCATGGTGGAGATATTTTACACACAATGGTTACAGTACCTTGTGGGGACCAATCATGTTTAAATATTCACACACAATTTGTACTCAAGCACTGACTGAAGGTGTTTTGTGGGAATATTGTGAATGTCCAGAATAGTGACAATTTACCAGGAACATATCCCCATAATGGTCAAGATCAGCTCTAAATATCCAGCTACCACAAACCTTCTATATGCATTACATTAAACTTTTGGGTGTACTGATTAACACTATTACCATCACAATAAGCTCCCTTCCTCCTTTTTAGCTGCTTAAAAACCATCTTAAAATACAAATACCTGACAAAGACAAACTGTAGATTTAATTCTGAAGTAATCAACATACCTGTTGAGGACTGTTGTTTGGACCAGTAGCATCATTCACCTGAGTCTTTGACAGGAGTGAAGTATGAGAGTACTCCACTGCCATAGTATCAGCTGTAATACAGGTTGTCTGTAAACACATATTTTAAAATGACAGCAGTTTAGAATATGAAAACAAAAAATAAAAATGGTAATTTTTATATAAATTCTTCATAATGCACATACTGTAGACTGACCTCCTGTTTAGACAAAACCTCTAAGATGAGATGCATGCCAACATAAAACTAACTTTTTAGAAATAACATTTATTTTATAGTAAAATATTTCTTCCTACCCAGACAAGTTCTGTCTGTGTTCACACATTGAATAAAACAGGTGTTGTGGGGATATTTTATACACAATGGTTACAGTACCTTGTGGAGACTAATCTTGTCTAAAATTTGGAGTGAACAATGGGAGTCAACCCCTGCTATGTTAGAAGCTGGTATACGGATGCATGATATGGCTGCATGCCAACATAAAACTAACTGTCAAATATTAATTTTCATTGGACTCATTATTTTAAATAAACTTAATGAAATTAAACTTTTGATTAGAATTTTTTTTTCTGGTCCCTTGCAGGACACATTGTACCTGCTAATGATTTTTTGCTTTGAGCTTATTCATCTAAACATTTAAATAATTAAGCCCCATACACACTGGGCATTAAATTAACTAGGAATGAGTTTAGCTCTATCTTTGAAGGCTATATCGTTCAACGATATAGCACATACAGACTAAATGATATGATTGAACGATACATTGGGCAGTGTGTATGCAGAACACACTGCTCAATCCTTTTGCAGATATATCCACAGATCAGTTGATCTGCAGATAGATCTGCCGGTGTGTACCCACCTTTACAGAGATAAATTAGATTAATAGATAATTAAGATTTTTAATCGATTCAAATTCTACTCCATTTTACCACAAAGCTCTTTGATTCTGCAACACTCTGGGCTATTATATACACAGTGTACTGTGCAACATACTGTACCTGTGTTCTCCATGGGCAGTTTTCACCTCCATAGTCATAGGTAATTTCTTCACCTTCTTTAATGTCATTAAGGGCAAACAAACAAAGGTGTTGGTTTCCATTCACGCCAGTTTTTTTCATCTTAATGTTTGGATGTTGGTGATCATCATTAACTAGCCTTCCAAATGCACCATCTTCTCTAGAAGCATCAATACCTAAAAAGACAGAAACACAAGAAAAGGGGGAATATAAATATGATAAAATACCACCACAAACTCAGAGACTCACTTATTTAGCATAGTACAGTATAAGGAGTATAGTTTAGGTACGACTTAAAATCTTACCAGCATGTTTTCACTCTCCACTTGTATGCAAAGATAAATACAGCACTTGATGGGTGGTAAAGTTTTCTTTTTTGGGATTCTGCATCATTTATCATATCTCCCATATATTCAAGAACAAAATCTCCTTGGCAAATTGAACCTTTTGCAAATATACCATGTCCTTTAACAAGCAACAATTTTGTTTTTAACAAAACATGAAAACCTACCCATCTTACCATTATCAATTAGTCTATGGTAATATGTAATGAAAAAAACAAACATATCCTACAGATAAAATATTAAAATTACACAAAATACTGGCCTCAATAAATGGTAGGTTGATTTAAGATAAGCTGCAATCTAGTATCTATATTAAGGTACCCTGAAGTTTTGCATTAGATACTTATCATATAATGATTGTATGTTAGTAATATTTTACTCATAAGTCAGACACCTCCTTACCTTTCACTGCATTTATATACTTCACCTCTAATTTGTATTTTTTGTCAGTCTTTGAAACAACATGATGAATGGCATCCTTAAGGAGGCTGATCCGAGGTGCCATTTTAAACTACAGGGACATTTTAAAAAAATAGTGTGCACTGGATTAAGTTATGAGCTATATAATGCTTTTACGAACGGTTATGCTCGGATACATCAAAAGCACAGGGAATGTATACTTTCAAGATTTCTCATTCTCTCAATCTACTACTTCTGAAAATACTTTTACTTGCACTCTATGGGTGATATTCAATTGTTATATCACACCTGACCTCCCGTCTTAAGGGGTCTAATCATGTAGGAGTGCAATTCGTATCATATAGTTATCATTGGACTTCATTATTATTATTATTATTTTTATATATATTTTTATTTTATTTAAATGATGCCACAATGGATTCACTGAACCCATTACAGACTACATAAACAAATTAGCATAATAAGAAAAAACAATTAGTTTGAGATAAAATATGACAAGTACAAGATAAATTTAAATACAGAAAACCAGGGGTTTGGTGCCATCAAAGGAGTATTGAGCATAAGATAGTTTAAGTAAGAGATGGAAAGTCACATGAGGGTAGAAGGCCCTGCTCTTGCCACCTTAAAAAGTGTGAGACAGTATAGGACAAGTACAAGGTATATACAAAAAGTCAGGGGTTAGATGCCATCACAGGGAGTATAGAGTATAAGATAGTGTAACTGAGAGAAGGAAAGGCACATGGGGGGAGAAGGCCCTGCTCTCTCAAGCTTATAATTTAGAAGGTGAAGGACTAACAGAACGGGGTGACACAGATGGGTTACATAGTGAGAGTGGAAAAGAGGATTAGGAGAACAATTTACCTAATAATATCCAATCATGCTATTCAAGCTGTACCATTTAATAAATGCAATAGAGTATGAAAGGCATGCCCTTACTTTACTAGTGATATCAGTGTAATCTCAGGTGCTGCGGGATGAATTTTGCTATATGGATCTTATCCTTAAGTCTTCTAACTCCTGATGTGCTGTGGTAGCCCCTATATCAAGGGTGGGGAACCTGAGGCCCTCCAGATGTTGTTGAACTACACATTCCAGCATGCCCTGCAACAGTTTAAAAATGGCCAAATAACAAAACTGTAGCAGGGCATGCTGGTATGTGTAGTTCAGCAATAGCTGGAGCGCCAAAGGTTTTCCACCCCTGCCCTATATACACACTTCTGTGATCTTGCAAACCAATGATGTCACAACTCCTGAAGCTTCACTGCAGGTGGTGTCTGGTCAGATATATATATA
The DNA here is from genome assembly GCF_028390025.1 of Pseudophryne corroboree. Classification (NCBI taxonomy): domain Eukaryota; kingdom Metazoa; phylum Chordata; class Amphibia; order Anura; family Myobatrachidae; genus Pseudophryne; species Pseudophryne corroboree. The sequence continues at coordinate 541,927,219 of NC_086444.1, read as the reverse complement.
TATATATATATATATATATATACATATACACACACACACACACACACAACATACATACATACATACATACATACATACATACATATACACACACACACACACACACACACACACACACACACACACATACATACACACACACTGTAGCAGCAGACTGTCATTACTCCAGCACTGACCCAATGTGTTAATTGTTGATTCAATCACAGCTTCTTACCTACAGTAGTGTGTTTGTGAGAATATGCATTGAGTGGAATCACCAATTAATACAGGAGCAAGGGGTTTCTTTGGTCACTCCCATGCACACGCCCAGCAGCGCCAGCAGCAGCGGATCTGTACAGTCGCACACTTCTACTACTACTACTACTTCAAATCGGACTGCAATCGGATTGTAAGCGAGTACCAACACCCAGCAACTGCACCAATCACACACTAGCTGCCAAGTATTGTTTGTAAACGCTGTCCACCACTGTTTAAATCACTGTACACTGCCCACCTCCTCCCAAATCCCTCAACATGTGCATCCTGTTTATGTGCTATAGTGTTTATAAAACTTGCTGGTGCCCATCCTCATTACCTACACTGTACCCTATTATATCCCACATTGCTACTGCTGTGCCAAAGTGTTTTAAACCTGTTGGTGCCCATCCTTTTACTTACACTGTACCTCCATTGTGTCCCAAATTGCTACTGCTGTGCCAAAGTGTTTTAAACCTGTTTGTGCTTTTTAATGACACATTGCTTTCAAAAAAACATTTATAATTATTTTTTCAACACTAACCATGAAGAACAACATTTCAACATAACCAAGTAAAATAATAACTAAATTTTGTATGTAACCTCTTTTTTTTTTAGATATGTCTCTTGACAAAAATTTGGACTCTATAACTGGATTTATTGAGCTATTCAAGTTCAAAGAATGTTTGTGGAAAGTGAAGTCCAAGGTCTATGCCAACAAGTCCAAACACCTTGCAGCCAATGAGTAACTGATTGAATTCAGTAAACCATTCTATGCGGCAGCTGATGTGGAGTGGGTTAAAAAGAAATGGCATAACCTCCTCACAGTATACAAAAGTAGCAGAAAATGATGGAGGAATGTAAGAAGTCTGGGGCAGGCACAGATGAAATATACACCAACATTATGGTATTACAGTCTGATGTCGTTCCTGAATGAGGCAGAACCAACAAGAATTGGTTTCTCCTCCCTCCCATGGCCAGACGCTGTAAAGTTCTATTATTTTACAAGGAAAATAAATATCGTATCACACTGTGGTTCGGGCCGCTGCGGCCGCTAAATGTAAGCAAATAACCACTAAGATATGTATGCACGTTGAGTATACACACCGACACGCTATGCGCACAATGCAGTGAGCGTGTGGCTGAATACACCTTATCTCCAAACAAAAATGGAATGTGACACCAGTAGTTAAATGTAATGTTGTGGTCCAACGCATCAACAGTATTTACTCAAAAGATACAGATAAAAGATACATCAATATTACAGAGTAGAACTACAACCAATAATACATACATTTGTTTGCAAGCGCTCCCTGATCCCTGCAGGACTCAGTCAGTCTCAGCAAGATGACCTTCAGAGAATAGACTAAGCCTAGCCAGGAGGACTCTCTTTTATACAATGTATCCAAATACAGTACAATGTTAAATGTAAGCTCTTCTTTCACAGGTCAAAGGGCAGGTCATTTACAGTACATGAGGGGTCATAGGTTGGTTTGAATGAATGGGCGATGCTTGGTCCAGGTGTACTTGCAAGTGTTTGACACTGGATTCCCGCAGAATATCGTGAGTACAGTATCATAACCATTTGCTAATATTATATTTCTGTGCTTATCTACATGCAGAAACATGTGATCAACTACAAATAGCAACCGGAATGTAGATCACAAAATACTGCACATCTGGATACCAAACACTAAGTTCTAACCTTGCTCTGTCCCCTCACATCCTGTAAAGCTTTATAGCTCTATTGTTCTACCTTTTAAGTGTATGTAAGTTGCAGGCAAAGTGTGTAAAGACTATGTGTAAATTATGCACTATGTGAATAAAGTATATAATATGGCTGTGTGGCTTTTCTGTGCGAATGCGTATGATACAGTATATACTCATACCAAGCACCAATACACAAGGCTCGTGAACCAGTGTACGTAGCGTGCGTGTATTCGTATGCATGGCGAACATGCGCGCGCACAGATGCCACTCTGTTTGGTGTTTGCATGTGGTGTGTATGTAATATTTTTTACTTCTTCAGTCCACCCTTTGACAGTAGACAATAACTGTCATAAAGGTCACACTAAGTATAATAAAAAAAAATATTTCAAACAATAATTGGTGACCTAGACACACGTATGTATTCATTTCGCAACTCAGACATCGACTATAGTTTCGGAAGACAGGGAAGAGGATGAGACATCCTCTATATGTGCTCGGCGGTCATGGGACCACTGGTTGGATGTGTGACAACATTCAACCTATAGAGTATGCTGAGACAATGCTATAGCCTGTGATGTCTGATCTGAACGATCATTGCATACATACATGTACCTATGTCGTTGTACACTGATGTTCTAATTTGATAGAGTTTTTGCTGGGTAAAGGAAGAAAACACAAACAAGTCATGAAAGAGACATATAAAATTTTCATGATATATATTCCTATCATTCCCTGAACATTGTTTCCATTTCTGGATCGTATGCTAGGTCTGTTTCATCATTAAACAAGGGTTATTATTTCAGGTAGTGTCCTTCCTAGATAACATAAACCTTCGGAGTTCAGGGAGAGCCACTCATAAACCTTTCTTCCACATATATTAATGAGCTCTTTATCTGCTATGTGTGAATAAGCCATTGTCTGATTGTTTCTGATTACCTCCCAATTTCCTGATTTCCTGAAATTGGTTAGATTTAAACACACCAGGGATTTATCTATGGTATTGGTGGATCTTAAGACTAGGGGGTATATTTATATTATGTTCCTTGTCCACTGGTCCCTCCCCCCCCCCCCCCCTCTGTGTAATTCAAGTACCTCAGCTAACTCTAAAGAATATGGCGCTAATCCTGCATTATTTTGTCTTAGAGTTACCTGTGAGCACATCCAACATTCCGTTTGGTTTAAGACCTTACCAAATAGTGAGTGGTAATCAAATCACTCAAGGGATGTCTGTCAAATGCTGCCTTATTGCTAGACTGACATCTCTCGATGCACTCATCTTCAATTATAGGGTCACAATAACTACAAAATACAGTATTCCTCAGACAATAGCCTATCACGTTACCTCCGAACTCCATAACTACTAGACCTTTGATTTTCTCTGGCTTTAACAAAGTGATAGGCTGATCCTGGGATCCTATAAAGACATCACTCCTTTCTACAGAACCAGTTCCAGTCCCACATTTGACTCCTCATGAAACCTCACAAAAATAGAATGTCCTGGAAGAAAAAATGTTTGTCAAAAGAAAAAAATAGAACAAAACAAATCTTGCTTATAGCAAATCCATTACAACAACTGTTTTTTTGTAATCCTTTAGTATGCTCAGGTAGTGTTTAACAGTGCCGCCTCTCAGTCTTCACGGAACAGATTATCGGGTGATATTTCTGTGATTTCACTCCCTTTACAAGTTCCTTCCGGACTAATGAATTTCTTGCAATGGGAATCATGGACCCAAGTCTCTGTCTCAGCTACTTTCACTGGAATCGTGCAGTCAACAAAACTTGGTACAGTACTTTCCACCTGTCTATTAGGCAACCTGAGCGTAAGAACAATCACACAGTCTCTTGGTTCACAATCAAGACAGTTAGTAGTTGGCATATCAGGAATCAACAGTTTGAAGTTCTTTTGTTAAGTTCTCAAACGCTGGCTCATCTTGATAAGGTACTGTACTGTCACCTCATTGGTGTATTTCTGTTCAAGTTGCGGATCGATCATGACATAAGGTTGTCTTCCAAAAGAAAGCAAAAAATAAATTCAAAGAGGGTGATTCATTAAGTGGGGATCTGGGAGTGGTTCTGATGCTACATAACACTAGTGGCAGTGTCCATGATCACAATAGTCCAGTTTCAGCCATCACTTTGCTCCTACTCCTAAGGATACCATATCTACACACAAATTTCTGCACAATTTTCTTGCAGTAAACACAGCAGTATTTGTGGTGGCAGGAATTGCCTTTACCCAGTTTGAGAAAACATCAGTGTACACCAATACATATTTCAAATTCCTACAGGGTGTTAACTGTGCGAAATCGATTTGTATTACCTGAAATGGTCCGTCTGCAGGAGGAGTATGGGATGGATCTGTCAGTGCTACCTTACCACATGTTCTTCCTCAAGCAAGTAAGACAGGTCATTGCTTTCCTGCTTGCCTGAGAAGAGAACCCTGGTTCACACCAGTAAGCTCTTACCAATTTGCACATACCTTCCGTACCCTAGGTGAGTCAGACCATGTGCCACCTCAGCTAGGCTTGGGAGATACGCCCTGGGGGCCACTGGCTTACCTTGTCCATCTCTCCAGAGTCCTGAGGACCCATGACCATACCCCTTCGCTTTCCACACCTCCTTTTCCTGTAGGGAACACAAATTTGCATCTTAATTTAATTATTGTGTGTTTGCAATGTAGAGTAAAAACATCTCTAGATGAGAGGGGGAAAAAATCAGGTCTGCGTTCACCAACGGGCTGTCACTTATGTCTGGTCTCGTAGTAAAGGTCTGATTCAGATTTTCCATACCATCATGCATATCAGTGTCTATACAAAATTTCCCTTCACCAGTATTCTCATCCTCCATCCTTTGTGCATTACAAGGTACGTGCAGTAATATACTGGTGCCATCGTGCTGATGAGACATACCGGGTTTGGGCAGAACTTTGAAGGACCAATACGGCATGTGGTGTATGAACTGTCAAATCATGTACCAGTACTATGTCCTAAGTATTTGACCCCTGTCCCCCACAACTGCAGTTTATCCCTTGAGACCCTGTGTCCTTTCTGGAAAAGATGAAACAGAAACAGTTTTGTATCTGCCAGGGACGACTCAAATGAATCAGCGCATAACAACGAGTCATCAACATATTGTATCAGCACCAACCCATTCTCAGGCTGAAAGGACTGTAAACAGTCATGTAGGCCATAGGAGTAAATACTCAGGATGTCACTTGAAACCTTGGGAGAATCGGGTCCATGTATTGTACCCCCTTTGTGAATGCAAAGATGAAGAGGAAACTGTAAAGAAAACAGAATAGAGGATGGTGACAATAAAGTTTGTAGAGGTGGAGGGGATTATACTAAAATGACAGCTGGATTGGACACTACGGGAATTGATTAACTACTTGGTCTACCCCCCGTAAAGCTTGTGCTTGCTGTGTCACTACTGGGACTACCTCAGCCATCAATTCAGTGTCCTGTCCATCCTAAGTTCATAGGGATCCCGGTATCTGTGATATAATTCCCTCTACCTGTGATGGACATGAATCTAGAACAGTGGAATGCAACATTAGTCTTTGAGGAGTATCTAACATACCTTTTACAATGTATGTATTTCACATTTCAATTTACATAACAAAACCTCTGTCATTTAAGTTAGTCAGGGGCCACTGCAGCTAGGGGAAAAGAAAAAGGTTTAGCATCATAGATGCCCAATCGTAACCTCACCAGGTTTTGTCAAATGGTAATGTTGCACTTCTCTCGTTACTCCCATTTGCCGAATTAGTATTTACCTGTGACCTTTGTTTCTTTCGAAAAGGTTAATAAAGATCTGGCCGCCCCTGTATCTGCAAGGAAGGGTTGTCTTGTGCCAGCTACATTGACCATGACCTCAGGTTCATCTCTAAGGCTAGTAGTTAATTTCACTGGCTGCAGAATACAGGTGTGACCTGAACCCTATTGTGGATATTGGCCTCCACAGGGAGCATTGGCAGCTATTATGTGTGGGCAAAGTAATTGTGATGAGTTGGAGGCCTACCCATCCCTCCTTGGGGGAAATGTATATGTTTCCCTTCTATGTGGCTCAAAATCCCGTCTACACTCTGGCAAAGTGTCCCTCCTTTTGGCAAACATAACATCTTATTGACCTTCTCCAGTTCTCTCCAATGGTCTGGGGTTTCGGTTGGTTGGTCATCCCTTCGAGTGCCTGTGTACTCCCCACCATCAACCTCTCCCCCTGCTGTTTTTTACGTTTCAAGATATTCTTGTCATGCTCAATAGCAGACTCTCTCAGAGCATCTACAGTGACCCCTCTCCAATTAGGTAAAAAAAGTCTGTACTCTGACTTTCAATGCCTCTTTGATTCCATCCATTAGCACAGACAGCCACCTCCCTGTGGTTCACATAATTCCTTATATCTCTTATCCCAGTGTATTTAGCCATATCTTGTAAGGCTCTATGAAAATATTCGGATGCCATTTCACTTTCTTTGTTTGATAGTGCAAATTTTATTCCATTTTACAATTGTGAGGAAATACAATCCTAGTTGTATATTGATTTGTTTCACGTTCTCCTGATTGTATTCATCAGTCAGAGGACTGTATGCCTCTATCTTACAATCCGTTATAAACTTTTGGGTGTCAATATTAGGGGGTAGGCACGCTCTTTATACACTGTCTGCCAATCTTTGTTTGTGGGTTCATGGGCATTACCCAGATCCTTAATAAACTTCTGGCATCTGGATAAATCTTTCCTGGGATCTGGGAATTCTGAAATGATTGACCGTAGTTCCGACCTGGACCACGGACAAATACATTGCAATATTCTTAATGGGGGTTACTCCCTGGTTATCAGTTCTCCCATTGGGAACTGCTATTACCCAGAGAGGGTTTAACCCAACCACTTAATTCCTGTTTGTCTCAGTGCGGGGAGCTACTGTCTCTGCGTAATGTACAGTCCCATACTTACCGGTGGCTATGATCTCACCCATCCCTCCAGTGGAAGATACAGCCACTGCTCTTACTGGTTGGGCTGTGCCCACCTGAGTTTCCTGCATGGTGGCTGCCTGAGAGAGGGCTGAGATCAGGCTGGGCTCGTCATCCTCCTCTGAACTATAACCCTTGGAAGAACTTAGGACAGGGTACAAATTGCATGGGTTAGGGTTAATTCAATTTGTAAGTGCATCCCTATCATTTCCTGGTATGCTATTGGTTGTAGCAGCCTTCTCTCCATCGACATATGGTGGTGGTGGTGCACTCGCATTCACATACCTGTCGAGTTTGGGCCTAGTTACACTAGCAAGTTCCCTTTGCATTTCTCCTTCTTGTTGCAATATGTATAAACAGTCGTTATGTCTGATCCTTTGTTTATTGGATTTGATCAGACATATTCTATTTCTAACATTTTGCAGTACCTCTGGTTCAAAACTACCAACCCTAGGAAATGATGCCCTGTCTTCAACAGTCATACATACCCATTCATCACAAAAAGTCTCCATGTAAGGACCATACTTCCTACACATAATATACAGAGTGGACCCTCTTGGCCTCTGTACTCAGTCTGAACCCTGGCTCCTGAATGCCTCTCGCATGCCTACTTGGCTCCCATTGTGGACTTTTTAAACACAAACACCAAATGACCCACGCGAGACGATGGTGAAAAGTTCCTCCGATTGCTTTTCACCCACTCCGTCTCCTCTGGACAGTACCACGGTCCACTCCAGTAGTGATCACCCCGCGTACCCAGTGAGGACCCCTGCCAGACCCCTCAGCACTGGAAGTATGATGTATTAAAAGCAATAAATCAATACTTCACCTTTTTCAGTGGAGGTTAAAAGCCTGATCTCTGGTTTCTCTCCAATGGAATTTTCTTGGGTGAGAAACACCTTATCGATCACCCCTTCCAATGAATGTCCACCAGGAATATTTCCTGAGAGATAGTCAGCGAAAATTTCCTTTACTTTACACAAATCACGTCTGTGTATGCTAACACAGTGCATATGATGACGTAATTGCATGAAATTACGCAAATGGTATCACGTTACACCGCGTATCACACACACACGTGCGGTCCAATCGCATGGCTTATAGATACTTGTTATCTATATGCCCTATGATCACGGGAGTCGAATTTACAAGCTGCGCTCAACAGCCAGAGTGTAACACCAAAAATCATGCTCCTCCGCACCTTTTACCTTTAAAAACACACACAATACGTGCCTCAATACTAGTTAATACGTGAGGTCGCTAACCTTCACGCCACCGAGCCTCTGCTAACTCAGTGCCTCACTGACGAGATCCCGCTTTCCGGGGTTCAAGCCACTAACACTTACTTTTCAACAACCCACACTTTTATATTTTCTGTACAGAAAAAAAAATCACTCCCTTTGATTGATAGCTTGCCCGAGAGGTACTACACTTATAAGTTTTTCAGTAATCTGTCTAAAATCGGATAGTTACTTGTTAATGTTCAAACTATAATTCTTTTATCCCTCCTTAAGATTGACTTCTATTATGCGGCTAACATCTGCTTGCGTAAATATGCACTCAGGTTTCCTGCCTCCTGTGTGTCCACGTGTATACCCATGCATCGCTATATACGCGTCCACGTATTATTTTACTATAGCCCGTGTATACTTGCGTACGCAAGTGTGTATCGCTGTGTACTTTTGCATTCAGCTTGCCGCACTCTCTTACCCAACTCTAGTAATACAAAAAAACACTATTTGTATTGTAGCAGTTAGATAAATGCTTCCACGTTCCCTTTGAGCACCGGAAGTCGCCTGCTGGAAAGCTACCGCTTCGTGCTACCTAAACTTTTAGGCAGGAATGGAGCTTCACTTATGAAATGCAAATATTTTGCGATTAATAATACACAATACACTTTTATTCCTTATACACCCTGAAAGTCACCCACGTGGATAACTTCCATTGAGTGCTGCCCAAACTTTTAGGCCAGGACCAAGTTTTGTATGTGCTTTTACAAATACCCACTAAACAAAATACAATAAAATATATAACAAATAACTTATTCGATTTTATGCAGATCTATAATGACTACTACAACCTACAGTATGGCAACAATATATGAGAATATTTACAAAATATCTGTATGATTGTGCGCATTTTTGCGCCAAAAGTAACACAAAGAAATAGCTTTTCCTTGCTGTCCCTCGGTTCGCACCAGCACCTCTGAGACTATACAAGACAGACGTGGTTTAACAACATTAGGTTATTTTAACACAACAACGGAAATTGTTTTACTTTAGATGCGTTCGCCACCCTTTGTTGTTAGACCAAAGTCTGTTAGGCCCTGCAAGTCCGCGAGTATGAGGTGAACTGGACAGAGCCCCCAACTGTAAAGTTCTATTATTTTACAAGGAAAAGCAATACCGTATCACACTTTGGGCCTCTGTGGCCGCTAAACTTAAGCAAATAACTGCTAAGATATGTATGCACGTTGAGTATACACGCCGACACGCTATGTGCACAATGCGGCGACACGTGTGGCTGAATATACCTTAACCCCAAACAAAAATGGAATGCAACACCAGTAGTTAAATCTAATGTTGTGGTCCAACACATCAACAGTATTTACTCAAAAGATACAACAATATTACAGCGAAGAGCTACAACCAATAATACATACGTTTGTTCGTGACCGCTCCCGGATCCAGGACTCAGTCAGTATCAGCAAGATGACTTTCAGAGAATAGACTGAGCCTGGCCTGGAGGACTCTCTTTTATACAATATGTCCAAATACAGTACAATGGGAAATGTAAGCTCTTCTTTCATAGGTCAAAGGGCAAGTTATTTACAGTACATGAGGGGTCATATGTTGGTTTGAATGAATGGGCGATGCTTGGTCCAGGTGTACTTGCAGGTGTCCGCCACTGGGTTCCCGCCGCATATCCTGAGTACAGTATTATAACTGTTTGGTAATATTATATTTCTGTGCTTATCTACATACAGAAACATGCGATCAACTGCAAATAGCAACCGGAATGTAGATCACAAAATACAGCACATCTGGATACCAAACACCAAGTCCTAACCTTGCTCTATCCCCTCACACCCTGTAAAGCTGAATAGCTCTATTGTTCTACCTTTTAAGTGTATGCAAGTTGCAGGCAAAGTGTGTAAAGACTATGTGTAAATTATGCACTATGTGTATAAAGTATATAATAGGTCTTTGTGGTTTTTCTGTGCGAATGCGTATGCTACCGTATATACTCATACCACGCACCAATACACAAGGCTCATGAACCAGTGTACGTAGCGTGCATGTATGCGTATGCACGGCGACCACGCAAATGCACAGAGGCCACTATGTTTGGTGTTTACACGTGGTGTGTATGTAATATTTTTGACTTCGACAACGCAGTGGAGAGTGAAATGGGTGGAGCTTTGCAGGGAACATCTAAGTATTTTGCCAGTGGACAGCACCTACGCCATTAAAATAGGCCAGGTACTCCTCCCTGCCCTGGTTTGCACAAGCAGTCCCCTTGGAGAGGAGAGGAGGTGCTTGCATGGTGTTTATGAGGAAGAGAGGTCGTCTGAGTGATTACACAGTGATCTTAGATTATATTCCCCCACCACAACCTATTCCTCCCACCCAACCCCAGCCTATTCCTCCCACTCAACCCAAGCATATTCTTCCCACCCAACCCCAGCCTATTCCTCCCACCGATTCACTGTCTAATCCTTCCTCCCAAGCCAAGCCTACTACCCCACCAATCTTCCCTAGATCTTTTTTTTCTGCTATGCTGGAGGGTGAAGATATTGCATTTTAGGTTTTTAAAATTATTTAATATTTATATTCCCATTAAATATGGGTGGTCATTCCGAGTTGTTCGCTTGCTGCTATTTTTAGCAGAATTGCTAATAGGCTAAAATCCGGCAGTTCTGCGTATGCGTATGCACAGCAGGGCGCACGCGCTAAGCAATTTTACACAAAACTATGCTATTTTACTCATGAGCGAACTAAGTTTTTCAGTCGCTCTGTTGATCGGAGAATGATTGACAGGAAGTGGGTGTTTCTGGGTGGTAACTGAGCATTTTCCGGGAGTGTGCTGAAAAACGCAGGCATGCCAGCAGAAAACGCAGGAGTGGCTGGAGAAACGGGGTAGTGGCTGGCCGGACGCTGGGCGTGTTTGTGACGTCAAACCAGGAACTAAACGGACTGAGGTGATCGCAATCTAGGAGTAGGTCGGGAGCTACTCAGGAACTGCAAGGAAATATTTAATAGCAGAATTGCTAATCTTTCGTTAGCAATTCTGCTATGCTAAGATACACTCCCAGAGGGCGGCGGCTTTGTGTTTGCATTTCTGCTAAAAGTAGCTAGCGAGCGAACAACTCGGAATGACCACCATGGTGTGGTATGGTGCTATATGGTGCTTTGGTGTCAGAGTTTTGGTGGAGGATACACACATGCTGCAAGTGCATAGTCGTGGGGTCGGGACCACTGACTCTGCACTTTACAGCGTGTGTATATTCTCTGGAAATTTGCAACCAAAACCATGTTAGGAATATATATACTGCAACATATTTATTGGGAATTGCAGGGGGTGGCTAAAAACCAGACAGGCCCAGATCCCCAAATGCCAGACCAACTGAGGACCTAATTCAGACCTAATGAGCAAAACCATGTGCACTGCAGGTGGAGCAGATGTAACATGTGCAGAGAGAGTTAGATTTGAGTGGGTTATTTTGTTTCTGTGCTGGGTAAATACTGGCTGCTTATTTTTACACTTTAGATTCAGATTTGTAATACAGAACAAACCCAACACAAATCTAAAACTCTCTCTGCACATGTTATATCTGCCCCCCTGCAGTGTACATGGTTTTGCCCATTAGCTTTGCTGCTGTGATCAGGTCTGAATTAGGCCCTGAATCCCCACAGTAATCTCAAAATGCGCAGTACTATATTTCAATTTGCCAGAGATTGCTGCAGGGATCCCGCCGGATGTGGCGTTTGGTGGTGAGAACATTTCTGGTTTTTACCCAATCAAACCAAAAATGTTACTTACTTTACTGATATATAAAAGGTATATTCAGTTTGTTACCAACCATGTTGGCTACACTATATAGATATGCCGTATTGGCAAAACCTGCACTGTTTTACTACAAAAAAAGTTGACATTTTAAAGTTGATTACTTAAGCCATGTTGGCTGCATGTTTGCCAAAAATTTCACTTTTTGGGATGGAAAAATAGTTAAACATTTTTGAAAGTACTTTGATAAAAACTTAACTTTTTAACTAAACAGGTGTGAGGCTTCTTTACCTTTACCTTTAAAAACTGGTTCTGCAGCACCTTCACGATGGCCTTGCAGGTGTCAGGAATGATCTGCCCTAAAGTTTGAGCACAGATGAGGGTCCCAAACTTCAGATCTTCCAGCGACCGGCTGGTTGCCAGATACCTCAAGGTAGCCACCAGTTTTTCCTCAGGCAATATGGCCCTCCGCATCTTTGTGTCCTGCCTCTTAATATAGGGAGTCAACAGGACCAGCAACTCATGGAATGCAGCATCATCCATCCGCAGGTAGTTGCGATAGTCCTCTGAATTTTTATCCTTTATTTCAGTCAGCAGAGACATGTGATAGAGAGAGTCCCCCTCTCCTTCAGCCACTCCTTTGTCCAGCGGGACATAACCCTCTTCCTTCTCCGAGCCATGTCACGTCTCCTCTTAAGAAAGCCATAGGCTACCAAGAGGTTATAGCGATAGGGATCCATAGTAGAATAGAATAGGATAAAGTACTTTGTTAAGAAAAGCAAAACAAAGCAGTGCACGTTTGCAATGTGGAACGCTCAGAAGGTATAAACCAGCCTCGCTAGTCACAGAGCAGAGTGTGCAAAAAATTGCAAATGGCTGCTGATTATATATGCAAATTTTAGCCCATCCCAACAGATCAATTATTATTATTACATTTTATTTATTAAAGGAGCCACAAGTGTTTTGCAGCGCCGTACAAAGGACAGTACACAGAGACAAAACTTAGCATTAGAGTAAATTAATAACAAAATTAGAGTACAGGTAACAGAGAGCACCACAATTCTCAAAACACAATACTGCTAAGATGTAAGTAGCGAGGGAGTAATCATCATACTATTTGGGGCTGGTGGCCATAGATAGAGATAATCCTTTACCAGCAAGAGAAAAAGTGGGTAAGGATGGTCGCTGAGTAGGAGAGAGCTGTGAGTGAAATGTATCGAGAAGAGGGTTTTGACAACAAGAGGAAAGAGGACCATGCTCTGAAGAGCTAACAATCTAGTGGGAAGGAGTGATAGACAGATGACATGAGATGCAAGCAAGCGGGAGGTAGCCTGATGGCAGTATGTAAGCAAAGCATAGATGTTCGAGGCATGAGGCAGGGGAATGGAGGAGCAACCTTAGGACTAGGTTATGCATAGGAAGGGTATACTTTGATGAATAGGTGGGTTTTTAGTGCCCATTTGAAGCTTTGCAAGGTTGGGGTGAGTCTAATAAAGTGGGGGCACGCGTTCCACTGAAGGGGTGCAGCATGAGCAAAATCTTGAACTCGAGCATGGGAAGCAGTGACCAGGGTAGAGTAGAGTAGAGGAGACGGTTATTAGACAACCGTAGGGGGCAGGGGGGAGTATGAAGGGAGAGGAGGTTGGAGATGTAGGGAGCAGTGGAATTAGAGATGGACTTGTATGTGAGGGTGAGGAGTTTGAAGAGGATTCTGTAGGGGAATGGGAGCCAATGCAGATTTGGTTGAAGGGTAGTGGCAGTTGTGGAGCATCGGGAAAGGAAGATAAGCCCAGCTGCAGAGTTGAGGACAGATTGGAGGGTAGCAAGATAGGAGCAAGTGAGGCCGGTGAGGAGAACATTGCAGTAATTGCTGACCAGTGAGTGGATGATTAGTTTAGTTGCACTCTGGGAGAGAAATGGACAGATGCGAGCAATGTTGTGTAGCTGGAACCGACAGGATTGTGCCAGAGCTTGGATGTGGGGTGCAAAGGAGAGGGAGGAGTCGAGAGTGATGCCCAAGCAGCAGAGTTGGGGAACGAGGGAGATGATTGTGTTGTCAACAGTGATAGAGACATTGGTAGGCAGTGTTGCTCTGGCTGGGGGAAAGAGGAGTTCAGTTTTGTCCAATTTGAGCTTCAGAGAGTGCTTAGACATCCAGGAAGAGATGGCGAAGAGGCAGCTGGAAACATGAGAGAGGACAGAGGGGGACAGTTCAGGAGAGGAGAGGTAGAGTTGTGTGTCATAAGCATAGAGGTGGTATTGAAGACCAAAGGAGTTAATGAGCGCACCCAGGAAAGAGGTGTACAGAGAGAACAGAAAGACTAGGACAGAACCCTGAGGGACACCAACAGGAAGGATGGAAGGGTGTGAGGTGGTGCCGGAGGCAGACACAGAGACGGAGTGTTTAGTGAGGTAAGAGGTAAACCAGTCAAGGACAGTGCTAGAGAGGCTAATGTTTTTGAGTGTGCAGAGGAGGAGAGGATGATCCATGGTGTCAAAGGCAGCCGAGAGGTCCAGAATGGAGAGCAGAGAGAAGTGGTCCCTGGATTTGGCTGAAAGCAGGTCATCGGTGACTTTCACTAGGGCAGTCTCAGTATAGTGGAGTGGGCGAAAGCCATATTGTAGTGGATCAAGAATGGAGTTGTCAGAGAGGTAGCTTGTGAGATGGCTGTAGACCAGTTGTTCAAGTAGTTTGGAGGCAAATGGGAGAAGAGAGATGGGGCGGTAGCTAGTGGGTGATGAAGGGTTGAGGTTGTTTTTTTTAAGAATAGGTGAGACCAGAGCATGTTTGAATGGTGAGGAAAAGATGCTGGTAGAGAGCGATAGGTTAAAGAGGTGAACAAGGTGGGAACAGGCAGTGGGAGAGCGGGAGCAGAGAAGACGGGAAGGGGGTCCAGGGAGGCAGGTTAAGGGGGGGTAAGATGAGGGAGTGGACTTCCTTGTCTGTAGTGGGACAGAAGAAGAACAGGGTGGGATAGATGGTGGGGAAGGATGATGGGGGCAGGGGGGGCATCATATGTGAAATTGCAGGAAAAAATGTCCTTTGAGATTTATTGCATGAGATGGATCACAGTGCGTAAGAACGCTTGCGATAAATCAGATGTAAAAAATACACTCGTGTAGCAAATTGCAATCGCAGGGCTCCCGTGAAGCTTCCGGAAAGATCACACGAAAAAAGGATCAAACTCATTGCTGACATAAAACTTGATAGTGGATGGGGGTCTTAAGGGTCCACTTTATTTGGGATTAATACAAAAGTCCCACTACTTACTGGTTATAACTAGTAATGTGCACCGGAAATTTTTCGGGTTTTGTGTTTTGGATTCGGTTCCGCAGCCATGTTTTGGATTCGGACGCGTTTTGGCAAAATTTTTTGTCGGACTCGGGTGTGTTTTTTACAAAAAACCCTCAAAAACAGCTTAAATCATAGAATTTGGGGGTCATTTTGATCCCATAGTATTATTGACCTCAATAACCATAATTTCCACTCATTTCCAGTCTATTCTGAACACCTCACAATATTATTTTTAGTCCTAAAATTTGCACCGAGGTCGCTGGATGACTAAGTTAAGCGACCCAAGTGGCCGACACAAACACCTGGCCCATCTAGGAGTGGCACTGCAGTGTCGGACAGGATGGCAGATTTAAAAAATAGTCCCCAAACAGCACATGATGCAAAGAAAAAAAGAGGTGCAATGAGGTAGCTGTGTGACCTAGCTAAGCGACCCAAGTGGCCGACACAAACACCTGGCCCATCTAGGAGTGGCACTGCAGTTTTCTAGCGAGAGGATGAGTGCTTCCATCCTCATGTGAATCTGAACCACTAGCCATGAACATAGGCCAGGGCCTCAGCCGTTCCTTGCCACTACGTGTCGTAAATGTCATATTGGCAAGTTTATGCTTCTCATCAGATGCTTTTAATTTTGATTTTTGGGTCATTTTACTGAACTTTTGTAGTATACTTGACGACACAGAGGTAGAGCAGTGGACTACTGTACCGTACTGCTATATATATATATATATATATATATATATATATATATATATATATATATATATATATATATACACATATACACACACACACACACACACTGGTGGTCACAGCAATATTCTGCACCGTCCCCTCCTACTATATACTGCGCACAACTAAAATGCAGCACAGGTATGGATGGATAGTATACTTGACGACACAGAGGTAGGTAGAGCAGTGGACTACTGTACCGTACTGCTATACAATACTGGTGGTCAGCAAAATTCTGCACTGTCCTCCTACTATATACTACAATGCAGAACAGATATGGAGCGTTTTTCAGGCAGAGAACGTAGATATTTTCAGCACACTGAGCACAGATATTTGCAAGCACACTGAGCACAGATATTTGCCGCACACTGAGCACAGATATTTGCAGCACACTGAGCACAGATATTTGCAGCACACTGAGCACAGATATTTGCAGCACACTGAGCACAGATATTTGCAGCACACTGAACACAGAAACAGAGAACGCTGCACGTCCTCTCGCTATCATCTCCAATGCACGAGTGAAAATGGCGGCGACGTGCGGCTCCTTATATAGAATACGAATCTCGAGAGAACCCGACAGCTGGATGATGACGTTCGGGCGCGCTCGGGTTAACCGAGCAAGGCTGCCTCGGAATCGTGTAAAATGGGTGAAGTTCAGGGGGGTTCGGATCCCGAGAACCGAACCCGCTCATCACTAGTTATTACAGGGAAACTGTACTCTAACATTATTAGTGCTGCTATCATATTAGTCTACAAGAGCAATATAATATGCTAGGGTCTAGATGGTATTATAAATATCAAGGATCAACAGTGCATGTACATCTGTACCTGTATTTTAAATGTGTCACGGCAATCACTATACCTTGACAAGGAGAGCACTTGGTAGTGATCTGAGAAGGCTTATATGATTACATCAGCAATAATAGTTGCAATATAATACAGGCTAGACTACATGAAGGATAAACTGATACATTCTACTAAGTCATAATAATACCTGCATCTGTTGAAAGGCACTAGAAATGTACTCACAAGAAGATGTGAAGAATCAACAGAATTTACAGACATACATGGAAATGAATGTGTAATAAATTATATCATAAGGAATTCAATAGCTAGAGACACATTGTTCAAGTGTGATTTTTTTTCCGTTCATTACACTGTTTTCCACTATTATCATGTGACACTGGTCTTAATATTTCACAGTACATGATATTTTAAATATAATATCAGAAGTTATATTTTATACAATACTCATTCCTTTTTTGTGCACCAACAATAAGGCAATTTTTTGCTCTTGCTTCAGTTTTTGTATTATTTGTTTATAATATTGTCTGTGACAGCAGCCCCAATGATCAAAATTATTTAAGTTCTGTTAATATAGGGTCATGTAAATATGTTTACAAAATATAGCTAGTGCAGTAGCAATCCTCTCCTCCCTTTACTTTGAATTTGTGAGGCTGTCCACAACCTACCCATCATTATTTAGCTCGCTAAACAATTTGCTCAAATGCCCCTCCTCCTGCAATCACCTACTGTAAGTAAAGCTGTGTACACCCTCTTGTGATTTCCGGCTGATCGGGTTAAATGCTCATGATCAGCCAGCTGTATGTGACCTCCCCCCCCCACACACCACCCCGTGCATGCGGCAGCAGCGTGGGGAGGGAAGGGGGGGGGGGTTGGGCTAGCAGTGCCAGCAGCACCTCTATGCAGGACACATCATCTGCATATGCCTCTCATTGATGAGGTAAACCAGATTTCTGATATTAGTTTATGCACGGAGTTAAGATATACACTACGATATTGCTTTATCCTGAATGCCTTCAATATATCACTGGTAGATGTATCAGTGTAATCACTTTGGGTCTGCTGTTAATGCATACAATAATATACTTCAAATAATGGGGTAAATTTACTAAGATGGGAGTTCTATTTAAGATGGGATGTTGCCCTAGCAATAAATCAGATTCTACTTCTCATTAATCTAGCACCTTCTAGAATATAATGCCTGGAATCTGATTGGTTGCTATGGGCAACATTCCATCTTAAATAGAACTCCCATCTTCATAAATTTACCCCAATGAATGCGATCTACGGGAGTACATACTGTACAAAGGCCCTCATTCAGAGTCACTTGCAGATTTACCGAAAACGTAAATCTGCAACTGCTAACATTCACATGCTGGGGACCACCCAGCTCAGGGCAAGGCCGCTCAGCATGTGAAGTGCCAACATGCATTGCAATCATATTTATAAATATGGTCACAATGCGGGTGCGTGATCATTGGCCACTACTGGTTGCCCCCTGTATAATCAGCTAGGCTGAGTATACAATCACACAGGCGCCATGTTTTTGGTCGCTGTGGCCACATGTGACATTATGCATCCGGCCAAAAAACAGTCTGGGCCAGCTCCGTTCACGCCCCAAGGCTGCACAGCTGCCCCCCATCACCTCGATTGTTTGATTGACAGGCAGAGGCGTTCACAGCAGTGTGATCGCACTGGCTGGGTCGCGCTTGTGCAGAGCGGACCCTGCACATGCACACCAGCCCCACCATCGGCCAAGTGCGATAGCACCGCTGGTGTGATAGCCTCTGACTGAGGCTCAAAGACCATACTGCAACAATAGCTCACTTGAGTTTTTCTATTATTGGTTTATTATATTGTCTGTGGCAGCATCTAAAATTATTTAAGATATGTTAATATGGGGTCAGGTAAATATGTTTACAAAATATAGCTAGTGCAGTAGCAATCCCCTCTCCCCCGTCCTTTAAATTTGTGAGGCTGTCTGCAACCTCCCCATCATTATTTAGCTTGCTAAACAATTTGCAATCACCTAAATAAAGCTGTGTACACACTCTAGTGATTCCTGGTTGGCTGATCTGGTTAAATGTTTCCCATCAGCCAGCTGTGTTTGACTTTCCCCCCATGTATGTGTCAGCAGCATAGCGGGGAGGAGGGGGGCTAGCGGCGCCTCTATGCAGGACACGTCATATGCATATGCCTCTCATTGATGAGGCAAACCAGATTTCTGAAAATAGTATATGCACTGGCCACACTTGCGCAGAGCGGACACTGCACATGTGCACTGGCCTCACCATCGGCCAAGTGCGGTCGCACCACTGGTGCTATAGCCAGTAAATGAGGCTAAAAGTCCATACTGCAACAATAGAGTACTTTTTTGTTTGTGATACCTTTTCTGTATATCTCCATGGGGGTGTGGTACAAGTTGCTGGGGGCCGGGTCCCCGGCGGCCAGCATACCAGTGCCGGGATCCCGACCACCGGCTTGCCGACAGCAGGGCGAGCACAAATGAGCCCCTTGCAGGCTTGTTGCACTCACCATGCTGCAGGCACGGTGGTGTGCTATGCGTGCCATGCTATCTATTCTCCCTCCAGGGGAGTCGTGGACCCCCAAGAGGGAGAAAAGGTGTCAGTATGCCGGTTGTCGGGATTCCGGTGCCGGGATCCCAACAACCGGTATACTGAATACCACCCCTCCATGATTATGCCCATTTACAATGATAACTATTTATAAACCATGCTAAAAATCTATATTTCTGTATATTAAGCCTCTTGTTGTTTAAGCAAAACAGATTTCAGAAATAATATATGCATATATTATAGGTATTAATTAGAGATGAGCGGGTACGGTTCTCCGAGATCCGAACCCCCCCGAACTTCACATATTTTACACGGTTCCGAGGCAGCCTCGAAAACTTCCCGCCTTGCTCGGTTAACCCGAACGTGGCCGAACGTCATCATCCCGCTGTCGGATTCTCGCGAGATTCGTATTCTATATAAAGAGCCGCGCGTTGCCGCCATTTTCACTCGTGCATTGGAGATTGAACGGAGAGGACGTGGCTGCGTTCTCTCCCTGAAAACCTCTGTATCTGTGCTCAGTGTGCTGCAAATATCTGTGCTCAGTGTGCTGCATTGTGGGGACCACCAATATATAATTATAGTAGTACAGTACAGTAGGCCATTGCTGTATCTTGCAGCTCTGTGTCAAGTATACTACTATCTCTGTGCTGCATTATTGTGAGCAGTATATAGTAGGACAGTGCAGCATTTTGGTGACCAGCAGCATACACGGGGCCGGTGCTAGGGTTTTCGGCACCCTCATGCAATCTATCAATTTTGCGCCTTTCTACAAATACAAATGTGACCGATCTCATCCTCAAAGCTGTAACTAGACATTTTGGTGCCCCCCCCTCAAGATCCATAAATATACGGTCATAAAAAATTACCTAAAATATAGGGGCGTAAAATAATTATGATTCACAGTAGTCTCCATTATTTAAAATTACACCACACAATAGTACCACTTATATACATTATGCCAGGTAGTGCCCCTTATATTCATTACGCCAGATATAGCCCCCTTTTACATATTGCACCAGGTAGAGCCAGTCACACACTGTTCCATGTTGAGCACCCTTTTACACACTGAGCCAGGTAGAGTTCCCTTTTACACTTTTTGCCAGGTAGAGCACCCTTTTACACATGCCACTTCCCCCAGCAGGGGGAAGAGCCAAAAATATAGAGGCCACAGAATAGTACCAATTCACATTACACTGCACAGTAGTGTTCGCTAGTCACATTACACTGCACAGTATTGTCCATTAGTCACATTACACTGCATAGTAGTGTCCGTTAGTCACATTACATCGCATAGTAATGTCCGTTTGTCACATTACACCACACAATATGGTCCGCTAGTCACATTACACCGCACAGCAGTGTCCATTAGTCCCATTACACCTCATAGTAGTGTCCGTTAGTCACATTACACCGCACAGTAGTGTCCGGCTGGATGGCCTTGAGCATGTGCAGAGGTGAACGCAAATCCGGCTGCGTATGCAGCGATCTGCGATCATCTCTGAATTACCCCCTATGCCAAGTACAGCCTTCATTCCCTCCACAGTGTGGCCCCGGTACCTGCAGGAGGTCCCAGCTCGGGCGCTGCTCCTCCTCTCCCTTCTTCTCCAGTTTCTCACAGGCTCCGTTACTCCAGTGGCTCTGTAGGATGTTGTCAGTGACCCAGCGAGGGGGAGGGAGCGGGTACCAATTACTTGGGCCTGGAACTTATGGAGGGGCCCGGAGGGGCCCTGGTCCCCTGCACTCCCAACCCCCTTCCACCTTACTGGGCAGCAGCAGCAGCAGCTCTCATCTTGGCAGCACAGCACATGCAGCAGTGCTGCAGTGGGGCAGAGAGGCTGCTGCTATTGTTATGGTTCCTATATGGGTGGGTGGGGGGATTGTGATCACAGTGATCACACTCCCCCATCGAATTGACCCTGTCTGAGGGGCTCAGGGGCAGACGGCTGGGGGCTCAGGAACTACACCTACCCTGCTCTGTACAGCAAAGACTTTAAAAAAAAACATTTTTTTTCATAAAGTGGCGAGGTCACGGCTCCCTCAATTAGGCAACGCCCCAACCCTCTAGGCAACTCTGGATGTCAGTGGCAGCGGCGCTGTGTGTAGGCTGAGGCCACACACTGCGTGCACACTGTCTGGGGAGAAGGAGGGGGGAGCCGTGCTTGCAAGTACTGCTACCTGTCATCCAGTGTGACAGGCGCAGCGGCAGCTGGCAGCAGCAGGGATGCAGAGCAGGGAGAGGCTGAGCGCCTCTTCAGTTTGGCGCCTCCCTGCACTGCATCCCTTTGCTGAGCGGCTAGCACCGGCTAGGAGTATACATATAGTACAGTACAGTAGGCCATTGCTGTATCTTGCAGCTCTGTGTCAAGTATACTATCTCTGTGCTGCATTATTGTGAGCAGTATATAGTAGGACAGTGCAGCATTTTGGTGACCAGCAGTATACATATAGTACAGAACAGTAGGCCATTGCTGTATCTTGCAGCTCTGAGTCAAGTATACTATCCATATCTGTGCTGCATTGTTGTTGTGAGCAGTATATAGTAAGACAGTGCAGCATTGTGGTGACCACCAGTATACATATACAGTAGTACAGTACAGTAGGCCATTTCTGTATCTTGCAGCTCCGTATCACTTCAAGTATCCATATCTGTGCTGCATTGTTGTAAGCAGTATATAGTAGGAC
Source organism: Pseudophryne corroboree (assembly GCF_028390025.1). NCBI lineage: Eukaryota > Metazoa > Chordata > Amphibia > Anura > Myobatrachidae > Pseudophryne > Pseudophryne corroboree. The sequence continues at coordinate 541,905,213 of NC_086444.1, read as the reverse complement.
AGTGCAGCATTTTGGTGACCAGCAGTAGTAGTACAGACAGTACAGTAGGCCATTGCTATTGATATATTACTGGCATATAATTCCACATGGAGAACAACCTCTTTTTTTATTTATCTTTGCATCATGTGATGTTTGGGACTAATTTTTTTAAGTGCCATCCGGTCTGACACTGCAGTGCCACTTCTAGATGGGCCAGGTGTTTGTGCCGCCCACTTGGGTCGCTTAGCTTAGTCATCCAGCGACCTCGGTGCAAATTTTAGGACTAAAAATAATATTGTGAGGTGTGAGGTGTTCAGAATAGACTGGAAATGAGTGGAAATTGTGGTTATTGAGGTTAATAATACTATGGGATCAAATTTACCCCCAAATTCTATGATTTAAGCTATTTTTGAGGTTTTTTTTTTTTTTTTAAAACACCTGAATCCAAAACACACCCGAATCGGACAAAAAAAAAATTCAGGGAGGTTTTGCAAAAACGCGTCCGTATCCAAAACTAGAGATGAGCGCCTGAAATTTTTCGGGTTTTGTGTTTTGGTTTTGGGTTCGGTTCCGCGGCCGTGTTTTGGGTTCGAACGCGTTTTGGCAAAACCTCACCGAATTTTTTTTGTCGGATTCGGGTGTGTTTTGGATTCGGGTGTTTTTTTCAAAAAACACTAAAAAACAGCTTAAATCATAGAATTTGGGGGTCATTTTGATCCCAAAGTATTATTAACCTCAAAAACCATAATTTACACTCATTTTCAGTCTATTCTGAATACCTCACAATATTATTTTTAGTCCTAAAATTTGCACCGAGGTCGCTGTGTGAGTAAGATAAGCGACCCTAGTGGCCGACACAAACACCGGGCCCATCTAGGAGTGGCACTGCAGTGTCACGCAGGATGGCCCTTCCAAAAAACCCTCCCCAAACAGCACATGATGCAAAGAAAAAAAGAGGCGCAATGAGGTAGCTGTGTGAGTAAGATTAGCGACCCTAGTGGCCGACACAAACACCGGGCCCATCTAGGAGTGGCACTGCAGTGTCACGCAGGATGGCCCTTCCAAAAAATCCTCCCCAAACAGCACATGACGCAAAGAAAAAAAGAGGCGCAATGAGGTAGCTGTGTGAGTAAGATTAGCGACCCTAGTGGCCGACACAAACACCGGGCCCATCTAGGAGTGGCACTGCAGTGTCACGCAGGATGGCCCTTCCAAAAAACCCTCCCCAAACAGCACATGACGCAAAGAAAAAAAGAGGCGCAATGAGGTAGCTGTGTGAGTAAGATTAGCGACCCTAGTGGCCGACACAAACACCGGGCCCATCTAGGAGTGGCACTGCAGTGTCACGCAGGATGTCCCTTCCAAAAAACCCTCCCCAAACAGCACATGACGCAAAGAAAAAAAGAGGCGCAATGAGGTAGCTGTGTGAGTAAGATTAGCGACCCTAGTGGCCGACACAAACACCGGGCCCATCTAGGAGTGGCACTGCAGTGTCACGCAGGATGTCCCTTCCAAAAAACCCTCCCCAAACAGCACATGACGCAAAGAAAAAAAGAGGCGCAATGAGGTAGCTGTGTGAGTAAGATTAGCGACCCTAGTGGCCGACACAAACACCGGGCCCATCTAGGAGTGGCACTGCAGTGTCACGCAGGATGTCCCTTCCAAAAAACCCTCCCCAAACAGCACATGACGCAAAGAAAAAAAGAGGCGCAATGAGGTAGCTGACTGTGTGAGTAAGATTAGCGACCCTAGTGGCCGACACAAACACCGGGCCCATCTAGGAGTGGCACTGCAGTGTCACGCAGGATGTCCCTTCCAAAAAAACCCTCCCCAATCAGCACATGATGCAAAGAAAAAGAAAAGAAAAAAGAGGTGCAAGATGGAATTGTCCTTGGGCCCTCCCACCCACCCTTATGTTGTATAAACAAAACAGGACATGCACACTTTAACCAACCCATCATTTCAGTGACAGGGTCTGCCACACGACTGTGACTGATATGACGGGTTGGTTTGGACCCCCCCAAAAAAAGAAGCAATTAATCTCTCCTTGCACAAACTGGCTCTACAGAGGCAAGATGTCCACCTCATCATCACCCTCCGATATATCACCGTGTACATCCCCCTCCTCACAGATTATCAATTCGTCCCCACTGGAATCCACCATCTCAGCTCCCTGTGTACTTTGTGGAGGCAATTGCTGCTGGTCAATGTCTCCGCGGAGGAATTGATTATAATTCATTTTAATGAACATCATCTTCTCCACATTTTCTGGATGTAACCTCGTACGCCGATTGCTGACAAGGTGAGCGGCGGCACTAAACACTCTTTCGGAGTACACACTTGTGGGAGGGCAACTTAGGTAGAATAAAGCCAGTTTGTGCAAGGGCCTCCAAATTGCCTCTTTTTCCTGCCAGTATAAGTACGGACTGTGTGACGTGCCTACTTGGATGCGGTCACTCATATAATCCTCCACCATTCTATCAATGTTGAGAGAATCATATGCAGTGACAGTAGACGACATGTCCGTAATCGTTGTCAGGTCCTTCAGTCCGGACCAGATGTCAGCATCAGCAGTCGCTCCAGACTGCCCTGCATCACCGCCAGCGGGTGGGCTCGGAATTCTGAGCCTTTTCCTCGCACCCCCAGTTGCGGGAGAATGTGAAGGAGGAGATGTTGACAGGTCGCGTTCCGCTTGACTTGACAATTTTGTCACCAGCAGGTCTTTCAACCCCAGCAGACCTGTGTCTGCCGGAAAGAGAGATCCAAGGTAGGCTTTAAATCTAGGATCGAGCACGGTGGCCAAAATGTAGTGCTCTGATTTCAACAGATTGACCACCCGTGAATCCTTGTTAAGCGAATTAAGGGCTGCATCCACAAGTCCCACATGCCTAGCGGAATCGGTCCCTTTTAGCTCCTTCTTCAATGCCTCCAGCTTCTTCTGCAAAAGCCTGATGAGGGGAATGACCTGACTCAGGCTGGCAGTGTCTGAACTGACTTCACGTGTGGCAAGTTCAAAGGGCATCAGAACCTTGCACAACGTTGAAATCATTCTCCACTGCACTTGAGACAGGTGCATTCCATCTCCTATATCGTGCTCAATTGTATAGGCTTGAATGGCCTTTTGCTGCTCCTCCAACCTCTGAAGCATATAGAGGGTTGAATTCCACCTCGTTACCACTTCTTGCTTCAGATGATGGCAGGGCAGGTTCAGTAGTTTTTGGTGGTGCTCCAGTCTTCTGTACGTGGTGCCTGTACGCCGAAAGTGTCCCGCAATTTTTCTGGCCACCGACAGCATCTCTTGCACGCCCCTGTCGTTTTTTAAAAAATTCTGCACCACCAAATTCAAGGTATGTGCAAAACATGGGACGTGCTGGAATTTGCCCATATTTAATGCACACACAATATTGCTGGCGTTGTCCGATGCCACAAATCCACAGGAGAGTCCAATTGGGGTAAGCCATTCCGCGATGATCTTCCTCAGTTGCCGTAAGAGGTTTTCAGCTGTGTGCGTATTCTGGAAAGCGGTGATACAAAGCGTAGCCTGCCTAGGAAAGAGTTGGCGTTTGCGAGATGCTGCTACTGGTGCCGCCGCTGCTGTTCTTGCGGCGGGAGTCCATACATCTACCCAGTGGGCTGTCACAGTCATATAGTCCTGACCCTGCCCTGCTCCACTTGTCCACATGTCCGTGGTTAAGTGGACATTGGGTACAACTGCATTTTTTAGGAGACTGGTGAGTCTTTTTCTGACGTCCGTGTACATTCTCTGTATCGCCTGCCTAGAGAAGTGGAACCTAGATGGTATTTGGTAACGGGGGCACACTGCCTCAATAAATTGTCTAGTTCCCTGTGAACTAACGGCGGATACCGGACGCACGTCTAACACCAACATAGTTGTCAAGGACTCAGTTATCCGCTTTGCAGTAGGATGACTGCTGTGATATTTCATCTTCCTCGCAAAGGACTGTTGAACAGTCAATTGCTTACTGGAAGTAGTACAAGTGGGCTTACGACTTCCCCTCTGGGATGACCATCGACTCCCAGCGGCAACAACAGCAGCGCCAGCAGCAGTAGGCGTTACACGCAAGGATGCATCGGAGGAATCCCAGGCAGGAGAGGACTCGTCAGACTTGCCAGTGACATGGCCTGCAGGACTATTGGCATTCCTGGGGAAGGAGGAAATTGACACTGAGGGAGTTGGTGGGGTGGTTTGCGTGAGCTTGGTTACAAGAGGAAGGGATTTACTGGTCAGTGGACTGCTTCCGCTGTCACCCAAAGTTTTTGAACTTGTCACTGACTTATTATGAATGCGCTGCAGGTGACGTATAAGGGAGGATGTTCCGAGGTGGTTAACGTCCTTACCCCTACTTATTACAGCTTGACAAAGGGAACACACGGCTTGACACCTGTTGTCCGCATTTCTGGTGAAATACCTCCACACCGAAGAGCTGATTTTTTTGGTATTTTCACCTGGCATGTCAACGGCCATATTCCTCCCACGGACAACAGGTGTCTCCCCGGGTGCCTGACTTAAACAAACCACCTCACCATCAGAATCCTCCAGGTCAATTTCCTCCCCAGCGCCAGCAACACCCATATCCTCCTCATCCTGGTGTACTTCAACACTGACATCTTCAATCTGACTATCAGGAACTGGACTGCGGGTGCTCCTTCCAGCACTTGCAGGGGCGTGCAAATGGTGGAAGGCGCATGCTCTTCACGTCCAGTGTTGGGAAGGTCAGGCATCGCAACCGACACAATTGGACTCTCCTTGTGGATTTGGGATTTCAAAGAACGCACAGTTCTTTGCGGTGCTTTTGCCAGCTTGAGTCTTTTCAGTTTTCTAGCGAGAGGCTGAGTGCTTCCATCCTCATGTGAAGCTGAACCACTAGCCATGAACATAGGCCAGGGCCTCAGCCGTTCCTTGCCACTCCGTGTGGTAAATGGCATATTGGCAAGTTTACGCTTCTCCTCCGACAATTTTATTTTAGGTTTTGGAGTCCTTTTTTTACTGATATTTGGTGTTTTGGTTTTGACATGCTCTGTACTATGCCATTGGGCATCGGCCTTGGCAGACGACGTTGCTGGCATTTCATCGTCTCGGCCATGACTAGTGGCAGCAGCTTCAGCACGAGGTGGAAGTGGATCTTGATCTTTCCCTAATTTTGGAACCTCAACATTTTTGTTCTCCATATTTTAATAGGCACAACTAAAAGGCACCTCAGGTAAACAATGGAGATGGATGGATTGGATACTAGTATACAATTATGGACGGGCTGCCGAGTGCCGACACAGAGGTAGCCACAGCCGTGAACTACCGCACTGTACTGTGTCTGCTGCTAATATATAGACTGGTTGATAAAGAGATAGTATACTCGTAACTAGTATGTATGTATGTATAAAGAAAGAAAAAAAAACCACGGTTAGGTGGTATATACAATTATGGACGGGCTGCCGAGTGCCGACACAGAGGTAGCCACAGCCGTGAACTACCGCACTGTACTGTGTCTGCTGCTAATATATAGACTGGTTGATAAAGAGATAGTATACTCGTAACTAGTATGTATGTATAAAGAAAGAAAAAAAAAACACGGTTAGGTGGTATATACAATTATGGACGGGCTGCCGAGTGCCGACACAGAGGTAGCCACAGCCGTGAACTACCGCACTGTACGGTGTCTGCTGCTAATATATAGACTGGTTGATAAAGAGATAGTATACTCGTAACTAGTATGTATGTATAAAGAAAGAAAAAAAAACACGGTTAGGTGGTATATACAATTATGGACGGGCTGCCGAGTGCCGACACAGAGGTAGCCACAGCCGTGAACTACCGCACTGTACTGTGTCTGCTGCTAATATATAGACTGGTTGATAAAGAGATAGTATACTACTAATATTATATACTGGTGGTCAGGTCACTGGTCACTAGTCACACTGGCAGTGGCACTCCTGCAGCAAAAGTGTGCACTGTTTAATTTTAATATAATATTATGTACTCCTGGCTCCTGCTATAACCTATAACTGGCACTGCAGTAGTGCTCCCCAGTCTCCCCCACAATTATAAGCTGTGTGAGCTGAGCAGTCAGACAGATATATAATATATATAGATGATGCAGCACACTGGCCTGAGCCTGAGCAGTGCACACAGATATGGTATGTGACTGACTGAGTCACTGTGTGTATCGCTTTTTTCAGGCAGAGAACGGATATATTAAATAAACTGCACTGTGTGTCTGGTGGTCACTCACTATATAATATATTATGTACTCCTGGCTCCTGCTATAACCTATAACTGGCACTGCAGTAGTGCTCCCCAGTCTCCCCCACAATTATAAGCTGTGTGAGCTGAGCAGTCAGACAGATATATAATATTATATATAGATAATAGATGATGCAGCACACTGGCCTGAGCCTGAGCAGTGCACACAGATATGGTATGTGACTGAGTCACTGTGTGCTGTGTATCGCTTTTTTCAGGCAGAGAACGGATTATAAATAAAAGTGGTGGTCACTGGTCACTATCAGCAAAACTCTGCACTGTACACTACTGAGTACTCCTAATGCTCCCCAAAATTAGTAAATCAAGTGTCTAAACGGAGAGGACGCCAGCCACGTCCTCTCCCTATCAATCTCAATGCACGTGTGAAAATGGCGGCGACGCGCGGCTCCTTATATAGAATCCGAGTCTCGCGATAGAATCCGAGCCTCGCGAGAATCCGACAGCGTCATGATGACGTTCGGGCGCGCTCGGGTTAACCGAGCAAGGCGGGAAGATCCGAGTCGCTCGGACCCGTGAAAAAAAACATGAAGTTCTGGCGGGTTCGGATTCAGAGAAACCAAACCCGCTCATCTCTATCCAAAACATGGCAGCAGAACCGAATCCAAAACCAAAACACAAAACCCGAAAAATTTCCGGTGCACATCTCTAGTATTGATAACCATCAGTACTTACCAATGATGTTCTATATCTATACTATTATGTAAACTTCAGGGAACACATACAAAACTCAAATTTTTTAATTGTATTGATTATTACTAGAGAGAGTACATATAATCTCTACCTGTTAATTTCTTGATTCATATTTATTTCTTCTGGCTATTTTTGGAAGTCCTATGGGATTGTACAGCCAGGATTACCTCCCTTATTTGAAGGCAGGTTGTTATAGGGAGAACTCACCTTTGTTATATTCTGCCCATTACCGTATATATTTTTTAGGGTGTTAGGATTTACACAACCGGTATAATGCATAAAATTGTTGCCAATATATAATCATATGTGTCAATTGTAATTGACAGGAATTGAACGTTTGGGCGTGTTAGCATTGTGTTAGCGGGGAGTGGGGCCAAAACCCAGGTATCATGGCCCTTTTCTCACGTCAGCTGCGAGCCCTAGTATGCAAAAACATGGCACCTGCTGGGTCCAGTCTGTGCAGCCATAGGTCTACCCTTCAGCGTGATGTTGCTTGTGTCTGCGTATAGGCTGCATATGCAATTGTGGATGATTTGCGGTAGCTCCTGCAGCTTCACTTGCTGATATCAGCAGAAGCAGTGAAAATCGCAGTTGCAGCTGCATTAGTGTCCATCTCTGAATCAGGCCCTGTGTCTACTACCATCTTTCCCAGAGAGTGACTCTAGGCAGCCACTACTCCAGGCAGCACATATTGTCTACAGATGGTACTGCACCACCTTGATTATAGTAACAGCGGAGATTACGCTGTTATAGTAACTGACTAGTAAACCTGTGGTGTGGGATAAAACTAAAAACCTCCAAGAGCAATCAGTGAGGCTAAAGATTTAGCACATCACCACAAATATTAATCCTGAATTCATCATAGTAAAATACAATAATACATGGAAGCTAAACATTAACAATTTCACCCATATTTGCCACCGCTCCCTCATTCTGCAGGAGACTCCCTGAAATAGAAGCGCTCTCTCTGACTCCCTGAATAATACAGCAATCTCCCTGATTGCACCTTAACTCCATTGTGCAGCTATTACTTTCTGGGGGGGGGGGGGGGGGGGGGGGAGATAAATAACAGATACATATATTCAAATGGGAACATCAGTGCCATTTCCCTGCATTGGTTATAAGACACAAAGGCCCTCATTCCGAGTTGATTGCTCGCTGCCGTTTTTCGCAGCGCAGCAATCAGGTTACTATTGCGCATGCGTATGCCCCGCAATGCATACGTGCGTTGTACGAGTACAAACAGCATAGTTGCTGTGCAATGCTTCTAGCGAAGAATCCATTCGCACGGAGATTGACAGGAAGAAGGCATTTATGGGTGTCAACTGACCGGTTTCTGGGAGTGGTAGGGTCCAGGCGTTTGCAGGGCAGGTGTCTGACGTCAATTCCGGGACCGGACAGGCTGAAGTGATCGCAAGGGCTGAGTAAGTTCAGACCTACTCAGAAACTGCAAAAAACGTTTTCGTTCTGCTCGGCTGCACATGCGATCACACACTTTCAAAGCAAAAATACACTCCCCCGTGGGCGGCGACTATCTGATCGCTGCTCTGCAAAAAATAGCGAGCGAGTGAATGAGGGCCCATGAGCTGTATGGCTACATGCATTTTAAATAATGTTTCTTGTGGCCACTTACAGTATATGGAACCTCTTGTAAAGCACAATACATGAACAAATCCTGCAAAATATAAGAGTCTTTTCTTCAACAAGTAGATCTTACTAACTTTGGGGCTCATTTACATTTGGATGTAAGTAATTTTCATGACATGACTCTCAGATGTAGCAGTATACGTCTGAACTGATAGGTGTTACTTTCACAATCTCCCTGAAATGCTATTTAAAAAATAGGCAAGTATGACATATACACACACACACACACACACCTGTAAACATCTACATTTTATATCTATAATATTATTAAAATCATTAATTTTATGTATATTTGTGATAAACTTGACAACAACTAAGCCGATATTGATCCTCAACCAGTAATCTACAGTATTCCCTACCTGAACCCTCTGGCACTTTCTCTTCATTTGATCCCACAAATGAAGATGAAGTATTAACACTCTTCTTATCCTGCTACTCTACCATCTCTTCCCTTGATCCTATACCCTCACAAATAAGTAAAGCTCTGCCTCCTGTGCTCATTCCAACCTTAACTAACATCTGTAATCTCTCCCTCTCTACTGGTATCTTTCCTTCACTGTTCAACCATGCAGTGATTACTCCCATTCTGGAAAAACAAAATTCTGACCCTAACATACTCTCAAACTATCGTCCCATCTCTCAGTTCCCATGTCTTTCCAATCTACTTAAGAAACTTGCCTAAACTCACCTCACACACTTTCTTAACTCATATAACTTATTGGACCCACATCAATCAGGCTTTCACTCCCAACACTCCACAGATACAGCACTGACTAAAGTAGTGAATAATCTGGTCACTGCGAAGTCTAAAGGTCATTACTCACTACTTATTCTTCTAGATCTCTCTGCTGCTTTTGACACTGTTGACCACTCTCTTCTCATACAAACACTGCAATCCCTAGGTCTTCAAGACACGGCCCTCTCTTGGTTCCTATCCTACCTATCCAATTGTTCTTTCAGTGTCCATTTCTCTGAATCCACCTCCTCTTTACTACCTTTTAGTTGGAGTACCGCAGGGCTCAGTCTTAGGTTCTCTGCTTTTTTCAATCTACACCTCATCTCTTGGAAAACTAATCAGCTCCTTTGTATTTCAGTATCATCTGTATGCAGATGATACTCAAATCTACCTATCCTCCCCTGATTTGTCTCTATCTGTATTGGGCCGGGTCACTGAATGCCTTTCTGCTGTTTCATCTTGGATGTTATCTCGCCACCTCAAACTTAATATTTCTAAAACAGAGTTAATTATATTTCCACCGGCCAATAGCATTTACCAACCTGATAGTTCGATCACTGTTGAGAATTCTACAATCAACCCTACACCACAAGCTCACTGCCTAGGTGTCATCCTTGACTCAGAACTGTCTTTTCCTCCCCACATTCAATCTGTTTCAAAATCATGCTACATGCATCTAAGAAAAATATTCAAAATACGATCATACCTTACACAAGACACTGCTAAAACTCTAATCCATGCTTTCATTATCTCCAGCATTGATTATTGCAATAGGCTTCTTACTGGTCTTACTAAGAGGAGACTCTCACCATTACAATCCATTCTGAATGCAGCTGCGAGGCTAATATTTCTTGCTAGACATTCATCGTCTGCAGACCCACTATGTCAGTCCCTCCATTGGCTACCTGTATTCTACCGTATTCAATATAAAATACTGTTACTTACACACAAGACTATTAACCATACTACACCAACATACATCTCTTCGCTTATCTCAAAATATCTACCAACTCGGCACGTTCACTCTTCACAATATCTACATCTCTCATCCACACTCAATACCTGCTCCCATGCAAGATTACAGGACTTTCTTTGGGCAGCACCCACTCTGTGGAATGCCCTACCACGTACATTAAGACTCTCCTCTAGTCTTCAAACCTTCAAGCGTTCCCTGAAAACTCACCTATTCAGACAAGCTTATACAATTCCAGAACCGCTCATATAACCTTAATAGCTTTCCTATACAATTATATCCCCACAGTACAGTCCACACATGTCCCCCACATATTTAATTAATCACTCTCCCTTTCTCCTGACGCTGGTTCATCACTGCTGTAATGTGATATCATGCAGCCCACCAATAACCTTTGCAATCTGGTGGAGAATTATGCAATAGTTAGCACCTATTCTTGTGTATCAATGCCTATTTCCCCATAGATTGTATTTCCCATCTTCGCTTCTCACTACTTTATTTCTCACCACATTACCACCGACTATTTTACCACTGCTGTTTTTCAGTAGCCTCTCTCACGAACCTAAATTTCTTCACTTTTTCACTATATATATTTTCACTCTAGTGTTGCCATGCTGTCACTTGGCTGCTTGGGTTTGGGGTGTCCCGTGCCCTAGAATTGTACCCCCCAATATGTTAGGGACTTGCTGGATTTATGAGGTCACCTGTACATGGTGGACAAGCAGTTATTTATGGCCATAACTATATGAAGAAACTCACTCATAATGCTAAATTTTATCGCAATGATTATCATTATTCAATTGGTAGTGTTTAAATTGTGCACCTGTGACCTTGTCTTTGTATGCAGCACTGGTACATAGGTTCAACATTTAAGAAACCAAACTAATTTATTCACTGAGGTGATCCTAGGAGAGTGGTATAGAGTATGCAAAAACAACAGAAAAGGACAGTACTCTCTTAGTTCGGACACTAACCAATAAGTTTCAATATTTTAAATTTCTTGAGTTACAAATCCTCAGTATAATCCTGTGGCAGTGTCAATTGGTGAATTTTACCCTTCTGTCAGGACCTGTCAGAACCCTGGCTGCACAGGAACCTTGGCAGCCAGCTTGAAGCCGCAAAACTAAAGCCCTTTGGGTGAGCATAGAAAAAGGGAAGAAGGCGATTCTTTGAATTGTACAGACAGAGGCAGGCTGAGCCAGGGGGGCTGGGTGACAGATACCTCTTAGACCCTGTAACTCAGCTATTTTCAGGGAACCTGTCAGGGTTCCTATACAGATTATAGACATTATAAAGATAGACAGTCATTAGGTCTACAGTAAGAGGTCGACAGTGTCAAAAGGTTGGCAGTCAAAAGGTCAATAAAAAATGAGGAAAGAAAGACTATGGTGGGGCACACTTGGACAATGAAAATGCGTTAAAATAGGACTTTAATTCTTGATAGATAAAAAAATAGTTTGACACACAAGTTAGTGTAACACAGAACTCCACCTCAACGAGGGCAAGGTGACAGTGAACAAGCCACCTACTGGCAAAGCAGCCATCTGTACCCACAGTGGCATCAGACCTGTGCGCAGTCTGACCCACACCCAGCTCATCTGGTATTGTATATGCCCATTTGGGCTCTCTCTATTACAAGTGCTTATTGTTGCTCTCTTGAACTGCTGAGATTATATGTGCCTATTTTATGTCTCTAAAGTTAACATTATATCTACTGCTGCTTATATGACCAAAGGTTATTAATTGTATCATCATTGCAATAGACCAAGTTTTTGATATAAACTAAGAATCTACTTTATATGCATTGACTGTTATAGGGACTTTTTTTTCACATGGAACCAGGGTGCATATTTGTGTTACACATACATGGTGACAAATAAATGTGGATAGCTTTGCAGCACATTGAATAGGATATACATACCTCCCAACTTTGCAGGATCTGGAAGTAGAAGCCCGCCAAAAATGGACATGGCTACAGAAAATGGGCATAGCTCTGTGGAAAGGGGGCATGGCCTCATGGCAATGCCACGATCGCGAGCCACGGCCCCCGTTCTCATCACTATGGGGGCATGGCCAGCGCTCAGTGAGCTGCTGGCATGCCCTCAGTACCTCTGTCTCCGTGAATAGACGCTGTGTGCGCATGCGCACCGAGTCTTTTTACTCTGCTCTGTAGTGAGTGCAAGAGCCTCCCAACTGCCCCACCACCACCAAGGGAAGCTGCTGCCCGCGGGTGGTACAGTCCCAAAAAACGGGACTGTCCCACGAAAATCAGGACAGTTGGGAGGTATGGGATATTTGAAGCATGGTTGACATTTACCAAACAATTTTTCAATGAACTATGGGGCCAATTTAGTAAGGTTAGCAAATTTTGATAATCAGCAGAATGTGCTAACCATTAGCATGCATGCTGGGAGCCGCCCAGCAATGGGCAAGGCCATCTAGCATGATGACAGGCGCCTCCCCCCCTGCTTCAAGCAGAAATTGCGAACAGCACGCAATTTCTGCTCGTTAGCAGAAATTAAGGATGACTCTTGCTGGCACAGCTTAGCTGCGGCCACAGGAGTCCCGGCGCCATGTTTGCTGTCACAGCAGCTGCATGTGACATCAAGCAGCCGCTGCAGGCGCACCCCCGACATGCCCCAGTTTGCGCCTACCAGCCCACCATTTGGGCTGGCACGCCCCCGCAACGCTTCGTTTCCACCCAGAAAATGGAGCGTTGCCGCCCCCCGTCCCACCCCGTGACCACCTCTGCCTGTTTGACAGGCAGAGGCAATCGTATTTTCAGTGGCCTCCCACAGAAAATGTGGGCGCATGTGCAGTAGGGCCTGTTGGCATGCGCCCGTGGCCCCTCAGCAAAAATTCCGTACGAATCGCTACTTGCGATTCATACTGAATTTGCCCCTATATGCTTTGTATTCACCTCTTCTGTTTACTAGACAGCCCAGCACACACACACGTTTAAATAACATTGATTAATTAGGCACTGCCTCATGCCTTAGTAGACATTCTGCTCAGTTTTCCTCTTCAATAGGCAACCGTACCTTGGGGGTCATTCAGACCCGACCACAAGCTACCTTTTTTCACAGCCGCAATTTGCAGGCGCATTGGTTGCCAGCGATGGCTGTTGCCATGGAAAGATGGAACTAACAAAGAAAGCATTCACAGTAGCGAACGCAAGAAGATTGACAGGAAGAGGCCGTCCGGGGGTGTCAACTCACAGTTTTTATGGAGTGTCCATGAGGTGCCCGGCCGTTTCCAGGGAGGGTTCCTGATGTCAACTTCTTCCCGGTTAATTGCAGCGGCTGAGTAAGACCTGGGCTGCGCAGAAACTGCACAAATTTTTGTTTGTGCAGCTGACTACACTACCGATCGCACACCTGCCCTGTAGGCGGAGATTACTTGGTCGCAGCAGTGCAAAAAATAGCTTGCGTACGACAAGGTGTGAATTAGGCCCCTTGTCTCTCTCATCCTCTGTCCGCTATACTTTTAATATGACAGTGGTCAGCAGAAGTAGAGGTGCCTTAACCTATTCTTCTGTCACCAGACTTCTCTCAGTATATGCCAGTATATGAGCTCTCTGCAAAACATGGGTAACAGAGGCACTGTGCAAGATTTATTGGACAGCAAAAGTACTTCTTTGATATTTATGCCCAAACCACACTCTCTCATTTATAGAAAAAAATCTCAAATAAAAAGTGCTCAGTGTTGTTTCATACTATGTACAGTCAAAAATTATATTATACTTATTGTCCATATGTTACACAGGATCACAAATTCAGATATCTTTCTCCCAGATGTTGTCCTTCTATCCAGATATGCAATGTCCTTTTCTCCAAATGTATAACTCGTGGTATCATAAAAAAGAAAAATCGTAACATATCATAGTGTAGTGAGTCCTTAATAACAGAATGATAGAATGATGTTATAATCCCATTCGTCTATATCATGTAATCCATTTAATATTCAATCCGTACCCCACTCACAATAAAGCACGTGTGTATCCGCACATAAAGGTATCTTTTATCTTTATTATCCTTTCCCAATTTCCACATATAATGATGTGTACCGTACTCACTCGTAAGTAGATGTTACTCCTCATCAGGGACGTGCGGTGAGCTAAATGGCTCATTAGGCACTGGCTAAACCCAGAGCCAGAATTCCATGCAATATATGAGCCAAAGCATACATCTGGGCATTATACACAGGTGCATTAGTATAAACTCCTGGAAATTTGGTAAGTTTTATCAAAGATGTGCTGAAAAAATAAGCAGATGAGGCACTGCCTCACCTGCCATAGACTTTTTACTCCAGAGTTTGGGCTATACAAATTATTAGAATAATGCAAAGTAGATATTTCAAACAAATTAATAGTATTTTTCATATACTTTATTCAGTCAAAACTGAAACGTAAGTATCTAAAAGGATTTAAGAAGGACTGCCGCGCCCCAGAGAGCAGCAGTGGTGATATCTCCAGGTGGTCACTCAACCCCCTAAAAACCGAATACACAAAAAAAATGAGAGATCACGTCTGCGCTCGTCTGCGAATACTAAACTAAAAGAGGTGGGGTAAAAGGTACACAGTCTCTGATGAGAGGACAGTTACTAAGTCAAGTTAGTTGACTCAATAATGTCCCATGATGTCGTTGATACTTATTAAGACACTGTTCATGTGTCTTTATTTCCACTTCTCCGAATCGGATCTTGGGTGGGTCCGTGTCTTCAATCACGTTGGGCCGTGATGGATTTCTTCTATATGATATCTTCAATCTCCGTTCTCCCGTTTTTCTCCTGTACTTCCGTCCTGGGTACCAGGATGGTTCTTATCCTCAAGAGTTGGAGACAGAGAGACAGAAATAGCCGCTGATAGTGTAGTAGGCGTGTTGAAAAGTGGCGTTTTAAACTGGTAGGAGGATCTTAAAAAGAAGTAGCAACTAATGGTTGCGTACCGTACTCACGTGAAAAACGTGATGTACCCCTTGCGTAAAGGTATCTTTGATGTTCGTGTGTTTTTCTCCTCTTTCTCCAGACAGGGTCCTGTACGGTTCTTATCCTCGAGCGTGTAAAAGGAGATGGAACAGTGGATAGTGTAGTAGGTTTTTAGGTGAAGTAGGTGATTACTAAACAGAAATTCACTCTTCTAAACTTATCACTTATAATGGGGGAGTGCGTACCGTACTCACATCCATACGGGAGGGTGGAAAACACGTAAAGGTATCTTTTCTTAGGTCGACATGTTCTCATACATGGTCACACTCATGCAGATTAAATGAATGGTGGGCGTACCCAACTCACACTGTACGATGCGGGCACTTGTATATAATGGTATCTTTGGGATGGTCCGGCTGGTTCTAGAGTTTCCTTATTCCAGACTCTATTCCACTCATTTTATGCATGAAAAGAACATGGAAGTCTTCCATAGTCGAAACGCGTTGGTGTGAGGGCCAGGACTACTAGGGACTGACAGGGACGGTATCTACTCAGGTGAGAAAATCCGGACATTAACACCTTACATTTCACCCGTGTACACCCCCCTTCTTACCTAGAGTCCATTGGCAGTTTTATGTTATTTTAGAAGTTTTTGAGTAATAAATTATTTTAAATGTGTCATCCAATGACACCCCACTTCGTTTTTTTCATGCATAAAATGAGTGGAATAGAGTCTGGAATAAGGAAACTCTAGAACCAGCCGGACCATCCCAAAGATACCATTATATACAAGTGCCCGCATCGTACAGTGTGAGTTGGGTACGCCCACCATTCATTTAATCTGCATGAGTGAGACCATGTATGAGAACATGTCGACCTAAGAAAAGATACCTTTACGTGTTTTCCACCCTCCCGTATGGATGTGAGTACGGTACGCACTCCCCCATTATAAGTGATAAGTTTAGAAGAGTGAATTTCTGTTTAGTAATCACCTACTTCACCTAAAAACCTACTACACTATCCACTGTTCCATCTCCTTTTACACGCTCGAGGATAAGAACCGTACAGGACCCTGTCTGGAGAAAGAGGAGAAAAACACACGAACATCAAAGATACCTTTACGCAAGGGGTACATCACGTTTTTCACGTGAGTACGGTACGCAACCATTAGTTGCTACTTCTTTTTAAGATCCTCCTACCAGTTTAAAACGCCACTTTTCAACACGCCTACTACACTATCAGCGGCTATTTCTGTCTCTCTGTCTCCAACTCTTGAGGATAAGAACCATCCTGGTACCCAGGACGGAAGTACAGGAGAAAAACGGGAGAACGGAGATTGAAGATATCATATAGAAGAAATCCATCACGGCCCAACGTGATTGAAGACACGGACCCACCCAAGATCCGATTCGGAGAAGTGGAAATAAAGACACATGAACAGTGTCTTAATAAGTATCAACGACATCATGGGACATTATTGAGTCAACTAACTTGACTTAGTAACTGTCCTCTCATCAGAGACTGTGTACCTTTTACCCCACCTCTTTTAGTTTAGTATTCGCAGACGAGCGCAGACGTGATCTCTCATTTTTTTTTGTGAAACGTAAGTATGACAGGAAAGGCACTGCCTCACCTGGCTCACCCCACCGCACGTCACTGCTCCTCATATCTCGGTTTCTTTATGGGGTGCTTATCTAGCATCTCCCTCTCCATACATAGTGACATGGAAATGAGGATGAAGTAAAAAAGGAATTTATTCTACCATAAAAGATACATAAAAAATAATATATACATAGATGGGCAAATATCACATACAAAAAAAATCCACTCTGAGGTAGAATGTACTGTGCTGGTTAAGCCATCGGCCGAAAACAGCAATCACCAGCCTGATATAATTCACAATTCCAGCCTCCAGAGGGAAAAAAAGTAATGTGTATAGCCCGCACTCACCCAACGCGTTTCTACCCGCTAGAGGTCTTTGTGAAGGAACAAGAGTGATATTCAGATCACGGTATTTAAACCAGTCTGCCGTAAATTGATTTACACATGGATTCCAAACATTTTAGATTTAAGCATATACATTATGGAAGATAGGATTGAATCTACTGTGTATACTAAACCTATGGATTCTAACACATGTATTAGCACACAAAGTAATAATTTGCCTCAATGGTTGAAAAATGTCCCCAAGGGCCAGTTTACCATTTTGAGATGGAATTGTTCTACAAATAGAGATTATATTACTTCCCCCCATTGAGACCCCCTTGAGGCTGTAAATGTACATCAAAACTGGTAAACATCAAAAATACAAAATATTAAATGGATTACATGATATAGATGAATGGCATTATAACATCATTCTATCATTCTGGCATTAAGGACTACAGTATGATATGTTGTTACGATTTTTATTTTTTACGATACCATGAGTCATACATTTGGAGGAAAGGACATTGCACATCTGGATAGAAGGACAGCATCCGGGAGAAAGACATCTGAACTTGTGATCCTGTGCAACATATGGACAATTAGTATATTATTATTTTTGGCTGTTCATAGTATGAAACAACACTGAGCACTTTTTATTTGAGATTTTTTTTCTATAATTGTACTACTCTTAAGGGTAAAGTGGCCTTTTTTAATCTTGAGTGGCTGCACAAGTGTGTTTGTGCCTTGGGTACCTGATCAATTTTTGGTTAACACACTCTCTCATTTGTTTCAAATGGATCAATACTGCCACACTTTACTGGCTACACCCAATCTTGTTTGATCTTGGAAGCTAAGCAGTGGTAGGCCTGACCAGTACTTGGATGGGAGACCACCTTGGAATATCAGGTGCAGTAATAATATCACAATCAACAAAAAGCAGTAGTGGAGAAACCTGTGGCTCATTTCACCAACTTTATCTCTCTCTAGATCAGTCTGGCTCAAGGATCTAGCAGTCATTTAATAGCTACTTATATGCAAGACACAATTAGACCAAGTCAGAGGTATTTTCTTTCCCTCTCTGTACTATATTATAGGAGGCAGAACTTTACCTCTCTCCAGCAACAGGAAAGAGCGATACCAGAAAGTATAACCATCAGTGGTTACCCAGAGAGCTTTCACCACTGGAGCACACTACAAATGACCTGTGCACGGTCTGACCCACACCCAGCTCATCTGGTATCGTATATGACCATTTGGGCTCTCTCTCTATTATACAGTAAGTGCTTACTGTTGCTCTCTTGAACTGCTGAGATTATATGTGCCTATTTTATGTGTGCTGCTCTCCTGATCTGCTGAGATCATATGTGCTTATCTTAGGTCATACTTGCCTACCTGACCCTCTCCATGAGGGAGAAAATGCTCTGTTCCTGGACTTTCCTGGTAATGTATGATTGCCATCACCTGTGGTGAGCTAGTTAATTGATAAGAACGGAGTTTCACCACAGGTGATGGCAATCATACATTACCAGGAAAGTCCAGGAACAGAGCATTTTCTCCCTCATGGAGAGGGTCAGGTAGGCAAGTGTGTCTTAGGTCTCTAAAGATAACATTATATCTACTGCTGCTTATATGACCAAAGGTTATTAATTGTACCATCATTGCAATAGCCCAAGTTTTTTTTATATATACTAAGAATCTACTTTATATGCCTTGACCATTATAGGAACATGGTTTTGCACATGGAACCAGGGTGCACATTTTTTTTACACAAACATGGTGACAAATAAATGTGGATAACTTTGCAGCACATTGAATAGGATATACAGTATGAAGCATGTTTGACAGTTACCAAACACATTTTTCTATGAATTATGTATGCTTTGTACTTACCTCCTTCTGTTTACTAGACAGCCTAGCACACACACACCTGTTTAAATAACTTTGATTAATTAGGCACCGCCTTGTGCATCATTAGACTTACTGCTCAGTTTTCCTCTTCAATAGGCAATTGTACCTATTCTCTCTCGTCCGCTATATTTTTAATATATGACCTTTAACAGCAGAAGTAGAGGTGCCTTAACCTATTATTCTGTCACCAGATTTTTCAAGTACTCTCTCATCTATATGCCAGTATATCAGCTCTCTGCAATACATAGGTAACAGAGGCACCGTGCAAGATTAATTGGACAGCAGAAGTACTTCTTAGATATTTATGCCGCAAACCACACTCTCATTTGTTTCAAATGGATCAATACTGCCACACTTCACTGGATATGCCCAGAGATCAAATCTAATTTGATCTTGGAAGCTAAGCAGTGATAGGCTTGATCAGTACTTGGATGGTAGACCACCTTGGAATATCAGGTTCAGTAATAATATCACAATCAACAAAAAGCAGAAGCAGTGGATAAACCTGTGGCTCACATTACCATTCCACCAACTTTATCTCTCTCTAGATCAGTCTGGCACAAGGGCCTAGCAGTCATTTAATAGCTACTTACATGCAAGACACAATTAGACCAAGTCAGAGTTATTTTCTTTCCCTCTCTGCACTATATTACACTTACCAGTAGCTAAAAGAGACAGAACTTTACCTCTCTCCAACAACAGTAAAGAGCGATACCAGAAGGTATAACCATCAGTGGTTACCCAGAGAGCTTTCACCACTGGAGCACACTACAAATGACTAATCTCTTTGTCTTGATTATAAATCATTTGTGCTCCTAAGCCTTAGATCTTACAGATATCTTTATTTTTAAATATTTTCACCTAAGGTGCATTCAAATTTGTGTGATATCAAAAAGGCAAGGCTAGGGATTAACTAGGGTTTATTGAAACTAGTGATGTGCACCGGACATTTTTCGGGTTTTGTGTTTTGGTTTTAGATTCGGTTCCGCGGCCGTGTTTTGGATTCGGACGCGTTTTGGCAAAACCTCACAGAAATTTTTTTGTCTGATTCGGGTGTGTTTTGGATTCGGGTGTTTTTTTCAAAAAACCCTAAAAAACAGCTTAAATCATAGAATTTGGGGGTCATTTTGATCCCATAGTATTATTAACCTCAATAACCATAATTTCCACTCATTTCCAGTCTATTCTGAACACCTCACACCTCACAATATTATTTTTAGTCCTAAAATTTGCACCGAGGTCGCTGGATGGCTAAGCTAAGCGACACAAGTGGCCAACACAAACACCTGGCCCATCTAGGAGTGGCACTGCAGTGTCAGACAGGATGGCACTTCAAAAAAATTGTCCCCAAACAGCACATAATGCAAAGAAAAAAAGAGGCGCACCAAGGTCGCTGTGTGACTAAGCTAAGCGACACAAGTGGCCGACACAAACACCTGGCCCATCTAGGAGTGGCACTGCAGTGTCAGACAGGATGGCACTTCAAAAAAATTGTCCCCAAACAGCACATGATGCAAAGAAAAAAAGAGGCGCACCAAGGTCGCTGTGTGACTAAGCTAAGCGACACAAGTGGCCGACACAAACACCTGGCCCATCTAGGAGTGGCACTGCAGTGTCAGACAGGATGGCACTTCAAAAAAATTGTCCCTAAACAGCACATGATGCAGAGAAAAAAAGAGGCGCAATGAGGTAGCTGTGTGACTAAGCTAAGCGACACAAGTGGCCGACACAAACACCTGGCCCATCTAGGAGCGGCACTGCAGTGTCAGACAGGATGGCACTTAAAAAAAATTGTCCCCAAACAGCACATGATGCAAAGAAAAAAAGAGGCGCACTAAGGTCGCTGTGTGACTAAGCTAAGCAACACAAGTGGCCGACACAAACACCTGGCCCATCTAGGAGTGGCACTGAAGTGTCAGACAGGATGGCACTTCAAAAAAATT
Organism: Pseudophryne corroboree; assembly: GCF_028390025.1. NCBI lineage: Eukaryota > Metazoa > Chordata > Amphibia > Anura > Myobatrachidae > Pseudophryne > Pseudophryne corroboree. The sequence continues at coordinate 541,884,202 of NC_086444.1, read as the reverse complement.
GTCCCCAAACAGCACATGATGCAAACAAAAATGAAAGAAAAAAGAGGTGCAAGATGGAATTGTCCTTGGGCCCTCCCACCCACCCTTATGTTGTATAAACAGGACATGCACACTTTAACGAACCCATCATTTCAGCGACAGGGTTTGCCACACGACTGTGACAGAAATGACTGGTTGGTTTGGGTCCCCACCAAAAAAGAAGCAATCAATCTCTCCTTGCACAAACTGGCTCTACAGAGGCAAGATGTCCTCCTCATCATCATCCTCCGATTCCTCACCCCTTTCACTGTGTACATCCCCCTCCTCACAGATTATTAATTCGTCCTCGCTGGAATCCACCATCTCAGATCCCTGTGTACTTTCTGGAGGCAATTGCTGGTGAATGTCTCCACGGAGGAATTGATTATAATTCATTTTGATGAACATCATCTTCTCCACATTTTCTGGAAGTAACCTCGTACGCCGATTGCTGACAAGGTGAGCGGCTGCACTAAACACTCTTTCGGAGTACACACTGGATGGAGGGCAACTTAGGTAGAATAAAGCCAGTTTGTGCAAGGGCCTCCAAATTGCCTCTTTTTCCTGCCAGTATACGTACGGACTGTCTGACGTGCCTACTTGGATGCGGTCACTCATATAATCCTCCACCATTCTTTCAATGGTGAGAGAATCATATGCAGTGAGCGTAGACGGCATGTCAGTAATCGTTGGCAGGTCCTTCAGTCCGGACCAGATGTCAGCACTTTCTCCAGACTGCCCTGCATCACCGCCAGCGGGTGGGCTCGGAATTCTTAACCTTTCCTCGCACCCCCAGTTGCGGGAGAATGTGAAGGAGGAGATGTTGACGGGTCACGTTCCGCTTGACTTGACAATTTTCTCACCAGCAGGTCTTTGAACCTCTGCAGACTTGTGTCTGCCAGAAAGAGAGATACAACATAGGTTTTAAATCTAGGATCGAGCACGGTGGCCAAAATGTAGTGCTCTGATTTCAACAGATTGACCACCCGTGAATCCTGGTTAAGCGAATTAAGGGCTCCATCCACAAGTCCAACATGCCTAGCGGAATCGCTCTGTTTTAGCTCCTCCTTCAATGTCTCCAGCTTCTTCTGCAAAAGCCTGATGAGGGGAATGACCTGACTCAGGCTGGCAGTGTCTGAACTGACTTCACGTGTGGCAAGTTCAAAGGGTTGCAGAACCTTGCACAACGTTGAAATCATTCTCCACTGCGCTTGAGTCAGGTGCATTCCCCCTCCTTTGCCTATATCGTGGGCAGATGTGTAGGCTTGAATGGCCTTTTTCTGCTCCTCCATCCTCTGAAGCATATAGAGGGTTGAATTCCACCTCGTTACCACCTCTTGCTTCAGATGATGGCAGGGCAGGTTCAGGACTGTTTGGTGGTGCTCCAGTCTTCTGTACGCGGTGCCTGAATGCCGAAAGTGGCCCGCAATTCTTCGGGCCACCGACAGCATCTCTTGCACGCCCCTGTCGTTTTTTAAATAATTCTGCACCACCAAATGCAATGTATGTGCAAAACATGGGACGTGCTGGAATTTGCCCAGATGTAATGCATGCACAATATTGCTGGCGTTGTCCGATGTCACAAATCCCCAGGAGAGTCCAATTGGGGTAAGCCATTCTGCGATGATCTTCCTCAGTTTCCGTAAGAGGTTGTCAGCTGTGTGCCTCTTCTGGAAAGCGGTGATACAAAGCGTAGCCTGCCTAGGAACGAGTTGGCATTTGCGAGATGCTGCTACTGGTGCCGCCGCTGCTGTTCTTGCTGCGGGAGGCAATACATCTACCCAGTGGGCTGTCACAGTCATATAGTCCTGAGTCTGCCCTGCTCCACTTGTCCACATGTCCGTGGTTAAGTGGACATTGGGTACAACTGCATTTTTTAGGACACTGGTGACTCTTTTTCTGAGGTCTGTGTACATTTTCGGTATCGCCTGCCTAGAGAAATGGAACCTAGATGGTATTTGGTACCGGGGACACAGTACCTCAATCAAGTCTCTAGTTGCCTGTGAATTAACGGTGGATACCGGAACCACGTTTCTCACCGCCCAGGCTGCCAAGGCCTGAGTTATCTGCTTTGCAGCAGGATGACTGCTGTGATATTTCATCTTCCTCGCAAAGGACTGTTGGACAGTCAATTGCTAACTGGAAGTAATACAAGTGGTCTTCCGACTTCCCCTCTGGGATGATGATCGACTCCCAACAGCTACAACAGCAGCGCCAGCAGAAGTAGGCGTTACACTCAAGGATGCATCGGAGGAATCCCAGGCAGGAGAGGACTCATCAGACTTGCCAGTGACATGGCCTGCAGGACTATTGGCTTTCCTGGGTAAGGAGGAAATTGACACAGAGGGAGTAGGTGGTGTGGTTTGCAGGAGCTTGGTTACAAGAGGAAGGGATTTAGTGGTCAGTGGACTGCTTCCGCTGTCGCCCAAAGTTTTTGAACTTGTCACTGACTTATGATGAATGCGCTGCAGGTGACGTATAAGGGAGGATGTTCCGAGGTGGTTAACGTCCTTACCCCTACTTATTACAGCTTGACAAAGGCAACACACGGCTTGACACCTGTTGTCCGCATTTGTGTTGAAATAATTCCACACCGAAGTGGTGATTTTTTTTGTATTTTGACCAGGCATGTCAATGGCCATATTCGTCCCACGGACAACAGGTGTCTCCCCGGGTGCCTGACTTAAACAAACCACCTCACCATCAGAATCCTCCTTGTCAATTTCCTCCCCAGCGCCAGCAACACCCATATCCTCATCCTGGTGTACTTCAACAGTGACATCTTCAATTTGACTATCAGGAACTGGACTGCGGGTGCTCCTTCCAGCACTTGCAGGGGGCGTGCAAATGGTGGAAGGCGCAAGCTCTTCCCGTCCAGTGTTGGGAAGGTCAGGCATCGTAACCGACACAATTGGACTCTCCTTGGGGATTTGTGATTTAGAAGAATGCACAGTTCTTTGCTGTGCTTTTGCCAGCTTAAGTCTTTTCATTTGTCTAGCGAGAGGATGAGTGCTTCCATCCTCATGTGAATCTGAACCACTAGCCATGAACATAGGCCAGGGCCTCAGCCGTTCCTTGCCACTCCGTGTCGTAAATGGAATATTGGCAAGTTTACGCTTCTCATCAGATGCTTTCAATTTTGATTAGTTTTGGACATTTTACTGAATTTTTGTTTTTTGGATTTTACATGCTCTCTACTATAACATTGGGCATCGGCCTTGGCAGACGACGTTGATGGCATTTCATCGTCTCGGCCATGACTAGTGGCAGCAGCTTCAGCACGAGGTGGAAGTGGATCTTGATCTTTCCCTATTTTAACCTCCACATTTTTGTTCTCCATTTTTTAGTGTGTGGAATTATATGCCAGTATCAATAGCAATGGCCTACTTCTATATATACTGCGCACAACTGAAATGCACCACAGGTATAGATGGATAGTATACTTGACGACACAGAGGTAGGCAGAGCAGTGGCCTTCCGTACCATACTGCTATATATACTGGTGGTCACGGTCAGCAAACTGCAAAACTAAAATGCACCACAGGTATAGAATCTAGATGGATAGTATACTTGACGACACAGAGGTAGGTAGAGCAGTGGCTTTCCGTACCGTACTGCTATATATACTAGTGGTCACTGTCAGCAAACTGCAAAACTAAAATGCACCACAGGTATAGAATCTAGATGGATAGTTTACTTGACGACACAGAGGTAGGTAGAGCAGTGGCCTTCCGTACCGTACTGCTATATATACTGGTGGTCACTGTCAGCAAACTGCAAAACTAAAATGCACCACAGGTATAGAATCTAGATGGATAGTATACTTGATGACACAGAGGTAGGTACAGCAGTGGCCTTCCGTACCGTACTGCTATATATAGTGGTGGTCACTGTCAGCAAACTGCAAAACTAAAATGCACCACAGGTATAGAATCTAGATGGATAGTATACTTAATGACGACACAGAGGTAGGTACAGCAGTGGCCTTCCATACCGTACTGCTATAAATAGTATACTGGTGGTCACTGTGTCAGCAAACTGCAAAACTAAAATGCACCACAGGTATAGAATGTAGATGGATAGTATACTTAATGACGACACAGAGGTAGGTACAGCAGTGGCCTAACGTACCGTACTGCTATATATAGTATACTGGTGGTCACTGTGTCAGCAAACTGCAAAACTAAAATGCACCACAGGTATAGAATGTAGATGGATAGTATACTTAATGATGACACAGAGGTAGGTACAGCAGTGGCCTTCCGTACCGTACTGCTATATATAGTATACTGGTGGTCACTGTGTCAGCAAACTGCAAAACTAAAATGCACCACAGGTATAGAATGTAGATGGATAGTATACTTAATGACGACACAGAGGTAGGTACAGCAGTGGCCTTCCGTACCGTACTGCTATATATAGTATACTGGTGGTCACTATGTCAGCAAACTGCAAAACTAAAATGCACCACAGGTATAGAATGTAGATGGATAGTATACTTAATGACGACACAGAGGTAGGTACAGCAGTGGCCTACTGTACCGTAATGCTATATATTATATACTGTTGGTGACTGGTCAGCAAAACTCTGCACTGTACTCCTCCTATATAATATTATACTGGTGGTCCTCAGTCCCCACAATAAAACAGCACACTGAGCACAGATATGGAGTGTTTTTCAGGCAGACAACGTATACTGGTGGTCACTGTCAGCAAAACTCTGCACTGTACTCCTGCTATATAATACAGCTGCTCCCCAGTCCCCACAATTAAGCAGTGTGAGCACAGATATATGCAGCACACTGAGCACCGATATGGAGCGTTTTTTTCAGGCAGAGAACGGATAACTGGTGGTCACTGATCAGCAAAACTCTGCACTGTACTCCTATATTATACAGCTGCTCCCCAGCCCTCCCCACAATTAAGCAATAATGCACAATCAAGTTCAACAATAACGGAGAGGACGCCAGCCACGTCCTCTCCCTAACATTTCCAATGCACGAGTGAAAATGGCGGCGACACGCGGCTGCTTATATAGAATCCGAATCTCGCGAGAATCCGACAGCGGGATGATGACATTCGGGCGCGCTCGGGTTAACCGAGCCATACGGGAGAATCCGAGTACGGCTCGGACCCATGTAAAAAGGGTGAAGTTCGGGGGGTTCGGTTTCCGAGAAACCAAACCCGCTCATCACTAATTGAAACCAACACATAGTTAACACTAATTAAACCTTGCCCTCCTTGAGGTGGAGTTCTATGTTACACTAACCTGTGTGTCAAACTAATTTTTATCTATCAAAAATAAAAGTTATATTTTAACGCATTTTCATTGTTCAAGTGTGCCCCAATATATGGGGTCATTCTGACCTGATCGATCGTTGCAGTTCTTCGCAGCACAGCGATCAGGTCAGAACTGCGCATGCTGCTGCACCGGCACATGGCTGACAGCCGACGGCTGTCGATTCCTTGCGGTTGCCTCTGCCTGATTAACAGGCAGAGGCGGACACTGGCGAGAGGGGCAGCACAGCGGCATTTGGCCACCGTTTTGTGGGCGTGGTCCGGCCAACACGCGCGTGGCTGGACCGCGTGGAGAGTGGGCCACAGCAACTGAATGACGTCACACGGAATCACCCCCACAGAGTCTTTCTTTTCTTTCCTCCTTATTTATTGACTATACTGACTCTGGGAGCACCACCAACACAGCAAAAATTAAATACCCATTTTAGGGTTTAATCGGCATATGGTTGGTCTTCTCAGAGAAACCTAAAATGCGGAATCTCTGAATTCTTAGTCTTGTGCGACGCCCCTCCTAGCTTCACTAGGGTTAAAAGGTTGACAGTCAAAATAGTCGACAGGGTCAAAAGGTTGAAAGGGTCAAACGGTTGACACACAAAAAGGTTTTGTCTTGTGTTTTTAAACATTTTTACCCCAATTTGTTGAAATGCGTCCCCCAGTGGGCTCGCTTCACTTGCTACGCTTCGGGTGCGGTGGATCCCTCCGTTCGGCTTGCTACAAGGTTACTAATGGTGTTAGTTTGTAACATGGATTGTCAGTTTGATTAAATGCATCCCCTCACGGGCTCGCTCTGCTCGCCATGCTTCGGGCTCTGTGGCTCACTCCACTTTGCTTGCCACAAGGTTACTAAAGGTAACAGTTTGTGACATGGATAGTAAATACAGCAAAAGTTGTAAAAATGTTTTTTATTTTTTATTAATATGTCGACCTTTTAACTCTGTTGACCTTTCCACTGTCAACCTTTTGACCCTGTCAACCTAACGCATGTCTACCATTAGTGGTCAACCTATTAACTGTAGACCTTTTTATTGTAGATCTGAAGACCGGATACCCCTGTTGGCTGGGTAACCGAGGCACTCTACTCAGCCGCCACAAATGACAATGTTGAAGTGTGCCCAATGCACACAATGGAGGAACAGTGCAGATGTGTAGTTCCACCCCTTCTCTGTGTCTCTCTACCAGGGATGGACCAGTATAATATACATGCCAACACAAGGTAATGGTAAGAAGCACATGATAATCACAGTGCACCTCCCCCATTTTACTTACAGACTCATTGAAGGGATCTGGGAGTGTGGCAGACAAGAAGAGGGAGTGGCTGTGTGTCAGTGTGGCACCAGATAACTGTGGCATTACAGAGTGGAGGGGCAGCCCTGGTGTTTCCTGGATGGGTATTATACAGAGCTGAGGGGCAGTCCTGGGGGTCCACATTGTTGGGTGACATGCAAAGTTGAGGGGTAGCCCTGGGTCCTGCCTCCACTCTGATCTGTCTGTGGTTGCTCTGCTGCAGGATGGTATTCATGGTGCCTTTTGTTGGCTGGCACTCTATGCAACCTGCATAGTTGGCATAATAGGCAAACCAGTTCTGCTCTCTCCTCACCTGCCTGCTTTCTAAGGACAGGTGCAAAATGGTCATCCTCACTCATCGTAATCCTGTTATTGACTAGCCAGGCTCCTGCTGCCAATGAGGCAGGACATACCAGCACAATGGGACAAATGGCCCGGGGAGTCCCCTCACTGCCTCTAATGACTGATTCAAGCTTCTGCCTTTCCCCTGCTTCCCTGCACCTCTAAAACCCAGCACCCCATTTTCTATTCTTTGCTTGCTTGCTTACTGCTATTTACCAGGCTCCGATCTCCCCCTGGCCACGGCTCTCCACATCCCCTAATACACAGGATGGTGCTATAACTAATTTTCACTAATTGACAGCTGTGTCACAAGTGATCTAAAATGAAAAATATTTTTAATAGGAAATATATGCCAGTTTTTCCAATAACATTAGCTCAATTATAATCAATATATATAAAACATGTACTGTATCTTATGGTATTATACCAATACAGAAGGTTAAAACCATCAGTAGATGCAAAACACAATTGCAGTGCTTAGTTATACCCCTTTTAGGTGGTCGTGGTATATGGGCTCACAAATAAAGTCCTGTATATACAGTCCATATATGACTCCACTGGGATCATAAATGATTATCCAAGGTGATTATAAAGGATTCACAATACCCCTGGTCAGTGGGCCACTTAAAGGACTTTGCCTGAACACGGGACTATCACAGTAGACTTTTTACTGTACACGGCCCAAGCACGGAAGGTTTAGGGACCCCAACAAATGCACAAATGCACCTCCTTTGTACCAGCGAACAGGATTGATGGACCGGTAACTATAATCACCTTGGATAATCATTTATGATCCCAGTGGAGTCATATATGGACTGTATATACAGGACTAGTAAAATGCAAAAGACTCCTCCGATATGCCAGAAAGTAAATCGCAGAACTAGCGATTAATCACTACTGCTGTATCTGTGGATTACATTTAGTAAATAGTGGGGATAATCATGTTAGGAGGTATGATATTACCACAACAGGGATATTTAAAAATTATGGAATTTCCCAAGGTACACTTTGAGGATTGGCTGCCCTCATGGGCTATGCTTTGTGCATGCCAGCCAGCCCCTGACTACAGACCACCATGTCAGGAAGAAGAAATGGACAAGAACCTATTGGACATCACTAAAATGTCATTAAAACGAGAGGTAATAATCATGGGAAACTTTAATCTACTTGATGTAAACTGGGAGGTGTCTCTTGCAAGTTCCATTAGAAGTAAGCACATGCTGAATTCCTAGCAGGGAACATCCCTTCAGCAATTGGCAAGGGACCCCACTCAGAAAGACACAATATTAGACTTAATAATTTCCTATGGAGGCAGAATATCTGATGTAAAAGTGGGGGAAAACTTGGCACCCAGTGATCATCAAGCAGTATGTTCATAATAAAGACAGAGGGGGTAATTCAGACCTGATCGCTGCTGTGCGTTTTCACACAGTGGGTGATCAGATCTGATCTGCACATGTGTAAGCACTGTAATGCGACGGCATGTCAGACGACTGCATCGGGCATCAGAGCCTAGCAATGGGATGGTGCAGAAAATACGATCGCACAGGCGATCGCAAGGTGACAGAAAGAGGCCGTTGTGGGTGGCATGAGGGACCAGGCATTTTCAGAGAGGTTGTCTAAAGTCAGCTCCAGCTCTGATCACCAAGATCACATCGCAGCGGCAGAGTTATGGGCCCTACACACCGGCAGGCAAAACAGAACGATATGAACGTTCTCGTTCATAAATGAACGAGAACTCATTCATATCATTCTTTGTGTAGGTACCAACGATTAACGATGCGTGGCCCTTCGCTCGTTAATCGCTGGTGCCCCGTCACTTATGCATGCAGGCCAATATGGACGAGATTGTCCATATTAGCATACAGTGCTATGGAGCCAGGTGATGGGGGAGTGAAGAATCTTCACTCCCCCGTCACCTCTTCCCCGCCGCCGGGTCACCCGTTGGCCATATCCGCCGTCGGGCAGATCGGCAGTGGATCGGTATGTGTGTAGGGCCCATAAGTCCTGGGCTAATCAGACACTGCACAAACTGATGTCTGTGCAGCTCTGCAACAAATACGAATTGTTGTCGGTTGAAAATCTCAAGTGACCAGGTTCTGCTATACAATGTGTTAAATATGGAGACTGACACAGGACATATTAAAAATAATAAGCATTTATTTATCTAAGTTACAATAATGAAAACATGCAAGTAACAAGTTATAGTCAGTTACAATAATAACAAGAACAAATTAGAATACTTAGCTCTTATCTCAGATGTTTTAAGATCTGTCCCAGATTATGGTCACCGATTAAGTAGTTTAAATAATGTTCAGTCATTCTCCAGGGTCCTGCCTAATAACTTTGTCAAAAGATAAAAGCTGGAGGGGATTTGTAGACCTAGCTTCAATCGGAACTCCTCTGCTGTGTGTAAATCTCTAGGCTTTATACCTCTGCAAGGATACGTTAACATTGTCTTCAGTATTCTTTCAGTCATAATTTTTGTTATCCTGGACAACTGTACCCTTTCACCTACTTATGAATACAATACCCCAAACATCTTACCCAGCCTGAAAGCTGTGTATACTCTCTTCTCGCGATGTTTTTCATACCAGGTCAAAGGTGAAAGATGGCTGTGGAGCTTAATGTGAGACTATATTTCTAACTGGTGCCTATATGTCTGCAAAGCACTAATCCTTATAAAAAGTACATACATAAAGCAATGAGGTCTTACATATACAAAATGGAGTTACACATGGACAAAATGGCATCTAAAAAGTAGTTAAAAATATCACCCCATACACAAATGCACACTTGCACAGAGCTAATACCCTCCCCCTGTAGGTGGTGACTATCTGACTATCTGATTGCAGAGCTGCAAAAAAGAACCCTATCAATCAGATCTGAATTACACCCAGAGACCAACTCATTCCATACAAAACCCAAGGTATTAGATTTTAGGAAGGCTGATTTTGTAGAGGTGGGAAAATGCGTAAGTGATTCTTTGGCTGAGTGCAGGAGAGTTGTTAATAATTAAAAAGTGTAATTCTAAAGGCAACATACCTTTGTATCAAAAGTGTAGGGAAAACACAAGGAAAATTACGTCATTGTGGTTTATGAAAGAAGTAGCAAGTATTGTGACAGCAAATAAAATCCTGTAGGAAATATAAGCAGAACCAAAATTATGAAGACAAAGAGGTCTATCTTGCTAGAAGGAGACTAAGAAGGTAATCAGATGTGCAAAGGCACAAGTTGTGGAGAAAATGGCCCAGTCAGCGAGTAAAGGGGTCAGTATATTTTTAGGTATATAAGCGAAAGGAGAAAAACAAAAGGTGGCAAAATAAGACTAAAGACAGAGAGTGGGAGACTTGGTGAGGGAGACAATGTAATAGTTCATCTGAATAATTATTTTTCTCAGTATTCACTACTAAAAGAGAGGAGAAGGGTCCACAGTCATGTTGTAGGCATATTCAAAAAAATTAGATAGAAATAAGTACATATAAAGAGGAGAAGGTCTTAACAGAACTCTCAAAACTGAAAGTAGATAAATCAATGGTGCTAGGTGGCATACGTCTAAGGATACTAAAAGAGCTTAAAGTGGTGCTGGTAGCACCATTAACCGAATTATTCCACCAGTCACTAGGTACAGGAGTAATTCCAGAGGACTGGAAAAATGCAACCATAGTTCCACTGCACAAAAAGTGGAAGCAATGAAGAGGCAAGCAACTACTGACCAGTCAGCCTTATATACATAAGTAGTAGAGAAATTGGGGTAATTCAGACCTGATCATAGCAGCAAATTTGTTAGCAGTTGAGCAAAACCATGTGCACTGCAGGGGGGGGGGGGGGGGGCAGATATAACATGTGCAGAGACAGTTATTAGGGTGGGGTGTGTTCAAACTGAAATCTAAATTTCAGTGTAAAAATAAAGCAGCCAGTAATTATCTTGCACAGAAACAAAATAACTCACTCAAATCTAACTCTCGCTTCACATGTTATATCTGCCCCCCCCCCCCCCCCCCCCGCAGTGCACATGGTTTTAACCAACTGCTAACAGATTTGCTGCTACAATCAAGTCTGAATTACACTCTTAAAGGAAAAAGTTGTAGTTTATCTAAAATGCAGCAATTTACAGGATCCCAATCATCATGGATTTACTGGGGGAAGTTCATGTCAAACAAATCTTCTTGACTTCTTGACTGGATGACTAAAGTAATAGATAAGGGGGGTGGCATAGATATAGCTTATCTAAACTTTAGTAAAGCTTTCAACACTGTCCCACATCCCAGACTTTTTTAATTGTTTTTGCAATAGAACAAAAGATAGAGGCAAATATAATATAAATACCATGAAATGGCACACAGACACAATAATGCAGAGTAAGCAATATGCAAATATAATAAAGAGAGGAGTAATTATTTCCTTGTCAGTGGATATACAGTTGCAAGAAAAGGTATGTGAACCCTTTGGAATTTCCTGGATTTGTGCATAAATTGGTCATAAAATGTGTTCTGATCTTCATCTAAGTCACAACAATAGACAAACACAGTCTGCTGAAACTAATGCCACACAAGCAATTATATGTTCTCATGTTTTTATTGAACACACCAAGTAAACATTCACAGTGCAGGGTGGACAAAGACAAAGTATATGAACCCCTAGGCTAATGACTTCTCCAAGAGCTCATTTGAGTCAGGAGTCAGCCAACCTGGAGTCCAAGCAATGAGACGAGATTGGAGGTTTTGGTTAAATCTGCTCTGCCCTATAAAAAAACACACCAGTTTTGAGTTTGCAATTCTCAAGAAGCACTGCCTGATGTGAACCATGCCTCGCAGAAAAGAGCTCTCAGAAACCTATGATTAAGAATTTTTGACTTGCATAAAGCTGGAAAGGGTTACAAAAGTATCTCTAAAAACCTTGATGTTCATCAGTCCACAGTAAAACAAATTGTCTATAAATGGAGAAAGTTTAGCAATGTTGCTACTGTCCCTAGAAGTGGGTGTCCTGTAAAGATGACTGCCAGAGCACAGCACAGAATGCTTAATGAGGTGAAGAAATATCCTAGAGTGTCAGCTAAAGACTTACAGAAATTTCTGGCACATGCTAACATCTCTGTTGACGAATCTACCATATGTAAAACACTGAACAAGAATGGAGTTCATGGGAGGATAAAACGGAGGAAGCCACTGCTGTACAAAGAAAAACATTGGTGCACATTTGAAGTTTGCTAAAGAGCACCTGAATGTTCCACAGCACTACTGTCAAAATATTCTGTGGACAGATGAAACCAAAGTTGAGTTGTTTGGAAGGAACACACAACATTATATGTGGAGTAAAAAAAGCACAGCACACCAACATCAAAACCTCATCCCAACTGTGAAGTATGGTGGAGGGGGCATCATGGTTTGGGGCTGCTTTGCTGCCTCAGGGCCTGGACAGATTGCTATCATCGACGGAAAAATTAATTCCCAAGTTTATCAAGACATTTTGCAGGAGAATTTAAGGCCATCTGTCCACCAATTGAAGCTCAACAGAAGATGGATGATGCAACAGGACAATGACCCAAAGCACAGAAGTAGATCAACAACAAAATTGCTTCAACAGAAGAAAATACGCCTTCTGGAGTGGCCCAGTCAGAGTCCCGACCTCAACCTGATTGAGATGCTATGGCATGACCTCAAGAGAGCAATTCACACCAGACAACTCAAGAATATTTCTCAAATGAAACAGTTTTGTAAAGAGGAATGGTAAAAAATTCCCTCTGACTATTGTGCAGGTCTGATATGAAACTAAAGGAAACATTTGGTTGAAGTTATTGCTGCCAAAGGAAAGTCAATCAGTTATTAAATCCAAGGATTCACATACTTTGTCCACCCTGCACTTTGAATGTTTACATGGTGTGTTCAAAAAAAACATGAGAACATATAATTGTTTGTGTGGCATTAGTTTCAGCAGACTGTGTTTGTCTATTGTTGCGACTTAGATGAAGATCAGAACACATTTTATGACCAATTTATGCAAAATCCAGGAAATTCCAAAGGGTTCACATACTTTTTCTTGCAACTGTATAAATCCTAATTTAAATAAAGAGAAGACCATGCGAAAAATGTAGTCAAAAAAGTGGAATAGTCCATCATCAATTATATAAAGAAAAAAGTCCTCAGAGAAAGCAACAACACAATTTTACAAAGGCATGCGTGCAGTAAGAGGCAGTTTGTCAAATTACAGTATGAGAACATCAAAGTCGTTGCTTATAATTCAACCTACAAAAGAGAAAGGGGAGGGAGAGGGAGGGGGGAGGGAGGCCTTTATTTTCTTAATAATACATTCAAAATCTAGTCGTCTCACAGCATGGCTTGAGAAAGAAGGGGGAGCCCCGGTAAGATTCATTGCCTAAAATACATGAAAGGCAAACAGGAGGTTAAGGAGTCATGAAATGTTATGTAGGAGTTGCCAATCAGTGTTTTCATAAATCATCATTATAGTGTTCTGTGTGGGGGAATATAGGGAAGAAATGAAAGGTTCCCATTTTGAGTGGAATTTTTCCACATGTTTATTGAGGTCTGGAAATGTATCTCTCCTATCAAAATACAACAATTGGAGCAGTTTCTGTTTAACTTCTTGTATTGATGGGGACGATGCTGATATCCAACGGACAAGAATCACCTTCTTAGCTACCGTTACTATAATTGTTAATAATAATTGGATGGTAGACTTCCGACTACAAGGGACCAATTCCTGAAATCAGCTAGAAGGCAAGCAGAGGGGTTAGGGGAAAGATGTAGGTCAAATAGGGAATTAATGTAATTCAATAACTTACACCAAAATCGTCTGATTTTCCCACAACTCCACATACAGTGGGAAAAAAATTGGCTTTAGAAGCCCAAAATTTTGGACAGGAATCACCAGATTCAGGAAATATGTTTCCTCTGGATCGTGAATACATAAGCCCTATGGGATGTTTTAAAATGAACTTCTTGGAGATAAGAGGACTTCAGATGCTTCAGTGATGTGTCATCATGTTTAGTTAAATCAGTAACTGCAGTTAAAGATGGTATATCCACCTGCCAAGCTTTCAAAAGTGTCATCCAAGCTGGTGAGGTGGAGTCAGGAGGTAGTGTAACAATTTTGTACGATATGGATTGGTTTTCAAGAAATGTAATAAATTATTAAGAGGGTCAGTGGATAAGGTAAAATGAATGGAGTTATCGAGGGACTGTACAAAAAGTCTAGTTTGTAGGTACATAATAAAGTAGTGATTAGATAGCGATTTCAGAGTATGGAAAAAGTGTTCCCCCTGGGTCAGATACTTGTGAAATCAGGATCAAACCTTTAGACTTCCAGTTGAGAAATTCTGTGTTTGTTAGGGAATGGAGGAAAGATGGGTTTTCCCATAATGGGACAAAAGGTGACGTGAGGTAATTCCTCAATGATTTCCTATGTATTGACCTCCAAGCCAATTAAAGGTCATGAAATAGTAGATTCTGCCTATTAGAAAGAAGGAAGTTACATTTTTTTAGAGTGAAGCAGATCACTAGGAGCAAAAGGGGAAAAAAGAGTGCAGTCTAAGGCAAAGTCTGTGTAAGTGGAAGAATTAAGCATCCAGTCAGTGATGTTTCTAAACTGTACAGATAGGAAATACCTGTGAAGATTGGGTGCATTCATACCTCCTTCAGAGCGATGAGATTGGGGTTTATTTAAAGCTATTTTGGGGCATTTAAGCTTCCACAAAAACTGAAATGTAAGATGGTCAAATTTAGCATAATCAGATTTAGGAAGGCCTATCGGCAACATTTGAAGGGCTTAAAAGATTTTTGGGAAGATAATAAGTTTTACAATAGCTAAACAGCCCAGAAGGGATAAAGGAAAGGACATCCATGTTTCATATAAAGTAGAAATTTTCATAAGAATCGGGGAAAAATTATGTTTCTATAAAGAGGAAAGGTCGGATGGAATATGAATACCCAAGTATTTGATACTATTTGTAGTTGGGTAATGAGAGAATGACATGTCAAAAGTGGGGGACAAGTTATGGTAAGCAATTCGGATTTAGTGATTTTTATCCTGTAGCACGCCATATTCCCGAACGAATGTATCAAAGCCATCACATGAGGAATTGAAGATACAGGGATTAAAAGGAAAAGCAACATATCATCTGTTGACTGCAAATAGGGCAGTCATCAGGACATCACCTATCTAATTTAGGGAGGTGAATGGAGCTGCCAGAGGTATTTGAGAGATCTAGGGATTAAAATCTCCACATATGATTACATTTTCATGGAGGTGAGGAGACAGTTTAGAGATTAATAACTGAAAAAAAGATTTGCTGTAAATGTTAATGGCATACTGTATATGTTGCAGAAAATAAACGGCATATTATATAAAGTGACTTCTACCAGAAGGAACCTACCAGCAGAGTCAGCATCAGTCCAAATGATAGATATAGGGATATGACGCTTAGCTAATATGACTACACCTCATGTTTTTGAATTATAAGAGGCTGCAGCTACTAAAGTCCACTGAAGCATCTGATGTGTTAGGGTTTCCGTATTGGTTAGGTGCGATTCCTGTATAAAAACAATATCAATACCTTGTTTAGATAAATATTGGAGAATTTTACTCCTCGAAGCCGGGGAGTTTATGCCCCCCACATTAAGGGAGCCTACTTTAATTTCAGTCATCTAAAATAAAGCATAAATTGGGAGACGGCAATAGATAACAGTGAACAAACTATCAATGCAGTATAGGCAAGTCTAAGTGAGACGGGGAGAGGTAGGGGAGGGACATAGAAAAAAGGAGCAACAAACAAGTCACAATATGCAGAATGGCTGTAAAATACATACAGAAATAAGGTATGTAAAAACCAATTATTAACAAATACAAATATGCCATATATATGGTGCAGCCCTCCGGTAGACCAAGCTGATATCTATGAGTACCTGTTATTAAAAAAAAGCTAACTAGTGTTACAACAAGTAATGAAATAAGCTATTCAAAAGATATAATCCCTGTCCTAGTGTAGGATAGAACAAAAACAGGAAGGCTGGAGGTGACCAACCAAAAAAAAAAAGAAAGCGAGAAAACAGAAAATAATTAGAGATGTGCAGCGGGCACTTTTCGTGTTTTGTATTTTAGTTTTGGATCTGGATTGCTGCTCATTTTTTGGATCTGGATTGGTTTTGCCAAAACCACCCTTCTGGGTTTTGTTTTTGGTTTTTGATCTGATTTGTGTAATAAACACAAAACAGCTAAAATCACAGAATGTGGGGGTAATTTTGATCCTACTGTAATATTAACCTCAATAACATTTATTTCCACTTATTTCCAGTCTATTCTGAACACCTCACAATAGTTTTCAGGCCAAAAGGTTGCACCAAGGTAGCTGGATGACTAAGCTAAGAGACACAAGTGGGCTGCACAAACACCTGGCACATCCAGGTGTGGCATTGCAGTGGCAGACAACATGGCAGTTTTAAAAACTAGGCCCCAAAGAGCACATAATGCAGAGAAAAAAAGAGGTGCAAGATCAAATTGTCTTGGGACCTCCCACCCACCCTTATGATGTTTAATCAGGACGTGCACAGTTTAATAAACCCATAATTTCAGTGACAGGTGATCCCCCTGGATAAAGCTTCTCAGAATCATAGCTAGCTACAAACATACCACCTCCATATTTGATGACTTTTCACATTATGAGAAGAGGCAAGAGGAAGAGGACAGTGTCAAGAAGGTGATTAAAAATTAGAAAGGCACATGCAATCAGGAACAACACACAGGCTTTCACCTCCACTCCTATATTGGTGTGAAACAGAAAGGACTTCAACCAAGCAAATATTTAACTATTAATTAGCACATTACTGGACAAACTGAAAAACTAGGGGCCAAAGCCTCCAAAATTGTACCCCCTTCTCAATTTTCAGGGATTAAGATAATCTTGGATTTAATGCTGGGATGCAAATTAACTGTTGTATACCACAGGATCTAGATTGGAAATTTTCCCCTCCATGGAGTCTTCTTGTGGGTTTCTTTATTTCCCTTTTTTTTATTGCATTTTTATTTACATATTTTGTGGCAGATGCATTATTTTTGTTTTTCACAGCTCCCAGTTACACGCATGTAAGCATATCTGTGTGTCCGAGTTACATGCATTTGACCATACCTGTGTGTTTTGTTTATTTTATTCATATTAAGTACTAAGAACGACTGTGCATTAAAAAATTTGTTATTTAGACCCTGCCCTAATGGAGTTTACCACTCTACAGTCCAAACTCATACTATAAGTAGGACTGTGGGAGGAAGCAATGCTAACCTCCGTGCCCATATAAAGCAGCCTCATCCTGGTAAGCCAGACATCTTCCTGGCTGTAAAACACCATGAGACTCCATACTGGGCCTTATTCAGTAACTATTTGTGCCTCACAGGAGCTCCTGGCCCATCTAGTGCTGCAGTTCAATGGAAAGCTAATGCAATGCAAGATCACTGAAACTGTTCTTCTAACACTGCAAGGTCTTGCGATAACCCTACGCAGCCCTTAGGAAAAGAAGATCCCTGTGCAACAAATGCGCATCTTCTAAATAAATAATTTCAAAATGTTGAACATCAATAATAAATCAAACTTAAGGTTGACTAATTGGAGCCATTCATTTTGAGTGAGTCCCTAACATGAAACAATTGTGAAGAACCTCTAATGCTCTGGCAGAAAACATCACATTTTACCTCTCCGGCAGTTGCACTGGATTATGATTCAGTCTCTTGTGAGTTCCACTGACTTTGGCCACAAATGTGGTCTCTCCAAACATTATTTAAAAACACTTTCAATTTCCATTACTACCTTTGCAGCTAGTTTTCACAAATCTGTTTGTGATGTTGAAGCTTGTTTCATATCTGCTCTAAGCATTCATTTAAACCTAGGATCAAGTACAGCAGCACCCCTTGATTTACACAGCATAGAATGACGTGGCAAACAAAAAAAATGTGCAAGATGCAATTGTCTTTGGGCTCTTTCACCCTAATGTTGTATAAACAGGACATGCACACTTTAACAAACAAATAATTTCAGAGACAGGGTCTGCCACACAACGGTGGCTGAAATGATTGGTTTGTTTGGGCCCCCACCAAAAAAGAAGCAATATATCTCTCCTTGCAAAAACTGGCTCTACAGTGGCAAGATGTCATCCTCATCCTCAGATTCCTCCCCCCTTCAGTGTTTTCATCCTCATCCTCACAGAGAAATAATATTCAAACTAACAAAACCACATAATTCAGGTGTCAGTGGACTGCTCATGTTATTGCCCAAAGTTTCTGAACTTGACAATGACTTATGATGAATGCACTGCAGGTGATGTATAGGGGAGGATGTTCCAAGGTGGTTAACATCCTTACCCATACTTATTATGGATTGACAAAGGCAACAGATGGCTGTCACAACTGAGGGCTGAGGCTGACCTAGGGAAGCCTCAGACGTAGGGGCTGACGTGTATGTGAACCGTGGAGGTTGAATAGGGTTCTTGGACCTGCAGGGGGTTAAGCACCATTTGCCTGAAGGCATGACCACAACAACGGAGTTTATAAAACAAAGTCCATTTATTGAACACACAGTTTAGACATCTTGGTAGTTCAAATAACTTCAACAATAGATGTGCAGGGTAAGGTAGCAGTTCAGTTCCTAGGAGCACAGTGGTAAATGAGTACTGTTGCTATGCAGTATGAGATGAGACAAAGTCCTTGCAAGACCCAGGGATGGTAAGTCTATTGGCCACAGCTAAGCACTGTATGTGGGAATGAGTGGTACTGCCCAGCAGATGACACTCTGAAAACTGGAGTTGGTAAAGATGCACAGAAGTAGATGGGAACTTAGAAGAACTGCCGGGGATGCCGGATGGAACCAGAGCAGACAGAAGATATATTGAACAAAGCAATATGTAACAATTTGTGTGAATTCTGGCACAATAAATCTCAGCCCTATCTTACTCCTCAAATAATCTGCCCAAAAACAGATCAAAAACAAATAACTGGAAAAAACAATATTGAGGGAAGATCAAAGGCGATACTAATAATGAGAAAGAATATAAATATACATCACATTAATTTCTTTAGAAGTCCCGGGTCAGATGTTATTTTTTCTTGTGCTGCTCCCAGAGCTCCAACAATGTGGTATATGCAAAAACAAGAATGATAAACAAAATGTGTAGAAAGGTTTACACTGGCTGAGTGATTAAAAAGTCCCGTGTCTTTTATTGAAAATCTTGATAGAAGATCAGGATAGTTCCTCACCACCGCTTCACAATATAAGGCAACGTACCAATAACTCACTTAAGAGAAGATGTAAATATACATATAAAGGTATCTTTCATACTCCTTATGACCAACACTAAAAACAGGATTCGTTGTTCATCAAAATGTACCCCACTCACTTCATAAAATGGATGGTTTTCACATATAAAGGTATCTTTCATGCGTCTTTCTATCCAACAATATTAAAGGAAAGAAATGTAGCGTTCAATTGAACGTACCCCACTCACTTCTTAGTAGGTGGAGTCCAACACATAATGGGTGGTCTTCAGTATGCCGACTGACGGGATCCCGACAGCCGGCATACCTACACTTATTCTCCCTCGTGGGGGTCCACGACCCCCCTGGAGGGAGAATAAAATAGCGTGGCGAGCGCAGCGAGCCCGCAAGGGGCTCATTTGCGCTCGCCATACTGTCGGTAAGCTGGCGGTCGGGCTCCCGGCGCCGGTATGCTGGTCACCGGGAGCCCGACCGCCGGCATACCATAGTGAACCCCACATAACGGTTTCTTTAAAATCAATGGTGAAAACTTCTTATCTTCCAAACAGGTTTATTTATACAAATCCAAATGACATATAAAACAAGCTAAAAACCAAGCTAAAAAATCTTCCTCATCAAATTCCAAAAAAGAGGTACAAAAGGAGATGGTAAGTCTGATGGAAAATGACATACACAAGTGGATTCCGGATTTCCACCTGCGTGAACAAAACCTTTGTACCTTAGGAATGATGATGGAGAAAGCAGCTGCAACTAAAAGGAAATCACAGGCTGGTGCTACAAACTGGTCAGCAAACTGTGCAAAACTGAAATGCACCACAGGTATGGATGGATAGTATACTTGACGACACAGAGGTAGGTAGAGCAGTGGCCTACTGTACTGTACTGCTATATATTATATACTGGTGGTCAGCAAACTGTGCAAAACTGAAATGCACCACAGGTATGGATGGATAGCATACTTGACGACACAGAGGTAGGTAGAGCAGTGGCCTACTGTACTGTACTGCTATATATTATATACTGGTGGTCAGCAAACTGTGCAAAACTGAAATGCACCACAGGTATGGATGGATAGTATACTTGACGACACAGAGGTAGGTAGAGCAGTGGCCTTCTGTACCAGACTGCTTTATATTATATACTGGTGGTCAGCAAACTGTGTAAAACTGAAATGCACCACAGGTATGGATGGATAGTATACTTAACGACACAGAGGTAGGTAGAGCAGTGGCCTACTGTACTGTACTGCTATATATTATATACTGGTGGTCAGCAAACTGTGCAAAACTGAAATGCACCACAGGTATGGATGGATAGTATACTTGACAACACTAGAGATGAGCGGGTTCGGTTTCTCTGAAACCGAACCCGCACGAACTTCATGTTTTTTTCACGGGTCCGAGCAGACTCGGATCCTCCCGCCTTGCTCGGTTAACCCGAGCGCGCCCGAACGTCATCATGACGCTGTCGGATTCTCGCGAGACTCGGATTCTATATAAGGAGCCGCGCGTCGCCGCCATTTTCACACGTGCATTGAGATTGATAGGGAGAGGACGTGGCTGGCGTCCTCTCCATTAGAAATTAGATTAGAAGAGAGAGAGAGATTGTGCAGAGTCAGACAGAGTTTACCACAGTGACCAGTGCAGTTGTTGTTAGTTAACTTTTATTTATTTTAATATATATCCGTTCTCTGCTATATCCGTTCTCTGCCTGAAAAAAAACGATACACAGCAGCAGCCAGTCACACAGTGTGACTCAGTCTGTGTGCACTCAGCTCAGCCCAGTGTGCTGCACATCAATGTATAAAAGGCAAAGCTTATAATAATTGTGGGGGAGACTGGGGAGCACTGCAGGTTGTTATAGCAGGAGCCCCCAGGAGTACATAATATTATATTAATTTAAAATTAAACAGTGCACACTTTTGCTGCAGGAGTGCCACTGCCAGTGTGACTAGTGGTGACCACAGTGCCTGACCACCAGTATAGTAGTATATTCATTGTTGTATGTATTGTATACTATCTCTTTATCAACCAGTCTATATTAGCAGCAGACACAGTACAGTGCGGTAGTTCACGGCTGTGGCTACCTCTGTGTCGGCAGTCGGAACTCGGCAGGCAGTCCGTCCATCCATAATTGTATTACAATATATACCACCTAACCGTGGTATTTTTTTTTCTTTCTTTATACCGTCATAGTGTCATACTAGTTGTTACGAGTATACTACTATCTCTTTATCAACCAGTGTACAGTGCGGTAGTTCACGGCTGTGGCTACCTCTGTGTCGGCAGTCGGCAGGCAGTCCGTCCATCCATAATTGTATTATTATTATAATATATACCACCTAACCGTGGTTTTTTTTCCATTCTTTATACCGTCGTCATAGTGTCATACTAGTTGTTACGAGTATACTACTATCTCTTTATCAACCAGTGTACAGTGCGGTAGTTCACGGCTGTGGCTACCTCTGTGTCGGCAGTCGGCAGGCAGTCCGTCCATCCATAATTGTATTATTATTATAATATATACCACCTAACCGTGGTTTTTTTTCCATTCTTTATACCGTCGTCATAGTGTCATACTAGTTGTTACGAGTATACTACTATCTCTTTATCAACCAGTGTACAGTGCGGTAGTTCACGGCTGTGGCTACCTCTGTGTCGGCAGTCGGCAGGCAGTCCGTCCATCCATAATTGTATTATTATTATAATATATACCACCTAACCGTGGTTTTTTTTCCATTCTTTATACCGTCGTCATAGTGTCATACTAGTTGTTACGAGTATACTACTATCTCTTTATCAACCAGTGTACAGTGCGGTAGTTCACGGCTGTGGCTACCTCTGTGTCGGCAGTCGGCAGGCAGGCCGTCCATCCATAATTGTATTATTATTATAATATATACCACCTAACCGTGGTTTTTTTTCCATTCTTTATACCGTCGTCATAGTGTCATACTAGTTGTTACGAGTATACTACTATCTCTTTATCAACCAGTGTACAGTGCGGTAGTTCACGGCTGTGGCTACCTCTGTGTCGGCAGTTGGCAGGCAGTCCGTCCATCCATAATTGTATTATTATTATAATATATACCACCTAACCGTGGTTTTTTTTCCATTCTTTATACCGTCGTCATAGTGTCATACTAGTTGTTACGAGTATACTACTATCTCTTTATCAACCAGTGTACAGTGCGGTAGTTCACGGCTGTGGCTACCTCTGTGTCGGCAGTCGGCAGGCAGTCCGTCCATCCATAATTGTATTATTATTATAATATATACCACCTAACCGTGGTTTTTTTTTCATTCTTTATACCGTCGTCATAGTGTCATACTAGTTGTTACGAGTATACTACTATCTCTTTATCAACCAGTGTACAGTGCGGTAGTTCACGGCTGTGGCTACCTCTGTGTCGGCAGTCGGCAGGCAGTCCGTCCATCCATAATTGTATTATTATTATAATATATACCACCTAACCGTGGTTTTTTTTCCATTCTTTATACCGTCGTCATAGTGTCATACTAGTTGTTACGAGTATACTACTATCTCTTTATCAACCAGTGTACAGTGCGGTAGTTCACGGCTGTGGCTACCTCTGTGTCGGCAGTCGGCAGGCAGTCCGTCCATCCATAATTGTATTATTATTATAATATATACCACCTAACCGTGGTTTTTTTTCCATTCTTTATACCGTCGTCATAGTGTCATACTAGTTGTTACGAGTATACTACTATCTCTTTATCAACCAGTGTACAGTGCGGTAGTTCACGGCTGTGGCTACCTCTGTGTCGGCAGTCGGCAGGCAGTCCGTCCATCCATAATTGTATTATTATTATAATATATACCACCTAACCGTGGTTTTTTTTCCATTCTTTATACCGTCGTCATAGTGTCATACTAGTTGTTACGAGTATACTACTATCTCTTTATCAACCAGTGTACAGTGCGGTAGTTCACGGCTGTGGCTACCTCTGTGTCGGCAGTCGGCAGGCAGTCCGTCCATCCATAATTGTATTATTATTATAATATATACCACCTAACCGTGGTTTTTTTATACCACCTAACCGTGGCAGTCCGTCCATAATTGTATACTAGTAAACTATCCAATCCATCCATCTCCATTGTTTACCTGAGGTGCCTTTTAGTTCTGCCTATAAAATATGGAGAACAAAAAAGTTGAGGTTCCAAAATTAGGGAAAGATCAAGATCCACTTCCACCTCGTGCTGAAGCTGCTGCCACTAGTCATGGCCGAGACGATGAAATGCCAGCAACGTCGTCTGCCAAGGCCGATGCCCAATGTCATAGTACAGAGCATGTCAAATCCAAAACACCAAATATCAGAAAAAAAAGGACTCCAAAACCTAAAATAAAATTGTCGGAGGAGAAGCGTAAACTTGCCAATATGCCATTTACCACACGGAGTGGCAAGGAACGGCTGAGGCCCTGGCCTATGTTCATGGCTAGTGGTTCAGCTTCACATGAGGATGGAAGCACTCAGCCTCTCGCTAGAAAACTGAAAAGACTCAAGCTGGCAAAAGCACCGCAAAGAACTGTGCGTTCTTTGAAATCCCAAATCCACAAGGAGAGTCCAATTGTGTCGTTTGCGATGCCTGACCTTCCCAACACTGGACGTGAAGAGCATGCGCCTTCCACTATTTGCACGCCCCCTGCAAGTGCTGGAAGGAGCACCCGCAGTCCAGTTCCTGATAGTCAGATTGAAGATGTCAGTGTTGAAGTACACCAGGATGAGGAGGATATGGGTGTTGCTGGCGCTGGGGAGGAAATTGACCAGGAGGATTCTGATGGTGAGGTGGTTTGTTTAAGTCAGGCACCCGGGGAGACACCTGTTGTCCGTGGGAGGAATATGGCCGTTGACATGCCAGGTGAAAATACCAAAAAAATCAGCTCTTCGGTGTGGAGGTATTTCACCAGAAATGCGGACAACAGGTGTCAAGCCGTGTGTTCCCTTTGTCAAGCTGTAATAAGTAGGGGTAAGGACGTTAACCACCTCGGAACATCCTCCCTTATACGTCACCTGCAGCGCATTCATAATAAGTCAGTGACAAGTTCAAAAACTTTGGGTGACAGCGGAAGCAGTCCACTGACCAGTAAATCCCTTCCTCTTGTAACCAAGCTCACGCAAACCACCCCACCAACTCCCTCAGTGTCAATTTCCTCCTTCCCCAGGAATGCCAATAGTCCTGCAGGCCATGTCACTGGCAAGTCTGACGAGTCCTTTCCTGCCTGGGATTCCTCCGATGCATCCTTGCGTGTAACGCCTACTGCTGCTGGCGCTGCTGTTGTTGCCGCTGGGAGTCGATGGTCATCCCAGAGGGGAAGTCGTAAGCCCACTTGTACTACTTCCAGTAAGCAATTGACTGTTCAACAGTCCTTTGCGAGGAAGATGAAATATCACAGCAGTCATCCTACTGCAAAGCGGATAACTGAGTCCTTGACAACTATGTTGGTGTTAGACGTGCGTCCGGTATCCGCCGTTAGTTCACAGGGAACTAGACAATTTATTGAGGCAGTGTGCCCCCGTTACCAAATACCATCTAGGTTCCACTTCTCTAGGCAGGCGATACCGAGAATGTACACGGACGTCAGAAAAAGACTCACCAGTGTCCTAAAAAATGCAGTTGTACCCAATGTCCACTTAACCACGGACATGTGGACAAGTGGAGCAGGGCAGGGTCAGGACTATATGACTGTGACAGCCCACTGGGTAGATGTATGGACTCCCGCCGCAAGAACAGCAGCGGCGGCACCAGTAGCAGCATCTCGCAAACGCCAACTCTTTCCTAGGCAGGCTACGCTTTGTATCACCGCTTTCCAGAATACGCACACAGCTGAAAACCTCTTACGGCAACTGAGGAAGATCATCGCGGAATGGCTTACCCCAATTGGACTCTCCTGTGGATTTGTGGCATCGGACAACGCCAGCAATATTGTGTGTGCATTAAATATGGGCAAATTCCAGCACGTCCCATGTTTTGCACATACCTTGAATTTGGTGGTGCAGAATTTTTTAAAAAACGACAGGGGCGTGCAAGAGATGCTGTCGGTGGCCAGAAAAATTGCGGGACACTTTCGGCGTACAGGCACCACGTACAGAAGACTGGAGCACCACCAAAAACTACTGAACCTGCCCTGCCATCATCTGAAGCAAGAAGTGGTAACGAGGTGGAATTCAACCCTCTATATGCTTCAGAGGTTGGAGGAGCAGCAAAAGGCCATTCAAGCCTATACAATTGAGCACGATATAGGAGATGGAATGCACCTGTCTCAAGTGCAGTGGAGAATGATTTCAACGTTGTGCAAGGTTCTGATGCCCTTTGAACTTGCCACACGTGAAGTCAGTTCAGACACTGCCAGCCTGAGTCAGGTCATTCCCCTCATCAGGCTTTTGCAGAAGAAGCTGGAGGCATTGAAGAAGGAGCTAACACGGAGCGATTCCGCTAGGCATGTGGGACTTGTGGATGCAGCCCTTAATTCGCTTAACAAGGATTCACGGGTGGTCAATCTGTTGAAATCGGAGCACTACATTTTGGCCACCGTGCTCGATCCTAGATTTAAAGCCTACCTTGGATCTCTCTTTCCGGCAGACACAGGTCTGCTGGGGTTGAAAGACCTGCTGGTGACAAAATTGTCAAGTCAAGCGGAACGCGACCTGTCAACATCTCCTCCTTCACATTCTCCCGCAACTGGGGGTGCGAGGAAAAGGCTCAGAATTCCGAGCCCACCCGCTGGCGGTGATGCAGGGCAGTCTGGAGCGACTGCTGATGCTGACATCTGGTCCGGACTGAAGGACCTGACAACGATTACGGACATGTCGTCTACTGTCACTGCATATGATTCTCTCAACATTGATAGAATGGTGGAGGATTATATGAGTGACCGCATCCAAGTAGGCACGTCACACAGTCCGTACTTATACTGGCAGGAAAAAGAGGCAATTTGGAGGCCCTTGCACAAACTGGCTTTATTCTACCTAAGTTGCCCTCCCACAAGTGTGTACTCCGAAAGAGTGTTTAGTGCCGCCGCTCACCTTGTCAGCAATCGGCGTACGAGGTTACATCCAGAAAATGTGGAGAAGATGATGTTCATTAAAATGAATTATAATCAATTCCTCCGCGGAGACATTGACCAGCAGCAATTGCCTCCACAAAGTACACAGGGAGCTGAGATGGTGGATTCCAGTGGGGACGAATTGATAATCTGTGAGGAGGGGGATGTACACGGTGATATATCGGAGGGTGAAGATGAGGTGGACATCTTGCCTCTGTAGAGCCAGTTTGTGCAAGGAGAGATTAATTGCTTCTTTTTTGGGGGGGGTCCAAACCAACCCGTCATATCAGTCACAGTCGTGTGGCAGACCCTGTCACTGAAATGATGGGTTGGTTAAAGTGTGCATGTCCTGTTTTGTTTATACAACATAAGGGTGGGTGGGAGGGCCCAAGGATAATTCCATCTTGCACCTCTTTTTTCTTTTCTTTTTCTTTGCATCATGTGCTGATTGGGGAGGGTTTTTTGGAAGGGACATCCTGCGTGACACTGCAGTGCCACTCCTAGATGGGCCCGGTGTTTGTGTCGGCCACTAGGGTCGCTAATCTTACTCACACAGCTACCTCATTGCGCCTCTTTTTTTCTTTGCGTCATGTGCTGTTTGGGGAGGGTTTTTTGGAAGGGACATCCTGCGTGACACTGCAGTGCCACTCCTAGATGTGCCCGGTGTTTGTGTCGGCCACTAGGGTCGCTAATCTTACTCACACAGTCAGCTACCTCATTGCGCCTCTTTTTTTCTTTGCGTCATGTGCTGTTTGGGGAGGGTTTTTTGGAAGGGCCATCCTGCGTGACACTGCAGTGCCACTCCTAGATGGGCCCGGTGTTTGTGTCGGCCACTAGGGTCGCTAATCTTACTCACACAGCTACCTCATTGCGCCTCTTTTTTTCTTTGCGTCATGTGCTGTTTGGGGAGGGTTTTTTGGAAGGGACATCCTGCGTGACACTGCAGTGCCACTCCTAGATGGGCCCGGTGTTTGTGTCGGCCACTAGGGTCGCTTATCTTACTCACACAGCGACCTCGGTGCAAATTTTAGGACTAAAAATAATATTGTGAGGTGTGATGTGTTCAGAATAGGCTGAAAATGAGTGTAAATTATGTTTTTTGAGGTTAATAATACTTTGGGATCAAAATTACCCCCAAATTCTATGATTTAAGCTGTTTTTTAGGGTTTTTTGAAAAAAACACCCGAATCCAAAACACACCCGAATCCGACAAAAATAATTCGGTGAGGTTTTGCCAAAACGCGTTCGAACCCAAAACACGGCCGCGGAACCGAACCCAAAACCAAAACACAAAACCCGAAAAATTTCAGGCGCTCATCTCTAGACAACACAGAGGTAGGTAGAGCAGTGTCCTACTGTACCGTACTGCTATATATTATATACTGGGGTCAGCAAACTGTGCAAAACTGAAATGCACAACAGGTATGGATGGATAGTATACTTGACGACACAGAGGTGGGTAGAGCAGTGTCCTACTGTACCGTACTGCTATATATTATATACAGGGGTCAGCAAACTGTGCAAAACTGAAATGCACCACAGGTATGGATGGATAGTATACTTGATGACACAGAGGTAGGTAGAGCAGTGGCCTTCTGTACCGTACTGCTATATATTATATACTGGTGGTCAGCAAACTGTGAAAAACTGAAATGCACCACAGGTATGGATGGATAGTATACTTGACAACACAGAGGTAGGTAGAGCAGTGGCCTACTGTACCATACTTCCATATATTATATACTGGTGGTTAGCAAACTGTGGAAAACTGAAATGCACAACAGGTATGGATGGATAGTATACTTGACGACACAGAGGTAGGTAGAGCAGTGTCCTACTGTACCGTACTGCTATATATTATATACTGGGGGTCAGCAAACTGTGCAAAACTGAAATGCACCACAGGTATGGATGGATAGTATACTTGACGACACAGAGGTAGGTAGAGCAGTGGCCTACTGTACCGTACTGCTTTATATTATATACTGGTGGTCAGCAAACTGTGCAAAACTGAAATGCACCACAGGTATGGATGGATAGTATACTTGATGACACAGAGGTAGGTAGAGCAGTGGCCTTCTGTACCGTACTGCTATATATTATATACTGGTGGTCAGCAAACTGTGAAAAACTGAAATGCACCACAGGTATGGATGGATAGTATACTTGACGACACAGGGGTAGGTAGAGCAGTGGCCTACTATACTGTACTGCTATATATTATATACTGGTGGTCAGCAAACTGTGCAAAACTGAAATGCACCACAGGTATGGATGGATAGTATACTTGATGACACAGAGGTAGGTAGAGCAGTGGACTTCTGTACCATACTGCTATATATTATATACTGGGGGTCAGCAAACTGTGCAAAACTGAAATGCACCACAGGTATGGATGGATAGCATACTTGACGACACAGAGGTAGGTAGAGCAGTGGCCTACTGTACTGTACTGCTATATATTATATACTGGTGGTCAGCAAACTGTGCAAAACTGAAATGCACCACAGGTATGGATGGATAGTATACTTGACGACACAGAGGTAGGTGGAGCAGTGGCCTTCTGTACCAGACTGCTTTATATTATATACTGGTGGTCAGCAAACTGTGTAAAACTGAAATGCACCACAGGTATGGATGAATAGTATACTTAACGACACAGAGGTAGGTAGAGCAGTGGCCTACAGTACTGTACTGCTATATATTATATACTGGTGGTCAGCAAACTGTGCAAAACTGAAATGCACCACAGGTATGGATGGATAGTATACTTGACAACACAGAGGTAGGTAGAGCAGTGTCCTACTGTACCGTACTGCTATATATTATATACTGGGGTCAGCAAACTGTGCAAAACTGAAATGCACAACAGGTATGGATGGATAGTATACTTGACGACACAGAGGTGGGTAGAGCAGTGTCCTACTGTACCGTACTGCTATATATTATATACTGGGGTCAGCAAACTGTGCAAAACTGAAATGCACCACAGGTATGGATGGATAGTATACTTGATGACACAGAGGTAGGTAGAGCAGTGGCCTTCTGTACCGTACTGCTATATATTATATACTGGTGGTCAGCAAACTGTGAAAAACTGAAATGCACCACAGGTATGGATGGATAGTATACTTGACAACACAGAGGTAGGTAGAGCAGTGGCCTACTGTACCATACTTCTATATATTATATACTGGTGGTTAGCAAACTGTGGAAAACTGAAATGCACAACAGGTATGGATGGATAGTATACTTGACGACACAGAGGTAGGTAGAGCAGTGGACTTCTGTACCATACTGCTATATATTATATACTGGGGGTCAGCAAACTGTGCAAAACTGAAATGCACCACAGGTATGGATGGATAGTATACTTGATGACACAGAGGTAGGTAGAGCAGTGGCCTTCTGTACCGTACTGCAATATATTATATACTGATGGTCAGCAAACTATGCAAAACTGAAATGCACTACAGGTATGGATGGGATAGTGTGCTTGACGACACAGAGGTAGAGCAGTGGACTACTGTACCGTACTGCTATATATATATATATATAGTTAAACTGGTGGTCAGCAAAATTCTGCACTGTCCTCTTACTATATACTACAATGCAGCACAGATATGGAGCATTTTTCAGGCAGAGAACATATAATACTGGTGGTCACTGGTCAGCAAAACTCTGCACTGTCCTCCTACTATATAATACTGCTGGTCCCCAGTCCCCACAATAAAGCAATTAGCACACTGAGCACAGATATTTGCAGCACACTGAGCACAGATATGGAGCGTTTTTCAGGCAGAGAACGTAGATATTTGCACTTGCAGCACACTGAGCACAGATATTTGCAGCACACTGAGCACAGATATTTGCAGCACACTGAGCACAGATATTTGCAGCACACTGAACATAGAAACTGAGAGGACACCAGCCACGTCCTCTCACGATCATCTCCAATGCACGAGTGAAAAATGGCGGCGACGCGCGACTCCTTATATAGAATACGAATCTCTCGAGAATCCGACCGCGGGATGATGACGTTCGGGCGCACTCGAGTTAACCGAGCAAGGCGGGAGGATCCGAGTTGCTCGGACCCGTGCAAAAAAAGGTGAAGTTCGGGGGGTTTCGGATCCCGAGGATCCGAACCAACTCATCACTAGTAAATATGTATTGCCTTGAAAAGAGGAGACTAAGAGGAGACATTATTAATATCTTCAAATATGTAAATTGTAAATAAAAAGAGTTAGCAGTGGATTTGTTTATTAATAGAAGTCTGAATAGGACATGTGGACACTCGCTGAGGCTAGAGGAGAGAAAATCCTGTTCAAATTGTAGGAAAGGTTTCTTCACCTTAAGGGCAATAAAGATTTGGAACTCCCTATGGGAGAAGATAATAATTGTGGACTCTGTAAATGCATTTAAAAACAGATTGGACAGTTTTCTAGCTGAGGAAAGTATCCAAGGCTATACCATTTAATATATGTTTATGGGAGTGATACGAAATATAGTTGTCATTAGGTACGAAACCATTATTTCGGCTGGTGCATAATAATGTGCGCTGCTTAATACAGAATACAGGTTGAACCCGATGGGCTTTTTGCCTTTTTTCAACCTCATTAACTACAGTATGTTATTATGTTACCCATGTACAGCTGCAGCACATGAAACACCAGTGAAAGCCAGAACAATCAGGACAGCCAGGACAGCACCCTTAACACAACACAGGTACAAAACAGTGACTGCAGCAGTACCCCTTCAGAACACACACTAACCCCACCCTACGCTGCCACCCACAGAGAGAGACAGAGGTCTGTCTCTCTTACTCTCCAAGTCCAGAGTGAAAATGGCAGTGATGTGCAGCTGTTTATATGGGATCAATAACTTGTGAGAATCCGACAGCGGCACAATGATGTTTTGCCTCGTTCTGGTATCCGAGTCTGGTTGGAAGTCCTTAGCCAGACTCAGATCCGGGAACGGGACATGATGTTCGGGGGTATCGGTTCTCAGGGAACCAAACCCGGTCATCTCTAAAAACAATGTGAAACACCTTGGGGTGCACTCCGGGTTCAAGGACTCAGGAATTCATAATTGTCACATCATATAAAGAAGCAGTCTCAAAAAGAATTTGCGGTGTAGAAGATAATAAGTAGTTATGCAAATATAATCTTAATCAGGATCAGGAGAGGAGGAAAGAACTGCAGTGGAATGGGTGTCAGTAATAATATCACAAACATCAGCATCTAATTCTTGAAGATATGACATAGCATTATCAAGGGATGTGAAATCCACAGGGGTATTGCCTCTATAGATATGAAGCTTTGCGGGATACATCGGGGTAAATGTGCCTTTGTCTTGAACCAACTTGGCACAAACTGGATTAAAATCCTTTCTGGCTTTTGTGAGTTCCACATAAAAGTCCTGGAATATAAATGGGTATTGTCCCACACCACATAACGTTGTTTATGGGAGGCTGTTTAGAATGTCATTTTATGGAGGTAGTTAAGACAACGGAAGAGGGTGAAATGGGGACGGTTGTCTGGGGTGCGTGGTGGGGGACCCTCCCGGTGTACCCTTTCGATCACTAGCTCTTTACAAGCATCAGTAATTCCCAGGAGGGACGGAAGTGTGGACTGTACAGATTTAGCCAAGTCAGCACCTTTAGCCATTTCAGGGAGGCCCACCAATCTAATATTATTTCTGCGTGATCGATTTTCAGCATCCTCTAAACAATTCCACAAATGGTGATTTTTCTTCTGTAAATGAATAATGGTGCCATGTCATGACAGAAAGTACCAATTTGCTTATCATGTATAGACACCTCATGTTTAAGGTGCTGTAATTGCTGTGTGATGTCTGCCACAGCTTTAGTGGCCCATAGTGCCGGTGATTGCTGCAGCCAGGTCAGAATAGGTAATAGGGGCATCCGGAGGTTGACTGACCTGGGGAGAGTCCTGATCACGTGGACTGGCGGCAGTTTTCTTTGCTGCTGGAGACGTTAGCAGTGTGGTGATGCCCGGTGCCATATTGGAATTGTCGCATCTCTTCTCCTGATGGGGTGGCAGCAGGAGGGAGGATGACTTTGCGGCAGAGCTCAGGGCCAAGAACATGTCCATCTGTCATCAGCGAAGGTCAGGGGAGCTCTACAGCCCTGTTGGAAGCCACAATCTGGTTTTTCAAAGCAATGTGGCAGCGTGTCCACCGGAGCTGTGCAGGAAGACGTCCTCACAGCTTGAAGGCAGAACCGGTAGTCCTTCTACTGTACATCACTGACTTTTAAATAAACTTGAAAGCATGGTATTGGATACTAAAATGGTTGAATGGATAAGATCTTGGTTTCATGATAGAGAGTTCTAGTAAATGGGGTTCAATCATAGATGAAAAATGCTACCAGTGGAGTACCCCAGGAATCTGTACTTGGACAGGTGCTTTTTAATATCTTTATTGATGACTTTGCAAATGGTATTGAAGGGAAAGTATGTCTTTTTGCAGATAACACACAGTTATGCAACAGGGTAGACTGTTAGGGTCTCCTGCCCTGTGCTGCCACGTCGTCATGGCAACCGGGAGACAAGTGCTAGTGGTGTAACCTGAGCGCAGCTGATACTCCGGTTCGGGTCTTTTGCTGTGCAGTGGTTATAGGCTCTGTGCACGGCAGGGGATCCGGTGCTGGTTTTTGTGCTCACAGTCTGTGAGGTCTGAGTGGGGCGTGGACAGCACCTGCTTTATAAGGCCTCTTTTCAGGGTAAGCAGATGCTGCTGAATCTTTGTTGGTTAGTCAGTTCATGAAAGTTAGCCAGTACTGTGTAGCTTTGTATTTGTTTGTTGCTTACTGCAAATAGGCCTGGGGATTTGGTATTACACTCTGCCAATCCAGACCTAGCAGTAAGACTGGAGTCAGTCGTTTAGCTTGCTGGGGTTCTGTTACTACTCTGTGAACTTAGCAAGTTTGCGGCTGTATTCTAAGACTTGCCTGTCTAATCCTGTCTCACTGTGCTAGGTGTCAGGGGTCAGTTTAGTGGCAGTAAGCTAAAACCTGTGCACTGCAAGTGAGAATTAGGATTGTGGAGATTCTCCTTGTGTCTATCATTCCATCTCTGACCAAGGAGTTTACTGCCACACCCGTTGGTAACCCTTTAGGGTTTTGCTGTTGCCCTTAGCAACAGCATTTCGGGTTCTCTACGTATTAAAACACAACATCTTGCTTTTCCATCTGAGCAGTTCTAATACAAGGGAGATACCCAGTTCCTTAGCCTCTGGGCTTCTCTGTTCACTTTGTGTGTATTTTGTTACCCTATCACCTTCTGTGTACATTATGTCATATCCCCCAGTTTGTCTGTGAGTCCATCTGTTTTGCATAACAGTTCAAACACCAGTACATTCCTGCAGACACTGGAGTGCATAACAGTTCTGACACCAGTACTTTCCTGCAGGCACTGGTGTGCATAACATATTCAGCAGCCTAATACTCCTGTTGAAATTTTGTGGGAATATGGAGCATACCCCTCAAAATACGTTGCAACAGGTGGTCGATCAGGTGCAGGTCCTGACTCGACAATTTAATGATTTGTCCATTAAAATGCACACCTCCCAGGCTGCTGGCGGAGCTCCCGCAGCAGCAGCACCTGCAGGGGTTAAGGAGCCGAAAGTAAATCTCCCGGATCGTTTTTCTGGAGATCGCTCGCAGTTCTTTTGTTTCAAGGAGAGCTGCAAGCTATACTTCCGGCTTAGGCCTCAGTCTTCTGGGTCGGAGATTCAGCGGGTGGGCATAGTGATTTCCTTGCTACAAGGAGA
This sequence comes from Pseudophryne corroboree, assembly GCF_028390025.1. Taxonomy (NCBI): domain Eukaryota; kingdom Metazoa; phylum Chordata; class Amphibia; order Anura; family Myobatrachidae; genus Pseudophryne; species Pseudophryne corroboree. The sequence goes on along the minus strand of NC_086444.1, from coordinate 541,850,130 downwards.
CCCACAGGTCTGGGCATATGGGTTGCAGCCTGACTGTCCGTCGCTTAAAAGTGTTGATGCTTTTTTTACGGCACTGGGCATGTTGTATGATGACCCTGACAAGACGGCCTCAGCCGAGGCTCAGATTTCGATCCTTAAGCAAGGGCGAAGGCCAGTTGAGGTTTACTGTACGGAGTTTCGGAGGTTGGCCCATGATACCCAGTGGAATGACCCAGCCCTGAGACACCAGTACCGAAGAGGTCTTTCTAACCAGATAAAGGACCAACTGGTACAATATCCCTTGCCTGATAGCTTGGATCAGCTCATGCAGTTATCCATCCGGGTGGATAGACGGCTGAGAGAGCGTAGGCTTGAAAGGGAGACTGAGATTTCCTTCCTTCCCAAGGGAACCTCAGACTCTGAGGAATTTTCTGAGGAGCCTATGCAGATTGGGGCTACCCGCCTCTCCTCGCGTGAGAAGACGCGGAGGAGACAGCAGGGGTTGTGTTTGTACTGTGGGAATAAAGGTCATGTGGTAGTATCATGCCCAGAAAAGCCGGAAAACTTCAGGGCCTGAGGGTGATGGGAAATATCCTGTCAGGCCAGAAGTCAGAATTTCCCAAGAAGACTTTTATCATTCCGGTGACCTTGAAGATCCTCGGTCAAACTGTCAAGACTGAGGCCTTTGTGGACAGTGGGGCCGACGGGGTTTTTATGGACCGCCAATTCGCCCTGAAATACTCTGTTCCCTTAGTACCCTTGGCATCGGAAATTGAGATTTGTGGGTTAAACGGGGAACCATTATCCCAAGGTAAAATTACCTCTTGCACTAGCCAGATTTCTTTGTTTATTGGAGCCACACACTCTGAAAAATTGTCCTTTTATGTGACTGTCTGTACTTTTGCCCCATTGGTGTTGGGGTTACCCTGGTTAAGGGCCCACAATCCTCAATTTGACTGGGTCTCTGGGGAGATTCTTAATTGGGGTACTGATTGTTTCAGGAGTTGCTTGAGCCTTCCAGTCAGGCTCTCGCAGCTAAGTTTGCCAGGATTGCCAGGGTGTTATGTAGATTTTGCGGACGTGTTCTCCAAAAAAGTTGCAGAGGTACTACCTCCCCATCGCCCCTATGACTGTGCCATTGATTTGTTGCCAAATGCTAAGCTTCCCAAGAGCAGGTTGTACTCCCTGTCACGTCCTGAGACTCAGGCTATGGCAGAGTACATTCAGGAGAACTTGGCTAAGGGATTTATCAGACCTTCACAGTCTCCAGTTGGGTCGGGGTTCTTCTTCGTGGGTAAAAAGGACGGTTCGTTGCGACCCTGCATCGACTTCAGGGAATTGAACCGTATCACGATTAAAAACTCATACCCACTGCCTCTCATTTCGGTCTTGTTTGACCAGCTTCGTACTGCCACCATTTTTTCTAAGATTGACCTACGCGGTGCGTACAATCTAATCCGAATAAGAGAGGGGGATGAATGGAAGACTGCCTTTAATACCCACTCAGGGCATTATGAATATTTGGTGATGCCTTTTGGGCTCTGTAATGCCCCGGCAGTCTTCCAGGATTTCATGAATGATGTGCTCAGGGAATATTTGGATAGATTCTTAGTTGTATACTTAGATGACATCCTAATCTTCTCCCATTCCCTGGAGGAACATCGGAAGCATGTACGCTTAGTCCTCCAGAAACTCAGAGACCACCGGCTTGGGGCGAAGCTGGAGAAGTGCGAATTTGAAGTTCAGCAAATCGCATTTCTAGGATATATTATCTCCCCAGAAGGTTTCCAAATGGAGGGTTCCAAGGTACAGGCAGTCCTGGATTGGGTGCAGCCCACTAGTTTGAAGGCGCTTCAGCGTTTCCTGGGCTTTGCGAATTTTTATAGACGATTTATCGCTGGATTTTCGTCTATAGTGGCGCCCTTGGTGGCACTCACTAAGAAAGGGGCGGATGTTGCTCACTGGTCTTGTGAGGCTAAAGCGGCTTTTGCCCGTCTCAAAAGGGCATTTGTTTCGGCCAAGGTGCTGCAACACCCAGATCCAGAGCGTCCTTTTGTGGTGGAGGTGGATGCCTCTGAGATGGGTATTGGGGCAGTGCTTTCTCAGATGGGAGTGTCTGATAATCGCCTTCATCCCTGTGCTTACTTTTCCCGTAAATTTTCGCCTGCCGAGATGAATTATGACGTGGGTAACCGGGAATTGTTGGCTATTAAGGATGCACTCGAGGAGTGGAGACACTGGCTTGAGGGGGCTAAGTTTGTGGTCTCAATTCTCACTGACCATAAGAATCTGGCATATTTAGAGTCAGCGAAGCGTCTCAATGCCAGGCAGGCACGATGGGCTTTGTTTTTTGCTCGCTTTAATTTTTTGATAACATATCGCCCTGGGTCAAAAAACATCAAGGCTGATGCGCTCTCGCGGAGTTTTGCTCCAATCCAGGAGACCACCGAGGAGCCGTTGCCCATTGTTTCCCCATCATGTATTAAAGTGGGCATTACCCAGGACCTCTTATCATTAGTCCTTAGAGCACAGGAGCAGGCTCCTCCAGACCTTCCGGTAGGTCTTTTGTTTGTGCCTCCTAGGTTAAGACAGCGAGTGTTCCTGGAATTCCATGCCAAGAAGTCGGCAGGTCACCCGGGTATTGCCAGAACTCGGGAGTTGCTATCTAGGGCGGTGTGGTGGCCCTCGGTGGCTAAGGATGTGGATCAGTGGGTTCGGGCATGTGACATCTGTGCCCGAAATAAGACTCCTAGAGGGGTTCCAGTTGGCCCATTACATCCACTCTCTATCCCATCTAAGCCATGGACCCACATTTCAATGGATTTTGTGGTGGACTTGCCCAAATCCTCGGGGATGACAGCCATCTGGGTTGTCGTTGACAGGTTTTCGAAGATGGCGCACTTAGTTCCACTGGTTGGGCTGCCATCAGCCAGACGCACGTCTGAATTATTGATGCTGCATGTTGTGCGTCTCCACGGGTTGCCACTTGATGTGGTCTCTGACCGCGGATCCCAGGTTGTGGCCAAATTCTGGAGGGCATTTTGTTCCGATCTCCAGATTTCTGTCAGCTTGTCGTCAGGCTACCATCCGCAGTCTAATGGGCAGACTGAAAGGGTGAACCAGTCCTTGGAGCAGTTCCTCAGGTGTTATGTCTCCAAGTGTCAGACTGACTGGGTTGCTCATCTGTCCATGGCGGAGTTTGCCTATAACAACGCGGCTCACTCTGCTACAGGGATCTCTCCCTTCCTTTGTGTGTATGGGCATCATCCTAAGGCCAATTCTTTTGACCCCCTGGACTCCACGCCTGGTGGTTCCTCTGTGGTTTCGGTCCTTAGAGGTATTTGGCGGAAAGTGAAGAAAGCCCTTGTGTCTGTGTCATTAGTGACCAAAAGGGTTTTTGATAAGCGGAAAAGACCCTGCAGCTTCAAATTAGGAGACTTCGTCTGGTTGTCTACCAAGAATTTGAAGTTGAGACAGCCATCTCATAAGTTAGGGCCCCGGTTCATCGGCCCTTATAAGATCACCAGGGTTATCAATCCGGTGGCATTTCAGTTAGATCTGCCCCGTTCTTTGGGTATCAATAAAACATTTCATTGTTCCCTTTTAAAACGGGCGATTAGTAATCCTTCTTCCAGTGGAAGACCTTCCCCTCTTCTGATACGTGGCCAGAGGGAGTTTGTTGTTGAAAGGATTCTTGACTCCAAGGTGGTTCGGGGTCGGCTGTCATTTTTGGTGCACTGGAAGGGGTATGGCCCGGAGGAGCGGTCGTGGGTGCGCAGTTGTGATCTTCATGCCCCCAGACTGATACGCTCTTTCTTCTCGCAGTTCCCCGATAAACCCGGTGGTAGGGGTTCTTTGACCCCTCGTCAGAGGGGGGGTACTGTTAGGGTCTCCTGCCCTGTGCTGCCACGTCGTCATGGCAACCGGGAGACAAGTGCTAGTGGTGTAACCTGAGCGCAGCTGATACTCCGGTTCGGGTCTTTTGCTGTGCAGTGGTTATAGGCTCTGTGCACGGCAGGGGATCCGGTGCTGGTTTTTGTGCTCACAGTCTGTGAGGTCTGAGTGGGGCGTGGACAGCACCTGCTTTATAAGGCCTCTTTTCAGGGTAAGCAGATGCTGCTGAATCTTTGTTGGTTAGTCAGTTCATGAAAGTTAGCCAGTACTGTGTAGCTTTGTATTTGTTTGTTGCTTACTGCAAATAGGCCTGGGGATTTGGTATTACACTCTGCCAATCCAGACCTAGCAGTAAGACTGGAGTCAGTCGTTTAGCTTGCTGGGGTTCTGTTACTACTCTGTGAACTTAGCAAGTTTGCGGCTGTAATCTAAGACTTGCCTGTCTAATCCTGTCTCACTGTGCTAGGTGTCAGGGGTCAGTTTAGTGGCAGTAAGCTAAAACCTGTGCACTGCAAGTGAGAATTAGGATTGTGGAGATTCTCCTTGTGTCTATCATTCCATCTCTGACCAAGGAGTTTACTGCCACACCCGTTGGTAACCCTTTAGGGTTTTGCTGTTGCCCTTAGCAACAGCATTTCGGGTTCTCTACGTATTAAAACACAACATCTTGCTTTTCCATCTGAGCAGTTCTAATACAAGGGAGATACCCAGTTCCTTAGCCTCTGGGCTTCTCTGTTCACTTTGTGTGTATTTTGTTACCCTATCACCTTCTGTGTACATTATGTCATATCCCCCAGTTTGTCTGTGAGTCCATCTGTTTTGCATAACAGTTCAAACACCAGTACATTCCTGCAGACACTGGAGTGCATAACAGTTCTGACACCAGTACTTTCCTGCAGGCACTGGTGTGCATAACATAGACACAACAGAAAGGGTAAAACAAATAATTGATCATCTAGGTAGCCTAAAAGAATAGTAAAAAGAGTGGCAATTACAGTTTAATGGCAAAAAATACAAAATCATGCACTTTGGTCTCAAAAATCCAAAAGCTAAATATGATATTAATGGCACTATAATGAAAACTACTGAGTAGGGAAATGATCTAAAAAGTCACTATTTCAGGTGACGTAAAGGCAGGTAAGCAATGTAACAAAGCAATGAGGAAAGCTAGTCAGATGCTTGGATGCATAGGGAGAGGAATTAGCAGCAGAAAGATGTAATAATGCCACTGTACATCATTGGTATAGCCACATCTAGAATATGGTGTTCAATTCTGGAGGTCATATATTCAGAAGGATATTAATACATTAGAGACTTACAAAGAAGGTAACTAAAATGGTGCATGGCCTACATCACAAAACATACTTGTATAGACTAAAAGATCTTAACATGTAGTTTTAGCAGAAAAGGGAAAGGGGGGACATGAGAGAAACTTTAAAAAATATTTAGGTTTTTAACAAGGTACAGGAGGGAAACTTTTTTCAAAGGTAAAGTAATAGAACATGATAACAAGCGCAGAAATTGGAGGGAAGTAGGTTCAGGGGAAACGTGAGGAAAAATTACTTCACAGAAAGGTTAGTGGACAAGTGGAATAACCTCTAATCAGGGATATTGTTACAAAGCAATAAGCATCAAATAGGATTTGAGGTAACAATATGGTTAGAAAAGGGGCAGAATAGTTAAGCCAAGTGTTTCTAATCTATTGTCAAATTGTATGATTCTATGTTTCTATGGCCAGACGGTATTCGTTCCGTCAGAACACTGCACCCCAAGACACTGACTGGCACCCCCTTGCCCCTCTCTCCCGTACTGGCACGTGTATTTGCACACTGTGTTGCTGAACTTAAAATAAATAAAATAAAATTTTCCTCAAGGACAGGGGTCACATGCACCCTACTGAATCTGGCTATTGCCATTTGAATTTAAGCACTGACAATTTCACATTAGGATATATTTTGGTATGAACATAAACAAAGCGCAAGGCCAGTTAATGTCATACTGTATGTGTGGACTTACACTGTGAGGTCTGCTCACATTGGGGTCTATTTCCTAAGCTTTAGATGGAGATAAAGTGCATGGAGATAAAGTACCAGCCAATCAGCTCCTAACTACCATGGCACAGGCTGGGTTTGATAAATTACAGTTAGCAACTGGTTGGCTGGTACTTTATCACCATGCACTTTACCTCCATCTAAGGCTTAGTAAATAGACCCCATTGTTAGTTATATGTAGGTCTCTCCTGTATAAGTAATGCCAACAATCAAATCATATTCATAACTAATGACAGTAACAAGATGTGTAATGTGTTTTGCAACAAGGTATTTACAGACTGAAGGAATTGGTATGCAATAAGAAAATATTTTTTTTTTTACTACAGAACATATTAAGACAGATGAATGATCTAGAAAAAATGGGTAAAAATATAAAATAAAACTAACTAGCTGATGTGCCTTGTTTCAATTGGGCAAAGGTTAGTTGGGCAGAACTTTTACCCCTTTTCACCACCTTAGGAGTTACATGTTTACAAATATCTGCTTGGTGGGTGGCTGCAAATTACTTTCAAAGTTTCTAGACCACCTAGCAGGTCACACAGCTGGTGCACAGAGAGAGTTCACCAACTAGCACATTTTGCAGGGCACAATGGTAATGCATTGTAAATGACAGGTGGACACCTTGCCACATAATTCCAAAACAAAGAAGTCAATTACAACACTAATATTGTTCAACACATCTATGGACCAAGACCTTTAATTTGGTATATGATGTGCCATGCTCAAACATGGTCATCATAGAAATACAGTATTTCACTCATAAAAGTCATCCTTCTGCTAGATTATCATTCATCACCTGGAATAAAATTAATAATCACTTGTCAACGATGGGTAGACACTGCTAGATAATCATTCATCACCATGAATAACATTAATAATAATCACTTGTCAACGATGGGTGGACACTGCTAGTTGATAATAAATAAATATATATATATATATATATATATACATACAGTGTATATATATATATATATATATACCCACAGAATATCCTGCACTCTCATCAGTTCATAGAGATAAATAGGCGGGTGCTCCCAATGACCTTGTCAGGTCACAAATATACCGCATCTACCACCCGTGTGGTGGGTGCACTCTCGCAGAAATCAATCACTTTGAAGATCTTGATGTGTCAATCAGTTTATTCAGGTTAATCAGGTTCAATAACGTTGCCTTTAACATTCGACGTTTCGGTCCTATTATATGACCTTTATCAAGACTGGCAATTCAGAGCATCTACATGATCAAAAAGATAAATACAATATGTATAAAATCAGACTAAAGGTATCAGATCATACCCACACCACCACCACCAGTGCCTCCCAGGCCCTTATAGCAGAAAATAGTGACATCAAGTTAATTAATTAATAGAATCATACTCTATATGGAAACAAGGATAAAGATCAGCATACTCCAAATCTACTCCCACAGGACAAGCATAGCACCTCACTCTAGAGTAAACTTCACAAATTTACCTGGGTCAATATTAGACACAATGAGTCAAATGATAGCTCCTGGAACACAGGACTACTATAAAAGAAAATTGGAAAGCTTATTAAAACACTGACCCTCACCAGTGTATAATAGGACACAATATACCATATAGAAGTCATACCTGGATAATTAAAAAGTAACACTAGGCAGCTACAGATCAATCAGCAAAGGCCATATAGTTTTCAGCAGCAAGGTCTGCAATTTAAAACACAAACAAGATATATAAAATAATCCAAACTAGATAAGATATTCCTACCATTGGGGTCCACACCGGCCAGTCCACTCACCACTCTGCTGTTTAGTATCTGATGATAGCTGCATGCTGCACATCAGCAGCTGCATGCTATTTAACACAATGGGACATGAAATGCCACTTAACCCTGAGATGTAACTATATGTGTGCTAAATGTTAACCTCATAAGAAAAAAGAGTGTTACTTAGATATCAAACCATTAGATATACCCAGCGCTACTGATTTCAGGGGCCAAAATCATCACATGTAGCTCAAAAGTACAATATTGGCTGCATTCGTGGCCGCTGGCAACGCCACTTCCGCGTTCCAGTGACCGGAAATGGATGCGTTCCATGGGCCGGAAGTCCCGCGGACGCCGCTCGGCCAAGCCGCAGGGGCTCTCATAAAGATGAAGATACTGAAAAGCTTCTGTTTGACAAACTCGAATTCGAAGCGTTGCCAGCTGAAACGCCAATTGACCTGTTTTACAAAGTATTAAAGCATAAACAAAGAGAAGTTGACCTTACTTTACACGGGCAATTCCTTTCCGAGTATTTGAGACGTAAACAAATCCTGCGAGGTTTTCGCATTTCCAATGTGCCCACATTGGGCAGAAACAATCCGGTCTTCTGCAGCCGATGGTGTGGAGTACTAAACAAATGCTCCTTAGATCTTATGACCCTTGTGGTAGAAGAAGTGGGCATTGAATTGAAAAAACTAACCATTGAAGTTGATTCTACCATTAAAACACACACCACCGTGCTGCAGAATGACAAGACTCAAAATTGGACTGAGAAATTGCAGTCTCAAATAGATACCTATAAAAGGGATTTGATCTCATTTAAACGGAAAAAACTATCAACAGTAACCAATGATTATCAAACACATACTTTATACAGATGGTTGCTAGGTAGTAATACCAGCGATCGGTCTACTAGGCAACCATTTAGACAAAGAGCTCCACCCTTTTCTCAAGAATTTGTTTCTTCTGCCTCAACTTCTGATACAGATTATTATGAAGGTGCTAGTGAATCCACCCATTTTTTAGGAGCAGGAGGGGAAATAACCTCTGCACACTCCAGGGTTTTAAGAAGCGGCACAGACCGCACCCGTGGAGAGGGGGGTATCAAGAGAAGAGGCCGGAGGAGGCGGCATTGAGTACTGTTTAACTTGTCAGATACTGAGCTCGGTGAGGCTGAAGTTAGGCTTCTTTCGCGAGGTCTATCGTTTGTCCCCACTTGTAGGACCAACACTTTTAATAGGGTTATTGACCAGTATAAATTTGGCCGTTCTCTCTGCCTTCGTGAATTCTTTGCCAATAAACCCACCAATGAAAATACATCTGTCTTTAGGCCCAAATCTGCCTTTGATCCTCCCTCCACGAACCCCAGTATCAAGATGTTTTTACATCTGGTACAGAAGGATTCTGAAATTCCTCCACCTAAACGGATGTTTGATAATCTGTCCCCTGCAGAAAGGAAAGCTATTAAATCCCTAAGGGATTCCACTGAGATAGTAATCCGCCCGGCGGATAAAGGCGGAGCCATCGTTGTACAAAATTGGACTGACTACGACCGTGAAATTAACAGGCAATTGGCGGATGAGTTAACCTACAGCAGGTTAACTTCAAATCCCATACCCAATATTAAATCCAGGATTGATGCATGTTTAAAACGGGGACTTGAACAAGGCCATATCTGTGATGATTTATTCAGGTATTTAACGATTGATTCACCCAAATGTCCCATTTTTTACACCCTTCCCAAGGTGCATAAAACTTTGGTGCACCCACCCAGTAGACACATCGTCGCAGCAGAGGGTTCCTTATTGCAACCTATAGCCATCTTTATTGACAGTCTTCTACAGTCTTTAGTTTTGGGAACTGAAAGCTATTTAAGGGACACTGGAGATTTTCTTTCACTTCTTCAACAATTTGATCAGTTAGGCGAACATACCCTACTAGCCACCATGGATGTGTGCTCTTTGTAAACTTTTATACCGCACCAACAAGGTATAGAAGTTTTACGGACTCTGTTTTCCAAATCCCCATGTAGAGATTACCCAACTGAGTTTTTGCTGGAATTAACGACATTGGTATTGACCTGTAATCATTTCATGTATAAAAATTACTATTTTTTACAGGTTGTGGACACGGCGATGGGGTCGAATTTAGCCCCATCGTACGCCAACCTGTTTATGGCCAACTACGAGAATACGTATGTATTACCAGTTTATGGGCAGAAAATCCTTTACTTTAAACGTTTTATTGACGATATTTTTTTACTTTGGGATGGTACTGAATCAGAATTTATCGATATGGTGAACTAACTTAATTCCCTTGACAGTCCCATCAAGTTCACACATTCGGTTTCTGCAACGTCCATTAATTTTCTGGACGTCAATGTCACTAAGACTGGGAAACAGTTAAACACTACGATGTTCCGTAAAGCAACTGATCGTAATCTAACTCTACATGCAATGAGCCATCATCCTCCTGCCTTGAAAGAAGGCCTCCCTATCTCACAATTCCTTAGAGAAATGAGGATCAATTCGACCCCTGCCCTAAAGGATCAACAATGTGCCGAAATAAACTTGCGCTTTTTAGAGCGAGGTTATTCTAAAAAAGTATTGGCACGATGTTTAGAGAAAGCTAATAGTATTTTTCTTGGACAACTCCCTAAAAAAGTAAGTGAGAAGCGTATGATTTTTCCCACCCAGTATGATGACACTTCAGATAGTATGAGGAAGGCATTACGAAAGCATTGGCCTATTGTGGCTTCTGATGGAAACCTCCCTTTTGCAGGAACTCCTGCACCGATGATGGCCTACCGGCATGGTGCCAATTTAAAACAGCTGCTAATGAGGCCCACGATGTTCCCTGACCAAAAAAAATCCAACTTCCAACTAATGCAAGCCAGACCAGGTAGCTTCTCCTGTGGAGGATGCACCACATGTCGATCCATGCTCACTGGCCCCTATTTTCACCATCCACACACAGGGAAGAAGATATTTCTAAAATATCACCTCCATTGTAGACTAGATTATGTCATTTACATCTTGAAATGCCCGTGTGGGCTCTGTTACGTTGGATTAACCACCCGTCAGTTTCGGGATCGAATGGCCAACCATCGGTCTTCAATCCACACGACCTTGCTCTCTGGCCATACGGACAAGTCTGTAGCGCGTCATTTCGTGTCTGCTAGACATCAAGGGGCGACACTGAAATGCAAGCTTATCGATTGGGTTCCACCACCTCTATTAGGTGGAGATAGAACCCGGATGCTTAAACAGAAAGAAAGCTTCTGGATACATAAGCTTGACACAGTAGCCCCAAGGGGCCTCAATGAGGCTAATCCCTTAAATGTATTCTTATAACTGTTAATGTCCAAATGTATCCTTATAATGAATCTACAGTGTCCTTTTCAATAGGGCCCCCGGACTGTAGTTATATGGTGGTTATTTTTAGGGCACCTGTGCAACTCCATATATTACAGTTGTCATATTAAATGAATATCTGTACATACAGTTTTCTGTATAATGTATTTAATATTATTCATGTGTTGTTTATCCGTTTTATTTTTATTTATTTTTTTTGTTTTATTTTTTCCGGAGCCACCCAGGTCCTTGGCAGAATTTCAGTGGGATCCACTGCTTTTTATCCCCCATGGTGATAGTTCATAGACAGATGTACTTTATTAATAGGTGTTATGCTTTTATGCCTTATTGAAAAAAAATTATGAATATAATTAAATACAGCCTATGTACACTATGAGGGATTTTTCGCTACTGGGTTTCACTGATATTTAACAATTGTCTCTAGTTGCCTTATTGGTATGCCTTTGTCCAATATAACTCACTCTAATATACTCTGTTGGTTTATTAGCATATTCCCCTCCCATCTATGCTTAGTAGATGGTGCCGTCACTTCCGGTCAGGTCGACTTGACTATTGACCGAATGTGGCTAGCTACATTGTTGCTGTTTTGGCTTTCATCCATGTGCTGGGATGTTTCTTGGCACCCGTTTTTTGAGTTTAGTTTAGTCTTTTTCACTTTATGAGAGCCCCTACGGCTTGACCGAGCGGCGTCCGCGGGACTTCCGGCCCGTGGAACGCATCCATTTCCGGTCGCTGGAACGCGGAAGTGGCGTTGCCAGCAGGCGCGAATGCAGCCAATATTGTACTTTTGAGCTACATGTGATGATTTTGGCCCCTGAAATCAGTAGCGCTGGGTATATCTAATGGTTTGATATCTAAGTTTCACTCTTTTTTCTTATGGGGTTAACGTTTAGCACACATATAGTTACATCTCAGGGTTAAGTGGCATTTCCTGTCCCATTGTGTTAAATAGCATGCAGCTGCTGATGTGCAGCATGCAGCTATCATCAGATACTAAACAGCAGAGTGGTGAGTGGACTGGCCGGTGTGGACCCCAATGGTAGGAATATCTTATCTAGTTTGGATTATTTTATATATCTTGTTTGTGTTTTAAATTGCAGACCTTGCTGCTGAAAACTATATGGCCTTTGCTGATTGATCTGTAGCTGCCTAGTGTTACTTTTTAATTATCCAGGTATGACTTCTATATGGTATGTTGTGTCCTATTATACACTGGTGAGGGTAAGTGTTTTAATAAGCTTTCCAATTTTCTTTTATAGTAGTCCTGTGTTCCAGGAGCTATCATTTGACTCATTGGGGTATATTTACTAAGGTCCCGATTTTGACCTATATGCCGTTTTTTCTTCAAAGTGTCATCTCGGTAATTTACTAAGCAAAAATCACGGCAGTGATGAGGGCATTCGTAATATTTTGGAAGTCCTAGGAAAAAATCACGAATCAATACACCATCGGTCAAATACGCCTGCAATTTGGTAGAAATCGGGAATTTACTAAAAAGTGCAAAACACAAACACTGCCGACAATAGCCAAACACTGCCGTGATGAAATACAAATCGTGAAAAAGTGCTAAAAAAAAACAGACCTGCTTTTTTATCCCGTGTTTGTATAGGCATGCACGGATCCATGAGATCCGTGCATGTATTTCAGTGGGAAGGGGTGGGAAATGTTATAATTTTTCCAAAAAAAATGCGTGGGGTCCCCCCTCCTAAACCAAACCAGCCTCGGGCTCTTTGAGCCGGCCCTGGTTGCAAAAATATGGGAAAAAATGGACAGGGGTTCCCCCATATTTAAGCAACCAGCACCGGGCTCTGCGCCTGGTCCAGGTTCCAAAAATACGGGGGACAAAAAGCGTAGGGGTCCCCCGTATTTTTGAAACCAGCACCGGGCTCCACTAGCTGGACAGATAATGCCACATCCGGGGGTCACTTTTATACAGTGCCTTGCAGCCGTGGCATCAAATATCCAACTAGTCACCCCTGGCTGGGGTACCCTGGGGGAGTGGGGACCCCTTCAATCAAGGGGTCCCCCCCCCCAGCCACCCAAGGGCCAGGGGTGAAGCCCGAGGCTGCCCCCCCCCATCCAATGGGCTGCGGATGGGAGGCTGATAGCCTTTGTTGAAAGTAATGAATATTGTTTTTAGTAGCAGTACTACAAGTCCCAGCAAGCCTCCCCCGCAAGCTGGTACTTGGAGAACCACAAGTACCAGCATGCGGCGGAAAACCGGGCCCGCTGGTACCTGTAGTAGTACTACTACTAAAAAAATACCCCAATAAAGACATTACACACACACCTTGAAAGTATAACTTTAATACATACATACACACCTCCATATACACATACTTACCTTATGTTCACACGAGGGTCGGTCCTCTTCTCCAGTAGAATCCATGGTGTACCTGTTGAAAAAATCCTACTCACCAAATCCAGTGTAGAGAGCTCCTCTGATAATCCATTTGTAATCCACGTACTTGTAAAAATAAAAAAACGGGACACCCGACCACGAACTGAAAGGGGCCCCATGTTTTCACATGGGACTCCTTTCCCCGAATGCCAGAAACCCCCTCTGACTGATGTCTAAGTGGGTTTCTTCAGCCAATCAGGGAGCGCCACGTTGTGGCACCCTCCTGATCGGCTGTGTGCTCCTGTACTGTCTGACAGGCGGCACACGGCAGTGTTACAATGTAGCGCCTATGCGCTCCATTGTAACCAATGGTGGGTACTTTGTAGTCAGCGGTTGACCGAAAGTGACCTCACCGCTGACCTGAAAGTTCCCACCATTGGTTACAATGGAGCGCATAGGCGCTACATTGTAACACTGCCGTGTGTCGCCTGTCATACAGTACAGGAGCACACAGCCGATCAGGAGGGTGCCAAACGTGGCGCTCCCTGATTGGCTGATGGAACCTTCTTGGACTTAAGTCAGAGGGGGTTCCAGGCATTCAGGGAAAGGGGACCCATGTGAAAACATGGGTCCCCTTTCAGTGCGAGGTCGGGTATCCGTTTTTTTATTTTTACAAGTACATGGATTACAAATGGATTTACCGAGGAGCCTAAGACACTGGATTATGTGAGTATAATTTTTTCAACAGGTACACCATGGATTCTACTGGAGAAGAGGACCGACCTGCGTGGGAACATAAGGTAAGTATGTGTATATGGAGGTGTGGATGGATGTATTAAAGTTATACTTTCAAGGTGTGTGTGTGTTATCTTTATTGGGGTATTTTTTTAGTAGTAGTACTACAGGTACCAGCGGGCCCATTTTTCCGCCGCATGCTGGTACTTGTGGTTCTCCAAGTACCAGCTTGCGGGGGAGGCTTGCTGGGCCTTGTAGTACTGCTACTAAAAACAATATCATTCACTTTGAACAAAGGCTATCAGCTCCCCATCCGCAGCCCATTGGATTGGGGGGACAGCCTCGGGCTTCTCCCCTGGCCCTTGGGTGGCTGGGGGGGGACCCCTTGATTGAAGGAGTCCCCACTCCCCCAGGGTACCCCGGCCAGGGGTGACTAGTTGGATATTTGATGCCACGGCTGCAAGGCACTGTATAAAAGTGACCCCCGGCTGTGGCATTATCTGTCCAGCTAGTGGAGCCCGGTGCTGGTTTCAAAAATACGGGGGACCCCTACGCTTTTTGTCCCCTGTATATTTGGAACCAGGACCAGGCGCAGAGCCCGATGCTGGTTGTTTAAATATGGGGGAACCCCTGTCCATTTTTTCCCCATATTTCTGCAACCAGGATCGGCTCAAAGAGCCCGAGGCTGGTTTGCCTTAGGAGGGGGGACCCCACGCAATTTTTTTTTTACATTTAAACATATTTTTTTTTTTTAACAAGGTGCACAATGAAGCCCAGCACGGATCTCTTAGATCCGGCCGAGATTCATTGTATTAAAGTCGGCAGTGTTTTACAATTCACTCACGTAAAACACTGCCAAAAAAAACGAATGACATCGACATCGGAAAACCCGAAAATGCAGAATACGGCAGCTTAGTAAATTAGTCGTAATCAATTCAAAAAGTTGCATATTTACACTTTCGATGTCATTCGTGATTGAACTTTGACCTCAAACGGGAAAATACGAATCTTAGTAAATTTACCCCATTGTGTCTAATATTGACCCAGGTAAATTTGTGAAGTTTACTCTAGAGTGAGGTGCTATGCTTGTCCTGTGGGAGTAGATTTGTAGTATGCTGATCTTTATCCTTGTTTCCATATAGAGTATGATTCTATTAATTAATTAACTTGATGTCACTATTTTCTGCTATAAGGGCCTGGGAGGCACTGGTGGTGGTGGTGTGGGTATGATCTGATACCTTTAGTCTGATTTTATACATATTGTATTTATCTTTTTGATCATGTAGATGCTCTGAATTGCCAGTCTTGATAAAGGTCCTATAATAGGACCGAAACGTCGAATGTTAAAGGCAACGTCATTAAACTTAATGACACATCAAGATCTTCAAAGTGATTGATTTCTGCGAGAGTGCACCCACCACACGGGTGGTAGATGCGGTATATATATATATATATATATATATATATATATATATATATATATATTTATTTATAATGTATATATTAGAGATGTGCGCCGGGCACTTTTTGGGTTTTGTGTTTTGGTTTTGGATCTCCGCTCGTGTTTTGGATCTGTATTGGTTTTGGTTTTGGATCTGGTTTTGGATCTGGATCATTAAAAAAAAAAAAAAAAAAACACAGCTAAAATCACAGAATTTGGAGGTAATTTTGATCCTACAGTATTATTAACCTGAATAACATTCATTTCCAGTCTCTTCTGAACACCCCACAATATTGTTTTTAGGCCGAAAGGTTGCACCGAGGTAGCTGGATGACTAAGCTAAGCTACACAAGTGGGCGGCACAAACACCTGGCCCATCTAGGAGTGGCACTGCCATGGCAGACAACATTGCAGTTTTGCAAACTAGGCCCCAAAAAGCACATAATGTAAAGAAAAAAAGAGGTGCAAAATGGAATTGTTTGGGCCCCCCCACCCATCCTTATGTTGTTTAAACAGGACATGCACAGTTTAGTGAACCAATCATTTCTGCGACAGGTCGTCCCCCTGGAAAAAGCTTGCCAAGTTCTCTGAATCATAGCTAGCAACAAACATACCACCTCCATATTTGATGACTTTTCACATTACGAGAAGAGGCAAGAGGAAGAGGACAGTGTCAAGAAGGTGATTACAAATTAGGCACACGCAATCAGGAAGAACACATAGGCTTTCACCTCCACTCCAATATTGGTGTGGATCAGAAAGGACTTCAACCAAGCAAATATATAATTACCACATTATTGGACAAACTGAAAAACTAGGGACCAAAGCCTCTAAATTTGTACCCCATTCCCCATGTTCAGGGATTAAGATAATCTCGGATTTAGAGCTGGGATACAAATAGACTGGTGTATATCCCAGGATCAAGATTGGTTATGTTCCCCTCCACAGAATCTGGAGACTTATTTTGTGAAAATCTCGTGGGTTTCTTTTTTCCATTTTTTAAATTGCATTTTTATTTACATATTTTGTGGCCGATGCTTTAAGCTCCACTGGAACAGGTACCAATGTGAATGGGCAAATATTCTCTGTAAAGCGCTGCGGAATATGTGTGCGCTATATAAATAACTGGTAATAAATAATAATAAATAATAATATTTTTGTTTTTCACAGCTTCCAGTTACACACATGTGAGCATACCTGTTTGTCCCAGTTACACGCATTTGAGCATACCTGTGTGTCTTGTTTTTTCTTATATTTAATTTTTAAATAAAGCAGCTCCTTAGATGTTTTAGCAGCCCCTCCTTAGCCCCCACAACAGCCCTGGATGAGGCAATTTGAGTTTGGGTGGGTTCGGTACAGTACTAAACATGACTGTGCAGTGAATTTTTTGTTATTGAGCCCCTGCCCTAGTGGAGCTTACCACTCTATAGTCGAAAATCATTTTATACTATAAGTAGGACTGTGGGAGGAAGCAATGCTAACCTCTGTGCCCACAGCATGCCTCAGCCTGACAAGCCACACAGCTTCCTGGCTGTAAACCACCATGAGACTCCATACTGGGCCTTATTCAGTGCAATGGAAAGCTAATGCAATGCAAAATCACTGAAACTCTGTTCTTCTAACACCGCGAGGTATTGCGATAACCCTAAACAGCCCTTAGGAAAGGAACTCTGTACAACAAATGTGCATCTCTTAAATAAATAATCCCAAAATATGGAACCTCAATAATAAATTAAAATTAAGGTCGACAAATTGGAGCCATTCATTTGAGTGAGTCCCTAACATGAAATGATTGAGAAGAACCTCTCTCTAATGTTCCAGCAGAAAATCTGTCTTTTACCTCTCCGGCAGTTGCGCTAGATTATGATTCAGTTTCTTCTGAGTCACACTGACTTTGGCCACAAATGTGGTCTCTCCCCACTTTATTAAAAAACACAATTCGACAAAATAGCAATTTCCATTTCCACCTTTGAGGCTATGTTTTCACAAATCTGTTTGTGAAGTTGAAGCTTGTTTCATATCTGATATAGGCTTTCATTTAAACCTAGGATGAAATACAGCAGCACCCCTGGAATTATACGGCAGCACCCCTGGATTTATACAGCATAGGCAGCACCCCTGGAGAATTACACAGCACACCAGACAGGCAACAGCACCCCTGGACTTAAACGGTAGTGGGGCAGCACCCCTGGACTGATAGGGCAGAGAGGCAGCACCCCATATAGGGCAGCACCCCTGGAATGATGTGGCAGACAAAGAAAAGACATGCAAGATGGAAATGTCCTTGTATAAACAGGACAGGCACATTTTAACAAACCAATCATTTCAGCGACAGGTTCTGCTACATGACTGTGGCTGAAATTATTGGTTTGTTTGAGCCCCCACCATAAAAGAAGCAATTAATCTTTCCTTGTACAAACTGGCTTTACAGTGGCAAGATGTCATCCTCATCCTCAGATCCCACCCTTCAGTGTTTACCTTCTCATCTTCACAGATAAATAATATTCAAACAAACATTTAGGTGTCAGTGGACTGCTTACGCTATTACCCAAAATTTCTGAACTTGACAATGACTTATGATGAATGCGCTGCAGGTGACATATAAGGGAGGATGTTCCTAGGTGATTAACGGCCTTATCCCTACTTATTATGGATTGACAAAGGCAACAGATAGCTTGACACCTGTTGTCCGGATTTGTGGAGAAATAATTCCACACCAAACAGGTTGCTTTTTTGGTATTTTATCCAGACATGACAATGGGCTTTTTCATCCCATGGACAACATCTGTCTTTACTGGTACCTTATTCAAACAAATGACATCACCATCAGAAACCTGGGGGTCACCATGGGGGTGGTGTTGGGTTCCTTTTACCTTCTAGTTACTCCTACCAACTCATACCACCAGAACCATCCCTTACATTCTCTACATTTGAGGTCCATACTATACGCCTCTTCCAACCAGTCCATCTTAGAGTAGCTGTCATTTACCGCCCCCCTGGCGTTGCTTCCAAATTCATCGACAACTTTGCTTCCTGGCTTCCTCACTTCCTCTCTTCTGACATTCCTTCCATTATCCTAGGCGATTTCAACATCCCTACTGACATCCCCACACAATCCCCTGCCTCTAAACTCCTTAACCTCACCTCTTCACTTGGTCTCTCCCAGTGGACCTCCTCACCCTCCCATGTGAATGGGAGCTCAATGGATCTGGTCTTCACTCACCGCTGTGATATTTCTGATTTTTAAAATTCCCCATTTCCCCTCTCTGACCACCACCTGCTCTCCTTTAACCTATCTCTCTCGACTTCCCCATCTCTACCTCCCAAGGCTACCATCACTAAGCGTAACATTGAGGCTATTGACACCACATTCCTTTCCTCCCTGTTTAACTCACTTCTCTCTCTTATCCTCTCTCTCTCATGCCCTGAACAAGCCACTTTCATATACAATGCATCCCTTACTTCTGCTCTTGACTCTGTTGCTCCACCAACTATTCACCCTCGCAAATTAACACCTCAACCCTGGCACACCAAATGCACCAGATATCTGCAAAAATGCTCACGTACTGCTGAGCGACACTGGAGGAAATCACGCTCTAAGGCAGACTTCCTCCATTTCAAACTTATGCTCTCATCCTTCAGTGCTGCCCTTTCTCTTGCTAAACAGTCATACTTCAAGAACCTCATCTCCTCCCAGTATTTCAACCCCCGGTGCCTCTTTGCCACTCTCAACTCACTCCTCTGCCCACCACCACCTCGTCTCCCTTCCTCACTCTCTGCTCTTGACTTTGCCACTTACTTCACATCCAAAATTGACTCCATACGTAAGGACATCACATCATACCAGACCATCAGTAGCCAGCTTTCCCCCATCCCTTACCACCCCTCCCCATCCCTCCCACCTACTCTGACCTCTTTATCCCATGCAACTGTAGAGGAAGTCATGGCCCTCATTTGTTCCTGTCCCCTCACCATCTCCCCACTTGACCCTATCCCCTCCCGCCTCCTCCGCTACCTCTCTCCTTCTGCTTGTTCCCACCTTTCCCACCTTCTCAATCTCTCCCTCTCATCAGGCACTGACCCCTCTGCCTTCAAGCATGCACTCATCTCTCCTATTCTTAAAAAACCTACCCTTGATCCAAACACTCTCTCCAACTACTGACCCATCTCTCTCCTCCCTTTTGCCTCCAAACTCCTTGAGCGTATTGTCTACAACCGCCTTACTGCCTTTCCTTCCTCACACTCACTACTTGACCCATTCCAGTCTGGCTTCCGTCCTCTCCACTCCACTGAAACTGCCCTTACAAAAGTATGCAATGACCTCCATGCTGCTAAATCTAAGGGACACTACTCTCTACTTATTCTACTTGATCTCTCTGCTGCTTTTGACACTGAGGACCATCCTCTCCTACTGCAAATCCTTCACTCCATTGGTCTGCGTGACACTGCCCTCTCTTGGCTGTCTTCCTACCTCTCTGACCGTTCATTCTCTGTCTCTTCTCATGACTCCAAATCCCCCTCACTTCCACTAACTGTAGGTGTACCCCAAGGTTCTGTCCTTGGTCCTCTCCTCTTCTCTCTCTATACGTCCTCACTAGGTAAGCTCATTAGTTCTTTTGGTTTCCAATATCATCTCTATGCTGATGACACCCAAATCTATCTTTCCTCTCCAGACCTCTCCCCTGCTCTCCTCACTCGTATCTCCAACTGTCTCTCTGCTACCTCTTCCTGGAAGTCCCAGTGCTTTCTTAAACTTAACATGTCTAAGACCGAACTGATCATCTTTCCTCCCTCCCGCATAACCTCACCTCCTACAATCTCATTATCTATTGATGGCACTACTATCTCCTCTAGCCCCCAAGTGCGCTGTCTTGGAGTAATCCTTGACTCCTCCCTCTCCTTCAAACCACACATTCAGCACCTCTCACAAACCTGCCATTTTCATCTAAAAAATATTTCCAGGATCAGACCCTTTCTGACCCAGGATGCTACTAAGACTCTTATCCACTCACTGGTCATCTGCAGACTGGATTACTGTAATATCCTCCTGACTGGCATTCCTGACAAACACCTCTCTCCACTCCAATCTATCCTCAATGCTGCTGCCCGGCTCATTTTCCTCACCAAATGCACTACGTCTACCTCTCCTCTTTTACTAGACCTTCACTGGCTCCCCTTCCCTTTCAGAATCCATTTCAAGCTTCTCACACTCGCTTACAAAGCCCTCACCCACTCCTCTCCCATCTACATCTCTGTTCTTATCTCCCTTTACATTCCCACACGTCCTCTTCGCTCTGCTAATGCACGACGACTTTCCTGCCTACGGATCACCTCCTCCCACTCCTACCTCCAAGATTTTTCACGTGCTGCACCACTTCTCTGGAATTCCCTACCTCTCCCCAACAGACTCTCTACCTCTCTACAAAACTTCAAACGGGCTCTCAAGACCCACTTCTTCACCAAACCCAGCCAAATCTCATCCTAACCCTCTGTTCTTCACTCTCCATGTACCCCATCTGTGTCACGCCTGTCTGTCTACCCCTCCCCTTTAGAATGTAAGCTCTCACGAGCAGGGCCCTCTTCCCTCATGTGCTTATCCTTTCTTACTTTAATAATCTTCAACTCCATCAACTCCAGCAGTCTTCTGCTACCTGATACTTATTCCAGTGTCATCTGCTGATGTAACTATGTTTATTTACCCTGTACTTGTCCTATACTGTCATCAACTGTAAGTTGCTGTTTTCCTGTTTGATTATTCATGTACTCTGTAATTGGGCGCTGCGGAACCCTTGTGGCGCCATATAAATAAAGGAAAATAATAATAATAATACTCATCGTCAACATACTCCTCAGCGCCAAGTACACCCATATCCTCCTCATTCTGGTGTACTTCTACAGTGACATCCCCAATCTCAATATCAGCAACTGGACTGGCGGTGCTACTCCCAGTACTTGCAGAAGGCGTGGAAAAGGTCGTAGAAGCCTCATCTTCCCATGCAGTGTTGTGAAGGTCAGGCCTAGACATCGCAACAGCATCCCCTGTATTTTCACAACACCCCTGTAATTTTACAGTATACAAGAAAAGGCAAGTGTTAATTTATTTTCACTGCACCCCTGTAATTTTACAGCATACAGGACAAGTGTACTTTTATTTTAACAACAGCACCCCTGTATTTTTACAGCATACAGGACCAGTGTGCTTTTTTTTTTAACAACAGCACCTCTTTATTTTTACATCATACAAGACAGGGCCAGTGTACATTTATTTTCACTGCACCCCAGAATGTTTACAGCATACAAGACAGGGCCAGTGTACTTTAATTTTAACAACAGCACACCAGAATTTTTACAGCATACAAGACAGGAGTGTATTTTTATTTTAACAACAGCATCCCAGAATTTTAACAGCAAACAAGACAGGGCCAGTGTACTTTTATTTTTACAACAGTACCCCAGAATTTTTACAGCATACAAGACAGGGCCAGTGTACTTTTATTTTAACAACAGCACCCCAGAATTTTTACAGCATACAACACAGGGCCAGATAGTGCAATATATATATTGTACACAAGTTTAATAGTAATAATAAACACATATAAATGCCTGTACATTTATAATAAATAAAACAGCTTATCTGATATAACACTTCGTGCCATCTGCAGTAAGGGTGAAGTTATAGTCCTTATAGAAAGGACTATCCCCATATTTGCATATGGTGCAGAAATGGTGGAATAAGACTTATCTACAAGTACAGTATTAGCAATTTCAGACTCACACATAGCTAACATGGCCATCCCTAGACTATCCTCTGGGATTTGTTCTTCAGCCTTAGTGTTATTTTTTCACCCACTGATTGGTCGTTTTTTAATGTAACACATCTTCCACTTTTTTAACAGTTTGAATTATTTTGATTTCAGGTACCTTTTCTTAAACTTCCTGCACTCTGGATACACCCCTTTACTAGATGTTGTAGTACAATCACAACTGGCAACAGCCATGGCACTAGTACTTAGTTGCTGCTCCTGCTCTTCTATCAACTGGTCATGATCCATAACAATTCAGTTCTTATATTTATGTTAAAGTAATGGCATAGAGAGGTATGGGTCATTAGGTCGACCACACTTAGGTTGACAGTCATTATGTTGACCACTATTGGTCGACATGCATTAGGTCGACATGGTCATTAGGTTGACATGAACAAGGTCGACATGGAAAAATGTTGATATGAGTTTTTTACTTTTTTTGGTGTCATTTTCTTCGAAAAGTGATGGGGAACCCCAATTAGTGCACCATGTCCCCTCGCATGGCTTCCTTTGCTTGCCATGCTTTGGGCAAGGTGTCTTGCTCTGCTACCACGGCGGTCAGCACAGGTTACTATTCCCAATCATAGTCCACGTGGATCGTAAAGTATGAAAAAAGCATGTTGACCTTTTTCCAAGTACATATCAACCTAGTGAACATGTTGACCTAATGCATGTTGACCAATAGTGGTCGACCTAATGACTGTCGACCTAAGTGTGGTCGACCTAATGACTGTATTCCGCATAGAGCACACAAAAGTTGTTCAAAAAACAACTATAGTATAAAAGTATTATATTTTTTTACTTGAACCTATTTTTTTAATGACCAATCAAGTCACTACAGAGTCGCTATGCTTATGTAACTTGAATGCAGTGGGATACTCCTGAGCACACAAAAATTATGCAAAAAACAACTATATTATAATAGTATTATATTTATTTACTTGAACTTTATTTATGACTACTCACTACTGAGTCACACTGCTTATATTATTTATATGAATGCAGTAGTACACAGCATACACCAGTTGTACAAAAAAAGATATTAGAACTGGGCTGCAGCTGCACTGCAGGCAGTGACAAAAAAAACAACACCAGTGTGACACTTAGGGTTATGCTGCAGCACCAGTGTGACACAATTAGACAATTGATGTAAGTTCCTGCACTACAAAAAATAATAAACAATGACTTGCTAACTGTCTGTACAGTATATCTAGCTCAGCCAATATTACACTAAGGGGACTGGAGAGGATTCTCAAATAGTTCAGCTCAGCAAAACTGCAGTCAGTGTAGGAGGAGAAATTGTTCAGCACAGGGCAGGAGTGGATGGACAGACAATTCAGATCAGCCTGAAGTGGACAGCTACAATAGTTCTGACTTCAGCTAAGCACAACACACTTGTGGCATCAGCACTCAGAACAGACATCAGAGACGCACAGCACTTTTCAGTGTCTGCTATGAAATTGAAAAAAATTACACCTGCAGTCACTTATATCGAATCCAAAACCAGTGAGATCTGATGCTGGCATGATGAAGCTTTGCCTTGTTCTGGAATCCGAGCCTGGTGAGTAAACCAATGCCGCTGCTTGGATCCCTGAAGTTCAGATGGGTTCAATTTTCTGAAAACGGACCCACTTACAGTATCTCTAATTTCTAATTAATAATAACAACAATAATTTTATTTATGTAGTGCTCTTTCTCCAATAGGTCGCAAAACGATTAACAGATTCTAAAAACTTAATGAAGGGGATTAATTTAGTAAGAAAACACTAAGACCAGTAATTACTACAAAGGTAGTGGCTTCCATTTTGAGTCAACAGGTACAAGGATTATTCATTATACCAAGGAAGGGGTCCTGGTGAGGCAGCCATTTTAGGCACACTTCAAAGGATTACATTGGACAGAACAGGCAAAGCTGGGAACTGATGACAGATAATGGACAAGATAAAAGTAAATGGCAATATCCTTGCATGATCATCTAAACCAAACATACACAGAGTACCAGGCAATACAGTCATGTTGGAAACACTACATTGGTTATAATGTGAGAATAAGCAATACATGAAAGAAGGTTGTTAACCAACAGAAGAATTACTGTGTAAACAATTCCATGGTTGCCCATCCTGTCCCTGAGAGTACCAGGTCAGTCAGCCAATCAGGGTGCACTACATAGGTTGCATTGGGCAGGATGGACAGTCCATAAATGCTGACAGTATAAACACAGGATAAAAGTAAAACAACATTTAAGCAGAAATAATTAGTATGTTGCAACTAGAGCAAATGGCATAAAGCAAGGTGTGTACTGAGGAAGTGGGCAATATAAAGGTGATCCCAGTCCCACAGCAGATGAGAAGAGGTGATGGTGGTCCCAGAGGGTGCAAGAAGCCAGTGGAGGCCCCAATGGATGCTTGAAAGTGGCAGATGCTTTAGTGCGGCTCTCACTGCTATGATGATTTTCTACCAAGTCTGTGTGCTTCTTTGGGTGTGTTGGTTCTTTGTGGAACTCCACTGTATCAAAGCTCAAACTAAAGTAAAGACATTACTAATGTACAACAGTATTTTTCTTCACACTTCCTTATCACTTCATGCTGAAGTTTAAGGTGTCATTAGAGAATGTATTAAGAATCCACAAATGCTTATAGAGATTGCAAGATTTATTTTCTTGAACAATATATTTTACCAGAACAATGATGACAAAATATGACATTGGCACAACAGAACGGTTACTATTTATTTATTTATTTATTAACAGTATCTTATATAGCACAGCAAATTCCGTTGCGCTTTACAATTGGAAATAACAATGATATAACAAAACAATGATTTAACAAAACTGGATAATAACAAACAATCATAGAGGTAGGAAGGCCCTGCTCGTAAGCTTACAATCTATAGGGAAATAGGCATGGATACACAAGGATAGGTGCTATCTAGTGCATAGTTGTCCACCAGATTGCAAAGGTTCTTGGTGGGCTGTATGATATGGTCATACACCAATGATGAACCAGGGTCGAGAGGAAGGATTAGAAGACAAGTGAGGATATGTGTGGACTGTGCAAAGTGGATGCGATTTGATAGGAAGGTTTATGAAAGTTATGTGGGCGGTTCTGGAATTTGATACGCTTGCCTGAAGAGGTGAGTTTTCAGGGAACGCTTGAAGGTTTGGAGACTAGAGGAGAGTCTTATTGTACATGGTAGGGCATTCCACAGAGTGGGTGCAGCCTGATGAAAGTCCTGCAATCGTTAGTGGGAGCGAGTAATTAGTGTGGATGAGAGACACAGATCTTGTGAAGAGGTCAGGTTGGGAGATATTTTGAGATAAGCGAAGTGATGTACATTGGTGTAGTTTAGTTAATGGCCTTGTGTGTGAGTAAAAGTATTTTATATTGAATATGGTAGAATACAGGTAACCAATGGAGGGACTGACAGAGTGGATCTACAGACGATGAACATGTAGCGAGGAAGATTAGCCTCACAGCTGCATTCAGATTGGATTGTAGTGGTGAGAGTCTCATTTTGGGAAGACCAGTTAGGAGACTATTGCAATAATCAATGCGGGAGATAATGAGTGCATGGATTAGAGTTTTAGCAGTGTCCTGTGTAAGGTATGGTTGTATTTTGGATATGTTTTTTAGATGTACGTAACATGATTTTGAAACAGATTGAATGTGGGGAACAAAGGACAGATCAGATTCAAGGATGACACCTAGGCAGCGAGCTTGTGGGGTAGGGTAGATTGTTGAGTTTTCAACAGTGATGGAGATATCAGGTTGGTACCTACTAGAGATGAGCGCCTGAAATTTTTCGGGTTTTGTGTTTTGGTTTTGGGTTCGGTTCCGCGGCCGTGTTTTGGGTTCGAACGCGTTTTGGCAAAACCTCACCGAATTTTTTTTGTCGGATTCGGGTGTGTTTTGGATTCGGGTGTTTTTTTCAAAAAACACTAAAAAACAGCTTAAATCATAGAATTTGGGGGTCATTTTGATCCCAAAGTATTATTAACCTCAAAAACCATAATTTACACTCATTTTCAGTCTATTCTGAATACCTCACACCTCACAATATTATTTTTAGTCCTAAAATTTGCACCGAGGTCGCTGTGTGAGTAAGATAAGCGACCCTAGTGGCCGACACAAACACCGGGCCCATCTAGGAGTGGCACTGCAGTGTCACGCAGGATGTCCCTTCCAAAAAACCCTCCCCAAACAGCACATGACGCAAAGAAAAAAAGAGGCGCAATGAGGTAGCTGTGTGAGTAAGATTAGCGACCCTAGTGGCCGACACAAACACCAGGCCCATCTAGGAGTGGCACTGCAGTGTCACGCAGGATGGCCCTTCCAAAAAACCCTCCCCAAACAGCACATGACGCAAAGAAAAAAAGGCGCAATGAGGTAGCTGTGTGAGTAAGATTAGCGACCCTAGTGGCCGACACAAACACAGGGCCCATCTAGGAGTGGCACTGCAGTGTCACGCAGGATGGCCCTTCCAAAAAACCCTCCCCAAACAGCACATGACGCAAAGAAAAAAAGAGGCGCAATGAGGTAGCTGTGTGAGTAAGATTAGCGACCCTAGTGGCCGACACAAACACCGGGCCCATCTAGGAGTGGCACTGCAGTGTCACGCAGGATGTCCCTTCCAAAAAACCCTCCCCAAACAGCACATGACGCAAAGAAAAAAAGAGGCGCAATGAGGTAGCTGTGTGAGTAAGATTAGCGACCCTAGTGGCCGACACAAACACCGGGCCCATCTAGGAGTGGCACTGCAGTGTCACGCAGGATGTCCCTTCCAAAAAACCCTCCCCAAACAGCACATGACGCAAAGAAAAAAAGAGGCGCAATGAGGTAGCTGTGTGAGTAAGATTAGCGACCCTAGTGGCCGACACAAACACCGGGCCCATCTAGGAGTGGCACTGCAGTGTCACGCAGGATGTCCCTTCCAAAAAACCCTCCCCAAACAGCACATGACGCAAAGAAAAAAAGAGGCGCAATGAGGTAGCTGACTGTGTGAGTAAGATTAGCGACCCTAGTGGCCGACACAAACACCGGGCCCATCTAGGAGTGGCACTGCAGTGTCACGCAGGATGTCCCTTCCAAAAAAACCCTCCCCAATCAGCACATGATGCAAAGAAAAAGAAAAGAAAAAAGAGGTGCAAGATGGAATTGTCCTTGGGCCCTCCCACCCACCCTTATGTTGTATAAACAAAACAGGACATGCACACTTTAACCAACCCATCATTTCAGTGACAGGGTCTGCCACACGACTGTGACTGATATGACGGGTTGGTTTGGACCCCCCCCAAAAAAGAAGCAATTAATCTCTCCTTGCACAAACTGGCTCTACAGAGGCAAGATGTCCACCTCATCTTCACCCTCCGATATATCACCGTGTACATCCCCCTCCTCACAGATTATCAATTCGTCCCCACTGGAATCCACCATCTCAGCTCCCTGTGTACTTTGTGGAGGCAATTGCTGCTGGTCAATGTCTCCGCGGAGGAATTGATTATAATTCATTTTAATGAACATCATCTTCTCCACATTTTCTGGATGTAACCTCGTACGCCGATTGCTGACAAGGTGAGCGGCGGCACTAAACACTCTTTCGGAGTACACACTTGTGGGAGGGCAACTTAGGTAGAATAAAGCCAGTTTGTGCAAGGGCCTCCAAATTGCCTCTTTTTCCTGCCAGTATAAGTACGGACTGTGTGACGTGCCTACTTGGATGCGGTCACTCATATAATCCTCCACCATTCTATCAATGTTGAGAGAATCATATGCAGTGACAGTAGACGACATGTCCGTAATCGTTGTCAGGTCCCTCAGTCCGGACCAGATGTCAGCATCAGCAGTCGCTCCAGACTGCCCTGCATCACCGCCAGCGGGTGGGCTCGGAATTCTGAGCCTTTTCCTCGCACCCCCAGTTGCGGGAGAATGTGAAGGAGGAGATGTTGACAGGTCGCGTTCCGCTTGACTTGACAATTTTGTCACCAGCAGGTCTTTCAACCCCAGCAGACCTGTGTCTGCCGGAAAGAGAGATCCAAGGTAGGCTTTAAATCTAGGATCGAGCACGGTGGCCAAAATGTAGTGCTCTGATTTCAACAGATTGACCACCCGTGAATCCTTGTTAAGCGAATTAAGGGCTGCATCCACAAGTCCCACATGCCTAGCGGAATCGCTCCCTTTTAGCTCCTTCTTCAATGCCTCCAGCTTCTTCTGCAAAAGCCTGATGAGGGGAATGACCTGACTCAGGCTGGCAGTGTCTGAACTGACTTCACGTGTGGCAAGTTCAAAGGGCATCAGAACCTTGCACAACGTTGAAATCATTCTCCACTGCACTTGAGACAGGTGCATTCCATCTCCTATATCGTGCTCAATTGTATAGGCTTGAATGGCCTTTTGCTGCTCCTCCAACCTCTGAAGCATATAGAGGGTTGAATTCCACCTCGTTACCACTTCTTGCTTCAGATGATGGCAGGGCAGGTTCAGTAGTTTTTGGTGGTGCTCCAGTCTTCTGTACGTGGTGCCTGTACGCCGAAAGTGTCCCGCAATTTTTCTGGCCACCGACAGCATCTCTTGCACGCCCCTGTCGTTTTTTAAAAAATTCTGCACCACCAAATTCAAGGTATGTGCAAAACATGGGACGTGCTGGAATTTGCCCATATTTAATGCACACACAATATTGCTGGCGTTGTCCGATGCCACAAATCCACAGGAGAGTCCAATTGGGGTAAGCCATTCCGCGATGATCTTCCTCAGTTGCCGTAAGAGGTTTTC
The DNA here is from genome assembly GCF_028390025.1 of Pseudophryne corroboree. Classification (NCBI taxonomy): domain Eukaryota; kingdom Metazoa; phylum Chordata; class Amphibia; order Anura; family Myobatrachidae; genus Pseudophryne; species Pseudophryne corroboree. The sequence goes on along the minus strand of NC_086444.1, from coordinate 541,820,997 downwards.
AGCTGTGTGCGTATTCTGGAAAGCGGTGATACAAAGCGTAGCCTGCCTAGGAAAGAGTTGGCGTTTGCGAGATGCTGCTACTGGTGCCGCCGCTGCTGTTCTTGCGGCGGGAGTCCATACATCTACCCAGTGCGCTGTCACAGTCATATAGTCCTGACCCTGCCCTGCTCCACTTGTCCACATGTCCGTGGTTAAGTGGACATTGGGTACAACTGCATTTTTTAGGAGACTGGTGAGTCTTTTTCTGACGTCCGTGTACATTCTCGGTATCGCCTGCCTAGAGAAGTGGAACCTAGATGGTATTTGGTAACGGGGGCACACTGCCTCAATAAATTGTCTAGTTCCCTGTGAACTAACGGCGGATACCGGACGCACGTCTAACACCAACATAGTTGTCAAGGACTCAGTTATCCGCTTTGCAGTAGGATGACTGCTGTGATATTTCATCTTCCTCGCAAAGGACTGTTGAACAGTCAATTGCTTACTGGAAGTAGTACAAGTGGGCTTACGACTTCCCCTCTGGGATGACCGTCGACTCCCAGCGGCAACAACAGCAGCGCCAGCAGCAGTAGGCGTTACACGCAAGGATGCATCGGAGGAATCCCAGGCAGGAGAGGACTCATCAGACTTGCCAGTGACATGGCCTGCAGGACTATTGGCATTCCTGGGGAAGGAGGAAATTGACACTGAGGGAGTTGGTGGGGTGGTTTGCGTGAGCTTGGTTACAAGAGGAAGGGATTTACTGGTCAGTGGACTGCTTCCGCTGTCACCCAAAGTTTTTGAACTTGTCACTGACTTATTATGAATGCGCTGCAGGTGACGTATAAGGGAGGATGTTCCGAGGTGGTTAACGTCCTTACCCCTACTTATTACAGCTTGACAAAGGGAACACACGGCTTGACACCTGTTGTCCGCATTTCTGGTGAAATACCTCCACACCGAAGAGCTGATTTTTTTGGTATTTTCACCTGGCATGTCAACGGCCATATTCCTCCCACGGACAACAGGTGTCTCCCCGGGTGCCTGACTTAAACAAACCACCTCACCATCAGAATCCTCCTGGTCAATTTCCTCCCCAGCGCCAGCAACACCCATATCCTCCTCATCCTGGTGTACTTCAACACTGACATCTTCAATCTGACTATCAGGAACTGGACTGCGGGTGCTCCTTCCAGCACTTGCAGGGGGCGTGCAAATGGTGGAAGGTGCATGCTCTTCACGTCCAGTGTTGGGAAGGTCAGGCATCGCAACCGACACAATTGGACTCTCCTTGTGGATTTGGGATTTCAAAGAACGCACAGTTCTTTGCGGTGCTTTTGCCAGCTTGAGTCTTTTCAGTTTTCTAGCGAGAGGCTGAGTGCTTCCATCCTCATGTGAAGCTGAACCACTAGCCATGAACATAGGCCAGGGCCTCAGCCGTTCCTTGCCACTCCGTGTGGTAAATGGCATATTGGCAAGTTTACGCTTCTCCTCCGACAATTTTATTTTAGGTTTTGGAGTCCTTTTTTTACTGATATTTGGTGTTTTGGTTTTGACATGCTCTGTACTATGCCATTGGGCATCGGCCTTGGCAGACGACGTTGCTGGCATTTCATCGTCTCGGCCATGACTAGTGGCAGCAGCTTCAGCACGAGGTGGAAGTGGATCTTGATCTTTCCCTAATTTTGGAACCTCAACATTTTTGTTCTCCATATTTTAATAGGCACAACTAAAAGGCACCTCAGGTAAACAATGGAGATGGATGGATTGGATACTAGTATACAATTATGGACGGGCTGCCGAGTGCCGACACAGAGGTAGCCACAGCCGTGAACTACCGCACTGTACTGTGTCTGCTGCTAATATATAGACTGGTTGATAAAGAGATAGTATACTCGTAACTAGTATGTATGTATAAAGAAAGAAAAAAAAACCACGGTTAGGTGGTATATACAATTATGGACGGGCTGCCGAGTGCCGACACAGAGGTAGCCACAGCCGTGAACTACCGCACTGTACTGTGTCTGCTGCTAATATATAGACTGGTTGATAAAGAGATAGTATACTCGTAACTAGTATGTATGTATAAAGAAAGAAAAAAAAACCACGGTTAGGTGGTATATACAATTATGGACGGGCTGCCGAGTGCCGACACAGAGGTAGCCACAGCCGTGAACTACCGCACTGTACTGTGTCTGCTGCTAATATATAGACTGGTTGATAAAGAGATAGTATACTCGTAACTAGTATGTATGTATAAAGAAAGAAAAAAAAACCACGGTTAGGTGGTATATACAATTATGGACGGGCTGCCGAGTGCCGACACAGAGGTAGCCACAGCCGTGAACTACCGCACTGTACTGTGTCTGCTGCTAATATATAGACTGGTTGATAAAGAGATAGTATACTCGTAACTAGTATGTATGTATAAAGAAAGAAAAAAAAACCACGGTTAGGTGGTATATACAATTATGGACGGGCTGCCGAGTGCCGACACAGAGGTAGCCACAGCCGTGAACTACCGCACTGTACTGTGTCTGCTGCTAATATATAGACTGGTTGATAAAGAGATAGTATACTCGTAACTAGTATGTATGTATAAAGAAAGAAAAAAAAACCACGGTTAGGTGGTATATACAATTATGGACGGGCTGCCGAGTGCCGACACAGAGGTAGCCACAGCCGTGAACTACCGCACTGTACTGTGTCTGCTGCTAATATAGACTGGTTGATAAAGAGATAGTATACTCGTAACTAGTATGTATGTATAAAGAAAGAAAAAAAAACCACGGTTAGGTGGTATATACAATTATGGACGGGCTGCCGAGTGCCGACACAGAGGTAGCCACAGCCGTGAACTACCGCACTGTACTGTGTCTGCTGCTAATATATAGACTGGTTGATAAAGAGATAGTATACTCGTAACTAGTATGTATGTATAAAGAAAGAAAAAAAAACCACGGTTAGGTGGTATATACAATTATGGACGGGCTGCCGAGTGCCGACACAGAGGTAGCCACAGCCGTGAACTACCGCACTGTACTGTGTCTGCTGCTAATATAGACTGGTTGATAAAGAGATAGTATACTACTAATATTATATACTGGTGGTCAGGTCACTGGTCACTAGTCACACTGGCAGTGGCACTCCTGCAGCAAAAGTGTGCACTGTTTAATTTTAATATAATATTATGTACTCCTGGCTCCTGCTATAACCTATAACTGGCACTGCAGTAGTGCTCCCCAGTCTCCCCCACAATTATAAGCTGTGTGAGCTGAGCAGTCAGACAGATATATAATATATATAGATGATGCAGCACACTGGCCTGAGCCTGAGCAGTGCACACAGATATGGTATGTGACTGACTGAGTCACTGTGTGTATCGCTTTTTTCAGGCAGAGAACGGATATATTAAATAAACTGCACTGTGTGTCTGGTGGTCACTCACTATATAATATATTATGTACTCCTGGCTCCTGCTATAACCTATAACTGGCACTGCAGTAGTGCTCCCCAGTCTCCCCCACAATTATAAGCTGTGTGAGCTGAGCAGTCAGACAGATATATAATATTATATATAGATAATAGATGATGCAGCACACTGGCCTGAGCCTGAGCAGTGCACACAGATATGGTATGTGACTGAGTCACTGTGTGCTGTGTATCGCTTTTTTCAGGCAGAGAACGGATTATAAATAAAAGTGGTGGTCACTGGTCACTATCAGCAAAACTCTGCACTGTACACTACTGAGTACTCCTAATGCTCCCCAAAATTAGTAAATCAAGTGTCTAAACGGAGAGGACGCCAGCCACGTCCTCTCCCTATCAATCTCAATGCACGTGTGAAAATGGCGGCGACGCGCGGCTCCTTATATAGAATCCGAGTCTCGCGATAGAATCCGAGCCTCGCGAGAATCCGACAGCGTCATGATGACGTTCGGGCGCGCTCGGGTTAACCGAGCAAGGCGGGAAGATCCGAGTCGCTCGGACCCGTGAAAAAAAACATGAAGTTCTGGCGGGTTCGGATTCAGAGAAACCGAACCCGCTCATCTCTAGTACCTACTATTGACTGGTGGATTTATAATTAAATCTCTCTTTGAAATATTAAGTTTGAGGTGGTGAGATGTCATCCAAGATGAAATGGCAGATAGGCATACAGTGACATGGCTTAGTACAGATAGGGACAAATCAGGAGAGGATAGGTAGATTTGAGTATCATCTGCATGCAGATAATACTGAAATCCAAAAGAGCTGATTAGTTTACCAAGAGATGAGGTATAGATAGAGAAAAGCAGCGGACCCAAGACTGAGCCCTGCAGTACTCCAACTGAAAGAGGTAGTGAAGAGGACGTAGATTCAGAGAAGCGAACATTGAAGGAGCGATTAGATAAGTAGGAAAGGAACCAAGAAAGGGCTGTGTCTTTAAGACCTAGGGATTGTAGTGTTTGTATGAGAAGAGAGTAGTCAACAGTGTCAAAGGCAGCAGATAGATCTAGAAGAATAAGTAGTGAAAAAAAGGGGGGAACCTGGATTGCACATCCTATTACTAAAGATATCAAGAGGTGCTATCATGCTGAGGCTTCTAATACTATGCTGGGGGAAGAGAGATGCAGATGCACACTCTTAGCACTAAGAACACTGGTAATAAAAATAATTTAAATAAACCCTCACAATTAACATGGAGTATAATTGAAGTTCTTAGCACACATTTGCGCAAATATGCGGGCCCATGTACTGCGGCCAGGTGACTTCATCACATGGATCCCTAACATCCATAATATTATCACATTCTATAAATTTATACAGGACTTACCTCTAAATAGGGCCTTATCAATGTGTGATCTGAAATGCAGGAACCCAGCTAATTAAAACAACTGAGGGTAAATGGGAGGAGTGCCAATCCAGAGGAAGGAAGCCTTGCCTTCCAGTGTATAATATATACACAAATATAGTGGAAAAAAGGGGGGAACCTGTATTGCACATCCTATTACTAAAGATATTAAGAGGTGCTATCATGCTGAGGCTTCTAATACTATGCTGGGGGAAGAGAGATGCAGATGCACACTCTTAGCACTAAGAGTGTTCTTAGTGCTAAGAGTGTGCATCTGCATATCTATTCCCCCAGAATAAGTAGTGAGTAATGGCCTTTAGACTTCATAGTGACCAAATGATTAACCACTTTAGTCAGCGCTGTCTCTGTGGAGTGTTGGGAATGGAAGCCTGACTGAAATGGGTCCAATAAATTGTGTGAGATAAGAAAGTGTTTGAGTCGAGTTTAGGCAAATCTCTCAAGTAGCTTAGAGAACCAAGGGCGCTGAGAGATAGGGCGGTAGTTTGAGAGAAATTTAGGGTCAGAATTTTTTTTCCAAAATGGGAGTAATCAGTGCGTGCTTGAAGAGTTAAGGAAAAATACCAGCAGAGAGAGAGAGAGATTACAGATGTTAGTTAAGGTAGGGATGAGCACCACAGACAGAGCTTTACTTATTTGTTGGATCAAGAGGAGAGGTAGTAGAGAAGCAGGATGAGAAGAGTGATGATCCTTCATCTTCATTTGTGGGATCAAATGAAGAGAGAGTGCCAGAAGGTTCAGGTAAAGAACTGAGCAGGTCACTGGCTGCCAAAGAGCATAACATTTCATATTGGATCTTATCAATCTTCTCCCTGAAAGTAGGAAGCAATATCTTGTGCCTTGATAGTGGCTGGTGAGGTAGGTGAGGGAGGGTTCAGAAGTGATTTAAATGTGTTAAAGAGTTGTTTGGGGTTAAAGGCTTGAGCAGAGTTAAGAGTTTGGAAATATGTTTGTTTGGCAGTGTCCAGGGCATTTCCATAAGAGTGGTAGACAGTCTTATATGTGAGGAAGTTACTTGAAATACGAGATTTATGCCACTGACATTTAAGTTTACATGTGGGTTTTTATAGTTGTCTTGTTAATTTAGAGTGCCATGGTTTACATCTAGGCCTACGTGGAGTGTGATGGGTAGCTGGAGCCATTTCATCAAGGGCTAGTTCTAGATTGTCATTCAGGTGTGATACAGCCATCTGAGGAGAGGATAATGGAGAAATAGGTGAAAGCAGTTTTTGGAGTGAGGTGGAAAGTTCTTGAACATTAATTGTGTTAATATTTCTGTGGGTTTGAGGAGGATTGGAGGAATTCAGCAACACGGTGTTTAAATTAACAGAGGGGAGAGCATGCTGGTGATAAGGTTGTGATCTGAGATGGGGAAAGGAGTGTTAGTGAGTTCAGAAACTGAGCATAGTCTGGTGAATACTAGATCAAGGCAGTGGCCCTCCCGATGAGTAGAGGAGTCAGTCCATTGGGAGAAGCAGAGAGAGGAGGTTAGAGGAAGTAGTTTGGAGGCGTGAGAAGCAGATTTTAGACAATCAATAGCAATATTGAAATCACCCATGATGATGGTGGAAATGTCACAGGATAGGAAGTGAGGGAGCCAGGCAAAAAAATCTTCCAGAAATTGTTTGGGATGCCCAGGTGGGTGGTAGATAGCTGCAACAAGCAGAGATAAATGAGAGTAAATGCTGATGGAATGTACTTCAAATTATGTAAATGTGAGTGATGGAACCTGTGGTAGAAAGGTGTATGCAAAAGATTGGAAAAGTAATAGTCTAACTCCTCCTCCTTTATGGTTACAAGGCCTGGAGGTCTGTGTAAAGTGGAGACCACCATGTGACAGTGCTGCAGGGGAGGCTGTGTCTTATTGTGTGAGCCAGGTTTCTGTTATAGCCAGCAGATTGAAGTTGTTAGATATGAAAAGGTCATGGATGGATGTTCATTTGTTACAAACAGAGCGTGCATTAAATAAGGCACATTTTAGTGATCTGGAGGGTGATGGAAGATGTGATGTTTATGAGGTTAGTTGGATTTCTATGTTGCTGTGAATCAGGTGAATGTGAGTGATGCAAGTGGTTGGGTCCTGGATTTGGTGAAAGGTCACCAGCTATCAGAAGCAGAAGAGAGAGATAAATGTGAGTGTCAGAGGTTTGTGAAATTTTTTATGGTGAGAGGTTGTAGATGTTATTGTCAATGAGTATAGGGAAGTAAAAAGCACATGAGTGTTAGTAAGAGGGTAGTCAATAATTGAGGGGGCAACATGTACAGAGGAGTGAGTTACTGGGAGACTGAATGATGCAATGGCCTTTATGAATATTCCATGAAGAGCAATGGCGAAAAACAATTTGTGGAACATAGTTTGTTTGGGATTAACCAGAGTTATCTAGGCTGAGTGTAAGGTTTCACTTGTTAGAGTTAAAAGTTCAGGTGCCTATTTACTGGTCTTGGTCCACTGTATGTTAAATGAGCATGACAGAGGAAAATGACAAACAGGTATGTACAGTCACATGCAAATCACAATCTAACTGGTTTTATACAAAATTTAGTGCATTCTGTTCTTAGAGGTCATGAGGATTATAGTTGGAAAGATATATACATACGCCTAAATGCACAGATGATTTTGACTGAGGATGAAAGGAAGGGTGGTTGTTTTGTTTCAACATTGGTTGGGTGTTTCCATCTGTTTTCGTCCTGCTTAAGTCCTGGGTAAGTCTATATTGTAATATTTTCTTAACCCTTTTAAAACAACCCTTCTAAGACAGCCCTGTTCAGCCAGGCTGCTCTTTAGCCTAGCATTTTTCCTTATGAATGGTAAGTATCCATGTGTGTCTGATAATTGCAATCAAGGCCTAACACCCCACCCCCAGTTACAGAGCATGCCATAAAACTCAACTAAAACAAACACTGAGATAGGAGTTTACCAACTATTTCAAAGTTTAAATAAAGTATCATCCTGGAATACAATATAGCTTATGATATAAAAATTTACAGTAGATTACCCAATATAATAAAAATATCACTGCAGCATGTATATTCTAAGCACACCCAAACTCCAAATGATGAGTGTAGATTACCTAACATAATAAAAATATCACTGGAGCATGTATATTCTAAGCAGACACAAACTTCAAATGATGACGGTAGATTACCTGCAGAGAAAGGAGAGCAATCGTCGCATTGGTCCAGCACAGCCCTTCAATATATGGCAAAGATATAGCCACTATGTAAGTCCTGGGTAAGTTTATATTGTAATATTTTCTTAACCCTTTTAAAACAACCCTTCTAAGACAACCCTGTTCAGCCAGGCTGCTCTTCAGCCTAGCATCTTTCCTTATGAATGGTAAGTATACATGTTACTATTCAGGATTCGTACAGTGGAATTTTTTAGATAGCCATTTGACCTTGTGTTGCTTATACTACATTTTGTTCCAACCACAGTATAACAGGAAAGTGATATATTTTGTGACCCTCTCTGTTTATTTTTTTTTTTCAAAAAGCAAATCTTGTTCTACTTTCACTGACATTTGTCCTAGGTCTTCTTTGTATATGGGTGTGGTATACCAATGCCAGAATCCTGTCAGCGGAATCCCGGCGGCAGGTGGTGAGTTCAGCAAGCTACTTGCAGGCTCAGTGGTAACCTACGATTGCCATGGGTTCTATTCCTACTCTATGGGTGTCGTGGACACCCACGAGTGGGAATAGTCCCTGTTGGTTGGCATGCCGACCATCGGGTTTGTGAGGGGGTGGGATGTAGGGGGCGGTTATGTGACCATCAGTCTCCTGACCGCTGGTCACATAACTACATTCCCTTGTATATATGTCATGCTTATTGCTCATTCTTTGTTTTACTTTATTACCACTTGATGCCACTAATAAAATTTGTTTATGTATTTTTAATGCATTGCAACTCTATAACACCTACTGTAGCTTTACTTCATATCAGTTATATAATAGTAAGTGTTCATTTTATTACAGTGAAAAATTGTAACTATAATTGATTCAGAATGTAGTAAAGAAAATGCCACAAACGTCATTATTAACTCAAAGGATATGTCTGACCAAAAGCAACGATAACAAATCTTTGTACAAGGCAAATGCATTTTTTAAAGTACGGTAATTGCATGAAAAATTATTTTATAAAAATATGTGAAATGAAAGAACACGTATAATACCAGGGAAAGTACAGTACACATAATTTCCAGTAATAGATTTATATGCTGCTCATTAAAGTGCATCCTTTCTACTCCATTATTTTTATTATCACAAAAGCTTTTAGGCTTTTAGTAAAATGATGCAGACAGATAGTGTTCAGCTGGGATACCATTTGCCTATTAGAGGAAATTGTGTGGCTATGCCAAGCAGGTTTAAAATCCTAAAAATTAATCTGTCTACTGTACCTGTCACACAACACATGCCTCTAATTTGTATGTATGTATATATGAATATATGTGTGTATATATATATATATATATATATATATATATATAGTATATATTGTGGTCCGCACATCCCAATAATAATAATCTCATGCAGGGTGCCCGGTTCAAATATTTCAATATGAGTACAACCACACCATGAGGCTCCAGCAGGGGCTATGTTGCAGAAGAAACCAGCACTCCTTGTATATTCCAACGTCTTTATGCCATTACTTAAGCAACATGACAAACTTTTTGTGTAAAATCAGCAGCTTGGAAACAAATTCATCAATGATATAGATCTCACATATCCTAGGTCACGCTGGGGATCTAAATCCAACCCAGCAGGATCTCCCAACAACTGTTTCGGCTGGCGCCATCTTCAGGGGAGTAGTACAAGGAGTGCTGGTTTCTTCTGCAACATAGCCCCTGCTGGAGCCTCATGGTGTGGTTGTACTCATATATATATATATATATATATATATATATATATATATATACACATAATGTGTAAAAGCCACAAATAATGAAAGACTTCCCTCCCTGCTGATAAATTACAGTATGGACGCATTGCACATATGTCAATAACTAAATAAAATGCATATGAAAAGTGGCACACACCACCGTAACAACATGTGTTTTCATCCAAATTAATCATAGGTCAAACCAATAAACATAAAAGGATAAAATGACCACAGCTGAAAAAAATAAATGTGGCTCATTTGCTGTAATAAATCAAATGTGTTCCCAAAGTTGGATCCACATTAGGATCCAGTTGTGGCTCATTGTATACTTTATCTCTATAGGTATAATCATCAATAAGTAGGGCCAAGGAATTAAACTTTTTTTTAAAAACACAGATATTTTTTATTGCCCATAAAGATTTTGCTGTCTTATGAAAATAAAATGACAGTCAACAACATTATGGTTCAAACTGAATAAATGCAAGTATGTAATGTGTTCTTTTAATCCAATGTTGATGGATAATTGATGACAACAATGTGATAATACTGCTGGTGATGAAAAAGAATCTCTGGCATAACCTTTTATAGGTCATTCTAGAACAATGGGGGTAATTCCAAGTTGATCACAGCAGGAATTTTTTTAGCAGTTGGGCAAAACCATGTGCACTGCAGGGGAGGCAGATATAACATTTGCAGAGAGAGTTAGCTTTGGGTGTGGTGAGTTCAATCTGCAATCTAAATTGCAGTGTAAAAATAAAGCAGCCAGTATTTACCCTGCACAGAAACAAAATAACCCACCCAAATCTAACTCTCTCTGCAAATGTTATATCTGCACCCCCTGCAGTGCACATGGTTTTGCCCAACTGCTAAAAAATTTCCTGCTGCGATCAACTTGGAATTACCCCCAATGTTTCTTAACTCTAGACTTAGAACTGCTATATTTTCAAGTTTTAAGAATTTATTTAAGTTCATTTATCTGTTTGGATGGATCAGTAATATTTAATCTGTTTTCACAGTGCAAAATCCTAAAAACATGAACTTTTGGAAGTCCTCAAGTACAGAATTTTGTAAAAACTGTTTTAGGATCATTAAATTGGCTAGTTCATATGTTGATCCTGACCAAATTCACTTCTACATACAGTACTGTATATATGTTGTGACTTAAAGTAGAGATGAGCGGGTTCGGTTTCTTTGAATCCGAACCCGCACGAACTTCACTTTTTTTTTCACGGGTCCGAGCGACTCGGATCTTCCCGCCTTGCTCGGTTAACCCGAGCGCGCCGGAACGTCATCATGACGCTGTCGGATTCTCGCGAGACTCGGATTCTATATAAGGAGCCGCGCGTCGCCGCCATTTTCACACGTGCATTGAGATTGATAGGGAGAGGACGTGGCTGGCGTCCTCTCCATTTAGATTAGATTTAGAAGAGAGAGAGAGAGAGAGAGATTGCTGTGATACTGTAGATTAGAAGAGAGTGCAGAGTGCAGACAGAGTTTAGTGACTGACGACCACAGTGACCAGTGACCACCAGAGACAGTGCAGTTGTTTGTTTTATTTAATATATCCGTTCTCTGCCTGAAAAAAACGATACACAGTCACACAGTGACTCAGTCTGTGTGCACTGCTCAGCCCAGTGTGCTGCACATCAATGTATTGTATATAAAGCTTATAATTGTGGGGGAGACTGGGGAGCACTGCAGGTTGTTATAGCAGGAGCCAGGAGTACATGATAAATAATATTATATTAAAATTAAACAGTGCACACTTTTGCTGCAGGAGTGCCACTGCCAGTGTGACTAGTGGTGACCAGTGCCTGACCACCAGTATATTAGTAGTATTGTATACTATCTCTTTATCAACCAGTCTATATTAGCAGCAGACACAGTACAGTGCGGTAGTTCACGGCTGTGGCTACCTCTGTGTCGGCACTCGGCAGGCAGTCCGTCCATCCATAATTGTATTATATACCACCTAACCGTGGTTTTTTTTTTCTTTCTTTATACCGTCGTCATAGTCATACTAGTTGTTACGAGTATACTACTATCTCTTTATCAACCAGTGTACAGTGCGGTAGTTCACGGCTGTGGCTACCTCTGTGTCGGAACTCGGCAGGCAGTCCGTCCATCCATAATTGTATTATAATATATACCACCTAACCGTGGTTTTTTTTTCGTTCTTTATACCGTCGTCATACTAGTTGTTACGAGTATACTACTATCTCTTTATCAACCAGTGTACAGTGCGGTAGTTCACGGCTGTGGCTACCTCTGTGTCGGAACTCGGCAGGCAGTCCGTCCATCCATAATTGTATTATAATATATACCACCTAACCGTGGTTTTTTTTTCGTTCTTTATACCGTCGTCATACTAGTTGTTACGAGTATACTACTATCTCTTTATCAACCAGTGTACAGTGCGGTAGTTCACGGCTGTGGCTACCTCTGTGTCGGCACTCGGCAGGCAGTCCGTCCAACCATAATTGTATTATATACCACCTAACTGTGGTTTTTTTTTCATTCTTTATACCGTCGTCATACTAGTTGTTACGAGTATACTACTATCTCTTTATCAACCAGTGTACAGTGCGGTAGTTCACGGCTGTGGCTACCTCTGTGTCGGCACTCGGCAGGCAGTCCGTCCAACCATAATTGTATTATATACCACCTAACCGTGGTTTTTTTTTTCATTCTTTATACCGTCGTCATACTAGTTGTTACGAGTATACTACTATCTCTTTATCAACCAGTGTACAGTGCGGTAGTTCACGGCTGTGGCTACCTCTGTGTCGGCACTCGGCAGCCCGTCCATAATTGTATATACCAGTGACCTAACCGTGGTTTTTTTTTCTTTCTTTATACATACATACTAGTTACGAGTATACTATCTCTTTATCAACCAGTCTATATATTAGCAGCAGACACAGTACAGTGCGGTAGTTCACGGCTGTGTCTACCTCTGTGTCGGCACTCGGCAGCCCGTCCATAATTGTATATACCACCTAACCGTGGTTTTTTTTTCTTTCTTTATACATACATACTAGTTACGAGTATACTATCTCTTTATCAACCAGTCTATATATTAGCAGCAGACACAGTACAGTGCGGTAGTTCACGGCTGTGGCTACCTCTGTGTCGGCACTCGGCAGCTCGTCCATAATTGTATATACCAGTGACCTAACCGTGGTTTTTTTTTCTTTCTTTATACATACATACATACTAGTTACGAGTATACTATCTCTTTATCAACCAGTCTATATATTAGCAGCAGACACAGTACAGTGCGGTAGTTCACGGCTGTGGCTACCTCTGTGTCGGCACTCGGCAGCCCGTCCATAATTGTATATACCAGTGACCTAACCGTGTTTTTTTTTTCTTTCTTTATACATACATACTAGTTACGAGTATACTATCTCTTTATCAACCAGTCTATATATTAGCAGCAGACACAGTACAGTGCGGTAGTTCACGGCTGTGGCTACCTCTGTGTCGGCACTCGGCAGCCCGTCCATAATTGTATACTAGTATCCAATCCATCCATCTGCATTGTTTACCTGAGGTGCCTTTTAGTTGTGCCTATTAAAATATGGAGAACAAAAATGTTGAGGTTCCAAAATTAGGGAAAGATCAAGATCCACTTCCACCTCGTGCTGAAGCTGCTGCCACTAGTCATGGCCGAGACGATGAAATGCCAGCAACGTCGTCTGCCAAGGCCGATGCCCAATGGCATAGTACAGAGCATGTCAAAACCAAAACACCAAATATCAGTAAAAAAAGGACTCCAAAACCTAAAATAAAATTGTCGGAGGAGAAGCGTAAACTTGCCAATATGCCATTTACCACACGGAGTGGCAAGGAACGGCTGAGGCCCTGGCCTATGTTCATGGCTAGTGGTTCAGCTTCACATGAGGATGGAAGCACTCAGCCTCTCGCTAGAAAACTGAAAAGACTCAAGCTGGCAAAAGCACCGCAAAGAACTGTGCGTTCTTTGAAATCCCAAATCCACAAGGAGAGTCCAATTGTGTCGGTTGCGATGCCTGACCTTCCCAACACTGGACGTGAAGAGCATGCGCCTTCCACCATTTGCACGCCCCCTGCAAGTGCTGGAAGGAGCACCCGCAGTCCAGTTCCTGATAGTCAGATTGAAGATGTCAGTGTTGAAGTACACCAGGATGAGGAGGATATGGGTGTTGCTGGCGCTGGGGAGGAAATTGACCAGGAGGATTCTGATGGTGAGGTGGTTTGTTTAAGTCAGGCACCCGGGGAGACACCTGTTGTCCGTGGGAGGAATATGGCCGTTGACATGCCAGGTGAAAATACCAAAAAAATCAGCTCTTCGGTGTGGAGGTATTTCACCAGAAATGCGGACAACAGGTGTCAAGCCGTGTGTTCCCTTTGTCAAGCTGTAATAAGTAGGGGTAAGGACGTTAACCACCTCGGAACATCCTCCCTTATACGTCACCTGCAGCGCATTCATAATAAGTCAGTGACAAGTTCAAAAACTTTGGGTGACAGCGGAAGCAGTCCACTGACCAGTAAATCCCTTCCTCTTGTAACCAAGCTCACGCAAACCACCCCACCAACTCCCTCAGTGTCAATTTCCTCCTTCCCCAGGAATGCCAATAGTCCTGCAGGCCATGTCACTGGCAAGTCTGACGAGTCCTCTCCTGCCTGGGATTCCTCCGATGCATCCTTGCGTGTAACGCCTACTGCTGCTGGCGCTGCTGTTGTTGCCGCTGGGAGTCGATGGTCATCCCAGAGGGGAAGTCGTAAGCCCACTTGTACTACTTCCAGTAAGCAATTGACTGTTCAACAGTCCTTTGCGAGGAAGATGAAATATCACAGCAGTCATCCTACTGCAAAGCGGATAACTGAGTCCTTGACAACTATGTTGGTGTTAGACGTGCGTCCGGTATCCGCCGTTAGTTCACAGGGAACTAGACAATTTATTGAGGCAGTGTGCCCCCGTTACCAAATACCATCTAGGTTCCACTTCTCTAGGCAGGCGATACCGAGAATGTACACGGACGTCAGAAAAAGACTCACCAGTCTCCTAAAAAATGCAGTTGTACCCAATGTCCACTTAACCACGGACATGTGGACAAGTGGAGCAGGGCAGGGTCAGGACTATATGACTGTGACAGCCCACTGGGTAGATGTATGGACTCCCGCCGCAAGAACAGCAGCGGCGGCACCAGTAGCAGCATCTCGCAAACGCCAACTCTTTTCTAGGCAGGCTACGCTTTGTATCACCGCTTTCCAGAATACGCACACAGCTGAAAACCTCTTACGGCAACTGAGGAAGATCATCGCGGAATGGCTTACCCCAATTGGACTCTCCTGTGGATTTGTGGCATCGGACAACGCCAGCAATATTGTGTGTGCATTAAATATGGGCAAATTCCAGCACGTCCCATGTTTTGCACATACCTTGAATTTGGTGGTGCAGAATTTTTTTAAAAACGACAGGGGCGTGCAAGAGATGCTGTCGGTGGCCAGAAAAATTGCGGGACACTTTCGGCGTACAGGCACCACGTACAGAAGACTGGAGCACCACCAAAAACTACTGAACCTGCCCTGCCATCATCTGAAGCAAGAAGTGGTAACGAGGTGGAATTCAACCCTCTATATGCTTCAGAGGTTGGAGGAGCAGCAAAAGGCCATTCAAGCCTATACAATTGAGCACGATATAGGAGATGGAATGCACCTGTCTCAAGTGCAGTGGAGAATGATTTCAACGTTGTGCAAGGTTCTGATGCCCTTTGAACTTGCCACACGT
The DNA here is from genome assembly GCF_028390025.1 of Pseudophryne corroboree. Classification (NCBI taxonomy): domain Eukaryota; kingdom Metazoa; phylum Chordata; class Amphibia; order Anura; family Myobatrachidae; genus Pseudophryne; species Pseudophryne corroboree. The sequence continues at coordinate 541,805,517 of NC_086444.1, read as the reverse complement.
GAAGTCAGTTCAGACACTGCCAGCCTGAGTCAGGTCATTCCCCTCATCAGGCTTTTGCAGAAGAAGCTGGAGGCATTGAAGAAGGAGCTAAAAGGGAGCGATTCCGCTAGGCATGTGGGACTTGTGGATGCAGCCCTTAATTCGCTTAACAAGGATTCACGGGTGGTCAATCTGTTGAAATCAGAGCACTACATTTTGGCCACCGTGCTCGATCCTAGATTTAAAGCCTACCTTGGATCTCTCTTTCCGGCAGACACAGGTCTGCTGGGGTTGAAAGACCTGCTGGTGACAAAATTGTCAAGTCAAGCGGAACGCGACCTGTCAACATCTCCTCCTTCACATTCTCCCGCAACTGGGGGTGCGAGGAAAAGGCTCAGAATTCCGAGCCCACCCGCTGGCGGTGATGCAGGGCAGTCTGGAGCGACTGCTGATGCTGACATCTGGTCCGGACTGAAGGACCTGACAACGATTACGGACATGTCGTCTACTGTCACTGCATATGATTCTCTCAACATTGATAGAATGGTGGAGGATTATATGAGTGACCGCATCCAAGTAGGCACGTCACACAGTCCGTACTTATACTGGCAGGAAAAAGAGGCAATTTGGAGGCCCTTGCACAAACTGGCTTTATTCTACCTAAGTTGCCCTCCCACAAGTGTGTACTCCGAAAGAGTGTTTAGTGCCGCCGCTCACCTTGTCAGCAATCGGCGTACGAGGTTACATCCAGAAAATGTGGAGAAGATGATGTTCATTAAAATGAATTATAATCAATTCCTCCGCGGAGACATTGACCAGCAGCAATTGCCTCCACAAAGTACACAGGGAGCTGAGATGGTGGATTCCAGTGGGGACGAATTGATAATCTGTAAGGAGGGGGATGTACACGGTGATATATCGGAGGGTGAAGATGAGGTGGACATCTTGCCTCTGTAGAGCCAGTTTGTGCAAGGAGAGATTAATTGCTTCTTTTTTGGGGGGGGTCCAAACCAACCCGTCATATCAGTCACAGTCGTGTGGCAGACCCTGTCACTGAAATGATGGGTTGGTTAAAGTGTGCATGTCCTGTTTTGTTTATACAACATAAGGGTGGGTGGGAGGGCCCAAGGATAATTCCATCTTGCACCTCTTTTTTCTTTTCTTTTTCTTTGCATCATGTGCTGATTGGGGAGGGTTTTTTGGAAGGGACATCCTGCGTGACACTGCAGTGCCACTCCTAAATGGGCCCGGTGTTTGTGTCGGCCACTAGGGTCGCTAATCTTACTCACACAGTCAGCTACCTCATTGCGCCTCTTTTTTTCTTTGCGTCATATGCTGTTTGGGGAGGGTTTTTTGGAAGGGACATCCTGCGTGACACTGCAGTGCCACTCCTAGATGGGCCCGGTGTTTGTGTCGGCCACTAGGGTCGCTAATCTTACTCACACAGCTACCTCATTGCGCCTCTTTTTTTCTTTGCGTCATGTGCTGTTTGGGGAGGGTTTTTTGGAAGGGACATCCTGCGTGACACTGCAGTGCCACTCCTAGATGGGCCCGGTGTTTGTGTCGGCCACTAGGGTCGCTAATCTTACTCACACAGTCAGCTACCTCATTGCGCCTCTTTTTTTCTTTGCGTCATGTGCTGTTTGGGGAGGGTTTTTTGGAAGGGCCATCCTGCGTGACACTGCAGTGCCACTCCTAGATGGGCCCGGTGTTTGTGTCGGCCACTAGGGTCGCTAATCTTACTCACACAGTCAGCTACCTCATTGCGCCTCTTTTTTTCTTTGCGTCATGTGCTGTTTGGGGAGGGTTTTTTGGAAGGGCCATCCTGCGTGACACTGCAGTGCCACTCCTAGATGGGCCCGGTGTTTGTGTCGGCCACTAGGGTCGCTAATCTTACTCACACAGCTACCTCATTGCGCCTCTTTTTTTCTTTGCGTCATGTGCTGTTTGGGGAGGGTTTTTTGGAAGGGACATCCTGCGTGACACTGCAGTGCCACTCCTAGATGGGCCCGGTGTTTGTGTCGGCCACTAGGGTCGCTTATCTTACTCACACAGCGACCTCGGTGCAAATTTTAGGACTAAAAATAATATTGTGAGGTGTGAGGTATTCAGAATAGACTGAAAATGAGTGTAAATTATGGTTTTTGAGGTTAATAATACTTTGGGATCAAAATGACCCCCAAATTCTATGATTTAAGCTGTTTTTTAGTGTTTTTGGAAAAAAACACCCGAATCCAAAACACACCCGAATCCGACAAAAATAATTCGGTGAGGTTTTGCCAAAACGCGTTCGAACCCAAAACACGGCCGCGGAACCGAACCCAAAACCAAAACACAAAACCCGAAAAATTTCAGGCGCTCATCTCTAGTTTAAAACACCATAGAACATCTCATTATGAATTGATACTTTTATATTGATGACTATAGAAGCATCCAGATTTACTAATGGTTGGGTTGTAAAATTATCAAAAAACAACCAAAAACTAATGGCAAATATATATACCCAAATAGTAGACTAAAAAGTCTGTTTGACTTCTAAAATACATTTTACTGTATTTGTTGAAACTTCATTATGATGCTTATAAAAAGGGACACAACCACGTGGTGCACAGTGGCTGTAGAGATAATGGCAATTCAAGGCTATGCTATGCTGACCACTTCCTTTGGTATGCAAATCCCTGACTAAAGAGACACAGGAGGCAGTATCAGAGGCAGAACAGCAGCTTGTAGAATAACCCCGGAGCCTACACAGGTCTAGGTTCTTCCTTGGTCAGTTAAACGTCAATGAATTGTCTGCTGGTGAGGTCATATGCATGTTCTGCCTCAGTCTTTCCAACATAATGATGCTGTAGGACAGAGGTTCTCAAACTCGGTCCTCGGGGGCCCACACAGTGCATGTTTTGCAGGTCTCCTCACAGAATCGCAAGTGAAATAATTAGCTCCACCTGTGGACCTTTTAAAATGTGTCAGTGAGTAATTAATACACCTGTGCACCTGCTGGGTTACCTGCAAAACATGCACTGTGTGGGCTCCCGAGGACCGAGTTTGAGAACCTCTGCTGTAGGACTTGTAAAGACTCAGCTTGAACCAGACACTTAGCATGAACCAGACCCTGCACAGTCATTTGCCATATCAGGCCTCCACAAGCTGCTGTGTACTATACACTTTTTGCAACTGGGAACTCTCATTCAGTTTCTGTGGAAGTGGTAGTCATTTCCTAGCCGACTTCCAGTAGGCACTTTATCCAAGTTATGACCGCACTCATCCTCCACAGCGAGACCTAAATCTGCTTTTGCAGCCAGGTGTCACAGTAGCATGAAGTCAGGGTAGTCTTAGAGACATGCCTAATGTCTCAGAAGCTGAAGACTGTACACACACAGGGACAAGACCACCTAGGAATATTGTACACCTTTAAATAAATTCTCATCATGCATATTTTATCAATAAGCAGATGGTCTATGATGCAAAATAAAAAAAATATAAGTGTTGTGACTGGCTATCCTGGCTCATGTCATAATGCCTACTGTATATGATCAATAACTCATCCCTGTCAGCAAAATTTGAAGCAGAACAAATGCCAGAGGAATGGCTGCAAGTATGTCATGTGTAGCATTGTTCATTATGTATAAATTAAGAATATACTGTATGTTAAACTTCATTTTCCAACACAACAGGTATTCAGGTCATGGCTGTTGCTCCTGTTTTCTAAATCCATTTTCACATCCACAGACTCCTGCTATACATAAGTAAAATGAGGCATATATTACAACTAGATCAGTGACATAGCTTACATTCAGGCTATTAAAATCTAAATTCAGGTGTCTTGAAAAATCTGGTGGCCATCCGTTATAGTGTTTTATTTTGCTCTGCTGCTGTCTATTGCATAATATAGCTTTGCAACAGTGTCACCAGATTATGCATACTCTGGCTCTGCAACAACCTCACAAAATTATGCCACCTCACCAGTTTATGCCATAGTCATAATGCATATTTAATGAATGTGCAGTTGGTCTGTGATGCAAAATAAAAAAGTGTTGTGACTGGCTATCCTGACATGTATCATAACGCCTATATCCTCAGCAATGCATTCATGTCATCAAAATTTAAGGCAGAACAAATGCCAGAAGAATGTTTGCTAAATTGGTTGATGAGTCATTTGTAGTATTGGTCACAACTTGTAAATGGAGTCTGACTTCTGACTCCATTGTTACATCTACAGACTCTGGCTGAGCATAAGTATAATGTTGCATATTTAACTACTTAATCAGTGATAGAGCTCACATTAGTGCTATTAAAAGTTAGGTTCAGGTGTCTTGATAAATCCAGTGGCCTTTTGTTATTGTGTGTGATATTGTGCTCTGTTACTGTCTATTGTTTAATCTTGCTCTGCAACAACTTCACCAGATTATGCAATAAACAGTGAACAAGTAGGAGTTTTGTTACCAACAAGTAACTCTGTGACCACAGAAAGAGGAAGGTAGATAAATGCTTCAGTTATTAACAACTTTTTCATGTGTAAGTATATATTTGATATGTGTAGTGTTTGTTATTTTAAAGAAACAGTACTCTTCCCTTATATAGTACACTTAAGAGTTGATGAAGCTATCATTGAAAAGAGTAAAGAAGTGGACAATTGGCAAAGTTGACCATAGCAACCTTTCAGTTTTGTTGTAGCATTTATCAACTGCATTCAACAAAATGAGAGTTAAAGCTGATTGGTTGCTATGGGCAACTTTGCCTATTGTCCACTTGTCCACTCTTTTCAGTGTTTGATACATTAACCCCTTAGGTGTTTTAAAATGGACATATTTACTAAACAAGATACAGTATGAAAAACCATATTTTTTAAAAAATACACATATTGGACCTGATTTGAATTTGTGCACAAGCCCGATGGTTTAAGCCCAAATCTGATGTTTGTTGGTCTGTGCAGGTGCATGTGCAGAATGGGTCTTGCAATACCACTCGATGCCCCCCCTTTGTAGCAGCATTTCATTGAATCATGAGCGAGGGTGGAAAATGGCACTCATCTTTAAATTGGGGGCATGTCACCCCATTTATGTAGTTGTACTGGGCCCAGGGTCTGCAACGTTGGTGCAAATTTCCTGGACCCGGCTGTCTGGATCCTTCAGCTTACGCAGACTTGACATGGTCTGCTACCATCACTAGTCATGACTGATGGTCATGATGGTCACAATAATCATGATGCTGGTCCAATGCTGCATCCTCAGATGCAGCATTCAGATTTCACAGATCCATGCTGGAGGCATCTAGCACCTACAGACACCTCATGCTGCACTTGCAGTTTATTTTTACTGAATTGCATAGCAACTTTCCTGCGGCTGTGCAATTCCATACAAATCAGAATCAGGCTGATTGAGTATAATTTTGCCTTTAAACAAATAGAAACTTTAGGTTATTGATATAACAAATAAATGGTTGTAATGTTAACCATTTTTTCACAACACATAACAATTATAAAAAAAAATTCAATATATATTCAAATATATATATAGATTTAAACAGAAAGATAAATGTTTATTTTTATAATTTTCTTTTGTAAATCTGGAAGTTATCATCCACACTTCTGTGGGTGAGTCCACCACAGAGGCGGAACTAGCGACAGTGCAGCCAGTGCAATGCAACAGGGCCCACTGCAATTAAGGGGCCCAAAGCCAGAGGCATTATAATGAGTCACATTGACTCATTATACACTGCCATTTGCTGAGCCAGGGTTTGCAACAAACTGTAGTATAGAAGCCGAAAGTGAGAAGCAGGGGCTTAGATATCGAAAGGAGAGCACCAGTGTAGAAGCCGTGGTGGACTGGCGGCACCGCCGTCATCATCAGTTGAAACAAAGTGTGGTGAGATTAATCATCAGTCGGCACCCAATCAGCTGTCTCCTTACCTCCAGAGCCAGCACGAGCAGACCAGCTGCCATCCTTATCAAATAAAGGTGTGGAAATATAAAATATTAATCCTGGGCACACTCATTTTATATATCATCTCTCTATATATACAAACATCACATCACTGATGTGTATATACTAATATATACAGATTTTGTGTTCCATTTTTTAATGTTTTATTTTTTATTCTATTTAGTGCTGACTCCAGCTGTATTATTTTACATTTTCACCATCTTTTCATCACTAACCTAGAGATTTTAAAGAACACTATGTGTGATAAGTTTAAAAAAAAACCACTCATTGTTAAAGTACATATACATTTTATATGGTGAAAAAGAAAGATGACTAGCACTGCTGCATCTCAGTTGTAAAACTGCACTACTGTGTTCATATATAGCAGCTGCTCATTTTAACAAAAGTAAAGGGTAAAAATAACCCCTCATCATTTGTTCATAAATGGGCCTCATAGTTTGATATATTTAGATATAGTATCTGCTTAGCCTGGTGCATTTCATTTCACAGTAGTAACATAACTTCAAATCTCTGGCACTATTAAACACACAGAAATTCTAAGATAAATCCAATTTTTTTGTAGAAAAATTACAAGCATCGAGGACCTGATATACTGTATAACAGAGTTGGCATGTACTGGGTCAATTTGAACTCAGCTGGTGATTTGTGAGCAGAGGTTACTGATTTGGATTGCTACAACAGACGAAGGGATCAAATATATGATCTCCTCATTTACTGCTAGTACTGGATGTTGAAGAGACATGACCAGAGGCGTAGAGTCTAACCCACCGGATGGTTTTCACCAATGACCCCTTCCAATGGGGATTTGGGTTTCTCGGTTACTGATAGACAGGTCGCGGCCCCCTGGACAGGTACCCGGTAATAGCTGAGGAGTCAGAGGATAAATAACAACTGATAGTTTGTGGTATATGAATAAGTCTTTGATGAACTAAGAGAACTAGAAGAAACTTGAAGAAACAATTGATGGTGACTGATAGTACTTGATATGTGAAGAAACAATCGACTGTGACCGATGGCACTTGGTACTTGAGACACTGAAGAACTAGAAATCACTTGAAGAAGCAATCAATGGTGACCGATGGCACTCGATATCTGAAGAAGCAGTCAATGGTGACCGAAGGCACTCGCTACTTGAGACATTGAAGAACTAGAAAACATTTGAAGAAGCAATCGATGTTTACCGAAGTCACCCGGTACTTGAGACGTTGAAGAACTAGTAGCTTCTTGAAGAAACAATCGATGTTAACCAATGGCACTCGGTACTTGAGACACTGTAGAACTAGAAGACACTTGCAATATCAATTGATGGTAATTGTAAGGAAATGAGGTCTGTGACAATTAATACACCTGTGCACCTGCTGGGTTACCTGCAAAACATGTACTGTGTGGGCTCCCGAGGACCGAGTTTGAGAACCTCTGCTGTAGGACTTGTAAAGACTCAGCTTGAACCAGACACTTAGCATGAACCAGACCCTGCACAGTCATTTGCCATATCAGGCCTCCACAAGCTGCTGTGTACTATACACTTTTTGCAACTGGGAACTCTCATTCAGTTTCTGTGGAAGTGGTAGTCATTTCCTAGCCGACTTCCAGTAGGCACTTTATCCAAGTTATGACAGCACTCATCCTCCACAGCGAGACCTAAATCTGCTTTTGCAGCCAGGTGTCACAGTAGCATGAAGTCAGGGTAGTCTTAGAGACATGCCTAATGTCTCAGAAGCTGAAGACTGTACACACACAGGGACAAGACCACCTAGGAATATTGTACACCTTTAAATAAATTCTCATCATGCATATTTTATCAATAAGCAGATGGTCTATGATGCAAAATAAAAAAAATATAAGTGTTGTGACTGGCTATCCTGGCTCATGTCATAATGCCTACTGTATATGATCAATAACTCATCCCTGTCAGCAAAATTTGAAGCAGAACAAATGCCAGAGGAATGGCTGCAAGTATGTCATGTGTAGCATTGTTCATTATATATAAATTAAGAATATACTGTATGTTAAACTTCATTTTCCAACACAACAGGTATTCAGGTCATGGCTGTTGCTCCTGTCTTCTAAATCCATTTTCACATCCACAGACTCCTGTTATACATAAGTAAAATGAGGCATATATTACAACTAGATCAGTGACATAGCTTACATTCAGGCTATTAAAATCTAAATTCAGGTGTCTTGAAAAATCTGGTGGCCATCCGTTATAGTGTTTTATTTTGCTCTGCTGCTGTCTATTGCATAATATAGCTTTGCAACAGTGTCACCAGATTATGCATACTCTGGCTCTGCAACAACCTCACAAAATTATGCCACCTCACCAGTTTATGCCATAGTCATAATGCATATTTAATGAATGTGCAGTTGGTCTGTGATGCAAAATAAAAAGTGTTGTGACTGGCTATCCTGCCATGTGTCATAACGCCTATATCCTCAGCAATGCATTCATGTCATCAAAATTTAAGGCAGAACAAATGCCAGAAGAATGTTTGCTAAATTGGTTGATGAGTCATTTGTAGTATTGGTCACAACTTGTAAATGGAGTCTGACTTCTGACTCCATTGTTACATCTACAGACTCTGGCTGAGCATAAGTATAATGTTGCATATTTAACTACTTAATCAGTGATAGAGCTCACATTAGTGCTATTAAAAGTTAGGTTCAGGTGTCTTGATAAATCCAGTGGCCTTTTGTTATTGTGTGTGATATTGTGCTCTGTTACTGTCTATTGTTTAATCTGGCTCTGCAACAACTTCACCAGATTATGCAATAAACAGTGAACAAGTAGGAGTTTTGTTACCAACAAGTAACTCTGTGACCACAGAAAGAGGAAGGTAGATAAATGCTTCAGTTATTAACAACTTTTTCATGTGTAAGTATATATTTGATATGTGTAGTGTTTGTTATTTTAAAGAAACAGTACTCTTCCCTTATATAGTACACTTAAGAGTTGATGAAGCTATCATTGAAAAGAGTAAAGAAGTGGACAATTGGCAAAGTTGACCATAGCAACCTTTCAGTTTTGTTGTAGCATTTATCAACTGCATTCAACAAAATGAGAGTTAAAGCTGATTGGTTGCTATGGGCAACTTTGCCTATTGTCCACTTGTCCACTCTTTTCACTGTTTGATACATTAACCCCTTAGGTGTTTTAAAATGGACATATTTACTAAACAAGATACAGTATGAAAAACCATATTTTTTTAAAAATACACATATTGGACCTGATTTGAATTTGTGCACAAGCCCGATGGTTTAAGCCCAAATCTGATGTTTGTTGGTCTGTGCAGGTGCATGTGCAGAATGGGTCTTGCAATACCACTCGATGCCCCCCCTTTGTAGCAGCATTTCATTGAATCATGAGCGAGGGTGGAAAATGGCACTCATCTTTAAATTGGGGGCATGTCACCCCATTTATGTAGTTGTACTGGGCCCAGGGTCTGCAACGTTGGTGCAAATTTCCTGGACCCAGCTGTCTGGATCCTTCAGCTTACGCAGACTTGACATGGTCTGCTACCATCACTAGTCATGACTGATGGTCATGATGGTCACAATAATCATGATGCTGGTCCAATGCTGCATCCTCAGATGCAGCATTCAGATTTCACAGATCCATGCTGGAGGCATCTAGCACCTACATACACCTCATGCTGCACTTGCAGTTTATTTTTACTGAATTGCATAGCAACTTTCCTGCGGCTGTGCAATTCCATACAAATCAGAATCAGGCTGATTGAGTATAATTTTGCCTTTAAACAAATAGAAACTTTAGGTTATTGATATAACAAATAAATGGTTGTAATGTTAACCATTTTTTCACAACACATAACAATTATAAAAAAAAAAATCAATATATATTCAAATATATATATAGATTTAAACAGAAAGATAAATGTTTATTTTTATAATTTTCTTTTGTAAATCTGGAAGTTATCATCCACACTTCTGTGGGTGAGTCCACCACAGAGGCGGAACTAGCGACAGTGCAGCCAGTGCAATGCAACAGGGCCCACTGCAATTAAGGGGCCCAAAGCCAGAGGCATTATAATGAGTCACATTGACTCATTATACACTGCCATTTGCTGAGCCAGGGTTTGCAACAAACTGTAGTATAGAAGCCGAAAGTGAGAAGCAGGGGCTTAGATATCGAAAGGAGAGCACCAGTGTAGAAGCCGTGGTGGACTGGCGGCACCGCCGTCATCATCAGTTGAAACAAAATGTGGTGAGATTAATCATCAGTCGGCACCCAATCAGCTGTCTCCTTACCTCCGGAGCCAGCACGAGCAGACCAGCTGCCATCCTTATCAAATAAAGGTGTGGAAATATAAAATATTAATCCTGGGCACACTCATTTTATATATCATCCGCATTGTCGATCAAGCGTCTGCCGATCCATCGACCGGATACCCTCTCGGGTGTGGTTCGTTTTATCGGCATCCGTTTGTGCGACAATGTTTTGAACGACCACAATAGTTCGAACAACACAACTCATCGACTGTCTGTATATCGGCAGTATCTTTAGTTCGACATGTATTTGATCGACCATAACAAATGATCGACAGCTACTTAATCGAATATTTTACTTAGACATGGATTAAGATCGACAGTAGTTTGTTCGACAACTGCGTTAGACCGACAGTAACTAGTTCGACATTAAATAGGCCGACTGCCATTAAATCGAACATCTTTTAGTTCGAAATGTGTTAGACCGACCACTCATTTGGTAGACAAAACTTAGATCGACACTTAAAAGGTTCGAAAGGTAATAGGTCGACATACACAAGATCGACATAACTAAGGGCGACAAAACTTAGATCGACACTTAAATTGCACGACATGTAATAGGTCGACATACACAAGATCGACAAAAGTAAGATCGACACTAATTACTTTGACAGATAACATATCTAAGATATCTACATGTAAATATAGGCCAATATAGTTTCAGTGCATGCTGGGATGTGTAGTTTCTCCACACCTGGAGTGCCACAGTTTGGACATGCCTGACATACACAATACACATCTGCAACGCTGACACCCTCCCCCCCCCCGCTATTCCCCACGATACCCGTCCAAAGTTAGACGCCGCCTCCATCCCCCCTAGTCACCTCGCTGCCCGTCTACATTTACACGCCTAGCTAGACACCCCACTACATTACGCGCCCCATGTTTCACCGTGGCACTACAAGTAACACAACGCCCTGGCACTGCTCCCCGCTCTGGTAGCACAGTCACACCCTTTAAGAAACACCCCACCCATGTCTGTCAGCACACCTGGGCACCCGGCTGCACATCTGCAACGCTGACACCCTCCCCCCCCCCGCTATTCCCCACGATACCCTTCCAAAGTTAGACGCCGCCTCCATCCCCCCTAGTCACCCCGCTGCCCGTCTACATTTACACGCCTAGCTAGACACCCCACTACATTACGCGCCCCATGTTTCACCGTGGCACTACAAGTAACACAACGCCCTGGCACTGCTCCCCGCTCTGGTAGCACAGTCACACCCTTTAAGAAACACCCCACCCATGTCTGCCAGCACACCTGGGCACCCGGCTGCACATCTGCAACGCTGACACCCTCCCCCCCCCCCCCCCGCTATTCCCCACGATTCCCTTCCAAAGTTAGACGCCGCCTCCATCCCCCCTAGTCACCCCGCTGCCCGTCTACATTTACACGCCTAGCTAGACACCCCACTACATTACGCGCCCCATGTTTCACCGTGGCACTACAAGTAACACAACGCCCTGGCACTGCTCCCCGCTCTGGTAGCACAGTCACACCCTTTAAGAAACACCCCACCCATGTCTGCCAGCACACCTGGGCACCCGGCTGCACATCTGCAACGCTGACACCCTCCCCCCCCCCGCTATTCCCCACGATACCCTTCCAAAGTTAGACGCCGCCACCATCCCCCCTAGTCACCCCGCTGCCCGTCCACATTTACACGCCTAGCTAGACACCCCACTACATTACGCGCCCCATGTTTCACCGTGGCACTACAAGTAACACAACGCCCTGGCACTGCTCCCCGCTCTGGTAGCACAGTCACACCCTTTAAGAAACACCCCACCCATGTCTGCCAGCACACCTGGGCACCCGGCTGCACATCTGCAACGCTGACACCCTCCCCCCCCCCCGCTATTCCCCACGATACCCTTCCAAAGTTAGATGCCGCCTCCATCCCCCCTAGTCACCCCGCTGCCCGTCTACATTTACACGCCTAGCTAGACACCCCAATACATTACGCGCCCCATGTTTCACCGTGGCACTACAAGTAACACAACGCCCTGGCACTGCTCCCCGCTCTGGTAGCACAGTCACACCCTTTAAGAAACACCCCACCCATGTCTGCCAGCACACCTGGGCACCCGGCTGCACATCTGCAACGCTGACACCCTCCCCCCCCCCCGCTATTCCCCACGATACCCTTCCAAAGTTAGATGCCGCCTCCATCCCCCCTAGTCACCCCGCTGCCTGTCTACATTTACACGCCTAGCTAGACACCCCACTACATTACGCGCCCCATGTTTCACCGTGGCACTACAAGTAACACAACGCCCTGGCACTGCTCCCCGCTCTGGTAGCACAGTCACACCCTTTAAGAAACACCCCACCCATGTCTGCCAGCACACCTGGGCACCCGGCTGCACATCTGCAACGCTGACACCCTCCCCCCCCCCCGCTATTCCCCACGATACCCTTCCAAAGTTAGACGCCGCCTCCATCCCCCCTAGTCACCCCGCTGCCCGTCTACATTTACACGCCTAGCTAGACACCCCACTACATTACGCGCCCCATGTTTCACCGTGGCACTACAAGTAACACAACGCCCTGGCACTGCTCCCCGCTCTGGTAGCACAGTCACACCCTTTAAGAAACACCCCACCCATGTCTGCCAGCACACCTGGGCACCCGGCTGCACATCTGCAACGCTGACACCCTCCCCCCCCGCTATTCCCCACGATACCCTTCCAAAGTTAGACGCCGCCTCCATCCCCCCTAGTCACCCCGCTGCCCGTCCACATTTACACGCCTAGCTAGACACCCCACTACATTACGCGCCCCATGTTTCACCGTGGCACTACAAGTAACATAACGCCCTGGCACTGCTCCCCGCTCTGGTAGCACAGTCACACCCTTTAAGAAACACCCCACCCATGTCTGCCAGCACACCTGGGCACCCGGCTGCACATCTGCAACGCTGACACCCTCCCCCCCCCCGCTATTCCCCACGATACCCTTCCAAAGTTAGATGCCGCCTCCATCCCCCCTAGTCACCCCGCTGCCCGTCTACATTTACACGCCTAGCTAGACACCCCACTACATTACGCGCCCCATGTTTCACCGTGGCACTACAAGTAACACAACGCCCTGGCACTGCTCCCCGCTCTGGTAGCACAGTCACACCCTTTAAGAAACACCCCACCCATGTCTGCCAGCACACCTGGGCACCCGGCTGCACATCTGCAACGCTGACACCCTCCCCCCCCCCCGCTTTTCCCCACGATACCCTTCCAAAGTTAAACGCCGCCTCCATCCCCCCTAGTCACCCCGCTGCCCGTCTACATTTACACGCCTAGCTAGACACCCCACTACATTACGCGCCCCATGTTTCACCGTGGCACTACAAGTAACACAACGCCCTGGCACTGCTCCCCGCTCTGGTAGCACAGTCACACCCTTTAAGAAACACCCCACCCATGTCTGCCAGCACACCTGGGCACCCGGCTGCACATCTGCAACGCTGACACCCTCCCCCCCCCCCGCTATTCCCCACGATACCCTTCCAAAGTTAGATGCCGCCTCCATCCCCCCTAGTCACCCCGCTGCCCGTCTACATTTACACGCCTAGCTAGACACCCCACTACATTACGCGCCCCATGTTTCACCGTGGCACTACAAGTAACACAACGCCCTGGCACTGCTCCCCGCTCTGGTAGCACAGTCACACCCTTTAAGAAACACCCCACCCATGTCTGCCAGCACACCTGGGCACCCGGCTGCACATCTGCAACGCTGACACCCTCCCCCCCCCCCCGCTATTCCCCACGATACCCTTCCAAAGTTAGATGCCGCCTTCATCCCCCCTAGTCACCCCGCTGCCCGTCTACATTTACACGCCTAGCTAGACACCCCACTACATTACGCGCCCCATGTTTCACCGTGGCACTACAAGTAACACAACGCCCTGGCACTGCTCCCCGCTCTGGTAGCACAGTCACACCCTTTAAGAAACACCCCACCCATGTCTGCCAGCACACCTGGGCACCCGGCTGCACATCTGCAACGCTGACACCCTCCCCCCCCCGCGCTATTCCCCACGATACCCTTCCAAAGTTAGATGCCGCCTCCATCCCCCCTAGTCACCCCGCTGCTCATCTACATTTACACGCCTAGCTAGACACCCCACTACATTACGCGCCCCATGTTTCACCGTGGCACTACAAGTAACACAACGCCCTGGCACTGCTCCCCGCTCTGGTAGCACAGTCACACCCTTTAAGAAACACTCCACCCATGTCTGCCAGCACACCTGGGCACCCGACTGCACATCTGCAACGCTGACACCCTCCCCCCCCGCTATTCCCCACGATACCCTTCCAAAGTTAGACGCTGCCTCCATCCCCCCTAGTCACCCCGCTGCCCGTCCACATTTACACGCCTAGCTAGACACCCCACTACATTACGCGCCCCATGTTTCACCGTGGCACTACAAGTAACACAACGCCCTGGCACTGCTCCCCGCTCTGGTAGCACAGTCACACCCTTTAAGATACACCCCACCCATGTCTGCCAGCACACCTGGGCACCCGGCTGCACATCTGCAACGCTGACACCCTCCCCCCCCCGCTATTCCCCACGATACCCTACAAAAGTTAGACGCCGCCTCCATCCCCCCTAGTCACCCCGCTGCCCGTCTACATTTACACGCCTAGCTAGACACCCCACTACATTACGCGCCCCATGTTTCACCGTGGCACTACAAGTAACACAACGCCCTGGCACTGCTCCCCGCTCTGGTAGCACAGTCACACCCTTTAAGAAACACCCCACCCATGTCTACCAGCACACCTGGGCACCCGGCTGCACATCTGCAACGCTGACACCCTCCCCCCCCCCCCCGCTATTCCCCACGATACCCTTCCAAAGTTAGATGCCGCCTCCATCCCCCCTAGTCACCCCGCTGCCCGTCTACATTTACACGCCTAGCTAGACACCCCACTACATTACGCGCCCCATGTTTCACCGTGGCACTACAAGTAACACAACGCCCTGGCACTGCTCCCCGCTCTGGTAGCACAGTCACACCCTTTAAGAAACACCCCACTCATGTCTGCCAGCACACCTGGGCACCCAGCTGCACATCTGCAACGCTGACACCCTCCCACCTCCCCCCCCCACCCCCACCCCCCCGGCTATCACATTTTACAAACTCACAGTTACAGATTTAACATTTTTTTAAAGTATTCTCTCCTAAACTTTTCCATGATATCACCACTATCACCTTGGCATCATGTCCCAGACTTGCTATTCAGAATTCATTGTAAACTAATCCATTTAAGTTATAGCCAAACAAAGCTATTATTATGAACCTGTCTCTATTCTTTTTTTCCACTCTCATTAGTCTATTCTAAACAGGTTCATTAGATCACCACTATCACCTTGGCGTCAGGTCCAACATTTTTTTCCACCAATCTTTTCAAAATAATCGAATTAAGTTCCATCTAGACAAAGCCATTCTTCTGAACTTCTTTCAATTTTTTTTGGCCATTTTTTCCAAACGACTTAACTCATGGAACACATACGTCTCCAGTTACCCTTTTAGCATAGATAAGAAAAAGTCTGATTTTTATTATCCCAAATATATGCGCTGCCCTACTAAATTAAATACCAATTCCAATATAATCCATTTAATATGTTTCCACATTAATATCATTACACATGCCACTACCTGAAACTTTGGTACTACAGGCTCCAGCTTGTCCGTTATTCTCCAAATATACTGAAATGAATCCCAGTCCAAACAACCATGATTTTGAACTTTTTATGAAGAACTGTGCACCTCCATAAGCTGAACATCACCCCGTATCTCCTCCGACTCCCCCTTCTTGTGCTCCCAGAGATTATAGAGCTCCTATCCCATAGATGACAGAGCCCCTACACCTAACGTCTCTACACCCCGTTAACTTCCAGAAGACCCCCGCTATTAGCGCTACCACCTTTGCTGATTCCACCCTTGGAACTACAGCTCCCAGCAAGTCCTTACCACCACCGCCACAAGCCCCTCTGCCCGTCACCTGAACTGCTTAGCCCCCCTAGTCCCTGCAGTGCACCCCTTCTTCCAACCACTACTCCCTCCATGTCCTCCCAGCGATCCTGGGTTGCCTACACTTAGTCTTCTCGACACCCCGTCTACTTCAACACTATCCCCCGCTAATCGTGCTACCCCAGCTACTGTTTTAATCCTTGTAACTACAGTTTCCATCCCTCAGTTTAGACCCTGCAAGCTTGGCTGTAAAATACATTCCCCACAACACTGCTTTTCACCCCTGCTTGCTGCAGATTACACCATCTTCTACACTACTCCCTCCACTCATTCCTCCACGATATTACCTTGGACCTTGACGTGGTCTCATCCTGACCCCAACCCAAAAACGACATTTTTCCCTACACACAAATTTTTTATTTCATGACTTGAAATATGCACACATCATCCTTAAACCCCACCACCCACAAACAAACACACAATTTACACTCACTGATTGAAATCTGTCTTGAACTAGTCTCTCTTAAATAGGTTCATTAAATCACCACTATCACCTTGGCGTCAGGTCCAACATTTTTTTCCACCAATCTTTTCAAAAGAATCGAATTAAATTCCATCTAGACAAAGCCATTCTTCTGAACTTCTTTCAATTTTTTTTGGCCATTTTTTCCAAACGACTTAACTCATGGAACACATACGTCTCCAGTTACCCTTTTAGCATAGATAAGAAAAAGTCTGATTTTTATTATCCCAAATATATGCGCTGCCCTACTAAATTAAATACCAATTCCAATACAATCAATTATATATGCTTTCACATAAATATCATAACTCGTTTTACCCCCAAAAAAATCTGGTACAGTGCCCAGCTTTTCTTTTAATCGCAGAATATGCCGATATGATTGCCAGGCCAAACAACCATGCTTCTGCCCATTTCTTGAAGAACTGTTCACCAGAGATTACGGACCCCATACACCTAGATATCTCTACACTCTGTCAACTTATAGACGTCTCCCGCTAATAGAGCTACAGCTGTCTCTGATTCTAACAGTGGAACTACAGCTCCCAGCCATCCCTTACAGCCACAAACTACACAAGCCCCTCTGTCCTCACCTGAACTGCTGCACACACCTTTTTCCAAACACTATCACATCCATGTCCTCCCCTCGATAATGTGTCGCTTACACCTAGCCTCCTCCACACCCTGTCTACTCCCATGCGACCACCCGCTAATAGCGCTACCCCTGTCGAAAATTCTACCCATGGAACTCCAGCTCCCATCAAGTACTTATCACCACCTACACAATCCCCTCTGTCCTTAATCAGAACTGCTGCTCACCTCTTTTTCCCACCACTACTCCCTACCTTTCATCATCTTGATTATGGTTCCACTCCACCTGTTCGCAACTTTACCACGTCTACCTCCATACTCCAATAGTGCTACCCCTGCTGCTGCTGTCACACGTGTAAATATAGTAAAAAACTAACCATTTCATACATACATGTGCCTCCTATTAAAACAAGCCCGAATAGCCATCCATTCACACTTTGCCCGAATATTTTTGAAAGAACAACTTCTGTAGCGCAGCGCAACGCCGTCCTTCCCCTACAAAGATTCTAAAATCGGTTTCTGTTGTCAGTGTATTTGTCCCATAAATATTATTTATATAAACTAAAAAGAATAAACTTTGTTTTTAACCAATGGTAGTAAAATATTTTATATCTAAAAACTGATTAACCATCCCTCTTTTTTTCTTTAAAACGTAGTCATCCAATAGGCAACCACTGTGTCTTAACTCCACCTACTTAAAATGGTTTAAAAGTCTAATTTTAAAGATACCTGCTACCATTATACGGAAAAAGTATTCTGTGGTGTATCCTTATACTATAGAGATTGATTCTACAATGGCAGCTCAACCGTCAATTCGTTTTGTTCCTTCACGGAGAGGAATGCTCTTGAATATAGATGGATATCTACTTGCCAAAAACAAGCAGCGCGGGGACGTGGTCTACTGGCACTGTACTGAGAAGGTTACAGGGCCTTGTTCTTGCTATGCCAAGACAACCATCGTGGCCGGAGAGCATCAACTCAAAACACACGGAGAACATAATCATGCTCCTAAACCCGAGAAAACAGATGTGGCTATTGCTAAGGATGCTATAAAGCGACGTGCTCGGGACACCAATGACTCACCATCTCAAATAATTCAATCTGTTACCGGTGATATGCCTTCTACAAGTGCACCCTGTTTGCCTAACCGTGAATCTCTCCGTCAGTTAGTGAAAAGAGCACGGAGAGAAGATTGTCCTCCAGAACCCACTTCCTTGGATGATATAGATGTCCCAGAACATTTGGCTAATATAGATGACATCAAGTTTTTGGGAAAGGACAGTGCTTTCCACAATGAAAGAACTCTTTTATTTTCAACAGAAGCTAACTTAAAAAAACTCCACGAAGCTTGTTGCTGGGTTATGGATGGCATATTCAAGACTTGCCCCACATTATTTCGTCAGATATATTCAATACATGCCATGGTTGGAACTGATGAAACAACACAACGTTTTGTTCCACTTGTATACGGATTGCTCAGTAGCAAAAGTGAAGATTGCTATACCCGTTTTTTCGAAGATCTTCAGGATTATGCACTTGAGTATGATATACAGTTTGCTCCGCTGTTCATTTTAACAGATTTTGAAAATGCTGCAATCCAAGCCGCAAAAAGAGTTTTTCCTGGCAGTACCCATAAATGTTGTTTATTTCATTTAGGACAAAACATTTGGCGTAAAATCCAGTCCTTTGGACTTGCCACACAATATGGACATGACCATGCTTTTTCAATGAAATTGAGGCACCTTCAAGCACTGGCTTTTCTTCCCTCAGATGAAATTCCACCTGCATTTGAGTCTTTAAAATCAGAGATGCCCACTAATGCAGCCCCATTAATGAACTATTTTGAGGAGACATATGTATTGGGACGTATTCGAGACCGTACTAGAAGTCAAACAAGATCTCCGCCTATATTTCCCCCAAACATGTGGTCTGTTCACGAGAGCATGCGTGGTGGTTTTCAAAGGACACAAAACAAGTTGGAGGGCTGGCATAGGAGATGGAATATTGTCCTTGGAGAG